>NC_056002.1:26646635-27846635 GCF_018446385.1 Zingiber officinale
AATGTTTTAGTAGCAAACGATGTGCGAACTTTCCTTGGCCGATCCATTACCTAAACAAAAAATTGTTAGTGGAGTAAACGAGATAAAGTATCAGCTAAAGAATTGTTAATTCCTTTTATATGTTCCCAGTGAATACGTAAACCTTTATTAATAATAGTATCTGTGAATTTTAGCCATCTCTTAGTACTTAATCCTTTTCTTAATCCTTTAGTTTGTTGGCTATACTTGACTATAGCTTCGCAGTCGGTTCGAATGGTAATTTCTTGCTTATTACAAATGAATAATTTGAAGGCTTCTAGACAATAAATAACTGTTAATATTTCAAAATCTAACGAGGTAAGATGTCCTTTTTCTTGAAATTTTCCAGAGGCATATCTGCATAAGGTTTCTGTAGTTTTAGGGTCATACTTGGATGTTTTTCTAAATAAAATTCCTCCCCATCCTGTTTCACATCCATCTGTTTCGATGACTAAATAGTCAGCATCAAGTGGTAGTGTTAACATGGGAATTGTTTTTACTAATTCTTTAATCTGTTTTACAAGTGCTATATCTTGTTGATTAAAGTGTTTTTGTCCTGTTAAGGAGGTTTTGTTGTATAAGGGGCCGCTGATTTTTCCTATATTTTTTAAATAAGGTCTAGCATAATTTAGGAGTCCTAAAAAGGCTCTTAGAGTTTTAGTGTCTTCCATCTTATCTGGAAAAGCAAGGATTTTAGCAGAGATATGAGGTTGAAGGGCTATTTGTCCCTGTCCTATTTCTGCTCCTAAGAAATCAATATGAGTAGTGGCTATTGTCATTTTCTTTCGAGAAATAATCAGACCATGTTTTTCAAATAAGTTAAATATAATATGAAGATGAGCATAATGTTCTTGTTTAGTCTTAGAGAAAACTAAAATATCATCTATATACACACAAGTGAAGAGAGAAAAATCTCGAAAAATGTCATCCATTTTCCTTTGGAATATTTGAGGAGCGACCTTGAGGCCAAAAGGCATAACAAGCCACTCAAAATGTCCTTCGGGACAGGAAAAGGCTGTCCATTCAATGAACTCAGGATGCATTTTAACTTGCCAAAATCCTGATTTCATGTCAAATTTTGAGTACCATTTTGAGTTTTGGATTTTATTTAAGAGTTGGTCTTTGTCGGGAATTTTATAACCGTCTTCTTGACAATTATCATTTAGTCTCTTGTAATTAAATACCATTCTAGATTGGCCACGTTTTTGTTCTGATCCTTTATTAACTATAAAAGCTGAACTTCGGTGCCTAGATGTAGACCTTTGAATGGCTCCTAAAGTTAAGAGTTGATTAATATGCATTTTGCATTCTTCAGTTTCCTAATTTGTATATTTTAAGTCTTGGGCCTTAATTGTAAGGTCTGGATTAATGATTGATAGCTTGCAGTATACTTTATCTCTGTCCCAATATTTAGTAGGATTTTCTCCAATTATTTCTAATTTTTCTAATCTAGAAATGAGAGAGTCTAAATCAGGTTTATGTGTGTTTATTAATTGAAGTAACTGTTGTGGGAGTATAAGATCATGTGGGATACAGGTGTCATCAATTATAGGGCTTGACCAGCCAAGTGAGGCTAGTTTTCCGAGTCTTGGTAGTCAGAAAAAGCTAGGGCACAGGTCTGGTTATCCGGTTGTGTCTTCTTACTGGGTTGTTTACAGGCATTTTTAGGAGAACATTGATAAGATGTGTTGTCTGAAGGTAGGAGTTCTATGTGGGATTTTGTAGTTAAGGGATGGACAATAGAGGGATAGTCTGATACTATTGGAGATATTATGGGTGAAGAAAAGAAAAGAGCATAATCCTTAGTTAGAAGACAAGCTCTATCTGATGCTACCAGAAAATTTAAACCTAGGATTAAATGAATATTAGGATGTAAGAGTGGCTTAATCCATAGCTTAGGAAGTGAGAGTGGTGTGCCGTATTTACCACAGTTGTCATAAAATCTTAGATGGGTGTTAGTAACAAATTGCGTGCAAGCTAACTGTTGACCATCAAATTGTGTACTTAGTAATGGTTGTGATGCTGTTTTTATAAAAGTTTTCGGTAAGACAGAAAGAAGTGTATTTTCATCTATGGTGGAGTTGGTAGCTCCACTATCTAAAAAGGCATGTAGGGTGAATTCATGGCCATGGATATTTACTAGACATTTGACTCTAATGTCTAAAGTTTTTCCTGTATTACATATACTAGAGGCTTTTATAAAGACTAGATCTCGATCTATTACATCTGTTGGTATTAGTTGTAAACCTTTTCCTTTATCAAGGGTAACCTGAGAAGAAGAATGTGGAGGAAGATTTTCTTTTATTTGTTTATCTAGGATCTCAATTTCTGTTTCTAATTTATTAATACGTGTTTCTAATACAGAAACTCTTGTTTCTAATAAAAAATTTCTAGTTCCTCCTTTAGAGAGCTGGCTTATAGGTATCGTAATAGAGAATAGTTGTTGAAGACAAAGATTACAGGCTTGTTTTTTACATATTTTGCAGGTTCCTCTTTTGTCTAAAGAAGGATAATAACTACAAAAGAAACAAGGAATGTTATCAGTTCCTGTTTTGAGTATCCACTCATGTATGCAGTTAAGTTCTTCTGTAGTCTTATTGTTAAGTTGTTTAAACATTAGATTTGTATCTGGAAATAGAGAGTCTTCCCATAATTCATCTAGAGTGTCTAATGTATCATAGGGTATGTAATTTTCAGGATATAGGTTATACTGCTGATGCGAGGGTTGCAAGAAAGAGTTTACAAGACTGTAATCAGAAGAAGGAACAACTTCTTCTATGTCATCTACAGAAACAATAGAGTAGATAGAGGATGTATCAGAAACATCTGATTGTACTTCTATTAAATCTAGATTTGTACAGATAACTAGTTTTGCTTCTCGGGTATATAAATTCTTTTTATTTGGGCAGGCAGAGGATAAATGACCTGGTTCATTACAGGCAAAACATGTGATAGTATTGGCATATGTCTTCTTTGGTTTGAACTTCCGTACATGTTTTTCTTTATTTAAGTAAGGTTTCTTTTCTCTACTTTTTCTAAGATAATAAGTCTTTTTAGGTTTTATTGCCTTTGACCTTGTTACCAATTTTCTGGGTGTTCTTGATGAATGATTTAGTCTTGATTTAGGTTGGGTGAGGCCATATTGTTGAGGGGTATATATCTGACTACAAAATCCATATTGTTGATTTTTTAATTGCTTTTGTATATGGATATAGGTACATTTTTCTTTAAGTATGGAAATAATGTGTTGAATTCTTACTCCAATATTATCGTATTGTGGTGCTACATTCATGTCTGTCCAGGCTTTATGTATTTCCTTTCCTAAATCTCCTGGAAGTTTGCTAAAAAGTCTTTCCCCTAGTTCCGGGTTACAATAGTTACCCGAGACTGCTGTTAATGCTAGAAAGTCATTACAAAAAGGTTTAATCCAGTTCCAACTAAAGAGTTGTAATTGTTCTAAGTCTCTCATAGCTTCTCTTTGTCTTATATCTAATCCAGTATTAGCATCTCTGGCAATAAACAACCTATGAATTGTATAGCAAAAATTGAGTATGTTATTTCCTTGTGATGCCATCCTCGCTACTTCCTCGGGATATGTAGTTTTATAGGCTTCCCATGCTGCTCTGGCAACATCACCTAGGTAATTTTCTCCTACTCTTATCATGGCTTCTCCTGTTTCTATGTCTAGTTCATGTCTAGCTTGATAATCTCTTTTAACAGAGACTATCCATTGTTCTAGATAAGTATCATAAAGTTGCGGATCATCGCATTCTCCAATATTTAACAAGACCGAATTCTTGCCAAAGTAAGTAATTTCAGGTGGTCTTCTTTTTCCTATTGTTCTTAATAAAGGATTATTATTAGTATATGGGGTAATTTTTGTTCTTGGGGGATGTCCTTCCCCATAATCCATAGTTCTCATAGAACTTTCAGGGTATCTTACTTGTAGCGGTTGTGGTCTGAAGTTACTAGTGCTACTAGATTCGGCTGGATTCATTAGATTTACTGTTGAGAAGTAATCTTGTTTTTTAGCAATTATGTTATGCTCTTCGTCGAAATATAACATCCAGTCAGGCTCTAATTTATGGTGTAAAAGGTCAAAAGTTTCTAATTCTTTTAAATCTTCTTTAGTGAAATAATTGGCTATTTCAAATGGAATGTAAACATATTCATTTAGATCGTCATAAAATAAATAATTACTTTCCGTATTATCTTGTTTAACTCTCAGCTCACGCTAATTGAGTTAGAGTTTTCACTCACAACTATACTGGTCATCTCCCTCCTCTCTTTTTTCTACTCTTATTCATAATGCACAAAAAGGTGTTGCAAAGGTATATTGAGTATTTGTCTTTTACCATCGTAGTTTCTAAGAACCAACTATTTAAAAATCAATGTGATAACACTTTAGTGCTTGATTTTGAAGAATATGATGGTGTTGATTTTTAAAATTGCAACATTAGTGCTGGTCTACTAGAACCAATGTTGGTACTAGTTTTTGAAGACCAATACTAATGTTATAATTTTTTAAAACCAGCACCATCATGTTTTTTGAAATAAAGCACCAAAGTGTTGATTCTAGTTTTTACAAATCAACACCAATATTGGTGTTGATTTTTGAAAACCCATTGACTCCATGTTGGTTCTAGTTCTTAAAAACTAATTGACTACATATTGGTGCTAGTTTTTACAAATCATGACCTCTAATTTTTAAAAACTCATTGATTACTATATTGGTACTAGTTTTAAAAAATGAGCACATTGACATTGATTTTAGAAAATCACCACTAATGTGCTGCTAGTTTCTTGTACCACCCAATTTTAAAAAACAAAGAAGTCACATTAACATGTTGTTATATTAATCAAAAAAACCAACATCAATGTGATATTGCAATATAAAAATTAGCACCACCCCAACATATGGATAAAAACATAGAAGTCAAAAAATATATTGTTATATTAATGTCAAAATCTTAGAACCATTAGTTGTGCATGTGTGCATTTGTTTATTTATGTTAATAATGTATACTTTGAATAATTCCGGTTATCAGTTGATGTTAACAATAAACTCCAATGGGCAAGTATTTTAAGTTACTTTAATGAGTTTTTTATCGTCCAACAATAAAAGGACAGGATCACGGGTCAATTTGTTTACATGATCGACACAAAGAGATCATTAAACATTCTCCTTTTGTTGTATTTTTGGACATACAAGATATTCAACAAATTTGTGGTCTACTGGTCAATATATTTTAAAGTTAGAATTCAACATATCAAACCTTTATATTTTCAGGAACATTTTATAGGTTTGAAAGTTAAAAGCACGTAATAGAAAATTAATCATTATAAATTTACAGGTGTACTAGTTACTTTCACTAGAAGAGATGTATCTCTTTTACTTGGCATTTTAGATAGAGGTACTTCCGTTCCTATGAACTCAACTAATGCATCAGGTGACCTCTTTCTTGCTCACTTCTCTAATAAAAAAGAACTTGCTAAATACAAAATTGAGGATTTATTTAAACTCTATTCTCATAGAGTTGAAGTAGATCATAATATTTTAGTGTTTTATAAATTATATATTTTGTATATATTTATTTGTATGTTATTTTTTTCTAATACATACAAGGTTCCATTAGGTCTTGTAGATATTGTAGATGATTTTAAAAATTTAGGTAGATTCAATTGGGTTGAAACGATTCATCAATTTATTGCTCCCCAATTACTTACTATCAAGAAACTTTTTTCATCAAGTTAGACATATTTGTAAGTACCCCGTAGTAGTTTTGATATGATCAACCAAGTCAAAGTTAGGTTCCGTTATTTTTTGATGTCTTGTGTCTAAGTGTGCAGGAACTTAGGAGCAGAGGAAGTTGAGCGAAAGACGCAGCTAACGAGAAGGACGACACAGGAGAGAGTCGACGGGCTCGATGCGTCTGAGAGACGAGGTGCTGCGGAATAGTACGCTAGCATACGAGAAGGAAGCGCGCGACTTTTCCAAGGGATGAGAAGTCAGAGCGGAAGGTTGCTCGAGAAGCTCGGAAAATGAGTTCGAGTGAGCCCTATTCTAGATGGCTGAAATCACCCAAGTGAACGGAGCTGGAGCAAAAGACTCATGGAAAGTCAACATGGAAAGACTGGAGTCCAAGCACCAGGAGCCATTCCGAGCGCCCGAACTTATTTCGGCACCCAAACTGACTTGGTCCAGCTGGGGCGCCTTGGCGAGGCGCCCCTATGCGAAGGCAGTCTGGGCGCTTGGAACCCTTCCAGGTGCCCAAACCAAAGATTTATCCAGATTTGTTGTGATGCGATATGTTGCGATGTGGAAAAAGTTTTATCCACACCCAAGCGTCCGGAACCCTTCTAGGAACCCGGGTCAGGACTATAAATACAACCCTAATTTCAGTAGCTAAATACAAAACTTGTAAATAATCTTCTTTTTGTTTAACTTTATAATCTAGTGCTCTAACTGTTATAAGAGGCTTCTCCGTCAGAAGGAGATTTGATAGTAAGCTTTCAACATCTTGGATTAGCAATCCCCTGATTGCAAACCAAGTAAATTATGTGCCTCTTTCTTTTGTTAATTAGCTTCTTAATTTTTTTTTGTACAAGTGTTAATTTTAATCAAGCTATAAGATCAAGAAAGGCATTTCTTGTTTTTATAGTGCAGGGCAATTTACCTCCCCTTGTCGGGCGTAATAGACCAACAAGTGTATTAGAGCCCAACCACTTTAGAAGAACTAACCGTCGACCAAAGCACAGAAAATGATGGTCGAACCGAGTATCTACCCACCGAATTTGGAGGGGGAGTTCCTGACTGAAAAAAGAAGATTGAAGTATTCTTTAAAATGAATTTTGAATCATTAATTATTATAAAGTATATTTTTGTAGTGCCAAGGAACAAAGAAGAACATTAGTGGACGAAAAAGGAGTAAGCTGACTTTGTGGCAAACGACAAGGCAGAGTTTCATCTGTTGAGCATTTTACCACCTCAAGAAGTTAACCGGATCAGAGCCTATGAGTCAGCCAAAGATCTCTGAGAAAAATTCCTAGAAATCCATGAAAGAACCTCGGAGGCAAAACTCACTAGACGGGATCTGCTCCAGAACCAGATCAGCAACCTCCGATTAGAAGAAAGAGAAACCGTCGCACACCTCCATTCAAGGATCAAAGAACTTATCACCAAACTCACAAATCTCGAAGAAAAGGTAACCAACCGAGATGCACTAAGGTACGCACTTAATGCATTTCCTAGGACTCCTGAATTGGCAACCCTAGTAGATGCATATTTCATCTCTAGGGACTTAGAGGTAAGCAATTTAGAAGAATTATTCTCTACTTTTGAAATTCATGAGTCAAGATATGTAGATCTAAAAAAGGAGTCAAAGCACAACATTGCCTTAAAAGTAAAAATAGATGAACCAAAATTTGAAACTTCTCTTGATGATGAAGAAATGACATTCATGGTAAGGAAGTTCAAAAGTTTTTTTAAAACCAATAAGTTTAATCAATTGTAGACTAAAAGAAGAAAAAGAAAAATAAAGTGTTATCATTGCAATGAAGAAGGACACGTCAAAGATAACTATCCAAAACTAAAGAACAAGGGCAAGGACAACAAAAAAGATAAAAGAGCAACCCAGAAGAAACATAAGAATCTAAAAGCGACATGGGATGAAACGTCATCATCAGATTCGGACATTATAGCCTATGTCGGACTTACATTGATGGCAAGTCACCAAGAAGATGACGAAGCAAGTTCATCGGGAATGAGCATCGAGAGCATCGATGAAGGGTAGAGCTGTCAGATGGGCCAACCCGTGGCAGGGCGGGTTGGCCTGTGGTGGAGCGGGTTGGCCAATGGTGGGCCAACCATTTGGCGGGGCGGGGCGGCCAACCCGTCAACTTGGCAGGTTGGCAAATTTCTAACCCAACCCAATCCAAGGCGGGTTACAGGTTTGGCAGGCCAACCTGCGGGCCTATTAAATTTAAATAAAAAATAAAAAAATATTTTATATCTTCAACGTTTTACTTCGGAAAGATTTCATCAATCAAATGTTTCCATAAATATATTTTTTAAATATAAATGGACAACAACGAGTACTTATGTGGGATGAAAAGTACTATTTTTATTTTAAAATTATAATAAAAAAAGATAATAAATTGGTACAAAACTTGGTTTACATGTGTTTCTCAACCCGCGAGCCAACCCAAGTCCGTCGTGGGCCGACCCGAGCAGGTCGCGGGCCTAAGCGGGTCGGCCCACAGCGGGCTTGGGTTGATAAAATTCCAACCCAACCCACTTAAATTGTTTGGCGGGGCGGGTCAACCCAACGGACCCAACCCAAATTGACGGCTCCAATGAAGGGGGAGCAATGTCAGAAGAAAGCAGCTCTACAGGGGAGCATCAGAGATCGACAAAGTAAGTCAGATATGGTCTCTACCTCCTGGGCAATTATTTAAATTTATTAAAATTTTATTAAAAAAATGATTGTCAATTAGAAAATGATAATAAAAAATTATTAAAAGAAAACAATGAGTTAAAAAGAACATTAAAAACATCTTGTTAGAAGATTTTGATAAAATAAAAATTGAAAATAAAAAATTAAAAGTAGAAATAGAGAATCTAAAGAATTCTCTATGTTCAAATATTGCTATTTTAAATTTCAAAAAATATCAAGGATTAAATTGGTAATTTAGATACCACAAGAGACAAATAAAAAAATTATCAAGAAAATATATTTTTAGAAAATTCTTGATTAATCCAAAACCTATATTGAGTTCTAAAATTGTGTTTAAATTAAATTTTTATTCATGACATATTTTTAAATTGATTTAATTTTTTTGTTTACTTAGAATTATCTAAATTCTTTTGTATAATTTCTATTGGAAATTAATTTCTTCTTTAATTTTTCTGAGAAAGAGAATTTCATCATCTATAGGAAAATTTTCAAACTCTGATCGTTAAATTATTTTTATGAATTTTTAAAGAAAAATTATATTTTTCAATTTAAAAATAATTCACAGAGTAATTTTTACAAATTGTATTTCTTTGTGAAAAGTTATTATGCTCCCTATTCAAGAAAATATTTTCAAAATTTTTTTGACCATTATTGGATTTTATATGAATTATTTTATCCAAATACTACCTTTTAATATTAAAGATTCTCAAAATTTTATTTTTTTTGCAAAGCTACTTACTATAATACATACTCAGAAAATTTTTCAAGTTTTTTTGAGCTTAAAATCTATTTTTAAGAATTTTTTTACAAAAATATGTCTTTATATAGAAAAGAACTTATTACTGCTTAGAGTAATTTCAATTTTTAGTGAAAATTTTATTTCTGCTTTGACTATGTTTGTTTAACAATTATAAAAATTTTTGGATTTTTTTCACAATTAAAAATATTTTTCAAATTATTTTATTAAAATGGTTTATAAATTTTGAAAATCTAGATTTTCGAACTTTAAAGTTCATGATTTTTCTAGATGCTAGTCACTGTAGTTTTATCCCTTACACTCTATTCTGAATTTATTTCAAGTATTACTCCATTTTCAATGTGATCAAAGGGAGAGAATTAGAGGTTAAGTCTAGGGGGAGGGTACATTTTATTTTTTTCATATTTTTTTAATTACAAAATATTTACTTATTACGTTATTTGTTTTTATGTTACCCTAACTTAACTTGGGTTGCTCACATCGAAAAGGGGAAGATTGTAATTACCCCATGGTTGGTTTACTGTGATCAACCAAATTAGAGTTAGATCATATTGTCATTTGATGTCTTGTGTCTAAGTGTACAAGAACTTAGGAGCACAGGAAGTCGAGCGAAAAAAACAGCTAACGAGAAGGACGGCATAGGAGAGAATCGATGGGCTCGGTGCATCCAAGGGACGAGGCGCTGTGGAAGAGTATGATGGCAGACGAGAAGGAAGCGCACAACATTTTCGAGTAACAAGAAGCTAGAGTAGAAGGTTGCTCAAGAATACCGGAAAATGAGTTATAGTGAGCCCTATTCCGAATGGCCGAAATCACCCGAGTGGAGTCAAAGAGGAAGACTCGAATGGAAAGTCAATGTGGAGTTGACTGGAGTCTAAGCACCGAGAGCTTTTTTAGGGTGCTTGGCGACATGCCCATGTGCGAAGGCAGTCCGGGTGCCCAAAACTCTTCCCAGCGCCCTGACCAGAGTTTTTTTCCAGATCTGTTGCAATGCGATCCATGCCCAAGCGCCCGGAACCCTTCCAAGTGCTTGGATCAGGGCTATAAATATATCCCTGATCTCAGTAGCTAAATACAACACTTGTAAATGATCTTCTTGTTGTTTATCTTTGGAATCTAGTGCTCTAGCTGCTGCAAGAAGCTTCTCTGCTAGAAAGAAATTTGATAGTAAGCTTTCAACATCTTGGATTAGCAATCCCCTGATTGTAAACCAAGTAAATCTCTATGCCTCTTTCTTTTTTGTTAATTAGCTTCTTAATTATTTTTTATACAAGTGTTAATATTAATTAAGCAATAAGATCAAGAACGATATTTCTTGTGTTTATCATGCAAGGCAATTCACCCCTCTCTTGCCGGCCACAAGGGACCAACAATATCAAACGACCACTTCAATTCCATATCTAAAGGGATTTACTGGTCTTTTGGCTGTAAGTTTTTTAATGGTAAATATGATTTTTATTTATATAGACATTATTATGTATGTAAGATTGCGTATAATGAAGCAGACATGGTTTTTGAAGTATGTTCCAATCTAGAACCCATATAATATTGAAGGTCCATAATAAATAAGTGGAGATATACTCTTTCACATATTAGTAAGGTGAGAGCTTTGTTGGACCACGTCTCACCTGAAGAGGTAAATATCAAAAACTATGACCTAACTTTCATTTCCAATGTTTAATAATTATTTTAGATTTGATAGGTTATTAGTGAACTAGTTCTTATCCTTTTTGAAAATACATTGGTAGAAAATCTCCCTTACTTCGATGAAACTCCACATCCATTAGAGACATCACTGGTACATGATATAGAATTCAGATGCTCAAGTGATAGTGAATGCTTTAATTGTATTATTCATCAGAACTGAATAAAGGAGCTAATAATAGAGAACATGCAAATAAATGAAAGGTTGAAAGAATTACTTGGAATAATAGAAAATAAGGTATTTTGGCTGAATCAAGCGACCCTATAGTGGATCCTCATCCTAAACCAATTGCTTCTAGAACAAGGACTAGGAAAGGACGTGATCGAAGTGGTTATGATTACAGGAATACTCCTATTAATAATCCTATGTGGTCTAAGCTTTTACCTCAGAAGAAGAGAAGCAAGATAGAAATATGCAAGCCTTTTGAGAATATCACAGGACAAGGAGCTATTCTTGGCCGAGGAAAAGAAAAAATTGATCACTATTAATCCTGTCTGAAATCTGCGAAGACGTGCGCTGGCTCCGGTGAATGACGATCCTTGATGAAGATAGCCTCCGAGAGACTTAAAAGAACCTCTCCATGATCTTACGCATAGTGAGACAAACCAACAAAGCATTAGTGATCTAAGACCAGGGTGGGGATCCTTGGCTAGGCCCTCCGACGCTCAAGTCAGTTTCTCTCTCAAAGGTGGAAGGAAGAAGAAGAAGACGAACAATAATTGGAGTATTTGGAAACAGAGTTTAGATGCTAGAACTTGCATACCTTGCTATCGGAGAGGACACCTCTTTTTATACTACCTCATGTGACCTCCGTAGTCATGAAGTAGTCCCCGATTCGTTAGGGTTTGTTAGGAGATGAAGTCATCTTCTATACTTTGTGCAATAATCCTTTAAGAAAACTTTTTTGTACCCCAGATGTACCTCTTTTGTTATTTATGAGTTATATTTATGATGGGGACACATCATTATAACTGAAGAAGCTTCTAGAAGTTATTTCTTGCAAAATCTGTCAGGTTGTTATTGTTGGAGTGTATAATAAAAGCCTAGCTTTTGTAAACATTTATTTTTGAAAAAAAAGAATTACATTGGTCAATATCTACATTTATTTGTTAAATGTAATTGTTCAATTAATTTATATAAGTAGATAACGTGGTGTATGGTGTCACACTCAGAAGATCATGTTGTCGGTTCTTTGTAAATTATAAACAGTTGCTCACGACTAAGATGGAAAGGAACAAATCATCGGAATAGTCGTAGTGTAATTAAGTATTAATTTATCTTGATTAATAAATTATACTGGTACACTCTAAGTGTATTGAGTAGGACCATTTAGGTAAGTTCTTTTTGTACTGACTAAATAAAAGAACTAAACCTTAGTTATTGTAGAAGTGTGTGCTCTTAATCCTAATATAATAACAAGCACATATATTTAATATTTATTTCTTTGACTTATCAAAGGGTGAGGTTTAGCTCGATAAATCAATATGCCCGATAAGTTGTGAAATGATATTACTTATAGTGTGTGTTGTTGATTATAGAAGGAATCTGTGTCCTAGTTATCTAGGTTGAAAATGTTCCCAAGAGGAGCTCATAAGGATTGCCATGTTAAACCCTGCAGGTGGACTTAGTTCGACATGACAATGAAGTTGAGTGGTACTACTCTTGGAGCTAGATATTAATTAAGTGAGTTGTCAGTAACTTACTTAATTAGTGGACATTCGTTATCTTAAACACAAGGAGACTAAAACACTCATGATAAGAAGGAGCTCATAATGTAATCTGGGATTGGTGCGGTAGTGCGATAATAACTCTCTAGTGGAATGAGTTATTATCGATGAACTTGAGTTGTGTGTTCGGGGCGAACACGGGATACTCAAGATCATCGGAAGGCCAAAATCAATTTCTCCTCTAGGTCCCTGTCGTAGCCTCATTATAGCCTCAAGTCCATCCAAATATAAGCCCATCTTGGTGTCCAAGAAGGGGGTTGGTCCAATGCTTGGTGACCAAGCAAGGGCCGGCCACATCCTCTTCTATAGGGGTCGGCCCTTTGCTTTGTGACCAAGCATGTAGGGGCCGATCATAATAATTCAAACAAGGAGGGGTGTTTTGAATTTTTAAAATCTTCTCTTTGTAGAAAACTATAAGTTTTAAAAGAGAGATTTTAATTTCAAAAACTTTCCTTATTTGAATTAGGCCACATGTTTTAAAAGAAAGTTTAAAAGATTTTAAAACTTTCCTTTTTTAACCATCCTCATGGTTTAAGAAAAAAAAGGAAGATAAGTTTTAAATTTTAAATTTTCTATCACCATGTTAAAAAAGGAAATTTTATAAGAAAAGTTTTAAATTTTTAAACATGGTTTTAATTTTTAGAACTTTCCTTTTTTAACTCCTACTTTAGGAAAGAGAGCTTGTAAAATTTTATAAGAGTTTTTCTTCTTGTAAAATTTTATAAAAAAATTTATTTCCTTCCTCTTATAGGGGTCGGCCACCCTTGCTTGGTGCCCAAGCAATGTGGCCGGACAAAACAAAAAATAAAATAAAATCGTCATCCAACTAATTTGGTGATTGATTCAATCAAGAGGAAAGAAAAGGAAAAATAAAAGGGAAAAGGGAAAACTCTTGGAAGATTTTAATTTTTTGTAAAAATTCTTCCCTTATTGCCTTGGGCAAGTATTATAAAAAAAGGGGTGAGGAGACTTCATGAGACACAATTCTTATTCTCTTGGAGGAGTCTCTCTTGGTGGTGGACAACCCTCTCTCTTCTCCCTTTCCCTTTGCTCTCTTCTCCTTGGTGGTGGTGGTGGCCGAATTTTAGAGGAAGAGGAAGAAAGCTTTTGGGTGGTGTTCATCTTGGAAGATCGTCGCCCACACGACGTCCAAGGCGAGGCAAGGAATACGACAGAAGATTTCGAGGTCATTAGCATACAAAGAGAAGGTATAATTAGCAATTATTTTCCGCATCATGCTAGTTATTTCTTTTTGTAAGAATTCCAAACACAAAAGGCATTAGATCTAGTATTTTGAATTAGTTTTTCGAATTTGTGTTTTCTTTGTTTTCGAATTTGTGATTCGATTGTTCTTTTTGGTTAACCTAGAGTTATTTAAGAAAATTAAATATTAGCTTTCCTTAAAAGGCTTTGTCTAGGCGGTGGTGGTTGCTCCCATATCCAAGAATGCCATGTGCCTCGCCATGCAGTCCTGAAAGCCAATTTTAAAAATTAATATTTAATGAAATTAATAACATAGGTGGATTTGAATCAATAGTGTTAAGTTCCGCTTGCGATTCAAATCTAAACCATTAAGAATAGATAAGTTAAATTTAGAATCAATGATGTTAAATTCCGTTTACGATTCCTAATTTAACTTCTAAAGAACACAATAGGTTATTTAAGGAAAGGTTCGACACTTGTACAAAAATTTTTGTACAGTGGAACCGGTACGTTTTCCTAGGACTAACCAATAGTTATATTTTCAGTCGGTTCTTTAAACCAGTCACATATATAATAAGAATACCATCTGTTAGGTGTATCTTGGTCAGTCACTTAAACTGGCCACATGTGTTAAGAATACGTTCTGTTGGGCATGTCTCGGTTGATCGTTCAAGCCAGTTGCATATATTAAGAATGTGTTTTTGTTGAACATGTCTTGGCCGGTCGTTCAAGTCGATCGTATATATATATTGAGAATTCCTCCTACTAAGTATGTTTTGGCTGAGAATGTTTATGAACTTTAGGAGGCTGAGTGCCCTTATGCTAGGTCAGACTTTACTCAGGTGAGTGCATTTTGACCATAAGTTGTCGACCGGTAATATACCATAAGTTGCTATAAAGTTAAGTACCTTTACGCTCAGTCGAGCTTTGCCTGACCGAGCGCGTGCAAGCACTCATTGGTGCCCGCTCAATCTTAACTCAGTCGGTAATATATTAAGAGCTTTTTATAAGGCTAAGTATCTTTACGCTGGTCGGGCTTTGCTCGGCCGAGCGTATATGAGTACATGGGTGCTCGCTCAGCCTTCGATCGATCGGTAATGTACTAGAAGTCGTTCATAAGGTTAAGTACCTTTATGCTCGGGCGGGCTTTGGTCGGCTGAGCGTATATGAGCATATCGATGCTTACTCGGCCTTCAATCGACCGGTAATGTATTAGAAGTCATACATAAGGCTAAGTGTCTTTACGCTCGGGCGGACTTCATCTGACCGAGTGTATATGAGCACATGGGTGCTCGCTTGGCCTTCAATCGACTTGTAAGGTACTAGAAATCATACATAAGGCTAAGTGCCTTTATACTCGGGCGCCCTTTGCTCGGCCGAGCATATATGAGCACATGGGTGCTTGCTCGGCCTTCGATCGATCGATAATATACTAGAAGTCATACATAAGGCTAAGTGCCTTTACGCTCGAGCGGGATTTGCTCGGTCAAGCGTATATAAGCCCATGGGTGCTCGCTCGGCCTCCGGTCGACCGTAACATGCTGAGAATCATATGCCTTTATGCTCGGTCAGGCTTTGCTCGACCGAGTGTATATGAGTACGTGGATGCTCGCTCGACCTTTGATCGACCGGTGACTTGTCATTGGATCAATAACTCTTGGAACCTCCAAAAAAAATTGTTAGCTTATAGAGTTTTTGATGAATCACATAATGCTCATAACATTGCACAATTATTATATTTAATTTTAGAAGAATATGACTTAACTCATAAAATATTTTCAATATCATTAGATAATGCTAGTTCCAATACCGCTTGTATAGATAATCTAAAATTTGTTTGTCAACCTATTATTGGCGGTTTATTTTTTTCATATTCGTTGTGTATGCCATGTTTTAAATTTATGTGTTCAAGATAGATTAAAATTTTAGAAAGTTATATTAAACCAATTAGAATTGTAATTTCTTATTGATGCTCTCATCCATCTATAATGAAATAATGGGGTAGGTTTTGTAAAACTAATGCAATGAGACCTAAAAAATTTTCACGTAATGTACCAACACGTTAGAATTCAACATACCAATTATTACAAGATTCATTTCAATATAAAGAATTATTATGTTCATTTTTTTCATAAAATACTAATACTAATATATATTTATTTTCACAACAATGGAATATTTCACTAGAAGAAAAACCCTCATAGACATCGGTTTTCCATCGCTGTCTATTACAAAATCGACCAATGTCTATGAAGGCGATGTAAAAGGTCTGTCATTTTAGACATCGGGTTATAACCGATGTAGTATCACTTAACGACAGCAGTTTTCGAATCGGTTATGAACCGGTGTACTATCACTTAACAACACATGTTCAACAACGGTGTAAAACCGATGTGATATATGTTAATAACACCAGTTTTGACAGCGATTTACGACCGATGTAATATTAACAACACCAATTCCATCAACGATTTAAAACTGATGTAATATCAATTAATGACACCGGTTTTGACAGCGGCGGAAAACCGATAGAATATCAGTATTGTTTAATGACACCGATTCGATTTCCGAAACAATGAAAACCGATATTATACAACATTTTAATAGTACAAAATTTAGTTAATATTATTATACATCGGTGTATCTAAACACACCAAGTCAATATCCATGTAACGAACACATAAATATTATTCTTACAACATAAAAAGATAATAGATATTGTACACATCAAGTTCGTATCCACAAATTACACAAATATTTTTTTTACAACATCAAAAGGTAATAGATATTGTACACATCAAGTCAGTATCCATAAAATATACAAATATTCTTTTTACAACATCAAAAGGTAATAGATATTGTACACATCAAGGTAGCATCCGCAATTTATATTCCATGCAAATGCATGCTGTTGGGAATTTCGGGCTGCAAAAATCGCTTTTTCGCGTTACGGAAACCCTGATTCCCATGCCACCGGATCCGTGCGAAGTAAAATTTTTCGAAAACATTACGAGTACGAGTTTCTTATGCTAGTTCTAAACTAGATCTACAAGGAGAAGATCTTATACCTTTGTAGCGAAGCCCTTCGCAATCCCGCTCATCCAACGGTTCGCCGGATCTCGAGATCGTCAAGTGTACGATCCTCTAGAAGTATCCACATGAACAAACTGGGTGGAGAAGACCAAACAAAGGTGTGCTAGCACCTTAGATCAGTCACGGCAAAGAGGAGGAGAGGGAGAGCAAGAAGAGAGGTGAGGAAGAAGAAGGAATGAATGCCTTGATTGAATAGTCAAATTTTCATCCTTCCACACTTAGTGGCCGACCACAATTGTAACCCCCTCCATTTAATGTGGCCAGCCATTAAAGAAGGGGATTTGTAACCTCCATGAGGTGGCACACACATGTGCCAACTATGATGATGTAGCACATCATCATTAGTCCTCCTAATGCCAACTCACAAATGAGGTGGCAAATAGTCAAGTCAAACTTGACTCTTCCTCTTCCTCTCAAGTCAAGTCAAACTTGACATTATAACTCTCATGGTTGATCAAATCCAACCATTTGATTCAAGCCAATTTAATATAATGAATCTAATTCATTTAATCAAATTGATTCAATGAGTCATAATCTAAATTTGACTCATTGAACACATGAATCAAATTGAGTCCAACTCAATTAGTTCAATTAGGATTACTCTTAATCCAATTTGATTCATCACATGAATCTAATCCTCTTGGTTCATCATATGAATCTAATCTCCATCTAATTGTCCTTTGTGTGTGACCCTATAGGTTCTTATAACGTTGGCAATGCTCCTAAACCAATTTAGAAGCATAAGTAATGAGCGGTATCTAGCAACACATCATTACTACCCAAGTTATAAGAATGTTGAGATCCAACATCACCTTGTGACTACTAATTGTGACTCCTCACAATATATGACAAGTGTCCTTCTATCTTTGACATCTAGATTGATCAATGTGAGGCATAGACCGTGTCATCCTCTGACCAATCTAAATCTTGAACTCCAAGTATACTCACTAAATCAAATGAGCTCAATATCTCATATTGACTCATTTGGGCATGGTCATGCACTTCGTGGTCTCACTCTATCAAGAATATCGATGTCTCTCCCATCATATAGGAGGGATAGATCCCATCTACATCACTCACATCCCTCTGCATATTTCGTTACATACCCAGTAATCGCCTTTATAGTCCACCCAGTTATGGGTGACGTTTGAAGAAGTCAAAGTACATAACTCCTAATGTAGGGATCCATGGTGACTTCAGGTCCAAGGACTAGTAGTCATACTAATAGCCACATGAGAAAGTATATGACACTCATATAACGATCCATGATACTTTCTTATGGCGGGTCATTCAGTATACATTCTCCAATGCATACCCATGTGTCAACTTGATATCTCTAGATCCATGACTTGTGAGATCTAGTCATCGAGTTGACATACATGCTAGTCTTATTGCATTAACATTGTCCCTGAATGTTAGTACTCGACTAGAAATGATTAAGAGTAGTGTTCCCTATATTATCTCACTATTGGTTCAACTAACCAATTGATATAGGTAAGAACCCTCTACTCAAGGACGCTATTACACTTAGTTTATTTGGCACCAATACAAGTAAGCATAATAACCAAAAAACCAAATGCCTTTATATATAAGAATATGATACAATGAGTCCATACAACAATCATTAAATGATTGGCTTTAGGGCTCTAACTAACACATGCATTATCCAAAGTTTTCAAAAATCAAATACCTTTCCTACTCAAATGTAATCTAGCATGCATTCAGCCCACTCGAACCGCACTTCATCAATTTCAACTCTAGTGTACTTGAAATTTGTAAACTGTAACAACACATAAAAATAGATATTGCAACACTTTCATTTTGTGAATTTAAAAAAAAAATAAAAGAGACATCATTGAGGAAAATAAAAAAGAAAAAGGTGTTGATTACAAAGAAACTTACTGAGACTTGTAAAATATCTTCGCAAGCTAATGCAACATCCAGTAGAAGAAGGAATACACGGAGAGTTATTTGCTGCATAGGAAAAAATAGCAAGGCAGAATAAAAAGAATCATCTTATCAATAACTCATAAGATGATTAAATTAAGGTATACCTCTTCAATTGGCTCGATATTCTGGAATAGCTTTTTGAGAACAGATAATGACTGTGCATACTCATGGATATGGTAGAGAATGATTGCCTGTGAAGAACCAAATTAACAAAAATACTAAGAAGAGAGCAATTTATTAACTCATTCACTAATTATGAAAAGAAAAATTTTGACAAAATGCGTTGAACTACATACAATATTCAGCATTGTTACTGAAACATCAAACTCTTGGGCATGGACAACTCTACTGCTATTTATAGCAGCACTTTGATGAATTGAATCACTATTAGCTTTAGACCCTGAAACCATATAGCTTAGGCATCTATTCTCAGAGTCAATCTGGTCCACAAAAGTATGTGCAAGCTCTTCACTCTGCTCCTATAACCAATATAGTTATTAATCAAAGAGTGCATGTAAAATATCTCTTCAGTTGCAAGAACAATGCTAGTTTAAGAAATCATAGAATATTGATTGAATGGATAAACATGGATTAAATTATTTCCAACTTTGAAAAAAAGATAGAGAAAATGGTGAAATTACATGAAATAGATAATAAAATATTAGCAATATTCAAAATACCATGATTTGGAGAAGACATGATTCCCAAGGAACATCAGACTTTTCTGCTATAGAAGAATAGATGATTCTAAAGATCATGTTTAGCCTTATCATACATGTTAAGTATAATCATGTCATATAATATCATATGCTTAATATGATTATAGCTTTAATGTTTAATAATTTGTTTCCTCAAGAATGTCAGTATGAAGATGAGAAATTATCTTCATAAATTAATTCAAAAAACCAATTACCTGTGATTCAGTAAACTTACTTTAACCTTGTTTAATGCATCAAGGAGATTCCTAGGATTAGTGCAACCATCTCAAAAGTATTCTGCAACAGCAATGTTATGAAGAACCTGAAATAAATAGAAAATTATTAAGGTTCACACAAACAAGAACTACACATAGTAAATAAACTTCTCTTCTTCTATATGAAAGTCAACAACAAATCATCATGTACTTTAAAAATGAGGAAGATATTAGTTAAAATAAAAATAATTAGATGAAAAAATAGACATGTTTTATATAGCAGCTAATTAATACATTTTGACATGGAGAAACAACATCAAACCCTGAGTTGCAACTATTAGGGAGACCTAAAGACAAACAGTGTAAAAGCCTTCACACAAAAAGTAGAAGTGTGGATACCAAATATGCAATTTCTTCTTTCATATCAAACCCAGCAAAGAATCATTGGATCACTGTCATCTTTGGGAAGCAATGAGATTTCAATTAAAATAGAACAAATTTGAGGAATTTTACATTCTTGATTTGTATAATAACTGGTCAATTGATTTTCGTATGGAGAAGAACCAAGTAAAATATAGTCAGTGTAAAATCCTTAAGAGTTGAAGTCGAATTATATTTCAACTAAAATACAGATTAAATCAATGACAAATGATAATCAAAGTGAAGAAATAAGCAAGTAGACAACAGGTTCCATTATCACAACAGTTCACAGAACCTAAACATTCTAAAAACACTAAATCTAAGAATTTATTTGTGGTAAAGAATCTAAGCTTGCTGCGCATGAAATGTAATGAATTTGGAATGCAAATGCTAAACACACTAGGAGTTGAAGTCTTATGAAAGGTCAGGTGCAAGAAAAGGTGAGGAGGGCCCCTTGAGGTTTAATCTTAACAACTTAGCATCTAATATTTGGACGCTAAAGTTAATGCAGGCTGATGACTTTGACTCTGAAATCTACAATATCCATAGTTCACACATGATTACAGTACACTCTTCTTCATAGCAAACAACACAGAGTAGGAATCTACAAGTTCCGTTATGCAAGGTTGACCATAGAGAAAGTTAAAATCCTGTTGCTCTTACTTGTTGGTCTCACCGCAGAATTACATCCGTCATGCATTGCTGCAATTTCATAAAAGATATCCTTAGGTCATTAAGCCATGTGCAAGCTCTGTTCATCTGTTCATCATTTTTTAAGCCCCAAAATCTTATATATTTTTCATCATAAAGGACCTTTCGTTTGCTCATAGCTTGGATATGTAGTAGCGCCTGCATATGTTAGAAGATTGGTATAAATGCTTGAAGTAATTATTGGACTAAGAGAGACTTGTCTTCTTCAGTTATCTATTCTACAAACTGTGAAGTCGTCATTCGAGCAACACTCTCCATTGAGAATTAGTATTCGGAATCCCCCTAACCAGAAATGTACCAGACAGCAGAATCACAGTATAACGAAAGATAAATTAGACGCACCTTCGCATCGCCTCTCTTTTTATCAAAATCTAGCTCAATATTTCAATGCACTCCTGGAACCGCCGATTCTGGAACAAGAAAGCAGCTTCCTTGGCAAGCCCTTTGGCATCGAAGAGATTCCCTTTGTCGTTGGCAGGCCCATCCGTGGTCCTGGCTAGAGTCGCCGTGGCCGAGGGAGAGGCTGGCAAATCCTTAATGATCATAATTAACTTGGTCATGAATCGATTTAACAAGAAGGTCAAAAAAAAATACTTACTTAATGATCAAAGCCTTTAAATTGTATATGTAGCGCGTCTAAGAAGCCCAACACACAAATCCTGTAGAAACAACAACAAAAAGAGGTAAAATTATAAACCAGAAAACATGGCATATCAGTGAAAAGAATTAACATATACATAAAAGAAACTTGATAGTTCAAGGAATACATAAAACCAACTTAGCAACAGGAAATAACAACTCCTCAATCTAGCAAACAAAAATGATAAAATCAACTCAGGGTAGTGTTTGAGGAAATTCATCAAACACATTGCATGCATCAATCAATTAATACTTGCAATCAAGAGATCAAGAAGATGAAACTGCCGAAGATGAGGAAGGACTTCAGTAGCGATGATGGATAAAGGAAAAATTACCAGAATGCCAACGGTGAGGAGGAAAGTGGTGGTGGTGTCTATCTAGGAAGGGGAAGAGGAAGGGTCGTCGATCATGGCTTACATAGCATGATAATGTTAAGAAGATCTAGCCAGCCAGGAAAATAAGCATATTGTGCTGATTTATAACATCAAGAAGATGCTTCTCTCAGTCACGATTTCCAATTTCTATGCAAAGCTTGACGAAGTCTGCATAGTTTGATATCTAAATTTAGTTAGTCGATTCTCCGAGACGATAAAATGGATAATAGGAGGTGAGCTAGACTCATAATCATCTTGGCTTACATGTAATATATATCTTGTTATTAAGATGGCAATTATATTGTGAAGATTAAGATATTATAAGAGCTTCAACCTTAAGACACAACATTGAAATCTACTATGTTTGAAGAGTAAATGTGAAATCAAACCATTTTTCTGAAGCTGAAACGTGAGGCATGAACAAGAGATGACCAAACTAAACTTATTCTTTTAGCAATTTACCTTCAATTCAACAAGGATCTCCAGCGAGCCCCTTCCAGAGGTGCAGATGAGGAACACAAACCCAAACTTCTCTTGGTAACGGATATTCCAGTCCACCAATTCCTAGAGTTTGACGAAAGAAAAAGAATTCAAATCTCAAATTAAAAGAATGATCTCAAAAATAAAGAGGGGAACATGATCAGATCCACCTGCAACGTGGTATCATTGGCAGTATCCATTGCAGCAGATTGTTCTTCCTTGGACCACCTAATTCGGCCAACAATAAAAAGTTAAAAGGATTCCAGAATAGAAAAAGGAATGAGAGGGATTGGAAGAATAGTGACTGCGAAATGGAGGGAGAGATGGATCTGATCGGCGGGTGAGCCGCGAAGGCCTCGAGCCATCCAGCGACGTCGATTTGAAGAATTAGAAGGTGAGGAAAGGGGTCGGTGAGGGTGATCGAGAGTAGAGAAGAGGGGGGGGGGTGCAAAGGTGCGACCTTGTTGAACCAAATCTCGCAGGTGGACTGGATTGCGTGGTGGAGGTCGGAAAAAGGCGAGGCGGAGGCGAGCTCCTTGGCAAAACGCTTGTTGTGGCAGCACCGTAGCACATCCTCCTCCGTCCACGAAAAAGACGCCATCTTTCGTAGATCTAGGAAGGGGAGGAGGGAGATGAGGCGAGGAGGAAAGTGGTGGTGCATGGCGTCGCGATGGTATACGATGGATGGCCCGATATAGGTTTAGGTTTAGAGGGAAGAGTGAAGTGTTGCAAATTTTGGCTAAGTATTGGTAGGAAAATTAAATTATTTTATTTTAGTTCATTAACACCACTTTTAACAACGGTTTTTTACTATCCGATTTCGTAGATAGAACAAGGAAGCTATCGTAGACACCGAGTTTTAAAATCCGCTATTAAAATCGATGTTTATTAATGAAAAAAAGGCGCTCATAGACATCAGCTAAAAAAACCGATGTCTATGAGCGAAAATCTGCGCTCATAGACACCGATTTTTGGAAAAACCGGTGTAAAATACTCAAAGACATCAGAATTTGCTTAAAACCGTTGTTGTTCCACCGATGTCTATGAGGATTTTTCTTGTAGTATTTGTGAAATTTTAAAAGTATTTAATGATGCAACCGAATAACTTTCCGGTATTTATTATCCCACTGCTCAATTAGTTTTAGAAAAATTTTCTAATATAGTATTAGTTTTAAATGAATATATTAATAATGAATCTTTATCTCCTTGCATCTTAGCTATGAAAACTAAATGAGAAAAATATTTTTATTTTATTCCTAAAATTTATTTAATTGCATTTGCTTTAGATCCTAGATTTAAATTAGAAGTTTTACAAGAGATGTTAACTTTATATTATGACGCTTTAATTCCAATTAAAGATTCTTCTTTTCCTGTTAATATTATATATAATGTTAGAATTTATTTATATGATATTTATAATTAATATTATGCAAAATATAGAACACAAATTAATGTTTCTGAAATACAACAAACTGCTTGTAGTAATTTAAAATTTATAAAAGCACAACTTTTATTAAAAGAACAGACAAAATGTCAACGAGGATCCTCAAGTTCCACACAGGAACTTGAGAATTATTTTATGACTTCTTTTGATTTTAATGAAGTAGATAGCAAAATTTTGATATCTTAAAGTGGTGGTCACAGAAGGCTCAAAGCTTTCCCGACCTCTCCGTGATCGCCAAAGAAATTTTAGCTTGTCTAGTGTCAACTGTTACTATGGAGCAGACGTTCAGTGTCAGCGATAACATATTAGATGAACGACGATCAACTTGGTCTCCTGACTCATTAAAAGCCTAACCATTACTGGATGATTGGACCAAAGCGGAGAAAAGAATCCAAAGAATACAATTTTCAGATGACGAAGTTGAAGATTTTGATACTGAAGAAACAAATATGACAGGAATGGAAAATGGAAGTGAGTGACAATGTAAAGGATAAAAATGTAAAAGAATTACGTGGGTTTTGATTCCCCTATACCCTAAGGGGATACGTAGGCAACTTAAATAAGTACAAGCCCTTTTTTACAATAAATTCTAATTTTTAATTTTTTTAACATAATAATCTTGAACCATGGTGAACCATGGCGACCCGTAAACCAAACTGTGAACCAGCGGTTTCAAACCATGAATCGTAACCGTCTTGGGCGGTTAAGGTTAAGGGTCGACCTGCCTGGAACCATCAAATCGACGATTCTGAACCGTCGAACCGTTGGTTCCGAACCGTGGTCAGGTCTACCAAGAAAGTCTAGTGCCTCGCCATAGCCTGGAAGCCAATTACGGAATAAATGTTTAATTGACTATCTATTAAGCATTTAATTACAATTAACAAATGCTTTCAATGTTTGTCAAAAATTCTGTTAGAAACTAATTAGAAATTATTTTTTTAGGAAAAATTAAATAAATGATAATTTCATCAGTTATTTGTAGAACAAAATTTTATTTATCTCATAAAATTAATTTTATCTTAACGAATTTTTCTTAAACAGTCAATTTTTTTAAAAAAAAATCTATAAGCAAATTTTTCAAAGTTTTTTTTAAAACTTAATCCATAATTTTATACTTTGATATTTTTTTGTGAATTTCCCTTAGACTTTAAATTTAGATTTTTTTTTTCAAAGTTATTTTTAAGGTACCCCCTTTCTAATGTAATCAAAAGGGGGAGTAGTAGAGATTAAGTCTAGGGGGAGGATAGTACAACAAAAAATATTTCATGTACTTGTGCAAATTTTTACTTATAAATTTTTTATAACTAGTATTTGTTTGTTTACCCTAACTTAATTTGGGTTTGACCACATCAAAAAGTGAGAGATTGTAAGTACCCATGGTAGTTTTGATGTGATCAACCAAGTCAGGTTAGGTCCTATTGGTTTTTAACCCCTATGTCTAAGTGTGCAGGAACTTAGGAGCACAGGAAGTCGAGCAAAAGACGCAGCTAATGAGAAGGATGGCACGAAAGAGAGCCAACAGGCTTAGTGCATCTGAAGGACGAGGTGTTGCGGAAGAGTACACGGGCGGACAAGAAGGAGTTGCGCGGTGTTTTCGAGGGATGAGAAGTCAGAACGAAAGATTGCTCGAAGGCCGGAAGTTAGGTTCAGGTGAGCCCTATTCCGGATGACTGAGATCACCCAAGCAAGCGAAGCTGGAGAGGATGACCCGAACCAAGGCGAGTGGAACCGGAGCGGAAGACCGGGACCAAAAGTCAACAAGATGTTGACTTTCTTGGTTCGGGTGCCTGGACCAGGATCCTTATCCAGATTGTGTCAAATGTGATTCGTTGCAACTGGGATAAAGTTTTATCCCCCTCCAAGCGCCTAGAATCCTTCCAGGCACCCCGACCAAGGCAATGTTTCAGGACAACACTTGTGATTCATTCTAGTTTTATCTTGTTCTGTAATTGAGTGCTTCAACTGCTGTAAGAGACTTCTCTGCTTAGGAGATTGTTTAGTGAGCTCCAACTTCCTTGAATTAACAACCTCTCCGATTGTAACCAAATAACCCTTTCATGCCTCTTATTTTTTTAGTCATTTATCTTGTTTATGCAAGTGTTGATTGTTTTTAAGCTATAAAAATTGAGAAAGGTTCATTTTAATTTTGTAGAGTTATTCACCCCCCTCTAGCCGGTCGTCAATGATCCAACACTGACTAGACATACTATGGAGGATAATCTAATAAAATATTGACTAAACCAAGGTAAGTTAATGGGCTTTTAATGATCAAGAAGAGTAGATGACTACTCTCGAGGGATCACCTATGTGAGAAAGAAGTGGGGGCACTTCGAAGAGAATTGGAGGCCAATTCTTAGAACTTCTTACAGAACCATGCATATTCATGGCCAAGAATGAACACACTCATGAGAACTGAGTTATATCAGAGAGAGTATTGAGTAAGATTTGTCAATGCTTACACAAACTGTAAAACAGTTCAAGGATATCATGTCTACTATCAGCTAGTATGCAAATAGATCTTCACAAGGGAGGGTTCAAAGAGTAAAACCTACTTATCCTATACTTGAATCAACTGCTGAATGTTATCACATACCATGTATTCCATTCATGTAGGGGATTGTTAGAAATGTGAATGTAATAAAGAGGTGGAGACGAAGAGACTCTATTGTGCATGAGTTGTTAGTTCCACATTGGAAGTCTCTTGGCTTTATTATTAGTTTAAATTATGGCACACGCATTGGTGTTATAAACATATACATGGAGAGAGACTCTCTCATGCGTGGGTGCGTAGGGGTGGGTACAAATCCAGGGCCCGGATTATATAGAATCAAGATTGACTCGTGTGCGAGCACAACCTGTGCAGTCGAATGTCAGACCAGTCAAGGCAAGATTTGTCCAAGTGAATAAACCAATGTTTTGCCACCTAATCTCTCTTTGCTAGCTGCTTAAGAGGCTAATGGAAGTATTAATATGAAATTAATGGTGATTCCGTAATGTTTCGACATTAATGGTGATATTAAACTCATTAATGGTGACTTTGTAACGTCTCGACATTAATGGCGATATTAAACCCTTTAATAATGATTCTGTAACGTCTTGACATTAATGAATGCATTAAACCATTAATGATGATATTAAATCTAGTATTAAATGACCAAATTTGGTCATTCATTGCAGGCAAGGTGAGGACTCCTATATAAGAAGGATGGATCTGTTGGCTCAGGTAAGCCGGAGGGAGTGGAGGTGAGCTGGCTATTAATAAAAACCTTTCTCGACTTTTAACTCAGATTAAAAGTAAAAAAAATAGAATAAATGAACAGCAAAAAAAATAAGGCCAAAAGAGTTACTTGGTTACAACCAAGGTGGTTGTTAATTCAAGGCAAGTAAACGCACTAAAGATCTCCTTCTTTGAAGGCGGAGAAGCTTCTTACACTCTTGGAAGCTCAGAAAGTAGCTAAAAATGAATACAGCAGTTGTTACATATTTCCTAGGTCCAGGAGTCTTTTTATAGCCCCTAGAAAATCTTATTCGTGGCTGGAAGGCACCTTCCATAGAGCTGGAAGGTGCCTCCAGTGAGGCGCAGTGGATAAAAGTTTATCCACTGCTAACGGCAAAATATGCCTGGTCGAAGACGCCTTCCATGGGCTGGAAGGTGCCTTCCATGGCTGGTTGAAGGCACCTTGAGCCTAGCTGAAGGCGCCTTCTGCCTGAAGGTCGCGGATGCGCCTTAAACTCCTGTTGAAGGCGCCTCCAGCAACTCCATATCTTCATTTTATCTCTTCCGTTGCTCCGATCGCCTGGATGATTTCGGCCAACCAAAATAAGGTTCACCCTACCCAATTTTCGACCTTCTCCTCGAGCAGGCTTTCGCTCCATTTTCTCATCCCTTGAACGTCACGCACGTCCTTCTCATCCACCGGTGTACTCTTCCGCAGCACCTCATCCCTCGGATGCACCGAGTCCATCGGCTCCCTTCCCGTACTATCCTTCTCTTTAGCTGCGTCTTTTGCTAAACTTTTGATGTTTCTAAGCTCCTGTACACTTAGACACAAGGGTTAAATACTAACAGGACCTAACCTGACTTGGTTGATTACATCTAAACTATCACGGGATGCCAACAATCTCCCCCTTTTTGATGTGATCAAACCAAAGTTAAGTTAGGGTAAACAATAAAAAAAATAGTTATAAAAATTTTGCAAGTAATATTTTATAAGTACAAAAATTAAAATTTATAATTTATTGTACTACTCTCCCCCTAGACTTAATCTCTTACTACTCCTCCTTTAGATCACATTAAAAATGGGGTACTTTTAAAAGTCTAAGAGTAAAAAAAAAACTAACGGTTAAAAAGATAAGAATTAATTAAAAACATATTTAAGTAATTTTTTAATAGAAAATTAAGGTATTTTTATAACTTCTAAATACTTAACAGTTAGTCAATTAAATACTTATTTCAATAATTAGCTTCCAGGCTGTGGCGAGGCGCTTGACCTTTTTGAATATTGGAACAACAACCACTTTCTAGATAAAATATCTTAAAGAAATTCAATATTTAATTTTTTCTGAAAGCCTTAAGTCAAAAAGCAATTAATCTAAATATGATTTTAGAATCTAAAATAGATTCCTTCCAATTGGGTTAACTAGGAATCTCTTAGGTACGTATTTATTTAAAATTTTTCTAATTTGCCCCTTATAGTTTTAAGGTACCAATTCAATCCACTATATTTTCTAATATGTTGAATATTTGAGCATGTGTGATTTTTCAAAATTTTTATCTCTTTTTGTAATTTTTCATTCTCAATTTTAACTTTATCAAAGTCTTCTAATCGACAAGATTCAGCTAGTATTGATTTTAATTTCGTAACTTCTTTTTCTAATTTACAGTAATTTTTTGTTAATAATTTAATAAATTAAAATTATTTGTCAGGAGGAAGAGATCGTACCTGACTTACCTTGTCGATCCCGTGATCTGAAGCTCCCCCTGAAATACTACTTTCTTCCGATATCGCTCCCCCTTCATCGATACTTTCGATGCTCATTTCGGACAAGCTTGCTTCGTCTCCTTCTTCTTGATGACTTGCCACTAGCGTAAGTCCAGCGATAGCTTCAATTTCATATTCGGACGATGTTTCATCCCACGTCGCCTTCATATTCTTGTACTTGTTCACTTGGATCGACTTCTTGTTCTTACTCTTGTCCTTGTCTTTCAATTTAGGGCAGTTATCTTCACATACTCTTGTTCATTGCAGTGGTAGCATTTTATCCTTCTTTTCCTACCCTGCACTTGATTCAATCTTTTAGTTTTAAATAACTTTTTAAATTTACGTATCATTAATGTTGTTTCACTATCATCAAGAGAAGATTCTAAATCTTGTTCGTCCGCCTTTACCTTTAAGGCAATGTTATGCTCCTTCTTCGGACCTGCACATCTCGTTTCATGGACATCAAAAGTTGAAAATAATTCTTCTAAAGTAGTTGAATCTAGATCCTTAGATATATAATAAGCATCTACTAATTATGTTCATTCAGTATTTCTAGGGAATGCGTTAAGAGCGTACCTTAGCGAATCTCAGTTACTTACCTTTTCTCCGAGATTCATGAGTCCAGTGATGAGCTCCTTGATCCTTGAGTGAAGCTATGCAATGGTTTCACCTTCTTCTAGTTTGATATTGCTAATTTGGTTTCTGAGCAGATCCCATCTCTCGAGTTTCTCCTCTGAGGTTCCTTCGTGTAGTTCTAAGAATTTCTCCTAGAGCTCTGTTTACAGACTCATAGGTTCCGATTCGGTTGACTTCTTGTGGCGGTATTTAGCAGATAGAACTCTACTTTGTCGTTTGCCTCAAAATCGACCTGCTTCTTTTTAGTCAAGTGATATTTTTCTTTACCTTCGGGTGCTACAAAATCAAATTCCATTATTAAAAGCAAATCGAAATCAGTTTTGAAAAATACCTCCATCTTCTTCTTCCAGTTGGCCAAATCCCCCCTGAACTTCGGTGGTAGATGCTTGATCTGGTCATCTCATATGCTTCATTCGGCGATTAGTCCTCCAGAAGCAAACCTTGCTCTGATACCACTTGTTGGCCCAGGTAGGCCGGAGGGAGGGGAGGTGAACTAACTGTTAAGAAAAACCGCCCTCAAATTTTAACTCTGATTAAAAGTAAAAAAAATAGAATAAATGAACAACAAAAAAAAAGAGGCTAAAAGAGTTACTTGATTACAAACAGGATGGTTGTTAATCTAAGACAAATAAACACACTAAAGATCTCTTTCTTTGAAGACGGAAAAACCTCTTACACTCGTTGGAAGCTCAAAAAGTAGCTAGAAAATGAATACAGCAGTTGTTACATATTTCTATGTCCAGGGGTCTTTTTATAGCCCCTGAAAAATCTTATTCGTGGCTGGAAAGCGCCTTCCACAAAGTTGGAAGGCGTCTCCAGTGAGACGCAATGGATAAAAGTTTATCCACTGCCAAAGGCAAAATCTGCCTGATCGAAGGTGCCTTCCATGGCTAGTTGAAGGCACCTTCAGGCTAGCTGAAGGTGCCTTCTACCTGAAGGTCGCGGAGGCACCTTCAACTCCTGTTGAAGGCGCCTCCAACAAGTCCATAGCTCCATTTTAGCTCTTCCGCTGCTCCGATCGCCTGGGTGATTTCGGCCAACCAAAATAGGGCTCACCCGAACTCAATTTTCGACCTTCTCCTCGAGCAGACTTTCACTCCGACTTCTCATCCCTCGAACGTCGTGCGTGTCCTTCTCATCCACCGGTGTACTCTTCCGCAGCACCTCGTCCCTTGGATGCACCGAGCCCGTCGGCTCTCTTCCCGTGCTATCCTTCTCGCTAACTACATCTTCCGCTCGACTTCTTGTGTTCCTAAGCTCATGTACACTTAGACACAAGGGTTAAACACTAACATGACCTAATCTGACTTGGTTGATTACATCAAAACTATCACGGGGTACCAAAAGGATCTTGAACAAAAGATAGAGAGTAGCGGAAGATAAGCAAAAGAGAAAGTGAGATGAAGAGCAAGAAACAAACCTCTGTCCACCCTTGTTCTCCCACAAAACTCTCTCATTCGAGCATATGTTCAGCTGAACTATTAGTGATAGCATTCGGGTGCATTTTCAATTCGCCACGAACAACCAGTCCTTGGTTGCATGCGTGATTTTATCGTTATATGCTAAGAAATAGACGACCCGGAAGAACCTCGAAGCACAGCTAGAGATATGGTGAATCTGTTTCAAGGAAATTGCATTGAGCGCAGGTCTCGGTATCTTAGTCAGCGAATTCTCTTTCCGACTAGACGATCGACTCCCGATTCTACTACACACCGCATTAACTCTGCAACTCGGACCACCAAAAGCTTGGCAGAACCAGCCCCGTTGGCATTTTGAGATTATCCGCTCATGTAATCTCAACAGATAAATTAGAATTGATTTTATGTAATTTCAATTCAGCAATTTTTCCCAATATCTCTAGCAAAATATTGTCCAACACCTCCTAAAAGGGAGAGTATTTAATCCAACCATTGTCCAATAAAACAACTCTATTATTTGAGTACCAACTCGGCTACATAATAGAGACATATCTTTATTACTATGTGGCAAAAAAGGTGATTCGTTCACCCCCGTCAACCCATCTCTATGTTAATACGGAGGAGATAAATTATAGATGACTACTAACCATTAGTGCAAGTGGCTAAATTAATTTTAATGCATATATTTGTTCTATATATAGTTCATACGGAAGATGATCAATTGCCCTGGATTACAATGCAATGAAAAAAATACGAAAACACTTCTGCAATTAATCAGATATCCACTGGATTCTTAGTTGTGGCGCAATGAAAAAAAATACGAAAACACTTCTGCAATTAATCAGATATCCACTGGATTCTTAGTTGTGGCGCAATGAAAAAAAAAAATCTAAAACACTTCTGCAATTAATCAGATATCCACTGGATTCTTAGTTGTGGCGCAATGAAAAAAAAATCTAAAGCACTTCTGCAATTAATCAGATATCCACTGGATTCTTAGTTGTGGCACACGGTATAATTAATTTTCTCTAGTGGAAATATAATCTTGGACACTAGTTGTGAAGCGACGAGTCATACATTCGTATTTCTAAATCTATTTTGATGATAAAAAAAATTATTAATGGATTTGAATTTGAAAAGCAGGATATCATAATTTTTATGGTGACAAAAGATGAATACGTGTGCTCTCAGCGTCCTCATCAATTTATCTCAGGGTCAATACGAAGGAGGTAAATTATGGACGACTACTAGCCTTTGAAATAATGACTAGCACATAAGGGAGGTATTTACCTCGACTTTGTGGAGATTCGAACCCCAGACTTCATGATGTCAATATCTCATGCACTAATCACTAGATCCATTCGAGGGGACGGGATATCATAATTTCATGAAAACAAAGGAAGATGATTAATTTATTGATTCCAATCTGCTCCGAAAGTAATCAGTCTCTCCGGATGATAGATGAGAATAGAAAAAGAGAAAATATATAATTTGACGTCGCGATTTAACTTAGGTGAGAACAGAATTAATAAGCTAAAAATAAGAATGAATTCTTAATTTTTATCTTTCGATCCTTCGAGCTCCTGACATGGACGTCAAATGCCGCCCCTCTCAGTTTTTGGGCCAATCTAAGTTAAATTTTCTTGAACTGTTGATGATTGTCTATGGAAGTTTCCTCGAGCATGATTTCTCTTCTCGTATGCTCTCGTCACATGATAAAAAGTGGTTTATTCATCCTTAATATCCCTGTTAATTCATATTTAGGTCAATATGAATGTGGTAAATTATGGATCACTATTAATTATTAGTGTAAGTGATAAAGACATATAGAAAGACATATTTGGACACGCCGAGTTTCAATCCCAAAATTTCATATAGCAATACGCTCAACCACATCCCGAAGGGACTCGTATGCTCCTTGTCGATCCTAAGTACACGGTCCATTGCAAGTATATATCCCATTTAAATATAACTTTCCATTTTGGTATAGCCTTCCAGCTACCTTCATATATAAGTATCAGAAGAGAGGGATTCCCTTTATCTCTTAGTTCTGTCTTCATTCAAATTTTTCTTAAAATTTTACCCAAGCATTACAAGAGCCTTGCAGATGACTCCGAGCATCCTCTGACTCATGTTGGATCATAAATTTTCACCGGATTATTCTTATATGAAAAAAATACATTTTTAGTTCAATAAGTTATGTTTTTTTCTTTAATTTTGGTCGTTTATCTATAAATTTATATTTTCAGTATATTAACTCGTATTGTTTCCAATTTTACTTTTTTTTTCAGAATTTGAATTGACCATTAGTAATTGCTTAGATGACGATACTAACATGAAAAATAAATTTAGATATTTTTACTTTTGGAGGATAAATCGCTCAGTGTATCCACAATTAACTCATCCTACTTCTGTGAGAAAATTATATTCCGAGGCTTGGGTCGAGTTACAAGGTGTTCGAATCTAGGGTTTATGATGGAGAAGAGTGGAGATCGTTGGTTTGGAGGGATATATGATGAGCATAATATTTTTAAAAAATATATATTTTTAAAGTGATGTGACTTTAATTTCATGTTCCTTATTGTTGCGCAAAGAGAGGGCAACATCTCTCAACCTCTAAAGCGCGGAAGAAGAGAAAGAGAGAAAAGAGATCATGCGGAGCTATAAGACAAATGCCCACAAAAGGAGAGCAAACACGAGAAAGGAGAAGAAAAAAATAAAGAAAAAGAGTTCTCGTGGTTCGACGACGTGCCTACTCCACAAAAATAGCCGAAGCTCTATTAGAATTCTCTCTACACAAGAAAATCATATTACATGATTCTTGTGTTGTTGTCCAATAGGTTTACAATGATCCCTATAAATAATGCCTAAACCCTAAATCCGATAAAATCATAACAGAATTTTGTTATAAAAAATCACAATAGAATTCTGTTATGAAAAACGGTAATAAAATTCTGTTACGATTTCTGTTATATAAAATCGTAACAGAATTTTATTACGAAAAATCTTAACAGATTTTTCTTCCATAACATCCATCGCATTGATCTCATCCAAATATGAGCCACCCGTCAACAATATCCACCTTGGCGAATATTCACCCCTTCGAAGAATACGAGTATCTGAATAAAGCTTCACCTAGATCTTTGGGTCACTAGCTTTGTCAGCATGTCTGCAGCATTGTCTGCAGTGTGAACCTTCTCAAGTTGAATTCCCCTGGAAGTAATCAACTCTCTGATCTTGTGAAACCTCACATCAATGTGCTTAGTTCTCACATGATAAACCTGATTCTTCGCCAAATAGATAGTACTCTGACTATCGCATAACAACTTGACTCCACCTTACTGAATACGCAATTCTCTGACCAACCCTGTAAGCCATAAAGCTTCCTTTGCTGCTTCAGCTGCTACCATGTACTCGGACTCCGTAGTAGACAATGCAACAATAGATTGTATCATAGATTTCCAACAAATATGTCATCTTGCCATAGTGAATATGTATCTTGTAGTAGACCTCCTGTTATCTAAATCTCTTGCATAGTCTGGATCTACGTACTTGGCAATTGATGGATCTTTCAGTTGTCTACTGAACATGATGTCATAATCAATTGTATTTCTCAAATATCTAAAAATCCATTTCATTGTATACCAATGTGGTTGACCAGAATTTGAGAGAAACTTGCTTACCATACTAACTGCTTGCGTTAAATCTGTTTCGTGCAAACCATGGCATACATCAGACAACAAACTACATTAGCATAAGGAACCTTTGATATCTCTTGGATCTCGTCATCCGTCTTTGAACACTATGTACTGGATAACTTGGAGTGATGCGCCAGGGGTGTGCTCACCAACTTTGCATTCTTCATGTTGAACCTATCCAGCACCTTCTCCACATAGCTATGTTGAGACAACCATAATCTCCCTGCAGCTCTATCCCTGTGAATCTCCATCCCAAGAATCTTCTTGGCCTCTTCCAAATCTTTCATGTCAAATTCCTTGCTCAGTAGCCTCTTCAATTTATCAACCTTTTTCTTCTTCTTCGCAACAAGGAGCATGTCATCTACGTATAGTAATAAGAAAATCAATGATTCATCTTCAAGGCTCTTCACATATATACAACAGTCATACTCACATCTCCTATATCCATTTTGAATTATGTATGAATCAAAACGTTTGTACCATTGCATAGGAAATTGTTTCAATCCATAGAGCGATTTCTTCAACTTGCAAACCAACCGCTCTTGTCCAAGCTGACTAAATCCCTCGAGTTGTGACATAAAAATCTGCTCCTTCAAATTTCCATGAAGAAATGTCATCTTCACATCCATTTTCTCAAGCTGCAAATCGTGATGTGTCACCAAAGCCAACACCGCTCTAATTGACGTATGTCTTACCACTGGAGAAAAAATTTCTTCATAGTCAATCCTCTTTCTTTGTGAATACCCCTTTGCTATCAACCGAGCCTTGAACTTCACTTCTTATCCCTCTGACATTGCTTCTTTCTTCTTGAATATCCACTCACCCTATAGCTTTCTCTCCTTTAGGAAGTTCCACTAGATCCCACGTTTGGTTCTTATGCAATGACTCCATCTCCTCTACCATAACATCCGTCCACCTGTCCTTCTCAGAACTGTGTATCGCCTCCTGAAAAGATGTAGGGTCTCTGCTACTAGTGATAAGCGCATAAGATATCAAGTCTTTAAATCTGTATCTAGTGGGTGGTTTTACGACTTATCTCGTTCTACCACTAGTTATAATATTATGCTTCGTGTGCTCTGAGCTAGAATCATCAGAGTCATGAGTCTCTAGCTCCACCTACACAATATATTTCCCCATGTTGCTCTTTGGTGTTTCCTTTCCTTCTTCCTAAGTACACTGTAACATAACTTTCTCGTCAAACACCACATCTCTATTGATCACCACCTTGTTTGCCTTAGGATCCCAAAGCTTGAAGCCTTTAACTCCTTTTTTATACCCCAGAAATATGCACTTCTTTAACTTTGCATCTAGCTTTGATCTTTCCTCACTAGATATGTGCATATAGGTTGGATATATAAAAACTCAAAGATGAGAGTAATCTACTTGATTCCCTGTCCATACTTCCTCTAATGCTTTACCTTCTAGTGCTGCCCTTGGTGATCTATTAATGAGATAACATGCCATGTTAACTGCTTCCGCCCAAAAATTCTTTGCAAACCCTGCATTCAGGCTGAGACATATTGTCTTCTCAATGATTATCCTGTTCAACTTTCCACCATCTCGTTTTGCTGAGGTGTCCTGCGAATCGAGAAATGTCTCATTATCTCATGTTACTCACAAAATTCCTGAAACTTTAAATCTGTGTACGCAGTCTCATTGTCTGACCTAAGGCATTTGATCTTCCTTCTGGTCTGGTTCTCCACTTCAATTTTTCATAATTTAAACTTTGCAAAAGTTTCTGACTTGTGACATATAAAGTATACACAGACATTTGATGAGAAATCATCAGTAAAACTCACAAAATACAAGTGTCCTCCACATGATGCTACACTGGTTGGTCCCTAGAGACTCGTATGTACGTAGTCCAGAATCCCCTCTGTCTTGTTTGCTATCGTCTTGAATTGCGCTTTGCTTTATTTCCCAAAAACACATAATTTGCAGAATTCAAGCTTGCACGTCTTGACACCTTTCAACAAATCTCTCTTGTGAAGTTCTAGCATCCCACTTCACCCATATGCCCTAGCCGCATATGCCACAAGACCGTACTATCTGATTCAGACTCCACCGAGGCGGCTCCACCTACAACTGTAGTCCCTATCAACTTGTAAATATTTCCTGCTACTTTTTGTCCTTTCATTACCGTCAGAGCCCTCTTGCTGACTTTCATCACCCCGCTCGCTGATTTGTAATTGCAACCAATACCATCCAGTGTGCCTAGTGAGATCAAGTTCTTCCTTAGCTCTGGTATATATCTGACATCACATAAAGTGCTAATCACACCATCAAACATCTTGATTCTGACGTTCCCTATGCCGATTACTTTGCATGACGCACCATTTCCCATCAACACTGAACCATAATCCACTGCCCTATAGGTGTCAAACCAATCCTTGTTTGGTGTCATATGATATGAACATGTAGAGTCTAAAATCCATGCATCTGTCAGCTGCTATAAACTCGACATAACTGAAAGCATATCTCCATCACTGCTCTCTGAATTTTCTTCTTCAACTATATTTGCAGACTTTGCCGAACTACCTTTGTTCTTTGCAATATGTTTCTTTATCTCTAGACAATCTCTCTTGATATGACATTTACCTCCACATTTATAGCACGCGAGTACCTTCTTCCTTCTCGACTTAGAATGAGCCTTGTTGTTGTTACCTGATCCATGTCGAGATTTGCTCCTACCACGCTCTTGGTTGCTATTCACCATAAGTTTTTCTCCTTGAGAAATTTTATCGCTTGTTTTCTTCCTTTGGTAAAAACCTAGCAACGCACTTGTGATCTCCTCCAATTTGAGAGTTTCCTTACCCTACATCAAAGTAGTAACCAAATTCTCGTACGTAGGAGATGAAGGTAGAGAATTCAACAACATCAGCGCCTTGTCTTTATCTTCGATCTTCACATCAACCCACTTCAGATCACTTACAATCTGGCTGAATACGTTGATGCGCTAGCTCAGATCGGTTCCTTCTGTCATCTTCAACCCGAATAATTTCTACTTGAGATATAGCTTGCTTGTCAATGACTTTAATATGTACCGGTTTCTAGCTTTTGCCAAACTACCACCGGTGACTCCTAGTCCATGACATGGTACACCACGTCATCCGTAAGACAAAGCATGATTATTGCTACTGTCTTCGCCTGTAGTTTTTCCCAATCTGATCTCTTTATTCTTTCCAATTTTCTTTCTCCTAACGCTTTCACCATGCCTTGTTGCACCAACAAGTCCTTGACCCTTTTCTATCATAATCCAAAGTTTCCGGTTCCGTCAAACTCACCATATCAAACTTCGCAGAAGTTGTCCCCGACATGTTGAAGAAATCCACCAAAAACATGTAGCTCTAATACCAATTGTTGCGCAAAGAGAGGGCAACACCTCTCAACCTCTAAAGCGCGGAAGAAGAGGAAGAGAGAAAAGAGATCGCGTGGAACAACAAGACAAAAACGCACAAAAGGAGAGTAAACACGAGAAAGGAGAAGAAGAAGAGTTATCGTGGTTCGGCGACGTGCCTACTCCACAAAAATGGTCGAAGCTTTATTAGAATTCTCTCTACACAAGAGAATCATATTACATGATTCTTATGATTATTGTTGTCCAATATATTTACAATGATCCCTATAAATAATGTATAAGCCCAGACCCGGTAAAATCATAATAGAATTTTGTTATGAAAAATCGCAACATAATTCTATTAGAAAAAATTATAACAAAATTCTATTATATAAAATCATAACAGAATTTTATTATAAAAAATCTTAACAGATTTTTCTTCCATAACATCTATCGCATTGACCTCGTCTAAATATGAGTCACCCGTCAACACTTATTTATTTTAATGTTTACATGGACTTAAAAAAATTGTCCATCAAAAATAAAAATGCCTAAATTAATATTTTATGTTAGCATCGTTGCTGTCAGCTAGTCAATTACTGATGGTTAATTTGAATTCTGGATAAAAAAATTAGAAAAAATGTAAGTAAATATAAGAATATGAATTTGTAGATAATAGGACTAAAATTTTTAAAAAAAAAGGACAACATAGTTAACTAAAAAAATATACAATCACTTATTATATATCTAATGCTTGCCATTCGAGTTGTTTATTTATATAAAAAAAAACATCATCTATTCAAACCCTAGTTGTATCATCATCATTCCTAGTGGAATATAAAAATATCAATTAATTAATTAATTAGACCGAAGTTAATTAATAAAAACTTTTACTTGGAAAAGACTCTAAAAAATTATGAGGAAAAAAAAATCAATCCACTGTATTTCCTTCACGAATTTTGAACTAAAAGATTACGGGCAATAGATAAAAACTTTTATGTTATATTCAAGGATGAATCCAAAAATTATAGGTGGATTGAGCTTTTAGGTGTGGAAGGAGTAAATTTTAATGGGCTAAATAAAAACTTTATATAGATATCTCTAATTTTACTATTAAAGAAGTATATTTTAAACAATTCCGTCTTTAATTGCACTTCTTAGATCCTCTGTACTTGAGTATATTATAATATTTTTGCACAAAGTTAAAATAAGATTTTCATATTATATTTTATCAAAATGATTAAAGTATATTTTAAACATTTCTTAGTTAAAAGTACGAGGAAACAGTAAAAATATCATTGAGCATAATGATACTTGCGTATGGAATTAAAAACTTAACAAATATCTCATTGAAGTTGGACTAATATTGAAAATGTTGAACTTCAAAAGCACTAATAAAAAAATAATAAAAAATATATTTGTTGAACATATTTATTATTATTATTATTATAGAAATATCCATATTAATATTAATACATATTGGTAATTACATTTTTAGGACCAGTACATAATTTTTGAAGGATAGAGTCACCTTTAAGCTTCATGTAAATGAAATTTTATGTGAGATTTTTGTTAAAAGAATGCAAATAAAGATATTATAATGGTCCTTGTTAAAAAAAATTAAAATAATTTTGTTTATGATACGAAATGGAGTGATAATATTATTTGGGATACAATAAAGGCACACAAAGCCTTTTTTGCTTGACATTAATTTGTCTGATATATTTACATTTAATAAGCATAAATAATCCGGCAAATACTTAGGGGATCACAGACAAAGATGGACTTACCGACGTGGGGCCAACCATTTTGGCCAATCGCCTGCGGAGGCTTTGTAGCGCCCGACACAAACCACTGCTTTGTGTTCCAAGCAAAAGAGACACGGCACCGAAACACGTTATTTTCCCATCAAACCGCATTCAAATTTCGACCTACCGACGTGCTTACTCCATTATAGACCCGTTTGCAAATCCCAATGGGAGTAAAGACTGCGGCCCTTCACCGCTGGGCCCGATTACTCAGCGTCGTCGGGTAATCGCTGTGTCAGTGTCTAGAGTTTCCCTTTCCTGTTCTATAAAACGAATCGAAGACCGCACCACCGCATTCTTGCCTCCTCTCCCGCTTTCGGGTAGTCTTCTTCGCCCTTCTCTCCGCCTCCTTTGAATCTGGATCTCGAAGAGCCGTAGATCGCGGGGAGAAATCGTTCTGCCTCGCGGTCGCCGGGTTCTGAAGGCGATCAGAGTTGGATCTTGCTTCCGATTCGTCTCGGGAGGGTCAGATCTGATATCCTAAACTCGATTTAGGAAGGAATGCGATTGAAGCTACGCTAGGTGAGTCTAGATCTGGAAACTTCGTCGATGTTTTTTTTTTATTCCTACAGTTGGCTTCTACGTTTGGTTTGGGTAGATATTATCGCTGTGGATAGTTCGAGATTTGGTCAGAATAACAGTGGCGAAGATGAGCTTATTTGTTGTTAATTTGTTTTGTTATTGCACTTTTTCTTGCGTTGATAGAATGTCGGAGAGGGAATTTAGATTAAATCCGAACTACCTGATGTTTGTTTTGGCTTGGACGTTAAAAGGCGTCTGCTGCTGGTTAATGGAGTAACAAGATCCGTCTGAGAATTTTGTTGATTCTTTGTATTCGTTTAGAGTTTACATATGGCAATTGGTATGTTTGTCTGATCCAGCAGTTGTTTCTTTTCTCTCTCCCTCTCTCTCTCTTTAGTTTTATTCTCAAATTTTCACCTTCCAATCGTAGTTTTTCACTGTTTGCAGAATTGCTACTGTTGTCATCTCAACCACCTTGAGGAACTATTGGCTGTGTAGTTCAGAATTATCGCTTCCATAATAGCTACTTTTTCAATGCCAAAGAACGGGATGATTGAATGCAACAACTGCGGCTCCAAATTGGTTGCACCGAGTCCTAGATCTGTATCAAGAGCATATCATAAGCACAGGAGCCAAGTGTCATCCAAACACAGAGCTCTCAACTTCTTTCTTGTTGTTGGTGATTGCATCTTAGTTGGCCTTCAGGTAGCTTACATTGATTTCTATGTATTAATTTCAGAGTCATTTGAATATTCTTTTGGACCAATATTATCCTGACTTGTTTAAGTTATGTTTTTCATTTAAAGATTCTATTGAAACTTTACTTATGGTCCTTTTCTTTCCCTATTGACATAACACTAGGTGTATGAATTTGAATCACATTTAGGCACCAATGCATGTTGGTTACATTGGGTGTTAAAACTATGGCTCCTTGTTTCATCTTTCTCTGTCTCACACATGATACTTGTAAAAACTCGGCTTTGCATTTTACCTGATTTTGCTATTTCTTTTGCAGCCTATATTAGTTTATATGTCCAAGGTGAATGGGAAGTTCAACTTTAGTCCAATCAGTGTGAACTTTTTGACAGAAGTTGCCAAAGTTCTCTTTGCAATCACCATGTTAATTATCCAGGTTTATTGTTCAACATTTTCTATATTAAAATTTAATTTATTTAGGTAGAATGTATTTTATGATTTACCCCAAGTAATCTCTTTTCAATTCAAAATTAGCCTATAACATCTGGATACTCTACATTGTTTAATAATGTAACTGATAGTGAAGGCTTTTATTTAGCTAATTAGCTTTTTTGTAAGTACAATTTTTTAATCTTTTAGCCTAATTTTGCCTTGTTATAGGAGTTTGGAGTCTCAATAATAGTCTAAATTCTACTCAGAACTAAGGTTTCAAAACATATGTGCTGATGGAAAAAAAAAAAACATATGTGCTGATGGTATGCAGTCAACGATTGCGTAGTGCATATGTTGTATGTAAGCGCAAATTCTAGGGCATGTGTTTTATTAAAAACATTTAACAAAAAATTCTATGAACAAAGTAACTAAAATATATTCAGTAAATATCTTAATTAACACATCCAATTCATTCGTCCACATAGAAAAATATATGTATGCCACTCATACAAGATAAAATACTTGAAATATAGTAATCATATTATTCAACAGTGTAGAATAGGTTCAATGGTATATAACATGCATATTATTAGTATCTAAAGTGTTTTCACATGCATTTTTAGGCTATTCATCATATAACTTTCATTTTTAGTATATAAATAGTAAATTTTATGTACCATTTGTAGGTCAGATTGTTGTTATAGCTATACACTAATATTCATTATGTCATAAATGGAGGAGGGTAGTAGTAAATAATACATCACATATATGAACATCATCAAGATGCCTGGTAAATAGCTGTGCTAATTTACTCTATAAGAAGTTCAGTTAGATCTTTTACTAAAAGAAGTGAGAAACCTCGTTTTTAACTCTTTAAATAGTATAATTCATCATTTGGTATGTCACTTGGCTTGGATAGGACTGCTTATGCTCTAAATTCCTTTTGTGTTTAATTTGATAATAAAATCAGCCGATTTTTATCATTTTTATGTCCGTAAGTCGTAACTTTAAATCAAGGACTAACTACCAGAAAAATACAAAACCACTATCCATAAGGTACTTCAGTTATTTATGTGTATTGTGAAAGAATAAGAAAGAAATTCCTAATACATGCGATCCTGGAGACTCAGGTAAGGTAGAGTTTATGGAGATGATATAATTGGTGTATTTATTCAAGATTGCAAGTCTTTGGCTACATATATGGTAGTACAGAATTGCACACCTGGTGCAAGTTGTCATTATGGTTCTTGAGTTTAACTAACTTTCTTTTGTGGAGGAAGCTTAGGCGTAAGAACAGAAGAAAAATCTACTGAATTTTTGCTTAATTCAGTGAAAAACAAAGGAGGCTAGTAGTATTTTCTATAGCTAATATTTTCTATAACTAGTCCTTTGTGTATGTTTACACTTTTTTCTGCCTCTCTTTTCTTCTATATTATATTTAGATTCTTCTTACTACTCTGAATGATCTTTTAGATTCCATTATCTGATTCTTGAACTTGAACTATCATCCTTTGCTTGCCATACTATTTTGTTTTACTGAGCTAAGTTATAATTTTCCCTAATCATAGTTGATAAGTAATTGATCTAACCTGCAGCATGAGTTTTTTCTCTACTTCATTTTCATAGTTAATGTGGTAGGAAGGTTTGTCATGCATTTATATCTGTATTGTTGACAGGCTAGAAAGCAGAAGGTTGGAGAGAAACCCCTTTTATCAATTTCCACGTTTGTACAGGTATATTATGGATCCAAAATATACTATGGTCATTGAGCTTGTACACTGATGAAATTGCTTATGTTTTGAACATTTTTTCCTGGTTTCTTATTTTGTATGTCTTGATTAGCTCTTAATTATATTATTATGTAGGATAATTTTTCTTCTTGTATTTGGTTTTTGTGTGTACCTTTTTGTGGCAGCTGACATGATCCTTTTTTTACTTTGGGCTTTAATTATGCCAATTGACTAGCTTAACTGGTTTATAACATAAATTCTGTAGGAACTTCAAATAATAACATTGCTTCTTAAATATTGAAAGTCTTCTGGTAGTCCAGTTTATAGCTTTTCCAGAACAATTTCCCATTCTATGGGAATGGGGTGCACTATTAAATGTTTGCTCGAAATACAAACATTACCAAAGATTTTGCTTAACCTAGTACGAAACTACATCTGGGAGAGAGTGGCAATTATTTTATCACAAACGTACATATCCACAGTCCTGATTAAAACTATTCAAAGATAATGGACAAAAGAAAAGTTTCACGTGAGTCTAACTCAGTGGATTTTTTTAGGTTACAGAAGATATACTGTCTCCATAAATGTTTCTTTCAAGTTTACACAGCCTGTTTTTGAGAGCATATGTTATCAAGGCCTTTCATGCAGAGCACATTGCCTTCATTTCTCATATCCTGTCACTTTCTGTTGCTCACGTTCTTTACTCTAGCTCTTCTGAAGCATTTCAAACTTTTTTTTTTAAATCAATAGGAGTGAACTTGAGTATGCTTGCTCAATGGATTCTCATATTGAAACTGGATATAGGTCACATACCACTAGTGCTACTCCAGAGTTGTTACAACATAAACCAATTAGTTAGATCAAAATAAAGCATGGTTGCTAGTGACCTGGCCCTAGCATGTGTAAGGGCAGTAACTTTTCCTCAGACCCTGCTTTGCATTTCCATAGCCACATGAGTGCTACTCCAGAGTTGTTACAACATAAACCAATCAGTTAGATCAAAATAAAGCATGGTTGCTACTGACCTGGCCCTAGCATGTGTAAGGACAGTAACTTTTCCTCAGACCCTGGTTTGCATTTCCATAGCCACATGTATTCTTCCCAGGCCTGAAGAGTCCCATCCTCTGAAGCACTTTTAATCAATTCACATGTTGATACAACATAAGATGGATTTCCACAGAATTGTGTTGTCTTCTGCCTTCTAAGCTATGTTGTACAATACAAACTAGCTTTTGAACCAGTGAGCCTGGTAAAGTTTTCTTTCTGAGAATCATCTTCTCTTAAAGCATTGTTGACAATGCTTATGCTTAAAGAACACAGGCATAAATGGTGGGTGAACACAGGATCAGAGTTCTCTTGATTTGTTCCTTATTAAGTTGGCATTGTGTCGGTGAAATTTGGAGGGCATGGAGTCATACTTTGTGAAAGGTTGATATGATTTCTTCACGTTCTTTTTTGAACGAGTTTACGTTTGATTATAATGGAATGATAGCTGAGCTATCTATAAATGCAATATGGAGTTCTATTTCTTTTAATTTTGAAAGAAGTACAATAGGTTCTCTGATAACACTATTGTCTATTTGTCTTCTCTGTACTTCAATGTCGTGACTGTCATTATCTAATTCTTTGCCCCCTTAGTTTCAGTGCTACTGTAGTTATGTTCATACATAAGATTTTTATCAAATCCTGTATCCAAAAACCTCATATTCATGTTATAATCTGATTGATTGTCCCTTCATTTTCAGGCAGCTCGGAATAATGTTCTTTTGGCTGTACCTGCTCTTCTGTATGCAATTAACAACTACTTAAAATTTATCATGCAGGTATATTTGTATCTGTATGTCATAATAAAGCTGTTATCTACATTTGCCAATGTTTGATTTATTTAATTGGATGCCTCTTGAAGTTGTTAATATTTTTGCTATTCTCATTAATTTCTCCTCTTTGCAGTTATACTTCAATCCTGCAACTGTGAAAATGATGAGTAACCTGAAGGTATTTTTTAATGAGGATTAGGCTGAATATAGTTTTTTTTTCAATCATTTATTTCAACATAATGTCTTTAAAATGGAAAATATTGGCATTTTATAATCTAACTTTGTAATGGATAAAATAGCCTATTGAAAATTGCACTTAGGTAGAAGATACTGGCAATTGTTCATGCAATTGTTTTTGAAGTTGCAGCTCTTTATCTATCTCTATTGCATTTTCAATCTGATATACATATTTTTGCTTCATGAAACACTCTGGAGTATGATGCCATCTTAGCAACACTAATAACCTTTTTTGTTTTTGCTGCAAACTGAGCCAATTAGCGTGAATTTGTCTTTGCAAGACTCCGCTTATGATCAACTAGTGTTGAGTTATTGTGGAGGGAATTGGGCTAGATAACACGAAACATGTTTCACTGTTTTTATATTAGTTTAAGAGAGTTATTGATGACCTGTAAACCTAGAATTAAATCTCAAAATAGAGGGCTTTTTTTGGGTGTGTTTTTCACTGTTTTATCCTCTCGTCTTTTATTTACATGACTTGTTAGTACAAATCATAAGATGATGGCAAACTCAAGTCTGCAAGCATATTGTGGATATTTATCTTCTTTATGCAAACTCTTGTAGGTCTTGGTGATTGCTATCCTACTAAAGGTCATAATGCAAAGACGTTTTTCCATAATTCAGGTATGTTGAACTGAAAATAAGTTTGTATCATGTGCATTTGCTTATGGAAGAGTTATGTACTTACCTAATCATGAATACTTGTGCCTCAGATGAAATGATATTCTTTTACTGGACTAATATCTACACAGTCAATTTACTTTTGAAATTTCATGGTATGGGCTGTAATGTTTTCATATTGACCTTGACCCTCTTCATTTTTGTTGATTACAGTGGGAAGCTCTTGCACTTTTGTTGATTGGGATAAGTGTAAATCAGCTTAAGTCATTCCCTGAGGGATCCACAGCTCTGGCTCTTCCAGTTACAATGATTGCTTATGTCTATACCTTAATTTTTGTAAGTTTTATCATCCTTGTTTTCATATTTTTTGTTTTTGTTCCTCTTTTGCATTGAAATTTATTTTCCTACCCTTGATTAACCCAATACTCAAATTGCAGATTTGTCTTTTCTTCCTAATACATAAATTATATGTTTGCTGAACTATTTTCATTAAGTCAATGAGCTATAACTTCTGCTACCTATTTGTTTGCCTTTAAGGCTCAAACTCGGTCATATAATCAATTAGATGCAATGCTTTTCTTCAATTCACATCTTTAAACCACAATGTTAGCCTGTTTCAATCCAAGAATTAATTCTAAATAGATTATTAATTCATTTATCTGTGGAAAAAATGCAGTTTCGATGGGTACTTTTGAGTACATGACATTCTTTTGTTCGCATTTAACTGTGCATTAAATTTTAGTTTCGGTACCATATAATTCTTCTGTACATTAGGCTACAAGTATTACATGATCATGTGAACATCCTTACATTTTTTTTCATCTAGGTTGCTCATCTAGTAGAAAATATTAGTTGAAGTTCTTTTACGAAAACTTAATGAAATATTAACAAGTTGCAAGATAAAGTGAATCCTTATAAAGATTACTACTTTCAGTATAGATATTTTGATTTAATCTTATAAGCTCACATAGCACCATGTAATTCCAGGTTACGGTTCCCTCATTGGCTTCCGTGTACAATGAATATGCTTTGAAGAGTCAGTTTGATACAAGTATCTATCTACAGGTGACTCTTTATAATGAATGTAGCTGACATTCAGTCAATGATTAACTTACACATTACCTTTGTTTTTTTCCCTTCAAATATACTTGGGAAATATGCCAGCCCATATACTGATGACAGTTTACCACCCTCTTTTTGTTTTCAGAATTTGTTTTTGTATGGCTATGGTGCAATATTCAACTTTTTGGGCATTATAGGAACTGCCATCTTTAAAGGTCTGTATCCTTTCTCTTGACATCAAAAAATATACCAAATACCTGTGTAGCTGTTGTGCTTTTCATGACTGCCTGTTTTACTTTGTTGTGCTAATGACATTCTATTTTTGTATGATTAATTTTACCAAATTTAGAGTCAAACAAGATAACAAAACTCTAAGCAAACACAAATTTTATAGCCGATGATATGAGAGTCATGCTATGCAGCGTGAGTATCATGATATGGCACTAGTTGACATGATTATAAATAATTTATTTTAAAGAAACTTTGAGTGATATAATGTCATAAATTAACATATTAGGAAACTTTACTAATTCAATATCATATATTTTTTATAGGAATTTTAAACGTTTTGTTATTTTTTTGTATCATTGTATCATTGGATATTGATACTAAACGTTGACACAAAATGATACCATGTCAAAAAACAAAGGTTTATCCCTATGCAGGGTTCATGAATGCATGTTACAGATAGAAAAAGAGCCTATTTAGTCATTGGCCAAATCTTGGTGTTTGTGTAACCTTGTTTCGTTTGTACTTGATTTTGATTTAATTTGGAAAGAGATCACAATAGTTTATGTTCTTTGAGTTGTATCCTTCTGTTTTTGTATAATTTTTTCTTGTTTCACATTTCGAAATCATCTATAGGGCCTAGTAGCTTCAATATCCTTGAAGGGCACTCAAGAGCGACAATGTTTTTGATATGCAACAATGCAGCGCAGGGCATATTGTCATCATTCTTTTTTAAGTATGCTGGTAATTTATCATAACTCTGTTATTTTTTACTTTAGATGGTTATCAAGACTTGTGAATCTTAGGGATATTTTTCTTCCTTTTACTCTTTGTCCGACTGCTCTAATGGTTCTGGCAGACACCATCTTGAAGAAGTATTCATCTACTGTTGCTACAATTTTTACCGGGATTGCATCTGCTGCTTTATTTGGCCATACATTGACCATGAATTTTATCTTGGGGATTTCAATAGTCTTTATTTCAATGCATCAGGTATTTGATGAATTAGATTCTTAGAACCATTCTAGTCGTTTAGTTCCATGATAGCCTTGCCCTCTTTCTATCAGTTCTTTTCTCCCATGGCCAAAATCAAAGATGAGGCGCCAGTTGGATCATTAGAGATGGTGGAACCTCAACGTGCCAGGTTATCCCATAAATTAATTTTGTTATTATTTGTGTAGTTCCAGATGTTGGTTCTGATCTATAGTTGCTTTTGTGTGGGAAAAAAAAAATCAAAGATATTAAATATTATCTTATATAATCATTTTAAAGGGCTTCATCACTTAAATTTAGTTGTACGGTTGTCTCTCTTTCCAGGTTGAAAGATGATTCTTTTGCGAACATGGCTGCTGGTGCTGCTGAAGATGTAAGATGCCATGAAGCACATTTCTTGCATTAGGTTGAACTACTATATTCTTACACAAAAACTATTTCTTTTTCAGGCTGCTCATCACGTTGGACACGATGAGAGACAACCACTTTTGCCCATATAATGTTTCTTTGAGGCACTACTCGGATCCTTGATTATTAGTTGGTGCATTATCTGATAACTAAAGTTGCATTTCAATCTGTAGCCTTCATTTTTACTCAAAAGATATATTTATGTTCAATTATTCTGCCTTGGTATGTTACTAGTCTATTCTCTTAACCTTACCAAATTTTTTTTTTTTTGTATCTAGGTTGAAGAATAATATCCTAACATAGATTTTATGAGACCTTGTTCTTGCATTCTCTTAACAATCATGTATGAAATCAAGTGCCTGAATACATATTGTGTCACTTTAGATTTGACAATATTGATCAATAAAATTTCCATTCTGTTTTATTTTCTGCCAAATTTATTGAAATTTTATCCTCTTCATAGGTAGATTCACTTGTTCACTGACAAGTGGGTTGATCTAGCTTGGAGAAGTATAGAAAAACATTGGTCTCATTGAGTAGAATTGTCTGATAGAGGATGATTAATGCTAGCCTGGAAATATTCTTCCACCATATATTAGGCAATCTTAATTCCTTAGCCCTGTTTCTTACATTACGTTTTATAAAAATTTGCTGATAATTTTATATTTTCAATCGTGGTCAAATTCCTTGTGAAGGTTAGATGAATACCTGTCCTATCCCTTCTAAATTTACATTAATATTGGTCAAATTCTTAAGTCAAAACTATAGTGACAGCAAATTTACATTGCATACTATTTTTTGCGACAGGTATCTTTTGAGTTCTTTTTTGTTAACTTTAGACACAGAGGAGCCACCAACAGAGAATATAACTATCCAAAAGTGGGGAAAAGGAATTCTTGATCCACGACCGTCATATCTTCTCTGTGATCAATGTTTTGTTTGAGCAAAAGAGGAAAGTAGCAGCCATTACTTGAAATTGCAGAGGATGGTATTAAAGAAATTGTACAGGTGGATCCAAACATCAATTAATGGTGTAATTTTCAATAACTAGACTTCCCTAGAAATCATTTTCCATAAACCTCACAGGTCTCTCATTATTCTGTATTGCATTCCCTCTCTAGGCATTTTGATATTTCGTTCCTTACCTTATTTCTCTATTTGTTCAATAAAATAATGATTCATGTTAAATTGATACCCCTGCCTGTCGCTCTTTCTCTTGGGGTGTTTTGAGGATCAGTAAAAATTATATTGGACATAATCGTTTATTGTGCCAATGTAGCAAATAATTCTCATCTATTTGTTCTACTACCAAGAATACTGTCAGTTCATTTTTTTTCTGCATTGAAATGCTTGTTCATTTTCCTCACGAGATTGGGAGCTTGTGTATTGTGTTTTTGTTTGGTGCATGTTCCAATAATAACTTGGGTTTCTATTGTTTGACACTGAATATGAGTAGCAGTATCGAAATTTGGACTTCTCCCCTATGCACATATACGTAACGGCGATCATTTCTAAAGATTTATTTCAGGTGCAAGACAAATGATCTTATTAAAGAAATCGATGATAACATCATCACAATGGCCTTTATAACAAACTTCATGATCCAATTGTCTTCGTCCTTTCAGATGGGTCTAGTGGCTAGTACATGAGATATTGTTATCATGAGGTCTAGGGTTTGAATTTTAGTGAAGTCGAAGTAAATGTCTCCTTTATGTATTAGTCATTATTTTAAAGGTTAACATATTGACGGAGACGTTAGAGGTGAACATATTAGTCTTTTTTATCATCATGATCCAGTTGTCTTCGCTATATAAGGAAGTTGTTTCTTCACTTTCTTGGCCGTGACTTTGAACGTGATTGGTGATCACATAATAAAGTCTCCATATCAATGTCTATTAGTTAAATATGTACTAAAAACTTGTACTAGAAAATCTTGATCATCGTCTCGTTCTTTTTCCTTGCGATTCCATGTGATGGCATTTTATTCACAAACTCATGAAAATGAGCATTAAAGATATTCTTACTTTTAGCTGTTTTGGGCAGACAATGTTACGGCGTGGCATCATGGAGTCTCTTGGTAGTAGGGCTGTAGGATGTAAGTTTTGAGATGTTTAAGTTTGTTTAATAAAATAATTAAATTAAGTCGAGTCGAATTTAAAATGAATTAAGTTTTTAAAATAATTATTATTTTTTATAAATTTGAGTTTGTTTGAAGTTTCATTTGAGCTTAATTTATTTTGATGTTGTTGAGTTTTTAATTTAAATTTGACTTGAACGAACTTGCTATCCATCCAATCCAACTTTCTGCTAAATATGGCGTGTGTAGAGATAGCCATCATGCGACGCATGACCTGAAACATGCACGAACACTGTCCTGTGCATCTACACAACCTACCACTAGCACTAGACATCATCGAACAACATGATTCGTTCGTCCCATGTCACGCAGTTAGCACATGTAAGTGCAGATCGTGTGGAGCCGACATTTGTAGAAACCTTAGTGATATGAAGTACAAAATCTCTCTAATAATTAAATCGATTAAGTAAAAAAAACTCATGTTAATTGTACAATAAATGATATTCATTTAGAATTTTCATCTAGAAAATTCATCTAGATAGACACATAAATGATGGGCCCACAAAAAATGAAATGGTGGGTCCTATCATTTATGTGTCTATCTAGATGAATTTTCTAGATGAAAATTCTAGATGAGTATCACAGCTCTTAAAATATCCATATCAATTATTCTACCTAAAGATTTATCTTAAATTTAGAATAGGATAATTAAAAAAATTTTACATCAGTTACTCTATTCATTATCTAAATTTAGTATTTATAAATAGTATTTTTTTAAATTTTAAAAATATATATTATTCCCTAAATATTATAGAGAGAAAAAAATAGGGAAGCTAATATATGGTATAGTGAAAATTAGATATCCAAATTTAATAAAATAATTTTTTTACATTAAATTATATATTTTAGATAAGAAAGCTAGTATGGATGCTTAGTATACTTAAAGAATTTGAACTACTTGTAACGATAGCGGTCTATTATGATTTATATGCATTTCTCGATTTATTCTGATTATTGATAGGAAATCTATGTAGAATTTAACGGGTCAAATTTAGAGAGTTGGATACTTAAATTAAACAAATAATAACCTCTATCTCACATTCTGTATAAGGGTAAAGGCATTGATATCAGTTTCTCTATAATATTTTTAAATTTTAAGATAAATGGTTCATTTAAATTTAAACAATCACTTTTCACTATACACAGCATTAGCTATTGTGAAATTTCTATTTTTTATTATTTTCTTCTATTTTCTATTTTTTTAATTATTTTTTCTCTCCTATATAATATCTATTTTTCATTGTCTAATTCATTCCTTTTATTTTTTTGTCATCCAAATCAAATGATATTTTAATATTTTGAAATAGATTTTATTATCTAAATTTTAATTTAGAGAATGAATAAGATAATTGATATAAAGATTTTTAAAAATATATATATATATAATTTAAAATAAATTCTGTGCTTAGAGAAATTAATGTGGATTTTTTTTTAAAAAAAAAAGTAAATATAAAAAATCTCAAGTCATTCATTTAGATGTACAAGATCTGCTCATCAAAAGCAAATATAAAAATCTCAATAAATAGATTTAATAAACATATAATAGAATATAATAGATAGAGAGGCAAGTCGGCAACTTTTGCAATTGAAAAGAAAGTTCACACTATTTAAACTTTGGGAGTGCAGGTTTTTCATAATACTAAATTTGAATAAATGGCGCCTTATTAATATAAGAGGAATCTCCAAAATTATATAAAAAAATCCTTTTCAATATCGTCAAAAATCAACTTAAGCGGATGACAACAATCACCAAAACTTGCTCGACTAGTCTATCAAAATTGCCAATTCATCAAGGCCATAAGTAACTAAGTTTTGGCTTCCGACATGCTGGTCGTACGTTGGCATGTATTTTCATTTCCTTCCCGGAGAATCAGTAAGAGAATTTTTTTTAGAGCATCCATGAGAACGTTATCTTTGGAGTTTAGACGCCAATATTTGTCACAAAAAATTGGTAGTTTATCAGTACACATTCTAGTTGACACAACAAACCAATTAGACATTATAGTGTCGATGCGGAAATTAAAATTATGCTGATAAAAAATAAATAAAAGGGAATAACACAACCAGCTAAATGTAAGTATTCCAAGAAACTTTAAGATCATTTGTACTGTATCATAACAAATAACTTGTGTAAGTCAAGGTTAACAAGAGAACGACTAAAATCTGGTAATTCAATATGCTAGAACACCCAAAGTCGTAGAAATGGATAGAGCTAATAAGAGAAGTTCGAAAGAGGTGGAACGAACACAAAGAACTGATTACAGGTCTATTACGCGGGAAAGCTTCTGGATACGATTCAAAAGGAAGTCCCCTTGCTTGATAGTTGCCTGGTAGAGTGCATTTTTAGCATCAGGTCTGTTGGTTTCCAGAACACCAGCAACCTTGTCGATCTTGCAATGCAGTTTCCCAGCGGCTATGAAACGAGATAATTCCCTAAATAGATGGGAACAAACAAAACGCATCATGCTCAGTGGAACTTAAACTGGTGTTTTCATAGTGAACCATCAGCAAAAGGCATCATAATTAATAAATATCTTCATGAACTTTCATTGAATAATATTGTCGAGGTATACACAGGTTCCTTCTCGATTTAAACAAAAAGCATTATTCAGTAGGGAACATTTCAATTTGCTCTTGAAAGGTTATCCAATATCGACAGGAGGTTTGCGATCACTGATCACATCCCTTATTCATAGTCTTCATCAGATGTAGATAAAATGTTGAATGCACGAACAACAAAGTACATGTAGTGACACATATGACTGATAATATTTGTTGCAAACAAGGGCCTAAATGTAAATACCATTAATACAACCTACTTGTAATGTGCATATTGATTAATAATATAAACAGATAGAGAGAGGACTACCTAAAGTAATTAATCTAATTTTCCCCTTGACAGTGGTAGTAAACCCTAGGTATCTCATTGAAACTCTCCCCTTTTCTAATTGCACCAATCTTCTTCCTTGCTGGAGATGAGCCCCCTTCGCCCACGCCAAGTCCGACCACTCCATCACAGAGCCCTTATACTAAATGCCAAAACAAACATACCACTGCGACTCTGAGCTCTTACCTCTATCTTCCTCATCTAACCTCAGCAGACACATCACCACTGCCTGAACATCTCAGACTTACGCCAGGAACATCTAACTGTACGCATCTTTGTCCAGGAATCAATGCCATCATCTCAAGATGTAAGACACACTTCAGAAGCACTGCCCAATGATCATGAGACCTCTATATGGATGTCCCTGGGTAGCAAGACAACTCTGCTTCTGCAGATTGGGCTGCAGTGTTATTCTCTTCTATTGAGGCAACACCCAGTTTGCATCCTGCCAATGATGACCAAATTGCGACCGCTTTTCATTAGCAAACCAACCAAGAGAGCAGATCATGCTGGACCCTCAAACCTTGTTCCTCAAAATGCAGATTCTACTGAAGAAAATGTAAGGAGAAACTTGACCCTCTGCTTGCAAAGGTTCTTCATTGTGCAAGACAAGACCATTGGCATTACTGTATCCATCATCCTGTACGCTCACCCATCCCTTTGAAGACGTAGGGTTCTGGAACTAGGGCAGCCTGGTGAACTATAGAATCCCTTATAAGCTAGAGTAGTAAGTCAAATCATCCTAGTAGAAGAGGCGACCAGATAGGAGAAAGGCTTTGTTAACTGCACATCCCTATGCAAGGAGCAGACAGCAATAGCTTTCTGCAAGAATAACTTGTTCCAAAAAACTTCTAAAAAAAACGCTGTTTGGTAAATCCTCCAAAACTATACTCAATTTTAAAATTCTAATTCATCAACTACCCTCTTGATGCCTCAGATGATTATGGTTTTTTTAAGCCCTTTTGGCTAAATGATTACTGCAGAGAAGTTGAATTGGAAGAACTGCACTTCATAGGTTGCAGCAGATAGTTTGGTTTATGGATCAAGATCAACTAGAACACCTCGCTACTCAAGCAACTGAGATTTTTTGGGTCAAACAGAGCTGCATACTACTCTGAAAATCCATTGATCCTAACCTGTTAACCATCTCCCACAGATTCTCTTGCTTTGAGACTTAGAAATAAGCTATGGACTTATTTATGAGTGCCATCTCTGTATTCTATAATGAGGTTTTGGTCCTACAGTGGACCGATCTGCTCTAGAAGTTTAATCATTGTCTAGAGGGTCATTTGGCAATAGAGGACACAACATCCAACTCTAATTTCTTCCTCCTGGATCTTGTCCCCCTCATTTTTACAAAGGCACTAGAAAGAGGCCAACTTCGCATTTACCTTATAGTTATTTATCATATGCTTCATTATTGCTTTAGCGGCCAATTGCATTTCAGTTAATGTTGAGCATTATCAATGAGATAGAGCTGTCCCCCATACTGGTATTCAGAAACTTATTCCTTCAAGAGAAGCTCCCAATGGGTTGTAAGTGAGGTTTTAAATGTACTTCTAATGGTATTTTGGCCCTTCAAATCCCATTTAGTGCCGAGCTATCAATGACCCACTGTAACGGTACTTTCGAGTTTGCTTTTACTCTCTAGGGAAGTTTACAATGAGTTTCAAATGCTCTTGATGTATTGTAGATCAACAGTTAAATGCTTCTCTGATGGTTAGGGATATAATCAGACTTACAATGCAGATTATCTTGACACATTTTCTCCAATAGCCAAGAAATCTTCAAGTCGCATCTTTCTAACCTTAGCAATTGTTATTCCTTCATTATCTTAACACAAGATCCTATTCCTTTGTGGTGATGATGCTAATATGGAGCGATCTCTAAATGTTTTCATCAGGGGCAATCTACGAGTGCTCAATTCAAAAAAAGCAATCTACGGGTGCTCAATTCAAAAAATTAACTCTTTTTTGATATGGCTCGGTCAGAATCACAAGAAACCATTAAGTATTTACCTCATTTCTCAAAGACATCCTTCTTATTGTCTTCAATATTATCATGATTGGTAATGATTCCATTTAGATCACATAACAAAGAAGCCCCTCTATCAGTATTCTTACACTAAAGAGTTGGGTGGCCTCAAGTGCTTCCATAGTATAGAGGTTGCTTGTTCAAACAAAGAAATTTCTCTCTTAACAGAAGAATGCATTTCATACTGAAGAAGTTGGTATACTGTGGACCAAACTAACAGGCACTCTTATGCATCCTAATGTCATATTTATACCAAGTCAAAAGGACTCACTAATTGATCTTCAAAGGCCTGATAGAGCACTAAACTACTTTACAGTTATAGTTAAAAAAAAAACTTACTCTCTCATTTACTGTCCATAGGATAGGATCAGTAAAACCCTAAAAATTCCTTTCATGATCATTAGGAAGAACTTTAAAAATTCTATGGCACCTCAAAAATGCTCTAAAAAGAGTCATCTGTTTCAGAATCAAGATCATCTTTAGATTGAAGGGTATAGAAATGCAAGTGGAGCATGATAGGCAATCCATATCAAGCTACTGCTTTCTTTTATAAGGAAACTGAATTTCCTGGAAATACAATACGCAGACTCATGTAGCCAGATCAATTGCAAGGCAGATATAGAGTCATGGAGCTAATAGCATAGGAGCTTATCTGGATTAAACAATTGATTGACTGAGTTAGGACACATTCCGTAAAGCTGACAACTATGCCAATGAGGCTTTCGTACACATAGCTTCCAATCCATAATTTCATAAGAGAATAAACACATAAAGAGTGATTATCCCTTTATCAAAGAGAAAGTGAAATTGGATGAGATCATCACAACATTTGTCAACTCGCTAGCACACTTGCTACCAAATCATAAGTGTACATGTAACAAGCTAAGGTTTCATAATATATTTGAACCAACACATTTGAACCAACACGAGGGAGTCTTATGAAACTAGGGCCTAAATTTAAATACCATTAATATTGGCTAATGTTAACTTTGATTAATATTACCAAATACATAGAGGGTTATCTTTGGTAATTAAGCTAAATTTCCACCAACAATATTATGTCAAGAACCTCATAAAAATGTGATTGAGGCACTAAGTGGTAATCCATTGTGTAAGTTGATATGTGGCAAAATACCAAATGAGACTATGAAGAACAAACAGAAACTATCTAAACATCATAATAAAATAGTAAAAATTTTTAAAATGTAAGTTTTGGGGTCATGATCACTGAAGAATAGTACAAACACTTACAGATCAATGAAATCAACAGATACTCCAAAAGCTGTTGCCATTGCTTCCATTGTCACGCTCTTGTAAGATTCAAGGAACTGAGAATAAACTACTGTGCGAACTTCCCTCATGTAATACCGAAAATGAGGCTGTAAATACCGGTCAAACTTTATCTGCTCAGTTAGTCCAGCTGAGAAGCAAATGATCACAATCAAATAAGTATGGTTGAAGAGGGGAAAAGCTAGAAACATAATAAAAAAAGGAAAGCATTATCGATGTAGCCCACTAAAATTGAAGAAAATTTGATGAGTTATGGACTTAGAAAATACTACAACATAGTTGTATTATAAAATTTCAAAAACAAACAACTTTATTTTTTTTTTAAAAAAATAAACTTTGTGAGTCTGATTTACTGATTCAATTGAAATTGCTTAAAATGCTTGAAGGTACGGCCTTTACAAATAACTGTATATACTAAATTTTAAGTTCAACGATCAATAGGTCCAGAATCACAGTACGAAAAGAATGGCTGTGGCAGTGATCACTGAATAATATGAGGCCACATGTGTAGATGAAAAATATGAGAAAATATATCTACCTAGTAACTCAAGCAACAAGATGAATGACTGTCAAAAATTAACAACAATTCCAAGAGATGAACTTGGTGAGCACAGTCCAAATGTGGCTAGACGCTAATCGAACTAAACCATGAGCATGCGCAAAATATACAAGCAAGACATCAAATTGAGTTATCTTTGGCGTACTGTTTAGAAGACAGCAATTTATCCACTTACAGAATGCAGAAAAAAATGACTTGTACTGGCAGCCATAAAGGGAGTTGAGGAATTCAGATAGATGAGGAATTTTGCCAATAACTGTTAGAATTTCAGGTGCATCAACAACCTGCAGATTATTCATTGGAATTTTAGCTAAATACAAGAAGCAAACGAGTAAAGCATCTTGACAGTGCAAATACCTTTTGTTTAAGAGATACTCTGTCCAATGATATAATGCTTGTGAGAACAGTGTAGAAAATGAATGTATCATAAGAGAATAGCTCATAAGTTGTGAAGGTTGATATTGAATCCAAAAATAAATTGGCTGCTTTCTTAAAGTTACGGGTAGACATGCAATATAAACCTTCGTATACTTTTAATCGGTTCTTCCTCTCCCAGTCACCTCCTTCTTCAAATAGTCTGTCCAAATTATGTCCAGTATAATTAGCTAAAGCTTCTCCAGATCAAACTAGAACTAGAAAATTGATAACTTACTTCTTAGCCCTGTCAATTGACCTAGAAATGAGATCAAAATCCATGTAGAAGAAACCAAGTTGCAAGGTATAGAAGACAAGATCCATCTTTTGTCCAATAGCAACTGTTTTTCCTTCAGTTACTTTAAGCTGTTCTAATGCCTTCTCCTGTAGTTAAAAGTTTAACAATTTTTTAATACTATAAATGTAACATTCAATAACAAATTCACATTCAAAAATCATAACCATGTGTACCTTGTCTCCAATCTGAATGTAGAACAAAGACTTAGCTAAATGAGCTTCACGTACTTCACTTTCTCCTAGATTCTCTTCAGCATCAGCAATCCTTTCTCATAATAAAAGCACAATGTTATTGGCATGCCATATCATACCCAATGGATTAGAAACAAGAATTTACTCCTACTTTAAGAATATTACATATGTGACAAGGGCAAGAGTGCAGGTGACAAATTTACTCCTACTTTTAAAAATTATTGTATAATAGTAGGCCAACTAAAAAATATATATTAAGAAAAACATTCAATGTCGGTCCCAAGTTCAAATGAAAATGTTGAGTTTTGCCTAGACAATCTGTCAAATTTGTCTAAGTCTAGCTATGAACCTATTGTCAGGCTAGGTTGTCACCTAAAACTAAAGCGAAGGACCTTCGATACCTAGGTACCTCCATATTCAAAGTATGGGCAATGTGATGCAAAATAACTAAGTGTTCTGGCATTATTATGATAAATAATGTCTTCCATGATTATACGAAAAGGTTAGCAACTTGCAATTAGGGACGACAACAACAACAACAAAACCTAATCTTACTAGATATGATCGGCTATATGTATCCTTCTATGCCATTAGACTCTATCCCCTATTATATAATCATTTATATTTAAATAAATTTTATCTTCTTTTATTGTTACTAACCAAGTCTTTTTTTGATCTTCCTCTTCCTCGTTTGATATGCACATTTGTCATAATTTACATCGTCTAACTAAAGCATATATTGGTTGTTAGGAGCAACCCAACTTTCTCTCAAATTTTTCATTGTGTTATCCTATCCATCCTTGTATGTCCACACATCCACCTTAACATCCTTATCTCTGCAACTTTCATTTTTTACTCGTATGTTCAAGTCATAACCCAATATTCAGCCCAACATTCTACAATATAGGGAATTTTTTGAAAAAAAAAATGACTAGAATTACTATATGTCATGACTAGGAAAAAACATAGTGTAACTTTCTTATAGAAAACAAAATACGATGGAGAAATAACTAGAAAAAAAAATCAGTAACATGGGTTTTAACATAAGCTAGAAAGGCTATACATAAAAAAAATGGAGTAGGCATTATGCAATCAACCATTACATAGCACATATGTGATAGGTGGGGCAGGTATAAAAAATATTATGAATTTTTTCATATAGAAAAAACTTGCAACAAAGTCCATAGACAACAATTTGGTAGGTTTTAGAGAAGAAAAGAATATCTTACAATTGTATTGATATGACAAAGACATGTATAATAATGTTGTTGCTAGTGTTAGAAGAATCGGGAGTGCGACAAATATTTTTTCTCTGTAGTCGTAGGTTTAATCAAAGGCCAACTCAAAGTATAAATCTCTTCACATTAGTACTAAATATGCTAACCAATCTAAACCTCCTTAGTGTATATTAGTCGCAAGCCATATCATGTTGATTGATCCAAATGTAATTACATCGAATTTGAAATTGCAATTGTGAAAAAAATAACTTTTAAAACATAAGGTTTTAAGATAAGTATAATAAAAAAATGGAACATCTGAACTCCGATTTCAAAAGCAAGAGAAAATTGATGAAATGGTCAAGATGGATGGATATGAAACCCTTGAAAGAATTTATGTATCTCAGATTTAGTTTTCAACAAAAAGAGGGCATTGAGTATGATATAATTAACAGGATAAAAATTGAGTGGTGAAAATAGAAAGAAGCTTCCTGAATCTTATGCGATTGTTGTCTCCCTTAGGTTAAAAAGAAAAGTATATATACAGTATGATTTACTATAATTTTGAATCAGTGTGTTAGGTTGTTTTAAAAAAAAAATAATGAATGAATTAACACAATAACTAAATAACTCTTAGATAGATGTGTGGGGTTATTAGAAAGTATAAAATAAAGATTCTAATATTTGAGAGTTATCAAGTGTAGTTTCAATAGGTAATAAAATGAGAGAAAATACATTGAGATTATATGAACATATTTCAAGATATCCAGTATATGTTATAACTAGATAAGTTGAATTTATTAAAGTGGAAGGTTGAGGGGCAAAGTGAGACCAGAAAATATTAGACAATTTAATAAAATTGATTTTATTAATTTGAATATTAGTAATGACTTGACTTTGCATAGAACTCAAAGAAGGGATAAAATTCATGTATTCAATCTCAAATAACTGAAACAATCATAGCCGATGATGATGATCTTATTGATGATGATGAATGGGCTGACTAAGAAGAGGAATTGAACTTTCAGTGACCAAATTCTACTACAAGAATATTTTATAATTTATGTGACCGCTAACAGCGGAGTTGAGTTGTGTGTATCCAAATTCTACCTCCACTATATTAATTCATTACAACTAACAAGGGCAAATGAACACAGTAATATCAAGACAGGAAGGGTTGAAGTTAAATGAAGATTCAAATAACATCTTTACACGGAACAGTTATCCAAAGCACATAATACATGGTGTTCAATTATTGGATAGTTACTGTAATAGACAGAAGGTCAAACATGCACCAAAACTAGATCAGATTAATGATATTTGATATTAACTTGCTGCAGCGTATATTTTTCAATTGTTCTTAGCTTTCTTTTTCAAGCAACAAAACCCAAGCAGAGAATCATGTCTCAAATATCTGTACTCGAGTATTAACAGTAAGAAATCTAGAAACGGATGAGATGACGATGATATTTTCCTGCTACAAACGGCTAGGTTTAATCTCGTGCATGTTTGTATGCAGACTATGATTTCAGCTTCTCTTGCTCGAGTCAAAAATTCTTCTACCTGTTCTCTGACACTAAGTATCATCAAACTAGTATAGATCTGGTCAATGTTCCCCAAATCATATAACATGTAACTCAAGGATAGAGTTAAAACATCTAAAAAACCCCGTCAGGGTACAATTAGTAGAAAAACACGAGAACAAGTAGAAAAAATCAAATATTAAAGAGTAATAAGGGGAAAAAATCACTTTTCATCAAGCTTCTTGAGCTCCTCCTCGATTTTCTTCTTCATTGAATCGAGCACCGAGGCGTCTATCTCCAGCACCGAGGCGGAGGCGAGCGACTCATAAAGGGAGGCCATGTCTGTTCGGGCAACAAAGAAGCAAGATGTGAAGAAGCAAAAACAGACAGAAAGCGAAACCCGGCGAAGGAGTGCGTCACTTGGCAAAAGCATGGAACAAAACGATCTCTACGTTCGCAGATGCAGAACCCATTACCGTTTGCCCTGACGGCATCGAGGACCTCGCCGCGGAGGCGGACCTTCTCGATGTCTTCGGTATCCGGATGGGAGAGGAGGAAGAGTTTGTGAGCGAGGGCGAGGTGTTCCTGCTGCGTGCCTTCTTGCCCTTCCATCTCCGCCGCCCTTGCTTCGCCTGCTCCTCAGACTAGCGCTTCCTCTCCGTTTTTTCTTTTTCCTGTGATTCGCTTGCTGCTCAAGCAACTCGATTATGATGAAGCAGCGAGATGTGGGTCTTTCCGCATAGGGCTCAGGGTGCGGGGCGGTTTAACTCGAGTTATGGTTGGTTCCGACCTAATTTATTTTTGGTTGATTTTCATTGACACCCCTGTAATTTATTTTTTCTCAAGAAAAATATTCTCAGGCCATTTAACTTGTTTTTGAGTTGTCACGTGTAGTTCACAATGGAGCTGCAATTCAACACAAAATGACCCTAGTAATAGGGCGTGTTTTCTCTTGCTCGATGGGCAGTCCAATTGGATGGTTTTGATGGGTTAGAATTTACCCCTGCACCATGGAGTGATAATGGATAGAAATGGATTCTCTTGGGTGATGCGATGATTAAGATATGGAGTATTATCATATGAGCTCTTGGGATCGGAACTCGGCATGATCGAGCATAACCTCCCCTATGTCTTGGTCATTTGTACTAATGGCTTGTAGTCACCCGTGATTTACCTCCTCCGTGTTGGCCTAGAGACGGATTGGCGGGGACGCTGGGGGCGAGCGAATCACCTTTTACCACATGATAATGAATAGAAATGGTCTCATAACATTGAATTGACTACTAGGAGGTAGATATTATTATAATAGGTAAAAAGTTAAATTTAGTAAAATTGAGAAAAATGCACTCCTTGTAATAGTCATGTGTAGTTTCTTGATTTACTTTTTCGTAGATGATCATGAAGTCTATTGTGTAGGCCCGTTAGAATGTCGTATTCCATATTTTACTACAATGATAATGGATAAAAATACTCTCAGGCATAATCATATGGTAAAACTACTGCAATGGGCAAGGGTTGACTTGGCAAAAGCCAAGTAAATTATCCTCCCACATGGGGGGCCAGTTTCAATTTCTTGATTTATCTCTATACAAATGGTTGTAGAGCCAAATGTGAGAGGCATCCGGGATCAGTATTGTAGGATCGATTGCATATGAGAAGGGGGATAAATCACGTGTCTTTAAAAACATTTTTTTTACTTTTTTAAAAATGAGTGTGCAGTAAAAACCAGTTGAGTAAAAAATAATAAAATAAAACATAACGATTAACTTGGTTCGGAGCATTTGACAACTCATATTCCAAAACTAAGATCCTTGGGACCTTTTCGAAGAGTAATCCACTAATAATTGCAAAAATCAATACAAATAAAGAAAGTGTACCAACTCTACACTTTTTTAAGTAATAATTAAATTAATTAAAAGTTATCCAGCACAAGGACATCAAAATGAATGAGTTCATGTGTTAGAGTCAGTTTGACTATAGCAGTCGAGCAAAGTAAATGCATGAGGACGTTGCAGCAAAACGACCAAGGAAGTTCGTATAATTGTTATGTAATGAATGCTACCGCTAACCTCCTTTTATACTGCATCGGAGGCGCCTCCGTTCATGCTAATCCTCTCCATGAACTTTAGCTTTATTTGATTGGAGGCGCCTTCCATAAGTTCTGAGACACCTCCAATGCGCTCCAAGGCGCCTCTAGTCCTCTCTGAGGTGTTTCCCTAAAGCAAAACTTTATCTTTGAACCCTATCCGCACGAGGGTGCCTTTGCCCTGTCTAGGGTGCCTCCAATCAGCTCTGAGGTGCCTCTAGTCAGCTCTGAGGTGCCTTGTGTTGGACCCCATGGTAGTTTTGATGTGATCAACCAAGTTGGTTAGGTTCTGCTGTGTTTGATCCCTGTGTCTGAGTGTGCAGGAGCTTAGGAGTACAGGAAGTCGAGCGGAAGATGCAGCTAGCAAGAAGGACAACACGAGAAGGGAGTCGACGGGCTCGGTGCGTCCGAAGGACGAGAGAGTTGCGGAAGAGTACTCCGGTGGGCATGAAGAGCGTGCGCGGCATTCGAGGGACGTTAAGCCGGGACGGAAGGCTGCTCGAGGAGAAGGCCGGGAATTGGGTTCGGGTGAGCCATATTCTGGTTGGCCACAATCACCCAAAAGAACGGAGCGTCGGAAGCTGAATAAATCAGGCTGGAAAATGAGCTGCCAGCTTGGAGGCGCCTCCAGCTTGAAGACGCCTTCAACCCTGTTGAAGGCGCCTTCAACAAGTCAGTTTTGACCGTTTGCATTGCGGATAAAGTTTTATCCGCTGACCGAGCTGGAGGCGCCTTGAACCTTGTTGGAGGCACCTTGGACCCTCGAGATAGACTTTCCAGGAGCTATATAAAGGCCCCTGGAGCTAGGAAATTAAGAACAACTTCTACATTCAACTCTGTAAGCATTTCCTAGCAGTAGTTCTGAGCCATTAGAGTGTAAAAAGCTTCTCCGCCTTCAGCAAAGGAGAATTTTTTTAGTGCGCTTTTCACTGCCCTGGATTAACAACTCTCTTGGTTGTAACCAGGTTAAAATTCTGTTTCTGCTTTTATTTTATCTCTATTATTTTACTACTGCATTTATTTCTGAGTTGAAATCCGAGGAGGGTAGTTTTAATTTTTGTTTTCAGCAATTCACCCCTCTCTTGCCTGTCTCCGCTGCATCTACAATTAGTATCAAAGCATGATCGCCTCAGAAGGACTAACCGCCAACTGAAGCACTACGATCAAGACGATGGTCGGAGCGAACATCCATCCCCCGAAGTTTGACGGAGACTTCGCCACATGGAAGCGCAAAATGGAGGTATTTTTTAAAACCGAATTTGACATTCTGTTAATAATAAAATATAGCTATGCAGTTCCGAAAGATAAGGAGGAAAATACCTGAACGAAAAAGGAGCAAGCAGATTTCATCGCCAGCGGAAAGGCTGAGTTCCATCTACTCAGCGTTCTACCGCCGCAGGAGGTAAATCGGATCGGAAGCTACGACTCCGTGAAAGATCTCTGGGAAAAATTCCTGGAGCTTCACGAAGGTACTTCCGAAGCGAAGCTAGCGAAGCGCGACATCCTCCGGAACCAGTTAACGAACCTCCGGATGAACCAAGGCGAGAAGGTAGCGCAACTCCAAGCGAGAATCAAGGAGCTGATAACATAACTAATGAACCTTGGAGAAGAGGTAACCAACCGGGATTCTATCCGATACACGCTCAATGCCTTCCCGAGAACTCCAGAGTGGGCTTCCTTAGTAGATGTGTATTACATCTCTAAGGACCTCGAGGTAAGTACTTTAGAACAATTATTTTCTACTTTTGAACTTCACGAGTCTCGAGTTTCAGAGCCCAACGGAGTAGAGAAGACAAATCAGAACATTGCCTTAAAGGCAAAGATGAACAGTTCTGACTCCGAAGCCTCAGTCGACGAATCCAAAGCGGCATTACTGGTAAGACGCTTCAATAAGTTTTTTAGTACTAACAAATTTAAATCGCAGAGGCATCATCGAAAGAAGAGGACGGTTCGTTGCTACAACTGCAACGAAGAGGGGCACATCAAAGATGACTGCCCAAAGCTAAAGAGAAAGGAGAAAGAAAAAGAAAAGTCAAAATACAAGAAACCAGAACCCTCCAAGCACAAGAATCTGAAGGCCACGTGGGATGATTCGTTATCCTCCGAATCGGAAGTCGAAGAATTCTCGGGACTAGCACTGATGGCCAGCCATCAGCTAGAAGAAACGTCCAGCTCAGAGATGAGCATCGACGAAGGGGGAGGAACGTCAAAAGAAAGCAGCAGTGAAGGGGGAGCGTCACCAGATCAGGTAAGAAAGGTACGCAATCTAACCCCGAATCAATCGTTTAGATTTATTAAAGCTCTTTCTAGAGAATTAGATAAATTAGAAAAAGAAAATAAAAATTTGAAATCAGAAAATGAAAATTTAAAATTTGAAATTGAAAAATTAAAAACTGATGCATGCATAAAGATAAATGTTTTTCCAAAATCAAAACTTAAATTTTATGAAAAATTAAATTGGTATATAAGGAAGCATCAGGGTCAACTTACGAAAATTCCTAAAGATTATATACCCCCTAAGTTTTTGACTAATCCTGTTGGAAGGAACTTTTATTGGGTTCCAAAATCTGTGCTAAATTAAATTTTTTTAATTAAAAAGCTTTAAGAGAGAAAATTAAACATTGAAATTCTTTATGGAAGCTTTGTCTAAGGAAATGGTTGTTGCTCCAATAACCAAGAAGGCCTAGTGTCTCGCCACGACCTGGAAGCTAAAATATTGAAAGAAAATGTTTAATTAACTTTCTGAAAAAGCATTAAACAAGAATTAAATAATGCTTTGAAAGTTTATCAAATATTTGTTAAAATACTCAAATAAAAAAAAATATTCCTTAGACATTTTTTCTTGAAAAATTCTAACTTAATTTTTTTTTTTTAGAAATTTTTTTTCTTGGAAAACTTCATTTGATTTAGACTGTTTTTTTGGGAACATTTAAAAACATTTACTTAAGATTTTTTTTTTACTTAGATATTTTTTTTGAAAAATTCAATTTCACTTCGAAATTTTTTCAAAAATTCATTTTTACTTAGAAAATTTTTCCAAAACTTCAATCTTACTTTAAAAAAAATTCTTATTTAAGACCCCATTTTTGCTGTGATCAAAGGGGGAGAGTAAGGTACAAGTTTAGGGGGAGTAAGGAGAATTAGGAAAATGAAAATTTTATTGCAAAATTATGCTTAAATATGTTAGTTTAGTCATTTTTATTTAAAATTACTATTTATGTCTATTTGTTACCCTAACTTGAACTTGGGTTGATGCACATCAAAAAGGGAGAGATTGTTGGACCCCGTGGTAGTTTTGATGTGATCAACCAAGTTGGTTAGGTTCTGCTGTGTTTGATCCCTGTGTCTGAGTGTGCAGGAGCTTAGGAGCACAGGAAGTCGAGCGGAAGACGCAGCTAGCGAGAAGGACGGCACGGGAAGGGAGTCGAAGGGCTCGGTGCGTCCGAAGGATGAGAGAGCTGCGGAAGAGTACTCCGGTGGGCGTGAAGAGCGTGCGCGGCGTTCGAGGGACGTTAAGCCGGGACGGAAGGCTGCTCGAGGAGAAGGCCGGGAATTGGGTTCAAGTGATTCATATTCCGGTTGGCCGCAATCACCCAAAAGAACGGAGTGTCGGAAGCTAAAGAAACCAGGTTGGAAAATGAGCTGCCAGCTTGGAGGCGCCTTCAACCCTGTTGAAGGCGCCTTCAACAGGTCAGTTTTGACCGTTTGCGTTGCGGATAAAGTTTTATCCGCTGACCGAGCTGGAGGCGCCTTGAACCTTGTTGGAGGCGCCTTGGACCCTCGGGATAGACTTTCCAAGAGCTATATAAAGGCCCCTGGAGCTAGGAAATTAACAACAACTTCTACATTCAACTCTGTAAGCATTTCCTAGCAGTAGTTCTGAGCCATTAGAGTATAAAAAGTTTCTCCGCCTTCAGCAAAGGAGAATTTTCTTAGTGCGCTTTTCACTGCCTTGGATTAACAACCCTCTTGGTTGTAACCAGGTTAAAATTCTGTTTCTACTTTTATTTTGTCTCTATTATTTTACTACTGCATTTATTTCTGAGTAGAAATCTGAGAAGGGTAGTTTTAATTTTTATTTTCAGCAATTCACCCCCCTCTTGCCGGTCTCCGCTGCATCTACACCTTGAGCATTGCTCATTTGAGGCTCAATTTTACACTTTGCATCTGTAAAAATGTATTAGTCCGAATAACAAAAGGTAATATGCAAAACAAGTTTAGTATATTAAAATTTGTTTGGACACTTTGGAGCTAGAGGGGGGTTGAATAGCTCGCTTGCTTCGTTGATGATGATCTTTTATAGTGGAAAACCCGAAGCGAACTTCTCCAATGCTAACACAAATAATTTACTTGGTATCCATCTCAAGATGAGGTGACTAATTCAACTATCCACACCCAAGCACACTCTCCACTATAAAAACACTCCTTCTTAGAAAATGGAGAAACCTCATACACACTCACATAAGCATACAACTCAAAATAAGAAGTAAATGTACAAGAATACAAATGAAAATCTCTTCTTCCTTGATCTCTTGTATCTTGTAGATGCCTCTTGAATCTTGGAAGTACAACAACACTTATCTTCAAGAACCTTCAAGAATTGGTGACAATGGAGGAGAGAAGAGCGTAAGTGATCGGCGAAGGGACATGTGAGTGTTAACCTCGCCAATGGCTTTATTCCGTCATGATCTAGGGCTCCCAATCGATTGTCACGTCAGATTCAATCGATTTCAACCATCCAAAGCTCGCAACTTACGCAACAGTTATATCCCAATTTATTGACCAATCGATTGGGGAGACTTCAATCGATCAACTGATAGATTCAAAGCGCCTCTATGCTCTCGCAGAAGACCCGGAATCGATTGACCAATCAATTTCGACTGCCTCGCAAAATTGAGAAAAACCTTCTCCAATTGATCAGCTGATCGATTAGAGTTGTTGGAACCCCAAGGTTATTTTGGTGTGATCAACAAGTTAAGTTAGGTCCTGTGTATTTAATCTTGTATCTAAGTGTGCAGGAGCTTAGGAGCACAGGTACTCGAGCGAAAGACGCAGCTAGCGAGAAGGACGGCACGTGATGCGTCCGAGGGACGAGGCGCTACGGAAGAGTACACCGGCGGACGAGAAGGAAGCGCGCGGTGGTTACGAGGGACGAAAGCTGGAGCGGAAGATTGCTCGGAGAGCAAGAGACACAGCTAGCGAGAAGGCCGACGACCGAGGGACGAAGACTGCGGATGAGTACGCAGGCGGACGAGAAGGAAACACGCGGCGATTCCGAGGGACGAGAAGCCGGAGGGAAGCATGCTCGAGAAGGCCGGAAGTTGGGTTCGGGTAAGCCCTTTTCCAGATGGCAGAGATCACCCAAGTGAGCCGATCCGGAGTTGAAGACCCGGACCGAGGTGAACCGAACCAGAGCAGTGGTCCCGGATGAAAAAGTCAACACGGGTTGACTTTACTGGTCCGGGCGCCCGGACCAGCCCGGGGTGCCCGAAACCCCTCCGAGTGCCCGGACCAGCATGTTTGACCAGAACGCGTTTAATGCGTTCTGAACATTGGGGGATAAAGTTTTATCCCCCAAGGGCGCCCGGAACCCTTCCAGGCGCCCCGACTAAGGCTATAAATATAGCCTTGGTCCAGAAGCTTTTCAACAATCATGAGCATTTCATTTCCAAACACTTGTACACTTTAGTTGTAGTTAAGCTTCTGTTTCTGCGCTTCAACGTTGTAAGAAGCTTCTCCGCCTGAAGGGATTTTAGTGCTTAATCTTCCTTGGATTAACAACCACATCGGTTGTAACCAAGTAAATCCTTGTACCTCGTTCTTTATGTTTTTATTTACTGCTTTGCTTACTTTAATTTACAAGTGTTAGCTTAAAGAGTTCGAGAAGGTTACTTGTTTTTATTTTTACAAGACTATCCAACAACCCCCTCCTAGCCGGCCGCAACGGTCCTACAAGTAGTATCAGAGTCGAGACACCTCAGAAGAACTAACCGCCGTCTGAAGCAACAAAACGATGGCCGGAGCTAGCGAATGCCCACCAGCATTCGAGGGGGAGTTTTCTTCATGGAAGAAACAAATGGAGGTATATCTTAATTCTAATTTTGATATTTCTTTAATATTGAAATGTGGCTATGAAGAACCAAAGACAACGAATGGAGAAGAACTCGATCTACGCCTCTGGAATAAGAAGCAACGTGACGAATCGATGGCAAATAGACGGGCAGAATTTCATCTTCTAACCGTAATACCAAAAGAAGATCTCGACAGAGTCGAAGAATACAAGAACGCAAAAGAACTTTGGAAAAAGTTCTTGAAGATCTACGAAGAACCAGCTGAAGCCGAATCCGACTCCTTGATGGACACCGAGCCGCCAACAGAATAGTCCGAGAATGAGGAAACTGCCGAGATAGTCGATCTCCATCCCGAGGAAACATAAAGTTCATCCCAGGTGAGCATGAATGAAGGGGGAGAGATATTGGAAGAAAGCAACTCAATAGGGGGAGAATCAACCGCTGACAAGATAAGTTAGGTATGGTCTCTACCTTTCGAGCAATTGAATAAATTTATTGAAAAGTTGCCTGAAAATGAAAAGTTGTTTGGAATTTTTTGCGATTTAAAAATCGAATCATTGAAAGAGTTTTTTGGTTTACCAATAACTTTGAAAGAATTCTGCAAATTAAAAGTGTTGCTAAAAGATTTTTGCAAATTACAAAATATTTTAACAAGAGAATTATGCAAATTAGAAATGTTGTCGAAAACTTTCTTCGAATATTTTTTCGAATTACAACTTACTTTCTCGAAAGAGTTCTGCGAATTAAAAACTAAAAAATCATTAAATAATAATGAGTTGAAAGAATTTAGAACAATAGCTTGTCGATTAAAAATTCTCGACAAACTAATAATAGAAATTTACATGATACAATTTTCTGCATGTTTAATACTGTCTGTTTTAAATCTGAAAAATTGTGATCTAAAAAATAATGAAAGATTAAAATAAAAATTTAGATATGTGGCAGTAACTTGAGAATGAATTCTGCTTAAATAAAAAAAATTATATATATATAATAAGTCAAAAGTTATTTTCTGCCTTAATTTTTTTCAAAAATTTAGAAATTTCTCAATTTTTTTGTGAAAAATTATTTAACTTAGAAACTTTCTCTGATATTTTGAGATTGCTTTTGTGAAATTTTTTTCAAAAGTTTCAAAATTCTCAAAATTTTCCAAAAGTTTTTAATGACTTAGAAATTATTCTTGACTTAGAAATATTTTCCAGAAAATCAGTGAAATAGATTTTTAAAGTATCAACCCTTAGATTTTTCTTGCAACCCTAATTTTTTATGTGATCAAAGGGGGAGAAGAAAAAGTATAAGTCTAATGGGAAGTAGAAAGGGAAGTAGAAAATTGAAAATCAGAAAATTTTTTAAATTTAATTTTTTCTATCTTGTTGCATATTATTGCAATAAATTGTTTTATTCTATGTCTATTTTTGACCCTAACTTAACTTGGGTTGATCACATCAAAAAGGGGGAGATTGTTGAAACCCCAAGGTGCGCCCGAAGGACGAGGCCCTGCGGAAGAGTACACCGGCGGATGAGAAGGAAGCGCGCGGTGGTTCCGAGGGACGAAAGCTGGAGTGGAAGATTGCTCGAGGAGCAAGAGACGCAGCTAGCGAGAAGGTCGACGACCGAGGGACAAAGACTACGGATGAGTACACTGGCGGACGAGAAGGAAACACGCGGCGGTTTCGAGGGACGAGAAGCCGGAGGGAAGCACGCTCGATAAGACCGGAAGTTGGGTTCGGGTGAGCCCTTTTCCGGATGGCAGAGATCACCCAAGTGAGTGGATCCAGAGTTGAAGACCCGGACCGAGGTGAACCGAACCAGAGCAGTGGTCCCGGATGAAAAAGTCAACACGGGTTGACTTTACTAGTACGGGGCGCCCGGAACAGTCTGGGGCGCTCGGACCAGCATGTTTGACCAGAACGCGTCTAATGCGTTCTGAACATTGGGGGATAAAGCTTTATCCCCCCAGGGTGTCCAGAACCCTTCTAGGCGTCCCGACCAAGGCTATAAATATAGTCTTGGTCCAGAAGCTTTTCAACAATCACGAGTATTTCATTTCCAAACGCTTGTACGCTTTAGTTGTAGTTAAGCTTCTGTTTTTACGCTTCAACGTTGTAAGAGGCTTCTCCGCCTGAAGGAGTTTTAGTACTTAATCTTCCTTGGATTAACAACCACATCGGTTATAACCAAGTAAATCCCTGTGCCTCGTTCTTTATGTTTTTATTTACTGCTTTGCTTACTTTAATTTACAAGTGTTAGCTTAAAGAGTTCGAGAAGGGTTGTTTGTTTTTATTTTTACAGAACTATCCAACAACCCCCTTCTAGCCGGCCGCAACGGTCCTACAAGAGTGTCCCAATTGATCGGCTGATCGATTAAAGTGTCTCAATCGATCGACCAATCTATTGAGCTTTGGGTCAATTGATCAACTGAGCGATTGTCATGCCCTATCTCATCAAACACAAGTCTAGGGTTTCCATGTCCAACATCAGTCAACTGTGACCTGTTAGAACTTCCTTATGCCTAGCATCTGGTTAACCTTGACCTGGACTTCATCACTAAATGTTCGGTCAATCCTTTGACCCATTTGGACTTTCTTCTCTTGCCAAATGTCCAGTCAACCTTGACCCACTTGGACTTATCATCTCATGTCAAGTGTCCGGTTAGCATTGACCCACTTAGACTTCCATTCACCAAGTGTCTAGTCAACCTTTGACCCATTTGGATTTTCAACTGTCTGACTTTACTCACCAGGACTTTCTCACTACCTAGTTTCACTCACTAGGATTTTTCACATTAAGTGTTCAGTCAACACTAACCCACTTAGATTTTCTTCTTTTGCCAACATTCTTGTTGGTTTTACCTTTACCTGACTTCCAGTTAGGGCGTCTCAATCAAGTATCCGATCAACCTTGACCTACTTAATTCTTCATCACATCAAAATGGTTAACCTTAACTAGAGGGAAATTACACCAATAATCTCTTCAAATAGACAATTACACTTGCAATCTTCATATATTGTCAAATATTAAAATTCAAATATCAAGACTCAAGTTTAAGCTAACTTAAGTTTAGTTAAACAGGTCAACTTTGACCTAGAGAAATTGCATTGACAAAAATAAGATAAATTTAAGACTTAGATCCTGTCTTCCCAAGACTTAAATCTAGTCATGATCTCAACTTAGAGTACCAAAATGGATCTAAGTTGAACCAGCACCTACTACCCCACTAATACTTGTCCTCACTGAATCACTCTCTTCTAGTGCTTATCTCACTTACCATTATAGACTTACTTAACTCTTGACCCACTAAGTCTTCCTACTAGATGCCCCATCTGAACTTTAGTCAGTTATCAGGTCTCGCGGATCTCACTGGACTTCCAATCAGATATCAACCTATCTGGGTTTCATGTCAATTCCCAACTAGACTTCAGTCTGGTGTCAGGTCCTATCAAATCTTTCATTCCTGCACACTTGGTAAATAAGTTAAATCACAAGTTTAACTTTAACGTTTATCGTACATCAAAATCTGAGTTTAATTATTAGTGTAAACTGCACCAACAAATGTATGACCTTTTATTGCAACGATAATGTGGTAGGAATGCCCCAAGTCATAACTAAGTTGGTTACCACATGGTTAGTTTGTAGAATTGAGCAAGAATTGATTTTTGATGAAGCTGGTAGAAATACCCACCCATGTGGTAGCTTAGTCCAATTTTCTGATTTATTCCCTCCTAATGGTGTGGAGTAGCGATGGGGGGGTTGTCAGAGAGACAAATTTCACCTTTTACTAAAAGAAGATAATGGTATAGAAATCTACCTCACATCATAGAGCATTAACATCGTTAATCAATTTCACAAAGAATAACATATATCAAATGACCCACCAATAGTTACTTGATGAAGACCTCCAATGCTTAAAATAGATATGAGATATAGAAGAATAACCTATGAGCACTTGATGTGACAAATTGACTCAAGAGGTTTTTTTTTTAAAAAATATTTTTTTAAGATTTAGGATTTCAGGATTAGGATTTATGATTTAAAGATTATGTTAGTGTTGAATATAAGAAAATAATCATCGCGGGCATCCAATTAGTTATTTTTTAAAAGAAAATATTGAGTTAATTTGTCACATTAACATATACCTATATATATATATATATACAATGCTACTCTCCTACGGAACGGTTCATGCGGAATGCTGATCTGGCGTCGCCACATCACATGCGGAAGAAGCAAAAAAAATAAAAAAAATCAAAGCACAAAACCCACAAATCTTTGCACTCTCTCTCTCGTAACGCACGAAGAAGCAAAAAAAATAAGCACAGAACCCACAAATCTCTATCCTCTCTCTCTCTCGACGCACAAATCACGCCCCTAGCGAACTAGGGTTAGCAGCCGCTCCTCCCTCTCTCGCAACGCGCCCCTCTCGCTGCAAGCCCTCCTCTCCTCCCTGCAAGCCCTCCTCTCCTCTTGCCGCGACGCGATGTGGCCCTCTTCTCCCCGCAAGCCCTCCTCTCCTCTCGTCGCGACGCAGTGCTCTCCTCCCTGCAAGCCCTCTCGCCGCAACGCGACGCGACCCTCCTCTCCTCCCGTCGCAACGCCCTGGTCTCCTCTCCCGCGACGCCCTCCTCTCCTCCCTGCAAGCCCTCTCACCGCAACGCGCTACATCCTGTCAGGTTAAACAATTTTCTCCAGTAAAACAAATTTTCTCCAGTGATGTCTTGCCCACAAAACTGCTCATTGATGTTTTTTATTTTGCAACAGCTACAAACATAAAATCAACAATGGCTGAAGATTTCCCAGAAGTTGGAATATAACTGCTCCTTTAGACGGTAAGCTTGATAAAATTTATTTAGTATCTTCTATGGCTTTGTAAATTTCAACAAATATTTGATACATCAGTCTTAGCTCATTGATGTTTTTCATCTCTGAAATCTGCATTTTTTTTAGAGGGCAATGTGTCCTGCTCATTGATTGTTTGTGTATCTGTGAAAGATTGCTGGTTACTATTATTTTGTTTTAGAAAATTGTAGTATTTATTTATTTGTTTATTTATTTATCTATTGTCAAATATCATGCGAGGGTGCCCAGAAATGGAGGAAAATAGAGTTGATGATCAGGAATTCATTCCCTAAGTTACAGATGATCAAAAGCCAAAAATTGGAATGGAATTCGTATCACTAGAGGATGCATATTCGTTCTATAACCAATATGCACGAGAAGCAGGATTTAGTTCAAGGAATAACACGAGCAGGAAAAATAAGATGACAAATGAAGTGACGTGGAAACAAATTGTATGCTTTAAAGAAGGACATACAGATATAATGCGGAACAATAAGCATGCAAACACTGATCAACTAACAAGGGAAAGAGCACGTGATGCAGTTAGAACGGGTTGTAAGGTAAATATTGCGCTTATCAAGAAACATATGGGACCTAATTGGGTTGTCAGTAACTTCATAGAAACTCATAAATATCCACTCTCGACTCCATCAAAGGTGCATTTGTTACGCTCGCATCGTAATGTTTCGACAACAAAGAAAACATTGGCAAAACAATTTTTAGAGGCTAATGTACCAACTTGTCAACAAATATGATTATTGGAGATAGAGTATGGAGGCCCTGAGGGGGTTGGTTGTACAGAAAAAGATATTATAAACTTTGAAAGGAATCTAAGGGATGAACAAAAGGGTATTGATGCCGAAACATTCATTGAGTTATTTACATCTGAGCAAGAGAAGAATTCTGCTTTTTTCTTTGATTATGAGACTGATTCAGATAATAGATTTAGTAGGTGTTTTTGGGTTGATCATGTATCAAGATGGGCGTATAGTGTATTTGGTGATGTAGTTGTATTTGATACAACATATAACACCAACAAATATGACTTGATTTTTGCACCATTTATAGGAGTTAATCATCATCATAAGACAATTCTTTTTGGTTGTAGGTTTCTAAATAATGAGAAAACTAAGTCTTTTGTTTGGTTGCTTACACAGTTCTTAGAAGCCATGCCTAAAGGTGCACCAATTATTATCATCACTGATCAAGATCCTGCTATGACAAAAGTCATTGCACAAGTTTTCCCTCAAACAGTACATCGATATTGTTTATGGCACATATTAAACAAATTTCTAGATAAATTAGGTCCTTTGACTTTTCGAAACCACTATCACAGTGATCCTGTCCGAACCAAGAGTCAGCGGACGCTGGGCACGTGACGTTCTCTGCTGGATCCTCGAGTGCTCCGGCGGACCTGCAACAAAACCGAGCCGGGAGGGGTGCCCCGGCGACGGTCCTCCGACGCTCAAGTCAGGTAAGTGGTGGAGAAAGTGGCTGCCAAATTTGTATTATGCGTACCTTTGGCGAAGTAATAGCCTCTTTATATAGGACGGAGAAGGAACTGATGCACGCCCACCGAGGTGCGTACGTGTCAGCAACCCATGCCGCGGTATGCACTTGTCAGAGAACTTACCTGACACCATGCTGCCACAGTCCGAGCATGTTCTTTGATGGGACGGCAGGACCACCCGTTGTCAGACTAGAAGTATGGCACAGCCATACGACTTGACGGCTGTCAGAAGATGTCCCCGTCTTTTACCCACCGTCTGACTGGGGTGCCCGGCCAGCCGGGCGGGCGATGAACGTCGTCCGGACGGCCTTGATTCTTTGCGCCGTCCGGGCGGCACCTCCTTCCGCTCGGTCATTACGCACGATTTGCTTACGGACGGTGGTGCCTTTACTATCGATTTCTTCGAGTCCGGATTCGCCTTCCGTGAGACCGACATGTCCTCGGTGTTCTATGACGGGTTCCGGATTTTTACCGCCGGATCACTTGCCTTCCTCTCGAGTCTAGTCGAAGGAGGCAAAGTCCGACTGACTGGACTGCCGATCTGTCGAACAATGATCATTGCCTTAGGCCGCTCGGCCAGGCATAAAGATGCTCATCCGTGCGGCGATATCTGTCTGTCCGGCGATACTTTGTCCATGCCTTGTATTTTCTGGGAATCGATGTCCGTTGTTCTCCCACACTACCCCTCACGTGCTCTGCGCACGGTAAGGGGAGCTCATTAAATGCGGCTAGTAACCGGCTGACACGTGGCGACCGTGCATTTGTCAGAGTATGGCGGTTGCGTCACTTCCGATGGGACAGCCGCCGTTTGAAACGGACGATCCGATGACAACCTCGATATCGACGACCTGGATCGGACGGTGGAGATCGTTTCCGGGCGGCGATATAAGACCCTTGACTTCGTTTCCGCCGCATTTCGTCTTCTTCGTTTCCAAACTCCTGTCATTCCCCCTCTCGCCGGCGACTTTGTTCTCAGACTTTCCGACGATCACACGGCTTCTTCCGGTCATCTTCCTCGCCTGTAAGAGCCTTTTTCTCGCTTCAGACGCATTCTTCTTTCTGTTAATCATCCTTTTCAGCCGGTTTTCTTCCATTGCTTGAACCATCCTCTTCTATCCCGCATTTTGGCCTTTCGATCATGACCAGTACCTCGCAGTCAACCGGCGGTGCTCCGGGTCTTTGGTACTCGAACATGGAAAGTCGGTTCGACGAGGAAGACGCCATGCGCCTCACTCGAGTATATGACCTACCGACCGACCACGAAATAGTGTTAGCCACGCCTTCCGATCGGCCTAACGATCCTCCGCCCGGCACTGTTGTCTTCTTCCGGGATCAATTCCTGGCCGGACTACGTTTTCCTCCTCACAAGTTTTTCTTAGAAGTTTGCAACTATTTCCGCATTCCGCTCGGCCAAGTAGTTCCTAATTCTATTAGGTTGCTGAGCGGAGTGGTAGTTTTGTTCAAACTGAACGGCATTCCCTTAACCCCAAAAATCTTCCACTACTTCTACTATCCCAAGCAAGCCGAGTGGGGCACCTTTGTTTTCCAATCTAGGATAGGCTTCGTCCTTTTCGATAATATGCCGAGCTCCAACAAACACTGGAAGGAGCATTTTTTCTATATACGCTTTCCCGAGCGGCCCACTTTCCGCACCAAGTGGCAGACGGCTATGCCTGCGCAACCGGAGCTCGGCAAGTTTAGAGGTGACGCAGACTATCTCCATGCAGCCGAACAGCTAGTCGGTCAGCGCTACCACATTGACAAGATGCTTCTCCCAGGAGTAATGCATATATTCGGCTTGTCTTCTACACCAGCCGATCTGCCTTGTAGCATGAGTAAGCTTCCCTATCTTCCCCTTTATTTTGTTCTAACTGATTTATTCTCTGCTTCTGCAGCTGAAGTCATGTGGCGGGCCAAAGCCACCGAGAAGCTCAAACTGAAGGCCGCTCGGATTGAGGCGGTGACGAGCCAGGAGGCCGCCGAACGGGGCATTGCTCCGGCTGATCCGGCCGGCGAAGAAGGTGAGGGGACGCCAACGGTCCCAGAAGCCCCGGACGCCCCTGCCCCTCCTGATGAGGCCACGGGCAATATAGAACCTGCGAGTGAAGCTGAAGTGGAGGGCCGTTCGGCCGATGATGTGCCGCTGCGCACTCGGAAACGCCGGCGACCGGAATCCGCACCTGCCTCTACACTTGATGAGCCACAACCTGAGCGGGGTGCAGATGCGCCGGTGCTGTCCGGAACAGTTTCCCTCGAGAGTACCCCGACCCCTCAGGATTCTCCGAGGGCCAGCTTGGAAGTGCCGCCGTCCAGCCCTTCGAGGACTCGACGACGTCTCAGGCGTTTAGGCGAGCTACCCACCTCTTCTGCTGGCGGGCCCTCTCAGAGCGGGCCGAGCGGCCAGAATTTACTTAAAACCGTTCTGCGGCTTCCTTCAGAGGCGTACATGGCTGCCGCCGATCGGCCGATGTTTCCTGAGCAGATGATCACCCTGACGGGCCCTCTCGCACAAGCTTGGATAGATGCTCGGAGTCGGATAGCTAAGTTGACTCTCGGGCAGCTCGGCGACAGCAACCTTCAATCAGCCACCGGGGTATAGCCCTTCCCCCTCTTCTCTCTCTTATTTGAAGTTTTTACCCTGTTCGTGTTTGCTAGCAGAACTGGATGGAGCAGATCGCCATTAGCGATCGGTTGGCTGAGCTGGAGGAGGAACTGAAGAAACAAAAAACCGTTGACTGCCGCTCTGGAGAAGGCCAAGAAATCGCTAGAAGCCGAACGGAAACGAGCCACTGATCTGGCGAGCAAGGTCATTCGGCTTGAAACAATGATTATGCAGCGTGACAAGGAGATCCAGACGGCGACCACTCGGAAGTAACAGGCCATCAACGACATGGACCACATGAAGGTGGAGATCCGGGGGCTGGAGCAACGCATCAAGGACCTGGATGCTCTGCTGGCCACCGAAAAAGAGAGCCGCTCGGCTGATCTCCAAAGATTCGATGGAGACTTGAAGGATCTCCAAGCTGCTAGCGACGCATGCCGCGCTCAAGGAGTATCAAGAGGGGGAGTCGGCCCGCTCGGACGAAGTGAGGAAGGCGTTCCTCCGCTCGGAAGGCTTCGGAGAGAAGTTTACCGACAAGATATCCCTCACGCTCGAGGAGGCCATCAAGGCGGCGGTGGGCTATCTGAAGACCAAAGGTCACCGTCTGCCGAGCCGACTATCCCCGAGGATCTGGCGAGCGTGATGGACGCCATCCCCGACGCTCTTTTTGATTTCGATGTGAGCGTTCTGTGAACCTTTTTGAATTCCCGCCGTTCGGCCCCGCTTATCTATGTAATGACTTTTTGGCTTGCATATTAGATAATCTTCGCTCCTTTCTATTTTAGCAAGAAATTTTTCCTCGTCCCAACTTTAAGTGTCTCGATATTTATCGGAGCTCGACGCGGATATTTGTAGTCGGCGGGTCTCGATTTTAACGACGGGCTCGCCGGTTCGTCACGGATTATTTATGACGCCTGCCTCTCGATATTTATCGCCGAGCTCGACGCGGATATTTATAGCCGCGGCTCTCGATTTTAACGACGGGCTCGGTTCGTCCGCCGGATTATTTATACGCCGACTGCCTCTCGATATTTATCGTCGGAGCTCGACGGCGCGGATATCGATCGGCGCGGCTCTCGATTTTTAACGACGGTGCTCGTCGGTTCGTCCGCTCGGATTATTTATAGACGCCGGCTCGTCTCTCGATATTTAGCGTCGGAGCTCGACGGTGCGGATATTTATAGCCGATCGGCGCGGCTCTCGATTTTTAACGACGGTGCTCGTCGGTTTTCCGCTCGGTTTTTATAGCCGGTCGGCGCGGCTCTACGGTTTAACGTCTGGGCTAGACGGCGCGGATATTTATAGCCGATCGGCGCGGCTCTCGATTTTTAACGACGGTGCTCGTCGGTTTCCAAGTGAGACTACACACCCGGCCGAACGGCTCGGGCCTTCGTCGTCGAGCGCTTGGCTCGGAAAACCATATACCCGGCCGACCGGCTCGGGCCTTCACATCGAGCGCTTGGCTCGTATATAATCCTCCCCGAGGTAGTCTTGGCTAAAATGTACCTGGCCGAGCGGCTCAGGCCTTCGCTCCCTGAGGTAGTACTCAGCTATAATGTACCTGGCCGAGCGGCTCAGGCCTTTGCTCCCTGAGGAAGTACTCAGCTAAAATGTACCTGGCCGAGTGGCTCAGGCCTTCGCTCCCTGAGATAGTACTCAACTATAATGTACCTGGCCGAGCGGCTCAGGCCTTCAGGTTCGAGCCCCTGGCTCGGATATAAACCTCCCGGCCGAACGGCTCGGGGGCCTTCGTCTTCGAGCCCATGGCTCGGATATAAACCTCCCGGCCAAACGGCTCGGGGGCCTTCGGCTTCGAGCTCCCGGCTCGGATATAAACCTCCCGGCCGAACGGCTCGGGGGCCTTCGACTTCGAGCTCCCGGCTCGGATATAAACCTCCCGGCCGAACGGCTCGGGGGCCTTCGGTTTCGAGCTCCCGGCTCGGATATAAACTTCCCGGCCGATCGGCTCGGGGGCCTTCGGGTTCGAGCTCCCGGCTCGGATATAAACCTCCCGGCCGATCGGCTCGGGGGCCTTCGGGTTCGAGCTCCCGGCTCGGATATAAACCTCCCGGCCGATCGGCTCGGGGGCCTTCGGGTTACGATGATAATGCCTTATATTCGCTCTTTTGACTTTTCATCTCTGCATTTCAAGTATTTAGTTGAAAAATGAAATACACAGGGTGATTTACAGTGATACACCTTTCACCCCGCCCGGTAAGGCTGGAGGTGGTTCGTGCTCCACGGCCTATCTAGCTGCCGTCCGTCCTCGTCCTCCAGATAATACGCGCCCGAGCGGAGCTTTTCGATGATTTTGAAAGGGCCTGCCCATGGAGCTTCAAGCTTGCCGACGTCGCCGACCGGCTTGACTTTCTTCCAGACAAGATCGCCGACTTGGAACGATCTGGGAATTACGCGCCGGTTGTAGTTTTGCTTCATCCGCTGACGGTATGCCATCAGCCGAACGGACGCCTTTGCCCTCTCCTCTTCTACCAAGTCCAGCTCCATGTTTCTTCGTTCGGCGTTGTCATCATCATAGCTCGATCCGGCTGACTCAACGCCGACTTCGACCGGTATGACCGCCTCACCGCCATATACCAAATGGAACGGTGTGATGCCCGTCCCTTCTTTTGGCGTCGTTCGGATGGCCCACAAGACGCCTGAGACTTCATCCGACCAACTTCCTCCCAAATGGTCGAGCCGAGCGCGCAGAATACGAAGAATTTCCCGGTTGGCGACTTCAACTGACCGTTGCTCGAGGATAGGCCACGTGAAGTGTTGCTCAATGCCGTAGCTTTTGCACCAATCCTCTAACATCTTCCCTGTGAACTGCCGCCCGTTGTCAGACACTAGTCGGCGAGGGATGCCGAACCGACAAATGATGTGTTGCCAGATGAATTTTTTAACCATTTGTTCAGTGATCTTTGCCAGCGGCTCGGCCTCCACCCACTTGGAGAAATAGTCTACCGCCACTAGTAAGAATTTCCTCTGCCCAGCCGCCATCGGAAATGGACCCACAATATCCATTCCCCATTGATCGAACGGACATGAGATGGTTGATGCCTTCATCTCCTCTGCCGGTCGGTGGGAGAAGTTGTGATACTTCTGGCATGAAAGGCATGTAGATACTGTCCGAGCGGCATCTGTTTGTAAAGTTGGCCAAAAGTATCCGGCCAAGAGGATCTTCTTGGCCAATGAGCGTCCGCCCGGATGACCCCCGCATGATCCTTGATGTACTTCCTGGAGGATGTAAGCTGAGTCCTCCGAGCGCGAGAAAGCTTTCTTGTAAAGCTGATCTCCGATGAGTGTAAACCGACCGGCTCTTCTTCTGAGGAGCCGGGCTGCATATTCATCGGATGGTGTGGTGCCCGAACGGAGGAATTCTATAATAGGTGTCCTCCAATCACTTGGAAATGCGAGGCCTTGCATCCGGTCGACATGCGCCACCAGCAGCGTTTTTTCAATTGGTTGCTGAATGGCGACCGACGTTATTGAGCTCGCGAGTTTGGCTAACTCATCGGCCGCCTGGTTCTCCGTTCGTGGGATCTTCTGAATAATCACCTCTCGGAAAGTAGCTTTGAGTTTTTCAAAGGCCTCAGCGTAGAGTTTGAGCCGAACACAGTTGATTTCAAAGGTGCCGGAGAGTTGCTGAGCGGCCAACTGTGAATCAGAATAGAGTGTCACCCGACCTGCTCCCACATGCCGTGCTGCCTGCAGTCTGGCTAGGAGGGCCTCATACTCTGCTTCATTGTTAGCAGCTTTGTAATCTAACCGGACGGATAGGTGCATCTTTTCCTCCTGAGGTGAGAGTAGTAATATTCCGATCCCACTTCCGAGCCGAGTGGAGGATCCATCCACATATATTCTCCACATAGCTTCCGGCTCTGGCCTTTGCACTTCGGTCACAAAATCAGCCAAGGATTGGGCTTTAATAGCCGAGCGGGGCTGATATTGGATGTCAAATTCACTTAATTCTGTCGTCCACTTGATGAGCCGTCCGGACGCTTCTGGATTCAACAACACTCTTCCGAGTGGACTGTTCGTCCGGACAATAATGGTGTGAGCCAAGAAATACGGTCGAAGGCGCCGAGCGGCTAGAACCAAAGCAAAGGCCAACTTCTCGAGCCCAGTGTACCGAGATTCAGCATCTTTTAAAATGTGGCTTAGAAAATACACCGGCTGTTCTTCGCCGTTCGCCCTCACAAGTGCTGAGCCTACAGCATGCTCAGTTGACGACAGATACATATAAAGTGACTCACCCCCGACCGGCTTGGCTAACACTGGTAGAGAATTAAGATATGTCTTCAACTCTTCAAATGCTCGGTCACATTCTTCATCCCACTGGAACTTAGTGGCCTCAGCAGATCCTCAAGAATGGCAGTGCTCGGCCGGTTCTCGAGATGAATCGATAAAGCAGCTTATCCGACCGGTCAACCTTGCACTTCTCTTGTATTTCTTGGGGCGGCATGTTGCAGTGCTTTAACCTTGCTGGGATTTGCTTCGATTCCCCGCCGGTCACTATGTATCCCAAGAAACGCCTCCTTTGGCTAACAGGCACTTTTGGGATTTAGCTTGACTCCATATTTCCAGCAGTGCTCGGAAGGTTTCTTCCATATCCTTGAAAAGATCGGCCGCCCGGACGGATTTGATAAGAATGTCGCCCACATAAACTTCCAGATTCCGCCGATCTGCTCCTTGAACACCTTGTTCATCAAGCGCTGATAGGTGGCCCTGCATTCTTCAATCTGAACGGCATCACATTGTAACAATATGTGCCATCAGCCGGCTTACTTTTTCTTGATCTTCCCAAGCGAGCGGCACTTGATGATATCCTTGGTAGGTGTCAAGCATGCAAATACAGCCGGCCGTAGAGTCCACCAAACGATCTATCCGGGCAGAGGATCCTGGGGCATGCCTTGTTTAAATCTCAAAGTCGATGACCCTCCACTTGCCGCCCGGCTTGAGACCAAGACTACGTTGGCCAGCCCTCGCGTATGTGGCCGGCCTTCAGAAGTTTTTCCACCTCCGCCCGGATAATGACATTCTACTCGGCGCTGAAGTCCCTTTTTCTCTGCTTCACTGGCCGAGCGTCCGGTCGGACATGCAATTCATGCTGCGCTAGGCTCGGCGAAATTCCAGGTAACTCATGTGTCGACCAGACGAAGACATCATGATTTCGTTGGAGGCATTGAATCAGCTTCTCCTTCTGTTCTTCCCCCAGATCAGAGGCGATAAAAGTCGTGGCCTCCGATCGGGTCGGATGGATCTGGACTTCCTCCTTTTCATCATAAATTAAAGCAGGAGGTTTCTCGGTTATGGCGTGTACCTCAATTCGGGGCGCCTTCCGAGCGGAACAAGCTTCTGCTCGGATCATCTCTATATAGCACCGCCGAGCTGCTAGCTGATCTCCCCGCACTTCTCCTACTTTGTCCTCCACGGGGAACTTTATCTTCTGGTGGAAGGTTGAGACAACCGCTCGGAATTCGCCGAGCGCCGGTCGTCCCAAAATGACGTTGTAGGATGAGGGAGAGTCGACCACCACGAAGTTTATTGTCCTGGTCCTCCTGAGCGGCTCTTCTCCCAGCGAGGTGGCCAGCCGGATTTGTCCGACCGGCTGAACTTCGTTGCCCGTAAACCCGTAGAGCGGGGTCGCAACAGCTCGGCTCGATCAATTTGCAGCCGATAGCACGCCTTCTTGAATATGATGTTGACCGAGCTCCCTGTGTCAACAAATATGCGGTGAATGGTGTAATTTGCTATTACCGCTTTAATGAGCAGCGCGTCGTCGTGGGGCACTTCTACTCCTTCTAAGTCCCCGGGTCCGAAAGTGATTTCCGGTCCACTTGCCCGCTCTTGGCTACAGCGCGTGGATCTGCAATGCCGGACGCCCGCCTTTCTGGCCTCGGTTTGAGTCTCCTCCGGTCGGCCCACCAAGAATAACGTTGATCTCACCCCGAAGTATTGCTCCTATTTTCCTCCTCCCGAGCGGACGGTCGTGACTGCTCGACGCCCGCGATTCTCCCGCCGAGATCGGTGCCGATCGGTGTTCACTGATGTCGCCCCTGCGGGTCCGGCCACTTCATGAGTCCCACGCCTCGCCGATGGGAGGCGCATCGCTCGCCTTTCCGGGAACAGATCGACACAAAGGGAAGGCTTCGCAATCCCTCGTGTCAGCGATCCGTCTCGTGGAAGGTGCGAACATAGGGTCCACCTCTTCTTTGGCTTGATGAGCAGCACCACTTGTACGTGCGATCCGCGTGAGGATCGAATTGCTTCGCCCTCGGTCCTCCGGTGGTCACGAGCGGCGGTCGCTTCCGCCAGATGCATGCAGCCGCCTACCGAGTTTTTCCGAAGCTTGCGCTTCTTCCACATTTATATATTCGTTGGTCCGATGTAGCATGTGATCATAATCTCGGCAGCTTTCGGATGAGCGACCGGAAGAAGTCCCCATCCACAAGGCCTTGCGTGAAGGCATTCATCATCGCCTCCGATGTGGCCGTGGGGATATCCATCACCACTTGGTTGAATCGAATATAACCTCAAGCGATTCTCTCGCCTTGCTTGATGGCGAAAGTCGACACTTGTCTTTTGATAACGCCGACCATCGCGAAGTGGTGGAGGAAGGCCGCTCGAATTCCTTGAAGCTCGTGATGGATCCGTCCGCAACCTCCGAAACCACCGCTGAGCCGATCCCGAGAGGGTGGTAAGGAAGACTTACACTTTACTCCATCTGTACCGATGGAGCGTGGTCAGACATCGAACTTACCCGATGATCATCCGGTCGTTGTTCCATTGTATTCGCCGATCGCTGGAGGCACGTAGTGCTTGGGCAGAGGGTCTCGTAGGATAGCCTCCGAAAATTGGCGATTGATCCGCCCGGGAGGAGTCCGCGAGCTTTCCTTCCTGTCATCCCGCCTTGGCATTTCATCCGAGGAAGATCCTCTATCTCTTCGGGCTGGTATGGCTTCAGGGTGCGAAATAAGGCCCGATGGAATGCGACGGTGGCTGGAGGTGCTTCCGCTCGGCCACCAGACGCAGATGTTGCTTGTTGCTCCGCCCGCTCGGCGGATGCTTTTTGTTTTTGCTCCATGAGTTTGGCGGCCCTCATCTCGACCAGAGCGTCGAGTTCTTCTGTTGAAAGCGCCACCGTGTGTTGTCGTCCAGCCTCGCCCATTGTTCTTGTTCGAATGAGCTGCTAATACCTCTTGATCCTGTCCGAACCAAGAGTCAGCGGACGCTGGGCACGTGGCGCTCTCTGCTGGATCCTCGAGTGCTCCGGCGGACCTGCAACAAAACCGAGCCGGGAGGGGTGCCCCGGCGACGGTCCTCCGACGCTCAAGTCAGGTAAGTGGTGGAGAAAGTGGCTGCCAAATTTGTATTATGCGTACCTTTGGCGAAGTAATAGCCTCTTTATATAGGACGGAGAAGGAACTGATGCACGCCCACCGAGGTGCGTACGTGTCAGCAACCCATGCCGCGGTATGCACTTGTCAGAGAACTTATCTGACACCATGCTGCCACAGTCCGAGCATGTTCTTTGATGGGACGGCAGGACCACCCGTTGTCAGACTAGAAGTATGGCACAGCCATACGACTTGACCGATGTCCCCGTCTTTTACCCACCGTCTGACTGGGGTGCCCGGCCAGCCGGGCGGGCGATGAACGTCGTCCGGACGGCCTTGATTCTTTGCGCCGTCCGGGCGGCACCTCCTTCCGCTCGGTCATTACGCACTGCTTTATTTGAGCGTCGGACCCCTGGTCCCTACCAGGGTGCCTTTTACTATCAGATTTCCCTTTCTTCTGAGTCCGGTCGGCTCACCCTTTTCCGGCGAGCCACTGGACCCTTTGACCTCCCCTCAGCGTTGACTCCTTATGGGGTTCCGGATTTTTACCGCCGGATCACACAGCATAAAGAATGTCATTGTAAATTTTACAACACCTGATGATTTTGAGAAGTCATGGGAAGAGACTATCAAGTGTGTTAACTTAGAGACAAATGATTGGTTGTCCTTGATGTATGAATTGCGACACGGATGGGTGCCAGTATATTTTAGTCATGTATTTTATGCAGGAATGTCAAGTAGTCAAAGATCTGAAGGTTCACATGCATTTTTCAAGAAACATGTCTCAAATAAGAACTCATTAATGGATTTTATCACCCGTTTTAATAGAGCACTGAGACACCAAAGATATAATGAGTTAGTTGCGGACCATGTTGATATGAATGAGCATCCCAAAGTTAAGACAACCTGGCCAATGGAAACTCAAATATTTAAGCTATATACAAAAAAAGAAATGGCTGGAGTTTTTCAAAGTGAAATGACCGAGAGTTATAGTTATTATGTGCAACAAACATTTACAGGAGTTGCCTCAGGCGTTTACCATGTAATGAAATTTCAAAGTCCTTCTTCCTCAAAATCAAGAGCGCTAACGCATGACAAATAAAGGGACTACATATCGTGTAGCTGCACAAAATTTGAGCTTGAGGGCATTCCATGCAGACATATGTTAGCTTTTTTCGTATTAACCAAGTGTTTCTTTTGTCTGAAACATATATACTCAAATGATGGACACGAGATGCAAAAGTTGGAGCAATATATGCTTTAGGGGAGCAAAATGTCATTGATGATCCAGATTCAGAAATGTATTTGATGTCGAGGCACTCGAGATTGTCCTATAAAGCTTCAGTATTAGTTGATGATGCATCTATGAGTAATGAGAGGGCAACCTTCTTGGAAGAATAATTCGATTGTATCTACAACAAAATGAAAGAGATGTCCATTAGTACAATATGCAATGATAGAAGTAAAAAAAAAGAAATTCATTGATGAGGGCCTTGGTATTAGTGATCCTTCTGCAGTAAGAACTAAGGGATGTGGAAAAAGATTGAAATCATCAAAGGAGAAATCAGCCTCAAATTCCAGGCTTTGTCGTGGATGCGGACATTGAGGAGTGTCACATGACAAGCGTAATTATCCAAATTTACAACAAACATATGCGTCATTCTGCATTTCTATTATAAGTTTACTTGCAAACACAAATTTATTTTATTACATTTTGTATATATGACAATGTGTTAATTAGCAGATCAACTGAAGATAATAATCTTAACAGTGTTGACGACACATATGAATCAGATTTGGGATCTATAGCTGGTACTATCAAAGTTATAATTTGTTAAATTATAATGCTTTATTGAGAAAATTAAATTAATAAATTGGCTTTATTGTTGCAGGTTCTAACAACATGCGCTAGGATGTTAGGATGCTTGCATACTGTGTATGCTCCTACTGTCTCTACGAGAAGTAGGTTGTGATTTTGAATTCTAAAGTTCAAGCTTGTCGATGTCAGGATGCTTGCATATTTATTTTTAATTGTGAGATATTGGTTCATGACATGCTTGCATATTGTATTTTGAATTGTCAGGATGCTTCTTGCAAGTTGAAAATGAAGTTCTTGGATATAGCTGTGCAAGTTGAAAATGAAGTTCTTGCAAACAGTGCAAGTGGAGAAACAACCGGAGTTAATATGGATTTTTTTGGTCTCACTGGATCAATATTATTATTCTTTTGTGAAATTTAGAATGGAGTGGTATATGTTTAGTAATATTATACTGATGTTCTTGATAAGAATTAAGTGTTGTAGGCTATTAAAATTTGAATGCAGTGGTGATATATTAGTATCATTTTATAAAAGCTTAAGGTGGCTCAAGTTGGTCTCACAGGATCATCATTAATATCATTTTGTATTGATTTTGCAGTATTGTATGATTTATTGAATTGCATTGTTCACTTATTTCTCTCCTATTGTTTATAGAAATTTGTATGATTTCTTGTATTAATATCACCGTTCGAAGAATGTGGGGGCCCTGCATTGTTCACTTACTGATATGCATGAACCCTCAGGCCGTGTTAGGTAAAGGAACTAGAACAACTTGGAACAAGCACACTATACCCTCGCCATTGCAACTACACCATTTTTTTTGAGTAGGTTTCCTATGTACCATTTTTTTAGTTTTGGGTAATTTATTGGGGGTATCATTGTCTTCAACTGTAGATTGTGAGTTGGGAAATGTCTGTTTAAGGCCGCATTGTCAAGTTGGTTCATATATTCTGAGATGGTCAAATTCGATTCATGAATGCGTCGATGCCTTTTTATTCTCTCAATCTTTTATCAATTATAGTTCACAATTGCTGGTGTTTAAAAGCCTGGAACTTTGGCTGAGCTATACTTGTGCATCTTTTTTATGTTTTCAGAATTACGTGTACAGTTAGACTATTTTTTTTTTCTTTTACAGTTTTAGATGTATAATTAATTATTGATTGCTTCTTGATAGGCTGACTAAATCAGCAATTTAAATTCAAGAAATTACCTCAAAAGACGGCTCGAATCAATGAACATAATGTAGCTTCAAGTAAAAGGATGGGAAGTTATTCATCGTCTAGTTCGTGCATGTTTTGCATGAGCTATCGTGATTCCCAAAGAACTGGCTATAAACAACGAGATCATTTGCACTTCTAGCACCAAAATGAATCTACAAGAACTTGGAAGATAAATAGTAAAAGTCTAATGGGAAAAAATGTACATGAAGACTTTACTGTATTTAGGATGTAATTTAAGCCCTCTGAAAACTGAGTTCATATAGCATTTTGATGTGTACGAAGTGCATGAACAACTAGTGCCTTCAATACATCTTGAGAATAGGCATAAAATTATCTGTCACAAGTGAGAAATGATAGAGAGTGTTGGAGAAATAAAATGTATCACAGCGTATGCATTCACAAGGTTATTTAAATCTGCAACCTATAAAACAAAGAATATAACAGTTAGATAATAATAATATCAGAGACATTCGTATAAAATTTCTAGAATATTAAATATTTATATATTTTTTAAAAAAAACTGCTAAATGCATAACCATATATAGCAAGGTGTTTCTTCTCTCTATTTTGACGGTAATAGGACCATCTTAAAGTTGCAAACACGCAACAAAAACAAGCTACATCAGAAAACAAGTTACTGTTGGAGGATCTTGTGGCCGGCTTGAAGGGGGGTTGGATAGACAACGCCCCCAAATCGCTTGCTTTCTACGTATTTGTTAGTTGCGCAGCGGAATACAAATAATACAAACACAAATACGAAAGCTAAATACAAAGAACAAGAAAGAGCAAGCAAACCAACACGCGCCGATTTACATGGTTCGGAGATAAAGCTCCTACTCCACGGCGTGTCCGTAAGGTGGACGATCCCTATCCGTTGGTGGATTACTCCTCGGAAGACCTCCGGCTAGCTCAAACCTCCTTGTGGGTGGAGAAATCTCACCACAAACTCACCAAGACCTCTTGGACACAAGGGAAACTCTTGAGCACTTGTAGACTACTAATTAGACATTAACCAAGTCTAATTTCGTTAACTTAGCCCGCCATCCCAAGCTCCTTCTTATAGAGCTTGGGGAAATCAGCCTTGCTGATTTGCCCATTACCAGTCGATTGGTCCTTGCACCAGTCGACTGGTGCCAGCCCAACGACTCTCTCAACGGTTATCTACCAGTCGACTGGTCACAGGACCAGTCAACTGATCCCAGCCATTTTGGGCACAGAGAGCTTCTGTGCTCACCACCAGTCGACTGATCCCAGTACCAGTCGACTGGTACAACCCTATACCTAGGGTTCCCATCCCGAGTACATTTCTCGCAACACTCGGACTCTCACGACTCACTTGACTCTTCTTTGCAGCTTTGACCTCTTGCCTTCAAGCTTACTTCCTTTGGCTCTCGTCCCTCGAAGGCATCCAAGCTCGCGACTCGTCCCCAATGTCATCCTTCGCGTATGCCTCGAAGTTGCTTCCCTCGGCCCTTGTTCTCGCTGTCTTGTCCACGGTCCCTCCGATGCTCCATCCTTCACCGGACCCGAAGCCGTCAACCTGAGTCACATGTGTCTCCTGCAGTCCTGCACAACTCAAGTACACATATCAAATAACGAGGGTAAACCTAACTTAAACCTTTTACCCAAACACCAAAACACATGGTCCCGCGGACCATCGGGATTGCTCCAACAGTTACACCACTTAGAGTTACATTACAATGTCAAGTTACATCAAAACATAAGTTACATCAACCATATCGCTATCATCACAATCCAAGAACATACAACTACAACCATAGCAACTCTAAATTTCCTATTTGATGAATGTATTTCATCACTCATCCACATAATTACATGATTGTTGTTCCCATCGTCCAGAATATCATTGTATTCAACTGTACCCTCGCAACTAGTACATTTCTTCAATTCACTAATATCCAATATTAATTTTTTGTTATTCCTCTTCAACTCATTAATAATTGTCTTACTTCTCTCTGACGATTCTGGGTCGTGCCATAAGAAGAAGTCACATCCCCTTTGCTGAATTTCAAATCAACTTAATCAAAACTCAATAATTTAAAAACTTACAACACCGTATTAATATAACGAAAAATTACTCTATATTTTGGACATGAAAAAAATCGCCTTCCTGGATTAGATTCCGTCCATGATGTTTGGAGTGTAGCTCGTAACCCACAATAACACAATATGTGAGGAGCTCCACAATATTGCTCATCGTTCGTATGTCGTCGAGTGAACGATGATGATGATGAAGAGCCGACTTCCATGACTTTTCTTGCAATCAGTGCCTGAATAGCAGCAATATGCGAAAAAGACATAAAATCGATTAAAGCATGTAATTTTTGACGAAAAAAGCTAGCAATACCCACAAACGTGCATAAAATGCCTCAATTCAATCCAAGAATGTGACACTTAACATTACCTGTCCATCGTGTAAAACCTATTCCAGTGATCATAAAGTTATATAGGGCAGAGATTCAACCTAATTTGATCAAATTAGGTCCCAAGAAACATTTACAAACAAATCTACATATTAGTTCTCTCACAATTCAAGAACATCGAACAAATTTGAAACATAAATTTTAAGGGACATGGAATATTTCCTGTAAAAAATAATAATAATAAAGAAGCAAATTTTATTGGAGAAATAAAAACAAAATCGAAACACAAATAAGTAATTTTAACAGCACAAACAATATAAAACAAGATACATTGCACTCAAAAAAAAAATACAAATTTGCGAAATGAAAACATGAGCAGTTCTGTGGCCAATTTGTTTTCACTAGAGAAAATTGTTTAACCCGACAAGATGTAGCACGTCGCGGCGAGAGGGCTTGCGAGGAGGAGAGGAGGGCGTCGCGGGAGAGGAGACCAGGGCGTCGCGGCCGGAGGAGAGGAGGGTCGCGTCACGTCGCGACGAGAGGGCTTGCGGGGAGGAGAGCACTGCGTCGCGGCGAGAGGAGAGGAGGGCTTGCGGGGAGAAGAGGACCGCGTTGCGTCGCGGCAAGAGGAGAGGAGGGCTTGCAAGGAGGAGAGGAGGGCTTGCGGTGAGAGGGGCGCGTTGCGAGAGAGGGAGGAGCGGTTGCTAACCTTAGTTCGCTGGGGGCATGATCTGTGCGTCGAGAGAGAGAGAGGGCAGAGATTTGTGGGTCCTGTGCTTTTTATTTTTTATTTTTTTTTGCTTCTTCGTGCGTTACGAGAGAGAGAGTGCAGAGATTTGTGGGTTCTGTGCTTTAAATTTTTTTTTCCTTCTTCCGCATATGATGTGGTGACGCCAGATCAGCGTTCCGCAGCATTCCGCATGAACCGTTCCGCAGGAGAGCAATATATATATATATATATATATATATATATATATATATATATATTGGTTTGTTAAAATATCGGGTTATTATGGGCTATAGCAGATCTGACCCAACCCATATCAATCTCCCCCGGCTTTTGTAATAAAATTGAAATATACCCTACATTTTGGCATTGACTCATCGAAATATTTGGCTTTAAGAAGATGAAGGCTGAAGCAATATAGTTAGAACATAGCCAGTTGACAATGGCGGTGGCTCCCAACTAATCGAGAGTGAGTAGGAAGCCACAATTCTTCCTCCTTCGTATAGGATGACAATTCCAAGCATTATTACCACGCCAGGTTCAGAACAATCTCTTACAAAGTAGAGTAACAGTGCGTACAATATGATCCTTCCCCCAGGACCCGTTTTGACGAGAGTTTCATGCACGGGGCTGCCACTACTACCTCAGGTATGGTTTCCCTTTTCTTCTCTTGTCCGTTTAGTAATTTGGTGTTTCCCTATAATGGAAAAGCAATATATCTCATCTTTAGAGCAAAAGGTGATTACGCTCAACCCCAGCAACCTTCCACTACCGGACCCACAATACATGGAAGAGAGGTAAATCACGAAAGACCTTTGACCCGCCGAGCGACTTCTTAGGTGAGGGGGTCACTTGCACGGGGTAGCTCCGTGCTACTGCCATTTGAATCGAAGTCCATTTGGAGCAGCTCCTCATTTGAGTACCAACTCAACTACCCTGTAGGGTCACAATATATCTTATCCCATCTTGATTCTTACATAATTTACTTTTGCACTAGACCATTTACATTGCTACTGACTTTTCATGTAGATTCTAGGGATGACAATGAGTTAGGTTTGGATTGGATTCCACCTCCTCCATCTATGCCCCCATTTATTATCTCCATACCTATATCCATCTTCATGTGCTTAACTTTCATCTTCATTCCTATACTTGTCGGAGGATCATATATTTATACTCATGTCCGTCCTCATTTAATCGAACTGACCAAACTTTCTAACAAAACTAGAAGAAATCGAATTGATAAAATATTAACGGTGATATTGGTTTATATATATATATATATATATATATATATATATATATATATATATATATATATATATATATATATATATATATATATATATATATATAATTGAGAAATAATTGAATTGTTTCAACAACTGAATTGAATTTTTAAATTATCTGTTAATTTAATTTAACCGAACTTTTACCCATCCCTAAATGTTAATAAAATTTTGATTTTATTTGAGATTTAGAAAATGAATTTTATATTTATATATATATATATGGCCCACCAAAATTTTATATTATATATATTTTATATTTAGTAAATAAAATATGATTATTATTTTAGAAATATATGAGTTTAGATGGTAAATATTTAAAATTATTGCTAAAATTAACATTCATTTTAATTTTTACAATCAAATTAGATTCAGTCAATCATTTTAAATTTTTTAGATTTGACCAAAATTTTTTAATTTTTTACATCAAAATTAATTTGATTGTTTTTAATTTTGAACTCATCTAAGTTAGATTTAATTAATAATTTTACTTTTTTACTATTAAAGATATAGATTTGGTTGGTAATTTTTTTATTAAAATTTAATTTTTAATTTTAATTTTTTATTGATAAAAGATTATTGTACTTCAAAATTAAGTTTAGTTAATAAATTAAATATATTTAGTGATTATATTTATTTGTAATTGATATTTTTTATAAAAATATTTTGTAAGTCAAAAGCATATTCAATATTATATTATTATTTTACTATTTTATTAAAAATCTCCCCCCTTTACTAACTAACTTTGGTGAAGCCTAAAATGAATTTACGTTACTGTCCTTTTTTCTATTCACACTAAAAATAATTTCAAGGTTTATTAGTAATTTTTTTTTGTTGTTTTATATAAAAAAATATAGTTCTCTTTAGTCCCACATCTTAGAATTAACAACACTATGATCAAAGAAACTTCTATAAATATTTTAGGCTGACGATGTTAAAAAATATACTTTTCTTAGTTTCTTTTATTAAGATAAGTATAATATTAAATTAAAATATTTTTTTTCATAGAGAAGCTCATTACAATAGTTTATTACTGGAATTCTCTAACATGACACTAGAAAATCCAAATAATTCGGATTTTCAAATACCCAAATAATTTATATATTATTATATTATACACGCAACGCGTACACTAACATGACACTAGAAAATCCAAATAATTCGGATTTTCAAAGACCCAAATAATTTATATATTATTATATTATACATTAAACGCGTGTGTACGATCACACTAGTATATTATAAAATTTTATTTCAATTTACTTTTCTCATTCATCCATATGTTATTAAGCACATTATCTCTCTTCTTATTTTTAATTCACCCTGATATTTACAAGTTATGCACGAATGTTATTGTAAGATCTTGGAAAAGAATTTATTATAAGCAATTTCTATATTTACTACATCTTTATGTCACATTTCTATATTTACTACATCTTTATGTCACAGAATAATAATTTTATTATTGATTAACGTCAAGACTTCTTTTATGAAATTAAAATAACAATTTAATTTTAATATTTAATTGATAAAATTTATTGAGTATTTTTAATATTTTATTGATAAAATTTAATTTTAATTATTTAATTAAAAATATTTATTAGAAAAAATATATTATTTTTTAATAAAATATGCTAGAAAGTTTTTTAAAATTTTAATTGAGTTTTTATATCATATAAAATTATTACTATATGATCCAGTTGTAAACCACTTTTAATTGGGAAAATATTTTTTTTATAATTTATGAAATTGTCTTTATAAATATCTCTTATAATATTTTATATAATTTTTAAAAAAAAAATAAAATTAAAATTTATTTAAAAAATATTAAAGTTTTAATTTTTGTTCCTATGCCTCAATTTATATCCTAAAATATCCATACTCATTTATTTAATCGGGTAAAAAACCCATTATATCCTCCTCATTCCCATTTATTTAATCGGGTAAAAACCCCTCTATATCCTCCTCATCCGAATCGGTATCGATCCTCCGTAGGATTTGAGGAGCATCTGGAGGGCGATGTTGGTCCTGCCGGCGGCGACGAGGACCCCTTCGCCGTCGCGCTGGCGAAGTGTGCCAACCGCCCGCCGGGACCACCATCGAGGAGCTCTTCACGCGGACCCGCTCTGCATATAAATTATTTAAAAATAGAATTTATATGGTAAATCATGTAAATATTCTTTGATTAGATAGATCATGAATATTTGCTTATATTTCTTTTCTGAATTAGATAACAAGTTCATTAAAAAATAAATTAAAATAGGAAAATTTGTAATGGGATTAGAAATATTATTCAGTTGCGCTAATTAGGCTGAATTAGAAATATTTTTTATATTTCTTTTCTGCATATAAAATATTCTTCTGTTGCGCCAAATTAGGCTGATTAATTGTTATAGGATTAGAAATAAATTCACCTAGATTTCATAAGCTTCAACGTACGTCACCGCGCTAGCTTTCATCCCTTCTTACGACACCGCGCGCTAGCCTTCATCCCTTCCGGAGAAGAGCAAAGATGTTCTATTCCCACTCGTTGCTGGCTAGGAAGACTCCTCTTGGAATGGTGTGGATTGCCTCCCACTCCCAGAAGATGAAGAAGACTCAGATTGACTGTGTAGACATCCCGTCTTCTGCAGGTTAATCTCTAGACTATTTCATTCTATCCCTTAGATTTTTAACAACGCAACTCGAGCCCGTACGAGTCTCCTTCTCGATTGTTTAGGTTAGATTTGGTTGTTCTGTCTCAATAAGCGAATCTACATATTTTGGATGTTCATTGCGGAGTTTCCTGTTAACTTGAAGAAATGAATCCTGATCGTTATTTTATTCTTCTTCTTATATACAGAGGCAAAATTATATATTTTTTTATGTGTGTTTTAGTTGGATTTTACCGAAGATGAATTCTTTATTTGGAATATCGTCAAAAAATGTCTATATGGATATGGATAAGTGACCCTGCTATTGTTTCCAGAGCAGGTTTAGGGTGTATGCTTCATGTTCTATGTTTTCTTTTAATTTACAGAATGTTTACATTGGTTCATAAATGTATATTTGATGAAATATTCATTGCTTTTACTTTCTTTTTTGCTGATTCTTTCTATCGTTTTTTTAAAACCAACTTTGTTGTAAATTTTGCATTAGGAAAAGATTTTGTCATTTGCCTTTTATAGGATGGCCTGATCTTATACTTCGGTTTTGTGATGCTTGTTTTAAACTTGTCTGTTTTGGTAGATGATATTATGTATCCTCGAGCTCCAATTGCTTTGAGACTGTCGGGACATCTTTTGATTGGCCTTGTCAAAATATACTCGTGGAAGGTGAATTATCTTTTCCAGGACTGTAACAGAATGTTAACAAATACAAGGGTGGTCGTTGCTTCGATACACATCAATTTACCCACAAATGCAGATAAAGCGCCATTTGAGTCTATAACATTACCTGAGACCTATAACCTTGATGCATTGGAGTTAGAGGAATCAACCAATCTTATTGAGTATGTAATTTTTCACTTTAAATTTTATAGGAAATTCAAGTGGTTCTTAGCTCTTCATAACTATTTACTTTGTTCATATATTTTGATACAGTGGTCCAGACTATCACCAAAAAGATTATAAGCAAATAACTTTGGCAGGTCAGTAAGTTTTTTTGATTAAAAAAGGGTTATGTGAGAGATAGGAGTTTGCTAACAATGGATTTATTGTACTAAGCGAAGCTTCAGTAGAGCAAGATCAATATGTGGCTTTCTTCATTGATAAGGTCTCAAATATTTTATGTTCTACATGTATCAATATTTTTATAATTTCAATAATCTAAATATTTAAGCTTTTATGTGGGTTCCATGATTTAGGATATCAATACAAATTCATCAATACAACTACAAACTAGACGTGATGCAGAGCCCATGGAAGAAGAGTAAGGCCTTCTGTTAAGTTTCTTACTGAAAGACTCTGACACTCATTTTCTAATTGTTCACTTTGATACAGTGTGTTGCCGCCATTAGATGATGATTTGGATGTCAGCCGAGCTCTAAATTCTGCATCTTTCGAAGGTCCCGGTTCGAATATTCATGGCAATGGTTCTTTTCAAACTTTTGATACCAACAACAATATTCAAAATTTTCAAAAAATTGAGGTTATGCGTGACAATAACTTAGAGCTTGAGAACCGATTAGAGTTGGACAATACTAGCAATGATGTTGAATTAAATGATCATTCTACATCAGTAACAAAGAGAAAGCATAGTTTTGATCCAATGCTTGAAGATATTTTGGTTTCTAGAGAGGAACCTTTGCCTTCAACATTTCATGCCACATCACCAGTGACTACATTTGATTCCAACATTGAAAACATGGATATATCTCCTGGTAAGATTTTTTTGTTCTCTAATATATATTTTTCAATTGTTTTGGGGTCAATCGACTTAACAATCAATAATTTTAATGTGTATGATAATATTGTTTGTGATTCATCTTATTCTTTCTGTTTGTTGGTTGTTTGGTATGTCAAGCCTTGCCTCACTTGGAACCGGAGCTTCAACCTTCACCTCCTGTTAGAGAACGGAAACGAAAGAGAAGAATGAAAGAACATTCATATGATGAGAACATTGTATTGTCAAATGCGTAAGTATCACTAAATTTTTTTACAGACGCTTGTTACAATATTTCAGATTTCAAGTAGGGGTAAGCATTTGGTTAATTCGGTTCATAAATTAATCGAATTAACCGAAAACCGATTTAATATTGGCTAACCGAATCAAATCAAAGGTTTACTAAAACTGAATTAGCCAAATTAGTTATTTCAGTTAACACCGAATTAACTAAATTTGTTTAAAATAATAATAAAAAGAATTTATACAAAATTAATATTAAATTAACCGAATGCTCACCCCTAATTTCAAGTACTCTTATCATTATTCTTTGTTATTATATCTGGATTTTCACTTTTTAGCTATATCAATCTTCATAAAATAGTAGCATGGTTTGATAATCGATTATATAATTGTTGAGTTATTCAAAGCACATGAAATGCCAAAATTCACAAATATAAGTATTATAAATTTATAAGTCAGTTTCTATCTCTCTAAACCTCAAACAAATATCTTATGCAACATAACCTTAGTAAAACTTATTATTATGGTTATCAAGCTCATATATTTTTAATTCAAATTGCACAATTTGATCCTATTTAGGTACAAATATGGATCAAGAATCAGTCTAACATGAGTTGATCAAATAGATTTATCAAAAATCACATTAATAATAATTCATGGAAACAATACAAAAACTCAAGCTAATTAATATATTTTGTTTTTTAGTTTGTGCTCAAACAACACAATGTTAAATTTTAAATGGGACACAAAGACCCAAGTTAGGCATATAGTTGCATTTTTTTCTTTTTCTTATTCGTCTCTTTTCTCCCCTCTCTAATTTGCTATCGGCACCATACAATTGGAATAGTGACACTGCTAAAATAATATTGTTTCAGTCATATAATGAATCTTTTGAACCTTTAACAAATCATATGAAAATGAAGTTTTTTTTAAACAAATAATGTTATTTGTTCATTAGTGTTAATAATAGATACAATGGTTGTAGAATTTGCTTACATGATTAATTTAATTTTTTGTAAATATCATGGATTGACATTGTTTTTATAAATCATACAATCTGTTTTTTTTTCAGAGACATGAAAAAACAACTTAAAGACACTACCGATTTAATTCGCAAGAGGAGGAAGGTTTCACATGACTGCCAAAATGAGCAAGTATTGCATGAAACACTGCAATTAGGTTAGTTTCCCTTTTCTTTTCTTTTCTTGTTTTTCATTTTTACAATTTTGAGTTATATGATCCTTAGTTTGAATCAAACATATATGCAGTGCGATGGGGTAAGCTCCAAGAGCTTTGTTCTAGATCCTTTCCTTTTCAAAGCAACAATTCGAGTCATATGGAAGCTTCATCAGAGTTTGCAAATGAATTACCTCATGTTGCCTCAGAGGATCTGCAAAAAGAGCCTAAGCAACAAAATAATGACAGGAATATAGAACGAGAACAACAGGACAAGCTGAATGCAGTACCTGAGAATTCTCGATTGGATATGCATACTGATGTCCAACCAGGACAACAGGATGAGTTGCATCTAATACCAATACCTGAGATTGCTCGATTTGATTTGTATAGTGGAGCGAATATAAATGAAACAATACAATCACCCTCCGCAGGAGTAGATGTGACTCTCTTTAACACCACAATAGCAGATTCAACTCATGACTTTGATAAGACTTTTGATACAGAGATATTACCGACAGTTGAAAGTTTTGCTAGGACCGAAGCAACTAGTTATGCAATTGGAGCTAGCCTATTCTCTCTGGAGGAAGAACCACTTCAAAATAGCATGCCCAGAATTCCAAATGTGTTGCTATCTGTGGAGGAAGTAAGTTCCTTAGTAGAAGAATATCAGTGACACTACTTTCCATGTTTTACTTTAGTTAAGATTATTTCATACTAATTATATACCTTGTCTTGAATCTTTGATTTTGCTTTGTTTAGGATTTTGATTTTCTTGATGCAAGTACCCAATCATCAGGTAAGATAAGTATATATTTTGTTTGTTTCCTTTGCATACTTTGTTACATAGAAGTTCATAAATCTTAAAATTGTTATCCTCATGCTGGTTATAAACATAATGAAGCTGGAACTTTATCCGCACGGACTAGGTAAGAGACATGTGATTTATAATATATTTATTTTCTTCATTAAAACAAGTAGAAGAACAATGCTTATGTTATTAAAGTTTCTTCATGGTAGGGCTGTGGTGCAATTTCTTAAAAATCAATCACCACCTCAGAGTCGAGATAGAGAACATGGAGTTTTAAGTTTAAATGATATCTTACAAGGACAAACAAGAAGACGATGCGCGCAAATGTTCTTTGAAAGTTTGGTAATGTTATATTCTGAGAACATTTGTTTTCCTTTTGATTAACATGATCTGTGAACATTGTTAATTCTTCCATTAGAGAGTATTATGATTTAGCCATTTAGTGGTGAAGTTAATTACCAGGGTTAAAGGAGGCCATGATGATTAACTATTCCCATAGTTAACATTTCCTTCTAGCTAAAACATTCTCTGTCAAATATCACAGGCAAAAACAATCTAGTCTCATCTCTAGATCGACTTAGGTTTTTATGAAGAACAAATTCCTTAAGAAGAGATCTTTGGATTAGTATCTCCCAAACATCACTTTTTCTTTCAAGCAATATGTGTTCTATATCTTAGTTTTTGATGTGGTTTCTACTTATTGTAAGTACGTGTTTCGTTATTTTAAATGTTTAGTCTTCCTTTTATTAGAAATTCTTTAACTCAATTTATTAGGCGTTAAGTATAAATTTCTTTTACCTTGAGTACATTTGATAGTTGCACATTGTTTCATTGGAATTTAAAACTAAGATCCATTTTCATGATTGAATAACATTGTTAATCCTTGTTGTTTCATTTGAACTCTCGCTTTCTTTCGAGTACAAATAGAAAAGAAGTCTTTCATCTTTTTGCTTATTCGGAAATCTTTGTTGGTAGGTTTTAAAGACTTATGGGTTCTTAGATGTACAACAAGAAGAGGCATATGGCGATATTGTCATTTCTCCAACACCTGCACTTTTTGCTACCAAGTTTTGAGGCGATATCTTCCACAGACTTGTCTGTATTGTATATAGAGGTTAAACTCTATCCAACCTGAATCTTAACTATTGTTTGCAACATTCAGCACGAACAGCACCATGAAGCACCACGGGGCCATGACCTTCTTCAGGGGAAGAACTCGGAGATTTTGTTTGCTAGCTGGCCCAGCACACACTTGTCGCCGTCTTCCTCCACTGACCGGTAGAGTCAGCAGTGGAGGGTCTCAGCCACACCATCCTCCATGTCCTCCGCGTCGGCATGGGCTACCTTCTCATGATCGCCGTCATGTCCTTCAACAGTGGCATTCTCACCGGTGCTGTTGGCGGCCACAACAATGGGTTCCTAACTCCTCTTTACTCTTCTGGCGCTTCAGAAGGAAGAAATGGATTAATGTTGTCCGTGATGATGGCGGGAGTCCAACGGTTTTAACTACCTCCAGTCGATATGATGCGGCGTAATTACCAGTAATAAGGGCTTAGTCGATCAATTAATGTGTGTCGCTTGTTTAATTCAACATTTTAATTATTTTGAAGTTTGTTGTGTGATGGTCCTCCTTTTCACCGAGATGAGCTCCTCCTCTTCCTTTGTCTATAGCGTCTGGTCCTGAGCCGTCTCAGGATGATTAAATCCACCTGCGATACAAAGGAGAGTAGATCCTCTCGATCCTAAATTGGGATTTAGAGAATGGATCATTATATTGATTGGTTGATTTGGATGAACTTTATTTATTTAATAGATGGGGTCTATCCAAATCAATCAATTATCCTTTATGATCCATCTCCTGATTCTCAAAGTGCGAATCAGAAAATTCTATCCGAATATAAAGACCATTAGTATTAGTGATGGATTGGCATTGTTGGTGCAGTCCCTTCGACTGCCACTCTGATAATTTTTTTTTTTAAAAAAATTTATTTTATTTTTGCCCATAGAAATAATCTTCTATCTGTTTGGCCTTTGGACATAATTGGGTTGGTACAACTAATATTTGTTGAATTTTTTTTATAGTCTCCTACATGGTATGGAACATGTTTAAACGAACAATATAGTAGCCGTCCATGATTTACTTCCTCCGTGTTGGTCTTGAGACGGATTAGCGAGGGCACTAGGACGAACGTATTCATCTTTTTACCACAATGTTGAAATAAACAATATAAGCAGATAAATGAGAAAATACTTTTATTAATTGATGAGAATGTCATAATATAATTTTATTTGATCCGATAAATGATTTATTTAATAATTCCTTCTTACTCCCGACTCCACGGCGTACATCATCCGCACCCTTGCCATTGTGTACATGTTGTTCACTGATGTCAACTTCGTTGGCCCTCCCGTCGCTACGATACCTTGCGTGATGATGTGGCAAAAGATAATTATATTTGTCTTTAGTGTCCCCGTCAGTCCGCCCCAAGACTAATACAAAGAAGGTAAATCACAGTAATTGAGCGGCAAGTGGAAGGGGGTGAAATACAGATTGTAAAGATTTATGCTCCGCCATCCCCGAGATTCGACTCCTAAACCTCATGTGGCAAATCAACAACCATTTACCAGCTCAGCTAATCCCGTGGGGGCGATGTACTACATGATGATGTATTTTGCTGTCGACGCTTGCTTTCACCCGATCAAAATTAAACCCTCTCAAGTCGTAACAATCAAAAGCTGAATTAGCTGACAACCTAAAATTAAAAATAAAATTTTACTTGCGACGGAGGTGTCGCGCAGTGTCGGCTCAAGACATAAGTCATTAAGGCCTATGCTTAGGGCCACAATTTTAATGAGGCCCATAATTCTTAATAATTTAAGAGTATTTTTATTCAATTTTTTAAAAGAAAATGTTCACCTTTAATCCTAAATTATTTTAATTTTATTTATTTCACATTGTTTTATAATTATTATTTTTAATTATGTGTGTGATTTTTTAAAATTTAATTAATTCTGATTGGTCTTTCAAAATATATGCGATAATCTGGTATCTTTTCCTTTTCTCATTGATGTTCTGTATTTTTTTTTTCTCTTTAATGATTTGGTATCTCTTCTCTCACTCCAATTTTACTCTCTAAGAATGTCCTTCTCTCATTATAATATTTCTTCCTCATTTTTTTTCTTGGTTCTTTATCCCGTCGACCAAAGTAGAATATTATTTTTTTTTTAAAAAAAATGTTTTTTTTCTTTTTTATTACATAAATACAAAAATGACCACTTCATAGTTTTTAATGAAAAAATTAGAAATGACATACTATTTTCCAAAGATTTTTATTAATTATAATATTTAATTCATATGACAAAAGATAATTCACTCATCCTAGCACCCGTCAATCCATTTCTAGACTAACACGAAAAAGATAAATCATAAATGAATACTAACCACATGTAGCTAAGGCATGGAGGGATAATATTGTCCCCTTGGGGCGGTGCGATGGTTAAGATATAGGGTGTTGTCACATGAGGTTTTGGGGTCAAAACTCGGCGTGACCGAGCATAACCTTCCCCATGTCTTGACCATTTGCACTAATGGCTAGTAGTCACCCGTGATTTACCTCCTCCGTATTGGCGGGGATGAGCGAATCGCCTTTCGCCACATAGAGGGATAATATTTATAATATTTAATTTATGATCCTTATAGACTGTTATTTAATGTTTAAAATAATCTAGTAGTATTTTTTAAATTTGGACCGATTAGTGTTAAGATACTCATTCTATTTAATCCAAATAAAAAATAATATTTATTTCCTTTTTAATAATCGAATTTTAAAATATCATAAAAGTATATGATATAAATCAGATTTTATTTTTCCTTTAATTTTAAATAATTTTATTTTGATAAACTAATAGACTTATATTTTATATTATTTGAATATAAATATTTTTATTAAAAAAATGATTTTAGATATACAAAATGTATGAAAAACTTATATTTTCAATATATTTTTTTAAAAAAATAAATGATGCTAGTCCCAAGTTCGGATAACAAAAGATGGAAATACATATTTAATTTTAAAAAATATATATAAAGTCTAGAAGTTTTTTTTCCGGCTAGGTCTCAAAAATACTTGAGCCGACCCTGGTGTCGCGGATGGAGTGGCTGAAGGCGCCATCGACGGGAACGGGGCGGGGGATGAGGGGCGAGCCGACGACGTTGAGGAGCATCTGGAGGGCGATGTCGGTCCTGCCGGCGGCGACGAGGACCCCTTCGCCGTCGCGCTGGCGAAGTGCGCCAACCGCCCGCCGGGACCCACCATCGAGGAGCTCTTCACGTGGACCGGCTATGCATATAAATTTATATCTGCAAAATAAAATATTTAATATCTGCATATAAATATTTAAAAATAGAATTTATATGGTAATAGTAAAAATATTCTTTGATTAGATAGATCATGAATATTTTTTTATGTTTCAGTTAGATAACAGATTTTTTGCAAAATTTATAATAGGAATAAAAAATTATTCTGTTGCGCGAAATTAGACCCATTATTCTTATGGGATTAGAAATAAATAGATCTAGATTTCATAAGCTTCAATAACTTACAACGCGCTAGCCTTCATCCCTTCTAGAGAAGAACAAAGATGTTCTACTCACACTCGTTGTTGGCTAAGAAGACGCCTCTTGGAATGGTGTGGATTGCTGCCCACTCCCAGAAGATGAAGAAGACTCAGATTGACTGGGTCGACATCCAGTCTTCTGCAGGTTAATATTTAGACTATTTTATTCTATCCATTAGATTTTTAACAACGCGATATAGGCCCGTACCAGCCTCGATTGTTTAGGTTAGATTTGGTTGTTTTGTCTCAATAAGTGAATCTAAATATTTTGGATGTCCACTGCGGAGTTTCCTCTTAACTTGAAATGAATCCTGGTGGTTATCTTATTCTTCTTCTTATATACCAAGGCAAAATTATATATATTTTTTATGTGTGTTTTAGTTGGATTTTACCGAAGATGAATCCTTTATTTAGAATATCGTCAAAACATGTCTATATGGATATGGATAAATGACCCTGCTATTGTTTTCAGAGCAGGTTTAGGGTGTATGCTTCACGTTCTATGTTTTCTTTTAATTTACAGAATGTTTACATTGGTTCATAAATGTATATTTGATGAAATATTCATTGCTTTTACTTTCTTTTTTGCTGATTCTTTCTATCGTTTTTTTTAAAACAAACTTTGTTGTAAATTTTGCATTAGGAAAAGATTTTGTCATTTGCCTTTTATAGGATGGCCTAATCTTATACTTCGGTTTTGTGATGCTTGTTTTTAACTTGTGTGTTTTGATAGATGATATTATGTATCCTCGAGCTCCAATTGCTTTGAGACTGTCGGGACATCTTTTGGTTGGCCTTGTCAAAATATACTCGTGGAAAGTGAATTATCTTTTCCAGGACTGTAACAGAATGTTAACAAATACAAGGGTGGTTGTTGCTTCGATACACATCAATTTACCCACAAATGCAGATAAAGCGTCATTTAAGTCTATAACATTACCTGAGACCTATAACCTTGATGCATTGGAGGTAGAGGAATCAATCAATCTTATTGAGTATGTAATTTTTCACTTTACATTTTATAGGAAATTCAAGTGGTTCTTAACTCTTCATAATTATTTACTTTGTTCATATATTTTGATACAGTGGCCCAGACAATCACCAAAAAGATTATGAGCAAATAACTTTGACAGGTCAGTAAGATTTTTTTATTAAAAAAGGGTTATGTGAGAGATAGGAGTTTGCTAACAATGGATTTATTGTACTAAGCGAAGCTTCAGTAGAGCAAGAACAATATGTGGCTTTCTTCATTGATAAGGTCTCAAATATTTTATGTTCTACATGTATCAATATTTTTATAATTTCAATAATCTAAATATTTAAGCTTTTATGTGGGTTCCATGATTTAGGATATCAATACAAATTCATCAATACAACTACAAACTAGACATGATGCAGAGCCCATGGAAGCAGAGTAAGGCCTTATATTAAGTTTCTTACTGAAAGACTCTGGCACTCATTTTCTAATTGTTCACTTTGATGCAGTGTGTTGCCGCCATTAGATGATGATTTGGATGTCAGCTGAGCTCTAAATTCTGCATCTTTTGAAGGTCCCGGTTCAAATATTCATGGCAATGGTTTTTTTCAAACTTTTGATTCCAACAACAATATTCAAAATTTTCAAAAAATTGAGTTTATGCGTGACAATATCTTAGAGCTTGAGAACCGATTAGAGTTGGACAATACTAGCAATGATGTTGAATTAAATGATCATTCTACATCAGTAACAAAGAGAAAGCATAGTTTTGATCCAATGCTCGAAGATATTTTGGTTTCTAGAGAGGAACCTTTGCCTTCAACATTTCATGCCACATCACCAGTGACTACATTTGATTCCAACATTGCAAACATGGATATATCTCTTGGTAAGATTTTTTTGTTCTCTGATATATATTTTTCAATTGTTTTGGGGTCAATCGACTTAACAATCAATAATTTTAATTTGTATGATAATATTGTTTGTGATTCATCTTATTCTTTCTGTTTGTTGGCTGTTTGGTAGGTCAAGCCTTGCCTCACTTGGAACCGGAGCTTCAACCTTCACCTCCTGTTAGAGAACGGAAACGAAAGAGAAGAATGAAAGAACATTCATATGATGAGAACATTGTATTGTCAAATGCGTAAATATCACTAAATTTTTTTACAGATATTTACGTCGCTTGTCACAATATTTCAGATTTCAAGTAGGGGTGAGCATTTGGTTAATTCGGTCCATAAATTAACCGAATTAATCGAAAACCGATTTAGTATTGGCTAACCGAATCAAATCAAAGTTTTACTAAAACTGAATTAACCGAATTAGTTATTTCAGTTAACACCGAATTAACTAAATTTGTTTAAAATAACAATAAAAAGAATTTATATAAAATTAATATCAAATTAACCGAATTAACCAAATGCTCACCCTTAATTTCAAGTACTCTTATCATTATTCTTTGTTATTCTATCTGGATTTTCACCTTTTAGCTATATCAATCTTCATAAAATAGTAGCATGGTTTGATAATCGATTATATAATTGCTGAGTTATTTAAAGCACATGGAATGCCAAAATTCACAAATATAAGTATTATAAATTTATAAGTCAGTTTCTGTCTCTCTAAACCTCAAACAAATATCTTATGCAACATAACCTTAGTAAAACTTATTATTATGGTTATCAAGCTCATATATTTTTAATTCAAATTGCACAATTTGATCCTATTTAGGTCACAAAATATGACAAATCTTATGCTTTGATCAGTCTGGATCAAGAATCAGTCTAACATGAGTTGATCAAACTGATTTATCAAAAATCACATTAGTAATAATTCATGGAAACAATACAAAAACCCAAACTAATTAATATATTTTGTTTTTTAGTTTGTGCTCAAACAACACAATGTTAAATTTTAAATGGGGCACAAAGACCCAAGTTAGGCATATAGTTGCATTTTTTTTCTTTTTCGTATTCGTCTCTTTTCTCCCCTCTCTAATTTGCTATCGGCACCATACAATTGGAATAGTGACATTACTAAAATAATATTATTTCAGTCATATAATGAATCTTTTGAACCTTTAACAAATCATATGAAAATGAAGTTTTTTTAAACAAATGATGCTATTTGTTCATTAGTGTTAATAATAGATACAATGGTTGTAGAATTTGCTTACATGATTAATTTAATTTTTTGTAAACATTATGGATTGACATTGTTTTTATAAATCATACAATCTGTTTTTCTTTTTTCAGAGACATGAAAAAACAACTTAAAGACACTACCGATTTAATTCGCAAGAGGAGGAAGGTTTCAGATGACCGCCAAAATGAGCAAGTATTGCATGAAACACTGCAATTAGGTTAGTTTCCCTTTTCTTTTCTTTTCTTGTTTTTCATTTTTACAATTTTGAGTTATATGATCCTTAGTTTGAATCAAACATATATGCAGTGCGATCTGGTAAGCTCCAAGAGCTTTGTTCTAGATCCTTTCATTCTCAAAGCAACAATTCGAGTCATATGGAAGTTTCATCAGAGTTTGCAAATGAATTACCTCATGTTGCCTCAGAGGATCTGCAAAAAGAGCCTAAGCAACAAAATAATGACAAGAATACAGAACGAGAACAACAGGACAAGCTGAATGCAGTACCTGAAAATTCTCGATTCGATATGCATATTGATATCCAACCAGGACAACAGGATGAGTTGCATCTAATACCAATACCTGAGATTGCTCGATTTGATTTGTATAGTGGAGCGAATATAAATGAAACAATACAATCACCCTCCACAGGAGTAGATATGACTCTCTTTAACACCACAATAGCAGATTCAACTCATGACTTTGATAAGACTTTTGATACAGAGATATTACCTACAGTTGAAAGTTTTACTAGGACCGAAGCAACTAGTTATGCAATTGGAGCTAGCCTATTCTCTCTGGAGGAAGAACCACTTCAAAATAGCATGCCCAGAATTCCAAATGTGTTGCTATCTGTGGAGGAAGTAAGTTCCTTAGTAGAAGAATATCAGTGACACTACTTTCCATGTTTTACTTTAGTTAAGACTATTTCATACTAATTATATACCTTGCCTTGAATCTTTGATTTTGCTTTGTTTAGGATTTTGATTTTCTTGATGCAAGTACCCAATCATCAGGTAAGATAAGTATATATTTTGTTTTTTCCTTTGCATACTTTGTTACATAGAAGTTCATAAATCTTAAAATAGTTATCCTCGTGCAGGTTATAAAGATAATGAAGCTGGAACTTTATCGGCACGGACTAGGTAAGAGACATGTGATTTATAATATATTTACTTTCTTCATTAAAACAAGTAGAAGAACAATGCTTATGTTATTAAAGTTTCTTCATGGTAGGGCTGTGGTGCAATTTCTTAAAAATCAATCACCACCTCAGAGTGGAGATAGAGAACATGGAGTTTTAAGTTTAAATGATATCTTACAAGGAAAAACAAGAAGACGGTGCGCGCAAATGTTCTTTGAAAGTTTGGTAATGTTATATTCTGAGAACATTTGTTTTCCTTTTGATTAACATGATATGTGAACATTGTTAATTCTTCCATTAGAGAGTATTACGATTCAGCCTTTTAGTGGTGAAGTTAATTACCAGGGTTAAAGGAAGCCATGATGATTAACTATTCCCATAGTTAACATTTCCTTCTAGCTAAATCATTCTCTGTCAAATATCACATAGGCAAAAACAATCTAGTCTCATCTCTAGATCGACTTAGGTTTTTATGAAGAACAAATTCCTTAAGAAGAGATCTTTGGATTAGTATCTCCCAAACATCACTTTTTCTTTCAAGCAATATGTGTTCTATATCTTAGTTTTTGATGTGGTTTCTACTTATTGTAGGTACGTGTTTGATCATTTTAAGTGTTTAGTCTTCATTTTATTAGAAATTCTTTAACTCAATTTATTAGGCGTAAGTATAAATTTCTTTTACCTTGAGTGCATTTGATAGTTGCACATTGTTTCATTGGAATTTAAAACTAAGATCCATTTTCATGATTGAATAACATTGTTAATCCTTGTTGTTTCATTTGAACTCTCGCTTTCTTTCGAGTACAAATAGAAAAGAAGTCTTTCATCTTTTTGCTTATTCGGAAATCTTTGTTGGTAGGTTTTAAAGACTTATGGGTTCTTAGATGTACAACAAGAAGAGGCATATGGCGATATTGTCATTTCTCCAACACCTGCACTTTTTGCTACAAAGTTTTGAGGCGATATCTTCCACAGACTTGTCTGTATTGTATATAGAGGTTAAACTCTATCCAACCTGAATCTTAACTATTGTTTGCAACATTCAGCACGAACAGCACCATGAAGCACCACAGGGCCATGACCTTCTTCTGGGGAAGAACTCGGAGATTTTGTTCGCCAGCTGGCCCAGCACACACTTGTCGCCGTCTTCCTCCTCTGGCCGGTATAGTCAGCCGTGGTGGGTTGGCGTTGTTGGCGCAGTCCCTTCGACAGCCACTCTGATAATTTTTAAAAGAGAACTTTTTTTTTGCCCAGAGAAATAATCTTCTATCGGTTTTGCCTCCGGACATAATTGAGTTGGTACAACTAATATTTGTTGAATTTTTTAATAGTCTTTTACATGGTATGGAACATGTTAAATGAACAATATTTTATTTCTTCTATGTTGACCTTAAGACGGATTGACGGGAGCACGAGGACGAACGTATTCGTTTTTTGTCACAATGTTAAATGAACAATATAAGCAGATAACTAAGGAAATGCTTTTATTAATTGATTAGAGAAAAGAGCAATGATATGCACAAGGAAAAAAACTCAATGAAAATCTCAAGGATAAACATATAAAGTTATGATCCACCATTTCATTTTTTGTGGACCCCATCACTTTATGTGTCTATCTTTGAGGTTTTCATTGAATTTTTTTCCTTGTGCATATCATTTTTCTAGAGAAAAATAAGTGTCGATTAAGAGAAAAATTTAACATAATTATTAAATAAATTTCGAATTTAAACACATTCGGGACGAGTTGGATTTAAGGAAGAAGTCCTAGTTACTTATTGCAATTATAGGAACAGAGTTGGATTACCTGAAGCGTCTTCGTCTTGGCCTCGGTCTTGGCGGCGAGCTGGTGGCGAGCTCGACAACAATGGTGGACTTTGAATCCAAGGCAAACTCGTTGCGGGTGAACCTGGATAGTATATATATATATATATATATATATATATATATATATATAACGTAAATATATCTAAAAAATTTTTAAAATACAAAATTAATTAAAATATTGATATTAAAATTTTATAGGTTTTAAAAAACAATAAAATATGTGGCATAACGACCCATGTAAATATATGATGTGGCGGAAACTTACAAGGGCAAAAAAAACAATCGAACTGTCTACATTCGGGTCTAGTCAAACATGTTTGGTACACACATCCAGAGGAGCCATGTTCACTTGGGGGCAAGTCAACTACTGCAACTCGTCCACAATTCTTGAACTCAACCTCACTCGACGACATACCCTCAGACTTGGCCATATACATCAACTTACTCGTCGACTTGGCCTCACTCGCCACAACTCTCCGACTCAACCTCACTCGTCCACAATTCCCGGACTCGGCCTCACTCGGTGATATACTCTCGGAGTTGGCTACACGTGCCAACCTACTCTTTGACTTAGCCTCACTCGGCTACAATTCTCGGACTCGACCTCACTTGGCGATATACTCTCGGACTTGGCCACATGCCTCAACTTGCTCTCTGATTTGGTCTCCCTTGGCGATATATTCTCGGACTCGCCCCCAGTCATCGACTTCATCCCTGACTCAGCCTTCATCACCAATAAATTAGGAAATAATTTCTAAAATTAGAAATTTCACATTAGATAAGGAAATAATTTCCATATCCATAATTTCTTAAATTTCCATAGATAACTTTTACGACAATCTACACATGATAACATAGATCTACGATCTATGCCAAAGTGTAAGTGACTCTGATATCACCATTAGATTTCCAAATGCATATTTTAAAAATTTATTTCATAAAGAAGGAGTGGAGGTATAATAAAATTTTAAATTATTACAATTCGCATCACACACATAACCACAAGGATACACATGCGGGATCCTCTGATCCGTAAATTGCGAACCAGAGGATGGTCCACTTTGTGGATTGATGGATTATGGTGGCCCTATCTATTTAGGTGATGGGGTCCATTGAAATGAATCAATCCACAAAGTGGACCATCCTCTGATCCGCAATTTGTGGACTAGAGGATTCGTGCTCAAGGATACGTATGTGTTAGACATAATTATAGAAAATAATAACTTTGTTAGAAGATATACCTACGAGTTTATAATCGAACCTTGTAGAGAGTATTTTAACTAGCCTCGCAAGGCTAGCCTCTATCAGAATCAACAAGCAAGTCTAACAAGACTTGTCTTTATTGATATCCACACCGAGATATCTTCAAGCCTGCTTTACTAAGTCACAAGTTTTCATCTCCGATTCAGTACTAGCCGAAGGAAGAGACGAAGTGATCTGAGATAGGATACTCGACCTGTCTTTGTGCTCGACGGTGAGGGTAACTCAGCGACACAAAGCAAGGTCCAGCCAACTATTTGGCGACACAAAGGAGAAGGGGGCAGAAACAACCCTTGCTGTCCGGTGGCCAAAGTGATTGTCGGTCAAGTGAGGTCGGTGGCAGAGGGTTGACCAGCGACACAACAACATCTAGGCTATTGTCCGGTGGCTGATCACCAGCTAGAGGTTGTTGGCAGGCAACCGGAGCTTGCTGGTGGTAGTAGCAAGGTGCGACAGCAAGCAAAAGGAGGCGACAGCAGCTCCTTTGGGTGGCAACAATTATTGGATATAAGAGATGTGAATGGAGAAGAGATGGAAGAGGAAAGAGACTTCATTGTGAATGAGACTTTAGTCCCATATTAGAAGTTTCATGACATATTGGTTGATTTATATTGATTCACATGCATTGAGGATGTGAACAAATGCATGGGGAGAGACTCTTTCTCACGTGTGGGTGTGCAGGGGGTGCAAATCCAGAGCTCGGATTGCACTGAATCATGTTGACTCGTGTGTGGGCACGACCTCCGCGCGTCGAATGCCGGACTGGTTGGGGCAAAATTTGCCCAAACAGAACAACCAACATTTTGCCACGTAAAATTTTTTGCTGCTTATGTAACGAATGCATTAAAGAAAGATTAATGTAGTCGAGTGAAATGTTGGCGTTACACAGCTGACAAATAATGATCATTAACGTTGTCCATTGGTCTGAGCTCCTATATAAGGAGGCTGCGACCACAGGCAAAAGGTTACGCACATAGAAAAGCAGCAGAAGCTCTCCATCTACGTTCCCTTCTCCTCCGTCGTGCAACTTTTGCTTGACGGAGTGACCGTGATAATTCAGGTACCTCTTAGTTCACCGTGACACTCAGTGCTTGGGAAGAATCACGGTTCGTTATTGTATCTTGGGAAACAGACGACCCGAGAAAGCCTCGAAGCATAGTCGGAGGTGGGGCGAATCTGTTTCAAAGAAACTACGTATTTCGCAGGCCTTGATTTACTCAGTTTCACTCGTCCGACCAGTTTCTATGCTTCGCTCTGCTGTTTGGTAACAACTCGCTTGGCAGAAACCTGCAACTTGTTCGGCAGTAACTCGCTTGGCAGAAGCCTGCAACTCGCTCGGTAGAAGTTTGCAACTCGCTCGGCAGCAACTCACTCGGCAAAAGCCTGCAACTCGCTTGGCAGAAGCCTTCGATTCGCTTGGTCGGCCTTAAGCTTCGCTTGGCCGAACTCTTCGTTTGGTCGGACTCTTCGTTTGGTCGGCCTTAAGCTTCGCTCGGTCAGCCTTAAGTTTCGCTCGGTCGACCTTAAGCTTCATTCGATCGGGCTCTTCACTCGGTCGACCTCTTCACTTGGTCGGCCTAAGCCTCTACTTTCGGTCGGCTTTAAGCTTCGCTCGATTGGCCTAAGCCTCTACTTTTAGTCGGCCTTAGTCTCTTCGCTCGATCGGCCTAAGCTGTTGGATCGATACACATGTGAGAGAGGGGGGTGAATCACGTGATTTTTTAAAAACTCATCTTTTCGATTTTGAAATCAAAGTATAAGCAATGGAAAAATAAAATGAAAGTAAAGAACACAAGAAAAACACGGACGGTTTTTATTTGGTTCGGAGCCTTCGGCGACTCCTACTCTAAGACCCAGGTCTCGTGGACCTACAATGGGTAATCCACTAAAAACCTTTTCCGGTACCTCCGGAAGAGAAAATCGAGTACAATGAAAATCAAATAAGTGCAATGCACTGTATTTGTCTTTTTGCAATAATTAATTACAAAAAAAATTACCGACACTTAAAGATCAATGTGGAAGCACTCGTGTCAATGTCAGTCAGTCGGTCATGATCGAAAGTCCTCGAAGCAGTCATCGGGCGCAACAACTTTACAGCAGTGTTGTAGCAGGAGCTCAGAGCAGTCGGAATATCAAAAGAACGCGTAGTAGCTCGTATATCAGTTGTTCTTCAATGCCTTCTCGAGATAGCCTTATAAAAGACATAGAAGGTGCCTTCCATAGTCATGGAAAGCACCTTCAATGAGATAAAATTGATCCCAAACAGCCCGACACTTATCTACAACTTTGGCCAAAATTTATCCTGCGGAAGGCACCTTCCATAGCCATGGAAGGTGCCTTTTATGAACAGTACGAAGGCGCCCTTTACTGCTTAAAGGCGCCTTCGACACTGTCCATCCGAAGGCAAATAAGCTCATTTTATCCTACAAAAACCACATTAGTCTAAATAGCCTGCAAAACAAGTATCAGGACAAATAATAAATGATAATAAAGGATAGTAATTAGTTCCTGTCCTCCTAGGATCAGGAACTAGTCAAGGTCTCAGCTTAGGAATCCCAAATGGACCTAAACTGGACTGACGCCTACTGTCCCTTCAACCAGGATGCATCCTCACTTGGTCACTCTCTTCTAGTGACTTACATTAACTTACCAGTTTGCCAGACATCCGGTCAGCCCATTGACCTGTTTGGACTTCATGCCAGCTATCGGGTCAGCCCGTTAACATAGCTTGACTCCCTCAGACCTGTCAACTCCTGCACACTGGGTTAATACAATAGATAAAATAGTAAAGTAAAACAATGTCAACATATTTCAGGATTCGTTGGTTCGATCGACCGTGTGTGGTCGACCAAAAAATAGTCGGTTACACATTACCTAGGGTTACCTCCCTATAGTTGCCTAGCTTCACTCACTAGGACTTTCATTGCCTGGCTTCACTCACCAGGACTTCCTCTATCTAGCTTCATTCACTAGGGCCCGACTTCACTCACCAGAACTTCCACCACCTATTTTCACTCACTAGGGCCCAGCTTCACTCACCAGGACTTCCACCACTTAGCTTCACTCACCATGACTTCGACTTGCCTAATATCTAGTTAGGACTTCTCACTTGCTAGTGATCTAGTCCTGATTAGACTACTCTCTTCCAAACATCAAGTTCTGTTTGGATTAACTCTTGGTCAAACTGACCAGATTTAGGTGCATTGTCAAACATCAAAGCCCTAGAGGTTAATTGCACCAACATAAGCCACTACTTTCGGTCGGCCTTAGCCTCTTCTCTCAGTCGGCCTTAGCCTATTTTGCCCTGTCGACCACTATGAAGCCTGCGTTCAGCACTTGGCAGACACCAACCCCTGCTTGCAGCATGAGATTATCATCTCAGGTTATTTCAACATGTAAGTTGAATTTATTTCGTGTAATTTAAATTCAACTAAGTCCCTGAAAATCTCCAGGAACAAATTATTTTTGTTAACAACAACAACCTTGGTGGTCCGACCACACCTTGGCCAGAGCTTGCTCGGGCAACGACAGCAAGGAAGTCCGGTCACACCTTTAGACGGAGCTTGCTTGGGGCCTTGGGCAACGACAACTCAAGAGGAGGTAAGGGTGTCAATTTGGGTGGGTTGGGTTGGGTTGATTTTTTTTAACCCAATCCGAACCGACTCGAACCCGAATTCAATCCGAAACCCCTAAACTCGAACCCGAACCCGACCCGGACAACCCGAAAATCCAATTCAAAATGATTTTTTTTTAGCTATTTTTCCTATAATTCTTCACTTTTATCCCAATACTCCATCATTATTATACTAACGTTGATATTAATATACATAAAAACATCTTAATTTTCAAAATAAAATTTGATTTAACCTTAAAAAATTGAATAAATCCTATATTTGGGTCAACCCGAGTTAACCCAAGTCAACTCGAACCCGACCCGACCCAATCTGAAAATTTTCAACCCGAAAACCCTCCAACCCAAACCTGAAAATGTTCAACCCGAACTTGATTTTTTTTCAGGTCGACTCGGGTTGGGTCATTGGGTCAGATTCATTTTTGACACCCCTAAGAGGAGTCGAGGAGGCGACTCCTCTTGGCTAGGCGGCGGAAAGAGAGGGAGAGTTGAGAAAGAGACAACCCTAATCTAATTAGGTTTTCTCTAATAAATAATTAATTTTCTTCTTCTCCTTATGAAGGGGTGTATTTATATACCTTTTCAATTGCACTTATTTCAAGTCATGTGAATTTTTTAGATCTTAAGGAGTCAAAGCTACCCTCCATTACTTATTTCGAACTCCCTATAAGTGCTAAAATATTATGATACCTTCCGATTAGAAAGCTTGAGCTTGGGTTTGATCTCTTGGAGATCAGGACCAAGTTAGGCTTGATTTGAGAGTAGACTAGGACCAAGTTGGTCTTGATCTCCCCACATCAGATCCAATTTGACCCTGATTTAATTTCATATTAGGTTTAATATAGTCTTGATCCCTAGAAAACCAGGGCCAAACGTTCTAGCTAATTACTTTTTTCTCCTTAGCACTCCTAGGAAAGTCCCAAAATAGAAAAGGTGTGACATTTGGACTCCTAGGCATTTCAGAAACTCACAAGACTTGGAATGAGTCCAATCGAAATACTCTAGATGAATAAATATGTTATTGAAATTTACTAATAAACTTATATTATTTGGATTTCTATAAATTTACGACCATAAGAAAGAATAGAGTTTGGAGAAGGTAGAGTTAATGTCAAATCTTGGTTTTGATTTTAATAGTTAAATTAAAAAAATATATAAATTTGAGTTGTATAAATTAAAAGAGATTTGCTCTCCAAACGTGGACAGAGAGAAATATTAAAATGGCATGCATTCGAATCATCAAAATTATTTTAAATTTAAACGTTTTAAATATGGCTCGAATCCATGTGAAATCAATATGTGAAAAGCTAATGCTTATGGAAGGACTAGAACGAAAAAATCATCCAAATCAGTGCATTTTTTTTTTATCATTTTTTAAATTAGGGTGTGTGATTTAGAAATTTTCTAAATTTACTTGGGCCTTTCGTTATATCCATTTTAAATAATTAATATATATAATATACTTATAAAAAAATTTCATGCTTTTATAGTTCAGCTAATTAATAAGTCGCGATTAATTAAAAAGAATTAATATATTCAATATAATTAGAAAAAAAATTCATGCGTTTTTATTTCATCCGACTAAATTGGGATTAATTAAAAATAATTAAAATATATAGTATAATTAAAAAAATTATGTGTTTTTATTCAACTAACTAAATCAGGATTAATTAAAAATAATTATTATATATAATATAATTATTAAAAACTTTCCACACGTTTTAATTCAGCTGATTAAATTAGGATTAATTAAAAATAATATATATATATATATATATATATATATATATATACAAAAAAATTCCCACGAGTTTTTATTGCAGCTCATTAAATCAGGATTAATTAAAAATAATTAATATACATAATATAATTATAAAAAAATCACATGTTTTTAGCTCAGTTGTCTAACTCAGGATTAATTAAAAATAATTAATATATAATATAATGGGTTTGGAAAATTTTTAAAATTATGCCTAAATGATTTGGAATAGATAAAACCCGATTAAACAGTGGGTTTAGAATTCATTCCTGCTTCGGGCGGAGCTTAAAAAAAAAATATTATTTCTTTTTTTGCCTGATAAAAGTTTCTGTTTTGTTGCCCTAAGCCATCTTCCACGCCGAAACTGCAGAGGAACTCGTGACGCGTCCAAACCGTCGGCTCCCCGGTGCAAGTCGTCGTAGGCTCGTAGCTCACCACCGTCCGCCGCCGCATCCTCTTCGACTTCGTCTTCCTCCCCTGCCGCCGCACTCCACAGCAAGCTACGAAGCTCAAGGTATCCCTTAACCCTATACCTTTATTTCCTATTCCGCAAAAAAAGAGGGCGACGCGGCCGGTCAGCGGTCGCGCTGCCGGTGAGCCGGCGAGGCGGCCTCCCGAGCGGTCGCTGCCCCACCCAGCAGCGACGCAGCCGCTGCCGAGTCCTCTTCTTCGGCAATGTCAAGGATCAGCCATTTTTTTATTCATTTTTGTGAGATTGGGATTGGATTAAGTGGGTTTTCGTGGTGTTTAAGGTTGTGTATGTTTTACATATGTTGCCAAGTAATAGGCACTATCAGTTTTGAAAGACAAGCCCAGCGAATTCAGTTTTGCAATGCAGGAGAAATCTATGGTACAAGTAAAACAAAAGAAACCGCTAGCTCATCTACCCTCACGATCACTATTTTTAGTGTTGATTTACCAAAAGTTGTGGTCTGAAACTAGTAGTTAAGATAGTTTAGAAACATGTATATAAAAAACAACGAAGAAGAAACAAAAGTAAGCAAGACATCCTAGGATTAGTTGCTAAACATGTCCCAAGATTTGAAACAAATTTGATCAAAACAAAAAGTTTACATTAAGTTGCTTTTACCTATCTTACCCTCCACATTTACCTCAATCGTGTAGCAATCTATTCTGGCAATTTTTTTAATAAAAAAAAAGTATTGATTTTTTAAAAGGCTGATTTATATTTAAAAAATCATTACTTTGAGTTGATGTTTAAATATATGAATATAATAAGGAGAATTAGAATAACACATAGGATTAAATTTCATATCATTCCGAGTTTTTTAGTCCATTAACTAGTTTTAGCCTGAAATTGGTCAAAACTGGTTAATTGACCTAGAAAACATGGAATTACATGGAACCAGGTTTCTATATGTTCATATAGTTCTCTTGATTATATTCATGTCCTCAAATTTACATACTATATTGAGGGCAATGTTTTTTTGAACATGAATATTGATCCTGTCCGAACCAGGGGTCAACGAACGCTGGGGATGTGGCTCTCCCTGCTAGATCCTCGAGTGCTCCGGCGAACCTGCAACAAAACCGAGCCGGGAGGGGTGTCCCGGCGACGGCCCTCCGACGCTCAAGTCAGGCGAGGAATAACAAAGAGGTGGCTTAGAAACATAAGACTCGTGTACCTCCGGTGAAGAAATGGAGACCTTATATAGACCTCTCGAAGGAGCCTGGGCACGCCAATCAAAGCAATCACCTGCTTTCGACCATGCTCACAGAAGGGCATCCATAAGGCCATATCGCTACTGTATCAACCTCTCCATGATGTGACGGCAAGATCCTCTATCGTGAAATCTCGTGTACGGCATAATCATTAGACATGCCTTTGCTGACATCCCATATCTCGAGCCGAACGAATAGGCCGTTCGGCTAACCTTTGTATCCTCGCCCTTATCCTGGCCGAACGGACCACCCGCTCGGCCCTTCGGTTCCAACCGGGCAGACACCCGCCTTGGCGTCGGAAACCCAAGCCGATGGCTGGGTTATATCTGGCTCCGCTCGGACCCGCTCAACCGCTCGACGCGGCCCTTACCCGCTTAGTCAGCCCTCCATCTGTCCTCAGGCTGGGACCCTTCAGGAAGTGGGTCCCCCATTCTTACCGCCGGATCACTTGCCTCCCCTTCAAGTCTAGTCGAAGGAGGCAGTGAGTCCGACTGACTGGACTATGTGTCCGAGCGGGCGGTCGTCGCCTTACCGTCGCTTATAATATCCCTTGAGCCGTTCGGCCCTTATGCCAAATTCAGTCGCTCGGCTCTTCGTTTTGAATGTCTTAGCGCTCAACGCAGATGTTTGCTTGTCTAAATCTTCTCGAAAATCACGCAAATCCTTCTCATCAAGTCGAAGCATGCGCGGCATGGGCGCATTAATTGCTCCTGGTGACAGAGCGCCACGTGGCTCTTCTCACGTGGCGGTGATGATCCGTACGATGGGACGCCGCTTGTTTTGAAATGGACGGTTCGATGGCGTCCTTGTTTCCCGTGACCTGGATCGGACGGTGGAGGCCAATCGACTTCGACCGTATAAAGCCTCAGTCCTCCTCCTCTGCCGCATCTTTGCTCGTGCTTTATCCTCCTGACTCTTCTGTTGCTGCGGCTTCCGGCGATCCAGTTCCCGTTTTTCGGCGGCTACCATCTCACCGGCGATCTTCTCCGCCCATCTCCTTCTTAGTGAGCCTTCTTTCCTCGCTTACCAGGTCTTTCCTAATCGTTTCACCTCTCTTTCGTTGCTATCCTTTTGTCTCTTCGAGATGGCGAGCTCTTTCGAACCCGCTACCCAGGTTCACGGTCCATGGTATATGAGTATGAAAAGTAAATTTGACGAGGAGGGCGCTCGGCGTCTTGTTCGGACGTACGGGATCCCGGACGACCATGAAATAGTTATAGCCGACCCGACCGATCGGCCCCATAACCCGCCGATCGGTACCATTTGCTTTTTTCTAGACCAATTCCAGGGTGGCCTTAGATTTCCTACCCATCCATTTATTTTGGAAGTTTGTAATTATTTCCGCATCCCGCTCGGCCAACTTGTGCCGAATTCCTTTAGGCTGCTGAGCTGCATAGTATTCCACTTGACCCCAAAATATTCCACTTCTTCTTCTACCCCAAACAATCCGAGTTGGGCACCTTTATTTTCCAAAGTAGAATAGGCTTCAAATTTTTTGATAATATGCCGACCTCCAACAAGCACTGGAAGGAGTTTTTCTTCTATATACGACTTCCCGAGCGGCCAACATTCCGAACTAAATGGCAGACCGCTGTGCCGACCCAGCCGGAGCTCGGCAAATTCAGAAGCAATCCAGCCTACCTTCATGCGGCAAACTGGTTGTCCGGTCAGCGGTACAAAATCGACCAGTTGCTTCTCAAGGGGGTGTTGTACATTTTTGGATTATCTCCCGTTCGGGCCAATCTTCCCTACCGCATGAGTAAGGACTCTTTACTCACTTCGCCTTTTTTTGTCTAACTGATTTTAATTTTTTCTACTGCAGCTGAAGTCATGTGGCGCTCCAAGGCTACTGATCATCTGAAATTGAAAGCCGTGGAGATTGAGGCGGCTACCAAAAAAGAACTCGCCGAGCGGGGTCTAATCCCCACCCCTGAAACGGAAGTTATTCCATCCGCTTCAACAGAGGTTGAGGCGGATCCTGTTTCCTCTGCCCCAGCCGAGCTGGGAGTCCCCCAGGCCGGGGATTCACCACGGGAAGTTCGGCGGAAACGTCGAAGAGACCCCAGCCTTCCGCCGACCCAAGAAGGCGAACCCCAGGCGCCGATCGAGGTCGCTTCGCCAGATCGCACGCCGTCGCAGATCAGGACCCCCGTGGCCTCGCCCACCGCACAGCCCTCTGGCTCTCCTCCACTGACTCGTCGTCGCTTACGACGGTTGGGCGAGACTTCAACCATAGGGGAGTCCTCGGGCCATGCGACTGCGGCTGAGGAAGTGCCGGCCGGCCACCCGACCATCAAGACTACCCTTCGATTCCCATCGGAGGAATATTTACTGTCTGCCGATCGGCCTTCAAGCCCCGTTCATGAGATAACCTTGAGGGGTCCACTCGCCAAGCTTTTTGAGGACGCTCAGATTAGGGTGGCCCTCATGACGCCCAAGCAGCTTGGTGATAACCACATGCAGCAGGCCACTCAGGTAGATTCATTTTTCTTCTCGTGCCCTGCTACTGTTTGGTTTCTGATTTTATTATTTCCCTTACAGCATTGGGCCGAGCAAATCGCCACTAGCCATCGGCTGGCCGAGCTGGAGGATCTCATGGAAAAACTCCAAGTCTCGGGGGGTCCATCAGCCGAGCGGGAGAAACAAGCCCTCGAGGCCGAACAGAAGACCTGGCTACAGAGGTGGCTCGACTTGAAGGCCTGGTGAAGAAACGCGACGCAGACGTGAAGCGCGCCAGTAGCCGGAAGAAGCGGGCGATTGCTGATCTGGACAAGATGAAAGTTGAAGTCCGAGCCCTAGATCAGCAATCTAAGAATCTGGAAGCCCAACTAGCTGCCGAACGGGATGGGCGCTCCGCTGAACGCACTAAAGCGGAGGTGGACCAGAAAGTTCTCCAGGACTCGCTAATTGCCTCCCGAGCGGCTTTCAGAAAGTACAAGGAAGGGGAGCCGAGTCGCCTAGCAGCAGCGCGCCAAGAATACCTCCGCTCGGAGCGGTTCGGCGAAAAGTTCGGTGGCAACGTCTCCTCAACTTTCGCCGAGGCGGTCTCACCATGGCGTACTTGAAGAAGGGGGGGCACCTTCCTGCTGACCTGAGCATTCCCTCTTCAGATCTGGCAGCTATGATTGACGATATCCCGGACGCCTTTTTTAATTTTGAGGACCCGGAGTGAAGCGAGTTCTTCCCAGTACTTTCTGTATTTCATCTGCTGATGTAAAATTTTTGCATGTGCCGATCGGCGTAATTGTCTTCTTTTGCCTCTATTTTTGCTTGCCCTTCATTGCCGTTTTTTGTCTGTTTGGTGCTTATTCGTAGAATCAGTTAAGCTCCACGTGTTCCCCACTAGACGACCGATCGGGTTAATCAGTTGACTTGTCTTCCTCGAAATCGTTTAGCGCTTGGCTATGCTGTTTGCATTCAGTGAATGCGAAGTATTGGCAAACTGATGGCCGATCGGACTTAATCAATTTAGTACTTGCGAACGCTCGTTATTTGGCGTCCTTAGTTTCGTCCAGTAAGCTCACAGTCGCGGGTTTGACTCTCGATCTTTAACGTCGGATCTCGACGGCGCGGATATTTATAGCCGGTCGGCGCGGCTCTCGATTTTTAACGACGGGGCTCGTCGGTCTTCCGCTCGGAGAGTTTATAGACGTCGGCTCGTCTCTCGATCTTTAACGTCGGTGCTCGATGGCGCGGATATTTATAGCCGGTCGGCGCGACTCTCGATTTTTAACGACGGGGCTCGTCGGTCTTCCGCTCGGAGAGTTTATAGACGCCGGCTCGTCTCTCGATCTTTAACGTCGGTGCTCGACGGTGCGGTTATTTATAGCCGGTCGGCGCGGCTCTACGGTTTAACGTCTGGGCTAGACGGTCTTCGGCGCGGATATTTATAGCCGGTCGGGGCGGCTCTCGATTTTTAACGACGGGGCTCGTCGGTCTTCCGCTCGGAGAGTTTATAGACGCCGGCTCGTCTCTCGATCTTTAACGTCGGTGCTCGACGGCGCGGATATTTATAGCCGGTCGGCGCGACTCTCGATTTTTAACGACGGGGCTCGTCGGTCTTCCGGTAGAAGTCGGCTCCTCTCTCGATCTTTAACGTCGGTGCTCGGTTATTATACGCCCGGCCGAACGGCTTCTGGGCTAGACGGTCTTGCTTGCGGATATTTATAGCCGGGCGGCGCTCGATTTAACGACGGGGCTCGTCGGTCTTCCGCTCGGAGAGTTTATAGACGGCTCGTCTCTCGATCTTTAACGTCGGTGCTCGGCGGTTATTTATAGCCGGTCGGCTCTCGATTTTAACGACGGGCTCGTCGGTCTTCCGCTCGGAGAGTTTATGGCTCCTCTCTCGATCTTTAACGTCGGTGCTCGAGGGCGCGGATATTATCGGCGCGGCTCTCGATTTTAACGACGGGGCTCGTCGGCGTGGATATTTATAGCCGGTCGGCGTGGCTCTCGATTTTTAACGACGGGCTCGTCGGTTCGTCTCGAGGCAGGCTCGTCTCTCGATCTTTAACGTCGGTGCTCGGCGGCGCGGTTATTTATAGCCGGTCTCGATTTTTAACGACGGGCTCGTCGGTCCTCCGCCGGAGAGTTTATAAACGCGGCTCGTCTCGATTTTTAACGGCGGGGCTCGTCGGCGCGGATATTTATAGCGGGTCGGTTTAACAACGGGGCTCGTCGGCGCGGATATTTATAGCGGTCGGCGCGGCTCTCGATTTTAACGACGGGCTCGTCGGGATTTATAGTCGGCGCGGCTCTCGATTTTAACGACGGGGGTAGCGGATATTTATAGCCGGGCGGCTTCGATTTTTAACGCGGGGCTCGTCGGTCTTCCTTCGAGAGAGCCACTCTCTCGATCTTTAACGTCGGTGCTCGACGCGGATATTTATAGCCGGCGCTCTCGATTTTAACGACGGGGCTCGTCGGTCTTCCGCTCGAAGAGTTTATAGACGCCGGCTCTCTCGATTTTAACGCTTGTCGACGCGGATATTTATAGCCGGTCGCGCTCTCGATTTTTAACGACGGGCTCGTCGGTCGCTCGGCCACCGACGCAGACGTTGCTTGTTGCTTCTGCTACATTTTGCTCCACAAGGCGGCCCTTATCTCGACCAGAGCGTCCAACTCTTCTTGTGAGAGTGCCACGGATGTATTCTTCCCTCGTCCATTGCCCGCCGAGATGCAGTGCGTTCCACGACGGCGCCAAATTGATCTGTCCGAACCAGGGGTCAACGAACGCTGGGGATGTGGCTCTCCCTGCTAGATCCTCGAGTGCTCCGGCGAACCTGCAACAAAACCGAGCCGGGAGGGGTGTCCCGGCGACGGCCCTCCGACGCTCAAGTCAGACGAGGAATAACAAAGAGGTGGCTTAGAAACAGAAGACTCGTGTACCTCCGGTGAAGAAATGGAGACCTTATATAGACCTCTCGAAGGAGCCTGGGCACGCCAATCAAAGCAATCACCTGCTTTCGACCATGCTCACAGAAGGGCATCCATAAGGCCATATCGCTACTGTATCAACCTCTCCATGATGTGACGGCAAGATCCTCTATCGTGAAATCTTGTGTACGGCATAATCATTAGACATGCCTTTGCTGACATCCCATATCCCGAGCCGAACGAATAGGCCGTTCGGCTAACCTTTGTATCCTCGCCCTTATCCTGGCCGAACGGACCACCCGCTCGGCCCTTCGGTTCCAGCCGGACAGACCCGCCTTGGCGTCGGAAACCCAAGCCGATGGCTGGGTTATATCTAGCTCCGCTTGGACCCGCTCAACTGCCCGACGCGGCCCTTACCCGCTTAGTCAGCCCTCCATCTGTCCTCAGGCTGGGACCCTTCAAGAAGTGGGTCCCCCATTCTCACTGCCGGATCAAATATGTTTGAAAAATTTAATTCGTATTAAAAAATAATAATACACTCAATATATTGGGTCAAATTGATATTTGAGGATGTGAATAGAATCAAGAGTAGTACCTTATTTCATGTCATTTCGATCTCTTTAGGTTAATCAGTCGGTTTTGGTTAAAATTAACTGATGTATCTAGAGAGCGATATGAAATTATGTTCTATATATTCGTTTAATTTTTATGATTATATTATGCTCTCAAATATTAAATTAACAAACTACATTGAAAATAATAATTCTTTAACATAAATTCTTTATGATTTGATAATTTTAAAATAGATATGCGCATGGGTAAATATATATAAAAATATGATTTGATAATTTGAAATTGGATTCGTGATTTAGATAATTAAAAACTTCATATAAATTCAATAATTTATCGTGTATATATATATATAAAGCATGAGCGAAATGTAATATTTTCAAAATAAATTTGCAAATTATTTTAAAATTATGAATCCAATGTAAATAGGTTTTTACTTAAATTAGGGCCTGTTTATTTAAGCGTACAAGTACGTTTTCTACAACCACAAAATCCCAAGCGACGTTGCGCTTGACAGCTGAAGATGAGCATCCATGGAGACGGCGCCGGCGACTACGAGTCTGACGAAGAAGGAGAGGTGTTCTTGGACGAGGATGATATCATCCAGGAGATCGCCATTGACGAGGAAGGTAGGTCCTTTTTCCTGCTCTCTTCCAATTCCTTCTTCACTTCGCTCTCATATTTCTCGTATGTGCTGTTGAGCAGATCTTCCCGACCGGGATGAAGAGGTGGGCTCGGACGGTGGTATGGGTGAGTTTTCGTTGTCGAAGTGTTTGGGCTATCGAGTTTTTATTTGTTTTTTTAGGTGCTTGGGTCGGAGCATGCCTTGCAATAAAAGAAATTTCGGGACAAGGTTAATTGTGGATCTGTGTTAAAATTTTTTATAACTTTCCATTCATCGAGGATATCAGCTATTTGCTTCTCCTTTAATGATATTTGACTTGTTTTCATGGGTGTTTTTTTTTTGAAAAATTCTTGAGTTCTCAGAGGGACTTGTTTTACAGATCTATTTTCTTTTAGCCATACCATGCCTCTTGGATTTGGATCACTAGAGCTTTTTTTACTTAACATTACTAAGAATATTTTTTTGGTGGCAGTGGAAGAAGCTGATGATTCTGTGTTTGTCTTCAGGGGCCATTCAGGTAATTAACTGTTAATTCTGTTTACCTGTGAGTTCAAAATTGACGCTATTTATGGATTTATAGAGTAGATAGAAAGTTGATCATTGTTGCGTTAGCCTTTAATAAATTGTTCCAAGGATTCTGAGATCAGATTACTGAATTTAATTGGTGCAGACGAAATATATACTGTTTCATGCAGTCCAACAGATGCATCTCTTGTTGCTACTGGAGGTAAAGATGATAGAGGATTTTTCTGGAAAATTGGTTCAGTGGATGCCAGTCTAGAGCTCCGAGGTATGCTTATGATGTGATATATTGTTTCTATATTCATGCATACATCAATTTTGCATGCTTGCTTATTTCCCAATTCAGGAAATGCTACCTTTATTTGCCTACACTACTTGTTTATTTTGGTTATCCTTGTTTCTTAACGAATGGATATACTATTCTGCTTCATCCCTACTGTCAGTAAATATCCACTTCTTCTTTGATACAACTTCGGATCAGCTCCAAGCCAATGAGACAGGATTGCAAGTCGAGATGTACGTCCCGAACCACGAGGAGCATGAAGAGGACTTGCACGTGCCAGCTGAGCTGATAATGAAAACAGAGGTCAAGCAAGTTCAACATGCTGTACAAGCATTGACATCTCGTATCTTGGAAGAGCAGGCTATGGAGTTACAGTCGATGTCATGCCGAATGATCAACTTCATACAAGTCGACCCTAAAATGGGCTAATTAGTTGCGGAAGAATGGAATATCATGATACAACATGTTCCTAGCCAAATACCATACTAGAATGGTGGGAAAACTCACCATTCTGGTTGGAATTGGTGTGCCATTTAATGCCACCTACATTTTAGACGAATTCCCAAGTTGGAGGACAGCTAGAGGGAGTGTGCATAAAGACTTGCATTCATCATCTTCTCTTTCCATGCATTGGAAACTACCATTTGTTGGAAAGGGAGCGTGCATGAACACTTGCATTACTTGCATTCATTATCTTCTCTTTCCATGCCTTGGAAACTACCATTTTCAGTTCTATATAATGTCTTGAGTAGATATCAAAGAGGGTAGCAAACATTATATTTTGAGAGAGTTTTCCTCCTTGTTGTTCTTGAGCAACTCTGCAGGAATTACGGGTGAGCACTTGTAATTCTCAGCACTTTTATAATATCGGTTTTTGGTGTTGTTATAATCATTGGGTCGATATTCTCCATTGTTCTCATAATATTGGTTCTTGATTCTTTATAATCAACGGGTCAATATTTCATCCCTCCGAAACCTCCTTTGGACGATCCTGGAACTGAGTTCCAATCTTATTGTTGCTGGGTCTCGCGGCATTGTTCGTCGAGGTTCGCATCATCTTTGGTATCAGAGCCAAGTTCCAAATTAGGTTTATTTATCTTTCCTAGTGTTTATTTTGTTTTTATCATCACAATCTTGTTATCTTCATCTACTTTCTAGTATTGTTGCAAAAAAGAAAAGAAAAAAAGAAGAAGAAAAAAAGAACAGAACAGAAAGACAAAAAAAAAAGAAAGAAAAGAGCAGAAAAGAAAAGGAAGAACAAAGATCGTTTGATTTATTTTGATTGCATCTCGTGACGTGATTCCGTTTCCATTTGCACGCTTCTTTTCAACTCCGTTTACCATCTCCATTGTGCTGCTTTGATTTGATTTTCTCTATCATATCATCATTTCTGTTTGCTTCATATCTTCTTTCCATCGTTCCTTGATTGATATCATAACCTCGATCCAACTAAGCCTAGAATCGGTATTCTGAGTTTGTTGGGTTGAATAAGTGTTTGCTTGTTTTGACTTGCTTAGTTTCTCTAGAACTTTTTAGAGGAAAACAAGTGAGCAGAGAGAACTCAATTTTCTGAGCGAAACACGAGTGTTTTTGTGACATCCAACTGAGTGCAAATAAGTGAGGGAGTGAGTGAGGATCCTCCTTTGTTCATAATATTTCAGTTGCAGCTCACTATGTCTCGAGAGCACGGTGGCAGGGTTGATCCAAGTGATGGAGGAGGGGCTGATCAGACTACAATCATGCGGGCTATGCAGCAACAATTTGAGCGCATGAATGTCGTGTTCAATGAGATTCGAGATCGGTTGGATAGGCATGAGGATCGGCTCGAACAACTTCAGCAAGAGCCATTACCTAGGCATCGGAGACCCGACCAGCAACCACATTTTGCTCCAAATGTCCCAGATGATGACTATGATGATGGGGCGAGCAATGAAGTGATCTCCAATGCTACTTGGAGGAGGGCTAGGGCTATCAGACCCGAAAGGCCAAGGCATGTTCAAAGGCAATACCGAGAAAGGGAAGCCATAGATAGTAACATGGGTACTATCAAGCTGTTCATTCCTCCATTTCAAGGTAAAAATGACCCTGATGTTTATATTGAATGGGAGAGGAAAGTTGAGCTGGTATTCGATTGTCACAATTACTCGGAGGAGAAGAAAGTGAAGCTTGCTGCGGTGGCTTTTACCGACTATGCCATTATATGGTGGGATCAACTGTCCCTGAGTAGACGTCGAAACCGTGAGCTTCCCATCGACAATTGGGAGGATATGAAGGCCGTTATGAGAAGAAGGTTTGTTCCATCTCACTATTATCGGGACTTACATTTGAAATTGCAAAGTCTGAAGAAGGGGTCCATGACTGTGGAAGACTACCACAAGGAGATGGAGATAGCCTTGATTCGGGCTAACATTGAGGAGGACCGAGAGGCGACCATGGCTTGGTTCATTTGTGGCCTGAACCGTGAGATTGCCAATATTGTTGAGCTGCATCACTACGTGGAGCTTGACGATGTGGTACACATGGCAATGAAAGTTGAAAGACAACTCAAGAAAGGAGTGCGATCATCTTCCAAGTATGAGGTTGCGAGTTCATTCCCTTGGAAGCAGAAGTGGGGATCATCAAACCAACTGAGAAAGCAGTTTCAAAATCAAAGGGAGAGACGAATGTAGCAAAGACACAACCTAGCAACAAAGATAGGGGTAACTCATCTTCCCAACCTCAAAGAAATTGTGACATCAAATGTTTTCGTTGTTTAGGATCAGGTCATATTGCTTCTCAATGCCCAAACAAGCGATCAATGATCATATTGGATAATGGGGAGATCGAAACTGAAGAGGAAGATGAAGGAAATGAGTCCACTCCATCAGTTGAAGATACTAGTGATGTTGAGCTTGCTGTTGATGGCCAAGCTCTTGTTGTGCTAAGAGCTCTCCATATGCAAGCCAAAGAAGATGATGACGGGCTGCAAAGGGAGAACATCTTCTACACCCGCTGCCATGTGAAAGATCGGGTATGCGGTTTGATTATTGATGGTGGCAGCTGTGTTAATGTGGCAAGCAAGTTAATGGTGGACAAGCTTGGTCTACCTACCTTGAAGCATCCAAAGCCATATAAACTCCAATGGCTCAATGACAGTGGAGAAATGAAGGTAACCAAGCAGGTCCTTATTTCATTTACAATTGGAAGGTACACGGATGAGGTGTGATGTTGTACCCATGCAAGCTAGCCATTTGCTTCTTGGAAGACCGTGGCAATTTGACAGACGGACCACACATGATGGGTATAAGAACCGCTACGGCTTCAGCAAGGATGGTAGGAACATTACACTTGCACCTTTGACACCTCGTCAAGTATTTGAGGAACAACTCCAGATAAAAAAGTCTGTTGCAGCAAGAGGAAAAGGTGTGGCTGAGATAGAAAAAGAAAATGAGAGTGAAAATGAAAAAAAAGATGGTGGACTAAGAATGAAAAAGAGAGTGGAAAAAAAGAAAAGATTGAGAGTTCGACCTTGAAAAAGAAAGAAGAAAGAAAAATGAGCTTCTATGCAAAAGAAAGAGAGATCAAAAGTGCTTTGAACTCCGATAGACCGATGATCTTGTTTCTATACAAGGAGGCCTATCTTTCTTTGGCTGACCATAATGTTTCTTTGCCTAGTGCTGTGATGCCTCTTTTGCAAGATTTTAAGGATGTCTTTTCCGAGGATACGCCACCTGGGTTACCACCCAAAAGAGGAATTGAGCATCAAATTGATCTCATTCCGGGAGCTTCCATTCCAAACCGACCAGCTTATCGAAGTAGTCCAGAAGAGACCAAAGAGCTTCAAAGGCAAGTTGAAGAACTTATGACCAAAGGACATGTTCGTGAAAGCATGAGTCCCTGTGCTGTGCCTGTGCTGCTGGTTCCAAAGAAAGACGGGACTTGGAGGATGTGCGTGGATTGTCGAGCTGTAAACAAGATAACGGTAAAGTATCGTCACCCTATTCCTCGCTTAGATGACATGCTTGATGAATTACATGGATCCACTATATTTTCTAAGATTGATTTGAAGAGTGAGTATCATCAAATTCGAATTAAGGAAGGAGATGAGTGGAAAACAACTTTTAAGACAAAACAGGGGCTATATGAATGGTTAGTTATGCCATTTGGATTGACGAATGCTCTTAGCACATTTATGCGTCTCATGAACTATGTGCTATGTGCATTTATTGGAAAATTTGTTGTTGTTTATTTTGATGACATTCTAACCTATAGCAAGAGTTTGCATGACCATATTGATAATTTGAAATGTGTGCTTGAAGCTTTGAGGCCTGAAAAATTATTTGCTAACCTTAAGAAATGCAACTTTTGCGTAGATAGGGTTGTTTTCCTTGGATTTGTTGTTAGTTCCAGAGGCGTGGAAGTTGATGAGGAGAAGGTGAAAGCTATTAGGGAATGGCCTACCCCTAGCACCATCACTGAAATAAGGAGTTTTCATGGTTTAGTCGGGTTCTATAGGAGGTTTGTGCCAAATTTCAGCACCATCGCTGCCCCTTTAACGGAAATCATCAAGAAGAATATTGGATTTAAGTGGGGAGAGGCACAAGAGAAAGCCTTCAATGCATTAAAAGAAAAGCTAAGTACTGCTCCTTTACTACTTCTACTAGATTTTTCTAAGGTTTTTGAAATCGAATGTGATGCTTCTGGTACTGGTATAGGTGCTGTTCTTATGCAAGAAAAGAGGCCAATTGCCTACTTCAGTGAGAAACTCAATGGTGCAGCGTTGAACTACTCAACATATGACAAGGAGCTCTATGCATTGGTGCGAGCTTTGGAGACATGGCAACATTACTTGTGGTCCAAGGAGTTCATTATTCACACGGACCATGAGTCACTAAAGCATTTGAAAGGCCAAGGTAAATTGAATCGTAGACATGCTCGTTGAATTGAATTCATTGAAATGTTTCCTTATGTGATCCAATACAAGCAAGGAAAAGAGAATGTGGTAGCAGATGCTTTGTCACGCAGGTACACCCTTATCTCTACCTTAGGATCAAAGTTTCTTGGATTTGAGCACCTGAAGGAATTGTATGTGAATGATGCTGACTTTGCTGATGTCTTTAAAGCATGCGAAAAGGGTGCATTTGATAAGTTCTATATCCATGATGGTTACTTGTTTCGAGAAAATAAACTTTGCATTCCCCAAAGTTCTTTGCGTGAGTTGCTTGTTAGGGAGTCACATGAGGGTGGATTAATGGGGCATTTTGGAGCTGTGAAAACCTTGGACATTTTGAAAGAACATTTCTTCTGGCCTCATATGAAAAAAGATGTTGAAAGGATTTGCATTAGGTGCCTTGCATGTAAGAAAGCCAAGTCTAAGGTGCAACCACATGGACTTTATATGCCTTTGCCTGTGCCTAGCCACCCTTGGACTGATGTGTCAATGGATTTTGTGTTAGGTTTGCCTAGGACTAGGAATGATCGAGATAGTATTTTTGTGGTTGTGGACCGATTTTCGAAGATGACACACTTTATCCCTTGCCATAAAACTGATGATGCTACACATGTGGCAAATTTATTCTTTAGGGAGGTGGTCCGTTTGCATGGGGTCCCTCGTACAATTGTTAGTGATCGAGATGTGAAGTTCCTCAGCCATTTTTGGCGAGTCTTGTGGGGAAAACTTGGGATAAAGTTGTTATTCTCTACCACTCGTCACCCACAGACTGATGGGCAAACCGAGGTCGTTAATCGAACCTTGGGAAATTTGTTGCGTTCTGCCATTGGGAAGAATTTAAAAGCATGGGAAGATTGCATACCATTCATTGAATTTGCATACAATAGGGTTACACATTCTTCTACTAAGTATTCACCTTTTGAGATTGTCTATGGTTTTAATCCATTAACTCCATTAGATTTAATTCCATTACCTGTGGATGGGATTGCTAGCCTTGAAGGTCAAGCGAAGGCTGATTTGGTGAAAAGGATCCCTGACAAGGCAAGACAACACATGCTGAGGAGGAATGAGCAGATTGCAACCCGTGCCAACAAGGGACGAAAGCCGATTACTTTTCAACCTGGAGACTGGGTCTGGGTTCATTTTCGAAAAGAGCGATTTCCAAAACGAAGGCAATCCAAGCTGAACCCACGTGGTGATGGACCATTTCAAGTACTAGAGAAAATCAACGACAATGCATACAAGTTGGATCTTCCATGTGAGTACCAAGTGAGTTCAACCTTTAATGTTTCTGATCTTTCCCCTTTTGTTGTTTCAGATTCGAGGACGAATCCTTTTGAGGAAGGAGGGGATGATGCAACTCCGGATCAGCTCTAAGCCAATGAGACAGGATTGCAAGTCGAGATGTACGTCCCGAACCACGAGGAGCATGAAGAGGACTTGCACGTGCCAGCTGAGCTGATAATGAAAACAGAGGTCAAGCAAGTTCAACATGCTGTACAAGCATTGACATCTCGTATCTTGGAAGAGCAGGCTATGGAGTTACAGTCGATGTCATGCCGAATGATCAACTTCATACAAGTCGACCCTAAAATGGGCTAATTAGCTGCGGAAGAATGGAATATCATGATACAACATGTTCCTAGCCAAATACCATACTAGAATGGTGGGAAAACTCACCATTCTGGTTGGAATTGGTGTGCCATTTAATGCCACCTACATTTTGGACGAATTCCCAAGTTGGAGGACAGCTAGAGGGAGTGTGCATAAAGACTTGCATTCATCATCTTCTCTTTCCATGCATTGGAAACTACCATTTGTTGGAAAGGGAGTGTGCATGAAGACTTGCATTACTTGCATTCATTATCTTCTCTTTCCATGCCTTGGAAACTATCATTTTCAGTTCTATATAATGTCTTGAGTAGATATCAAAGAGGGTAGCAAACATTATATTTTGAGAGAGTTTTCCTCCTTGTTGTTCTTGAGCAACTCTGCAGGAATTACGGGTGAGCACTTGTAATTCTCAGCACTTTTATAATATCAGTTTTTGGTGTTGTTATAATCATTGGGTCGATATTCTCCATTGTTCTCATAATATTGATTCTTGATTCTCTATAATCAACGGGTCAATATTCCATCCCTCCGAAACCTCCTTTGGAGGATCCTGGAACTGAGTTCGAATCTTATTGTTGCTGGGTCTCGCGGCATTGTTCGTCGAGGTTCGCATCATTCTCGTTCAGTGAAATACCATTGATCTTGCATGGTTGTGTTAATTTCTTCTAGATTCTTGGAATGTGATTTGACAGATGTTAGTTCAATGATTTTTTTTAATCTGCTCATCTGGAGTTTCCATTGTGCAGGTCATCAAGATACTGTTTCTACTGTGGCCTTCAGTTTTGATGGACAATTACTTGCAACTGGAAGCTTTGATGGGCATGTTCATATATGGGACACTAGTTCAGGTAGTCTTAAGTTTACACTTGAAGGTTCTGGAGAAGGCTTTGAGGTGAGCTCTATTTTTTTGGTTTTTGTGATTCTTAATTATTACTTATATTTATCTTCAATATTTAGTGGCTTAAGTGGCACCCAAGAGGGCACTTGCTAATAGCTGGTTCAGAAGATGCAAATGTGTGGATGTGGAATGCTGACAAAGGTGTCTGTCTCAATACATTTTCTGGTCATGGAAGCACTGTCACGTGTGGTGATTTCACTCCTGATGGTACTGAAATTTTGACGCTTAACATTTGAGCTTTTATAATTTTGGAAGATGGCCATTGAATACTTTGTGCTTGAAGGTAAGATCATTTGTACTGGTTCTGATGATGCATCACTGAGGATATGGAACCCTAAGACTGGAGAGTGTTTCCATGTTGTTAAAGGTATACCTTTTCCTTTCATATCAATCTGATCGACTCTTTACTTTTGTTTGTTCTTGGGGATCCTGAGTGGGAGATATATACCACTGAATTTTATTACAATGTCCAAATTTATTTTCAAGCATCATCGGTTGAATTTCCCAATGAAGCTAATAAAGAATTTGAAGTGACCATTTAACTGTGAATGTGTTAACCATACGGTATAATTTTGTAAACTGCTTTTTCTTGGTGAAGTTTATGGTTTTATTTGTAAAGCAAGCCCATGCTAAGAGACACTCAAATAGAATATAATTCCACTTTATCCATTTTTGTGGTTAGCTACTTGTAAAGACTTAGTTCAACTCACCTAATTCAAATATGGAAAACTGTAATTAGTTATTCTAAAATCTTTGCATCTCGCCCTTTGTTTTACAGTCTGATATCATATTATTGTCTGAATCTAATTTAGAAATACTCGTTGTTAACACATAATGATAATGCCTTATTGGATGATCAAATTTTAGCGAACAACCTGTGTTAAAGTCCTGAATGCAGTAATTGTCTTGTAATGGCAGACCAAGTACTTGTCCTTTCCATTAATGTCATCACTGGGCATCAGCTATGTGGAAATATGTATTCATATTGGATGCGGGAACAAATAATATCTCCAGCCTGAAATTATTCATAGCTTCAATTCTTTACTATTGGACTGCCATTTTACTGGTTTGAGTCATTACAATTTTACCATGTCACCGAAACCTGTTTGTAGGGCATCCATACCACACTGATGGATTGACATGCTTATCAATAACCTCTGATTCTACTATTGCAATCACGGGCGCAAAGGATGGCTCTGTTCACTTGGTGAACATAACAATTGGACGGGTAAATTTATTTCATTCCCTTATGTGAATCCATGTGAGCATATTTTTTGTCAACTTTAGAGTTTTTGATACTTCACAAACTTAAGCGCATGGGCTTGTTATAATTGTTTCTTCTGATTTCTAATATACTTTGATTGTGATTTGTCTTTATTGTTAGAGCTAATATGCAATTCAATCATGGTTTGAATGATATTCCTTTTTCTTAGGTATATTATCACACCTATCTTTTCTTAAGTTTGGGGTAAATAGTACTGCTTTCCATTGTTTTAGTCAAAAGAGATTTAGGCTTGGTTTGGCAGGGGAAGGAGAAAGTAAAGGATCATAAGATTGCACATGCTTAACTTGTACACATTTTTTTGTGTTGCTTCCCCTTCTCCCTTCTAATTTCCATTAGAGTAAACCAGGCCTTGGCGACGAAGCTACTTGCTTGTTTGAGCTAGGCTACAAATGGTCTGGATCATGTCATTTCACCAACCAGAATCTTCTTAAGTTTTCTGCGATGCAATGCTGGCATCAGATTAGCAGTGTCAATGCTTGTTTCTCAACGTTCTAAACTCCATTTTATTTCTACAAATCCCTTTTGACTTTGGTATGGCCTTGATGCTGTCAATAATTAGACTACAGGGCTACTATCTCTGACAAACAGGAATTTCATTTTTTTTTTTTTTTTGGTTGGGCAGCTCCCATTTCTCCTGTTTTTGAGTAGCTAGTAGTAGTTGAGAAAGTTTAAAGTGAATAGACAACTATCATGTTCTTTTAACCGAAAACATATTTTTAGTTTACCTTCTGTAATTCTCAAGAATTTTGAATTAAGTGATTTTCACTTGAACATTTGTGAATATTAACTTTGGATATACTGACTGGTTTCAATTTTCTCTTCTCTAGGTAATCAGCTCATTAAGTTCTCACACGGCCTCTGTGGAGTGCATTGGGCTTAAACCAAAGTATGCTCGTTTCCTCCCAGTTGAATTTTTAAATGCATATCCATATACTCAAGAATACACTAGAAACATCCCGCAACCTTGTGATGACAATTTCAACTTGAACCAATGATGCACCTTGAGCCAGAGTGTACCTACTTTACTATTTGTATGGGATCCTAGGTGGGTTCAAGCCAATACAGTTCTAGGCAGTGTAGGGACCGTGATACGGATTCTTTGCTCAAACTTGCCTCTTTGTAACCTTGCTTATTTTACGGTACAGAAACAAACAAATGATTAGTGTCGGCTTTTGATTTCATCTTAGCTTTCATTTAATACAGCATTCTATATTTTTCCGCTAATTTGTTTAAGTGAGGATGAGATGGGATAAAACACATATAGGTCATGATGCAAGTAACAATTAGTTTTGATTTTTGAACATTGGACTCATTGTTCTTAGTGCAATTAGAATTGGTTTTCATGTTCACTGTGTAAAGGATGGGGCAGGGGTTGGTGTTTAGCTGTGCCTGTACATCTTAGCAAATTTTCCTAACAATCTCACCCATGTTTGACTCCGAAAAAGCTTTGTGCGGATGCAATTTTGTTCATATTTGGTTTTGCTAGACAATCATTCTCAGTTAGAAAAGTTTCTGCGCTTTACGATAATTTATTGAGAAACAAAAGTAACAAATAGGTGGCAATTGGTATTTTGGACTCTTTGATCAGTTACAAGTTCTAAAGGCAAACCCATCTTCTGTGCACACGCACCTTGATAGTTCCATGTTGTCGTTATGTGGCTCAAATGCTACTATCTTCTCTCTTTGCAGTGCACTTTGGGCGACAACAGGTGGGATGGATCTGAAGCTCATTATATGGGATCTGCAAAGCTCTTCAGTGCGATGCACGTGTGATCACGAGGTCAAAACTCCGTTAATGCACACCTCTGTACCTTGCTTTTCTTTAGCATTCAACTCATTGGATTGTTCTTCACTGGACAGGAAGGAGTGACGAGCCTCACATGGTTGGGCACATCTCAGTATGTTGCATCTGGTTGTGTCGATGGAAAGGTGCGAATCTGGGACAGTCTTTCAGGTGGCTGTGTCAGAACCTTCAGTGGCCACGCAGATACCATCCAATCTCTTGCTATTTCTGCCGACGGGAACTCCCTCGTCTCGGTTTCAGACGATGGCACAGCCCGTGTTTTCTCAATCTCAGAGTTCAAATAGAAGTTTTCAATATATGGCTCGTGCTTTCCATAGTGTAAAATATATGAATGCAAGCTTTTTAAAGGTCCTGATGATACAACAACATAATGTCGGAGCTGAATTCGATCGACCTTATTTATAGCTCGAGTGTCCATGGTTGTAGAGCAAACAAGAAGGGGAGTATCAAAAGATTGTTTCGCATTATATGAAATTTCATTCAATATGTATGCCTTCCAATGTGCAATTATCATATATTTATTTGAACTACTAGTTGGATTGATGGGCAAATCTCATTTATTATCTTAATCTCACTCGGTGGGGTGCTTTCTCTCTCTATAAAAGATTTGATACCCTATACATTCATTCGGTTCACTTTTAGACGATCTTCACATGTTCGGGCATCCAGAGCTCCTCCCGAGTATCTCGACATGTGAAAGGTGTATATATATATATGTATTAATTTATTTATTTTCAAATTGTACTAGTGGATTAAATTATACATGACCTCTTGGTAAATTTTAAGATAGTAAACATTGTGCGGCGATAAACACATTTTGGGATTTTTCATACATTGAGGATTCAAATATCAGGGAGTGCACGAAATTCACCTCTCGTATTCAAACTTCTAGGACCATTGGGTTACTGTATGGATTGTTACTTGCACTTTTAAATTTATCTGATGACAACACGTAAGGGGAAGACTCCTCACCTTCAGAATCAATTGGGCCCAAAGCTCGGATATTTGAAAGTTAGTAAACATTTAATAGATAAGAGTCATTAGGGTACCAAAATGTACTAGTGGATTAAAATATACAAAATTCTAAGATAGAAAACATTGTGCAACGGTGAGTACAATTTGGAAATTTTCATACATGAAGGATTCAAACCTCAAGGAGTACAAGGAATTAATCTATGAAAAATGATATGCTCAAGAAAAAAAATTCAAGAAAAACTTAAGGATAGACACATAAAATGATGAGCTCACAAAAAGTAAAATGATAGGCCATGACTTTATGTATCTATCCTTGAGCTTTTTCTTAAATTTTTTTCTTTGAGTATATCATTGCTCTTCATCTATAGTGTTCAAACTTCTAGGACCACTGGGTTATTACGTGGACGACTACTTATGCTTTTGGATTTATCCGATAGCACGTGAGGGGTAAAGCCTCTCACCTTCTAAATCAGTTGGGGCCCAAACCTTTGGACCTAAATCTTGGATATTTGAATTATATAAAAAATATTAAATGTTAAATCAGGACGGTCTCAATGACTCTCAAGGCACTGAAAATAAATTTAAGAGCTTAGTATTTTTTTTTAAATTAAAAATATTATTAGAAATATTTAAATTAGATCGCATAATAATAATTTTATCTTTATCAAACCTCACTTTTTTATGAGTAAAATTTTAAAAATAAAAATTATTTTAGATTAAACTTTTAAATATAATTTATTATAAATATATATTTATCTAATAATTTTTAAAAATTAAATAAAATAAGTTAAAATTTGTCAATAAAATATTAAAAATTGTAATTAATTTAACAGTAACAAATTATTATAATATTATTAATATATATTATAATTACTATTTTTTTTTAAAAAATATCGATCAATTTAAAAAAAAAATCTTGATGTAATGGTAAAATTATTGTTAGTGACCTAGAGTAGGGATGACAATTTCACCCGAATTCGATGGATAATCCGACATCCGACCCGAATGAAGGAGGATATGAAGGAAATTTTTATACCCGATTATAATAAATAGGTATTTGGGTATGGGTATTTCGGATATGGGTATGGAGACGGATGTGATAAAATCCTACCCATACCCTACCCGATACCCGATATATATATATAAGCCTCATTTTTATTGGGAAAGAAAAAATTTTAGCCCGATTTTGCCTTAGAAAAAAAAAGATTTAATTTGTCTCTTTATTCGGTGATCAACACGAATCTCATCTTCTTTTTCACAGGAAATGTTCACCAGATCGAAGGAGGGTGAGACGAGGAAAAGGTGACAAGTACATTGAAATATTTTTTTTTAAAAAAATGAGAATGGTATGGAGTAATAGGATGATGGGTAGGATATGGGTACCCGAAACTCTGACGGGTATGAGGATGAGTATGAAAGTTAAATACCCGATGGGTATGGAGATGAGTATATATATAGATATAATAAATGGGGATGAGTACAAAGGATATGAAATCTTATCCATTGCCATCCCTAACCTAGAGGCTAGAGATAATAAATTTAAGTAGCGGATATAGTTACTTAATTTTGGTTAGTAAATTAAACTTTCATCAATAAAAAATTATATGGATCAAATTTTAATAATCATGAAAATAAATTATCAACTAAGTCTAACATTAATAGTAAACAAACTAAAATTATCAATCAAATTTGACTTTGACAGTAAAAAATAGTAAAAACTAACCAATTTAACTTTAATCTATAAAATATTAAAAATTACTAGTCATATGTAAAAACATAAAAATTATTAACTAAATTTAATTTGGATAATAAAAATTTAAATTTACTAATGAAAATAAATATGGACTAAAATTTATTTTAACCATAATTTTAAATATTTAATATCTAAACTCATATATTTATAAATTAATAATCATATTTAATTATTATTTATATATATAATTTGGTGGGTCCCAATATAATAAGGGCCCGAGGCATAGGCCTTAATGGCTTATGCCTTAAGTCAACCCTGTATTAAATAGATAAGAGCAATATTCTAAAATTCGTTAGACGTTAGTCGGGTGCCAGACCAGCGCCTAGACCGCTTAGGTGGGGTCTAGGCGTCGCTAGATGGATTCCTTGGTATCAACAAAATTTACCTAATAAATCATATATTATAATTCCAACGCAATAACATCAAATTTAAAATGAGTTCAAAATTACACAACTAATAAAATATCATTGAACACAAACTCAATATCATCGAACACAAACTCAACATCAAATTTAGTTTAGTTCTTCTCCATAATTTTCAACAACTTGTTCTTCATCAGACACAAACTCAATATCATCATTCTGATACTTTTCTTTTTCTTCTTTGGATACAAAATCATACTTGTGAAATTCTCTCACTCTAGAGCTTCTTTGGAGTTATAAATTTTCATGTACTCCACTTGCTTCATAACCATTTGCCATGTGAGCCCAGATCAACTTCATTATCTTCTCCACCATCCACCATCCGACTTTGTGCATTTGAAGTATCTTTTGCAAGGACATTGACATTCCTTTCTTTGTCTCTTTTTTTGTTTGTTCAACAATTTAATATTAAATTAGATAAATACTAGATTATTCAACTTGTTGACATACAACATATTTTTTCTTTTGTATAAATTAAAAAGAGAGAGAGCAAATATTATAGTTAGTACATGAATATAAAACTTTAAAAAATAATACTTTACTTTAATTAAAGACTTAAAGTTTAAAATTTACTCCTTTGAATATACTCTAATTTCTTTCACACCAAGATGAACTTACAGTTAATGAAAGTATCTTCAATGTCACTCTTAGTAAGTTGGGTGTGTGAGCATCGTATGTACTCTACAATACACATGGATTAAATGTACCATTATTTTTTCACATGCTTTTGCTGCCAATATTTTTCAAAATAACCCATTCTTGTCTTTGTATTTTACAAATTCCTTGTTAATAATTATATTCTATAAATCTAACTCATTGGCATGCAAAATTTTCATACATTCAAAAATCCCCGTCACGACCTCCTCATAAAGTGTAATAGAACTATCTTCATAGTAAAAATAGGAATTCAACAAAAATACAATGGTATGCAATGATGTATCAAGTCTATCATTCATTTTTGACTCAATAATCACTAATGATATGCTGATAGTTTGATTCCACGCTATTCAGAGCCATCTTGATATCTTTTTTAGCTTGAAGAAGCTCCCCATATAGAAACCCTATTGATGACTTTCTGTCTCCATCAACCAATCAAAAAACTCTTATCAAAGGAGCAGATATTTTTAAACAAAGTGTTACACCATTCCAAAAACTCATGCTCATCAGTAGAGTAAGCTAATTTTCTTTTGTTTGTTTTTGACCATTTACATTTCTCCCATATATCACTTATAAATATGACCCTTAAACTAGATTTTTTTTTTCAATCAAGCTTTGCAATATGAGGAAATTTGATGCAAACCTGGTAACTCCTGGCAGTGCCGTACCTGAGATTTTGATGGCCTGAGTCGAATTTCAATAAAAAGGGCCTTCTTACACAGTTTTATTACTATATTAACTTAAAAAAAATCATCTACACTTCAAAATATAATCCTCTTTTACATGTGCAATCAAAATTTTTTAGCGAAGCTACAAAATTTACAATAAAATAAAGAGTTGAATAACATGAATATTTCAAAATATAATAAAAAAATAAATATTACTAATAATCATTTGAATACAACGCGTCTTGCTGTTTTAGCTGCAAAAATATCAATTAAGCTTGTATAGTCAAGATGTTCAACTATTTTTTTTTTCAATAGACAACATCACCAATCCATTTAATCTTTCTTGTGACATGGTTGATCGAAGATATGTTTTAATTAACTTCAACTTGGAAAAGCTCCTTTCTGCAGATGGCACTGTAACTGGTATGGTCAATAAAATTCTGTATGCAACATGAGTATTTGGATAACAATCATCCATATTTTTCAGATAATTCAAAACATCTATTGCTCTTTTTGCTTCCACTGGTAAAGACTGTTTCAAGATTGATAACTCTATATACAGATCATCTCCATCAATATCTGACTTGCCATTATATCTCAATGTTTCTTCGAGATTTTTACAAGATTTCATTAGATTATCATCATTAGCAAACTTTAATCTTTCTGGATTGAACAAAAACCCAAATGTTTCTTCATACTTTTGAAATTGTTCAAATTGAGTTTTTAGTGAAGAAATAGCTTGATCCATTAAGCAAATAAAATAATTAACTCTAAAAGATTCTTCAGCCGATTGCATCACATCTTCACTACTACTTTCATCAAATTGTTTCTTTCTTCGGATAATGCGTTTTTCTTTAAATGTAGCTTCAATCTCCATTTCTTCTGCCATTTGCTTTGCTTCTATCATGGCCTTATCAAATCCAAACTCTCGATACTCCTCAAAAGTAAGAATAAGTCCTTTTAATTGTTTAATTGCAATATCAATATCCATATTTTCACCTTGAAGAAATTTACTCACAGTATTGATCGCATGCAACAACTTGTACCAAATTACCATGCCAAGCAAGAATTCAAAATTTTCAAGTTCATATGTTGCCAATGATTCAGCTTCACTCTTTGTTTTTGGATCTTTACTCGTTTGTGCCAAATCAAGTAAAGCATCTCTAATTTTTGATGTTTGTTCTTTTATAGCTTTCACGCTTTCAACATGACTTTCCCAACGAGTTTGTGATAATGACTTAACTGTCAAGCCTTCTACGTGATTTTTAAAAACTTTCCAACGCTTTGTAGAAGATGAAAACAATGTATAAATACGTTGTATCACTCCAAACATAGACATAGCTTTAGAACAACAATTAGCCATATCACATAATGCCAAATTCAAACTATGACATCCACAAGGTGTATAAAAGACTCTATGATTTATTTCAAGTAATCTTTTTTTGCACCCCATTATATTTTCCTTTCATATTGGATCCATTGTCATACCCCTGTCCTCTTATATCATCAATATTAAGCTCGAGATCATTCAACACATTTTTTTAGTTCAGTAAAAAGTCCAAATCCAGAAGTGTCATCTACTTTCAAAAAAGATACCTAGTATTCTTCAACCATAACAGAGCTTGTTGAATTATCCACACAACGTATTACAAGAGACATTTGTTCCTCGTGACTTATGTCTGGAGTGCAATCTAGTATAACTGAATAATATTTTGCTTCTTTGATTTACCTAAGAATTGCAGCTTTTACTTCATTTGCCAACATCTGAATTAGTTCATTTTGAATTTTTGGACCAAGATATGTATAATGTGTCTCATGTGCTTGAATACGTCGTATGTGCTCTTGCATTATTGGATCGAACTCAGCAATCATTTCAATCATTTGTAAAAAATTACCATTATTCTCAACATAAAGCTTTTCACAATTTCCTCGATATGCTAGATTATTTTTTGCAAGTCTATAGGCAACAGCAATTAACCGCTTTAATACTAATCTCCAATGCTCTTTTTCTTTATTAATTTCTATTTGAATGCTTTCATCAATTGTCTTATTTTTTTTTCAGTCTTTTCTCCAAATCATTCCATGTTGTCATACAACCAATATGTTCCTTACTTCCTTCATGCATTGTAAGACATCGAGTCAAATCATGCCAATCCTTGTAGCCTTCAGTAGCTAATTGACTAATTGTATTCTTGTTGTTGTGATTTATGAACAACTTACAACAAAAACAAAATATTCTATCCAAGGAAGATGAATAAACTAGCCATTTTCTATCCTTTTTTTCTCCATTTTGCAGTATTCGGTTATAATGCAATGCATCAAAATGTCTACCAGCTTTATCTTTAGGAAACAAGATGCCATCAATTCTTGTTGGACCTTTTTCCACTAAAAAATCTCTTAATTTTTGATCAATTTTTTCCCATTTTCCAGGATCATCAATATTCAAATCTGAAATAATCTCTTGATCTATAGTTTCAGGCTGAATAACAGAAATATTATCATTATCTTCTTCATCCAAGTCATTCACAATTTCTTGTTCAACATCCAACAAGTTATCAATCTTCTGTTCCACAGTTATTTTGTTATTGATATTAAAGTATTTATTAATATCTCCTGCCTGACTTTGAATAAGTGCCTCTTCTCTTTGTTTTCTTTTCCTTTTTTGAGATCCAGATAAATATTTTGGAGGCATGATTATATATTATACCTAAACAATATTAAAAATCAATGTGTAAGAAAATAAATAATAAGAAGGGAAAAGAGAAAAAGTTTAAAGAATAAAAAGAAAAAGAAAAGAGAGCTAAAGAAAGATAAGGAAAAAAATTACTTGAGGGCTTTCGTCGTCGTGTGTAGTTTGGGAAGAATGTTGCGATCTCAGCTATGCCAGATTGGTCCACTTCACTTCCCCTACAGGTTCCCGACAATATAAGGACAGTAAGCATTTGAACGCATCCAAATAAAAAAAAAGTGCAATTTGAAGTGTGAGATAGACACAACTTTGTGAGGGATATCTATCAAAAGTATGTCTAATTAGAAGTAAAGAAACACTCACTAACATTCATTCAATCCATGAGAGAACAAAAGGAAGCCCTAATTAGATATAAAGAAACACTTACTACAATGGCCTATTCTTGTTGCTCTCGAAACTAGCCATGAATTCAAAGACACAGCAAATGACTCTAGTTGCACTCATAACTAGTCATGAAGATTTTATGCTGCTACAATTCAAGTGCAGCACGAGGGATCCTGTTCATTGCTTGTTTTTTACCAGGGAGGTTAAATCAATTAGGTCCTCCTTTATAATAACAAATGAGCATAAAATAAAATCAAAATGGTAGATTCGAGCCAAAAAGCTACGCTCAAACAAATGAATAGGAAGAAAGCAACAACTTACATCTAAAAAAACATCTTAGCATATCTCCTGCTTTTTTTTTGGGTTTTTTGTGTAGAAGACACTTGCAGAATTATCCAACTCCAAGCAAGTACAAAGAAAGCCGAGCCACAAAATTTACAATAGATACCCAACTTAATGTAACAAATACACAAATCCCAACTTAATGTAACAAATACACAAATGCGACCAGAAGAGCTCACAACTTGAAACAAACTCAAACTTAATCCAAATCCCATGGTTCAACCGACGTAATTGGATGTCTGAACCTGACTTAAATATAAGGCAGTTAACCATGTAACTATAGAGGCTATCCACAATCCAACCAAGAACTTCTATCCAACTCCTAGCCAACATGCAGAAAGCAAAGCCAAAGATAATTTACAACTTACAAGTATCAAGCAACTATTATAAACAGGTTGAAAGAATTTTTCAGTGGAAAAATGGCATTTTCTTTTTTTTTTCCCCTTTTTCTCATATTCAATTGAGACAAGAACTATAGCAGATATGAGCAAAAAAAATGATAGGGCTGTTCACCTTGCTTCCTCCCTAACTCCACTGAGCCTAAAAGACATCAAATAAAAGATAGAAAAATTAATAAGAATAGCTCTTACTTGAATGATAGAAATTAATTGAATCAAATTGGAAGCTCTGGAGCAGAGCAGTAGAAGAGAAGTAGAGAATAAGAAAAATCAATTTTGTTTTTGTCTCCCTCTCATCTTTTTCCTTGCCTTTGTAACGGCACAAAATACACAACAATTCAAAAGCAAGAGAAGTAGAGAACTAATGTCATTATGTCGCAAGCAAGAACAGGGAAGTTGATTGAAAATAAAAACTGCACACATCAAATAGAAACTTACCAAAATGGAAGATCAATCGAAGAGGCTAGTAGGCTGCTATCGTCGACCGTGTAAAAAACTAGAAACAGCCACCCTTGAAGAGGAGAGCAGAGAGCTCACGGTGAAATTAGGGCAAGCCGACAAGGATTGACCCTTCACGACGGTGAAATTAGGGCGAGGATCGGCACAACGACACTTCGCAATGAAGAAATTAGGGTGAGGATTAGGCGATCAGCGCAACGACACTTCGCGACGGGTCGACGGCGAATTTAGGGCAAGGATTATGTGATCGACAGATATGCTCACGCACTTCACAAGCTGCGATGGAGAAATTAGGCAAGGAATCAAGATGCAAGTTTCATTAAAACATAAATATAAATATTAAATTATATAACTAATTATTAATATCTAATATCTGGGCCCCTCTTGAAACTGGGCCTGAGGCGAGTGCCTCCTGGGCCTCACCTCAGGTCCGGGCCTGACTCCTGGTCGGACTTTATTTCTCTTCATTATGAAACTTCTCATCAATGACAAAGTCTTATGGTGAGCATAAATGAAAATGGTAAAAGACTTGACTTGTTTAATAACCTTTTTATATCATGGAAGCTGGCCAATACTTTTAAACATGAGATTAATAGTGTGAGTTGCACATGAACTCTAAAAGATCCCAGGTCTCTTTTCTCTCATCAATTTAGCAGTAGTCATATTGTTGGTGACATTATCTGTTACAATCTGAACAATATTCTGAGCTCCTACTTATTCAACACACTTGTCAATATACTCAAAAATAAGTTTAGAGTTATGTGCCTCGTCTGAAGACTCAGACTCAAAAAATATAGTACATAGCTTGTAATTAACACACAAATTTAAGATGCTTCTTCTTTTTCTATCACTCCATGCATCTATCATGATTGAGCACCCATTTTTTGCTCATTCTTCTTTATGTTTCTTCAGCAGTTGCTTTGTTCTTTCAACTTCAACTTTCAACAGCGGCTCCCTAAGTTGATATTGAGTTGGAGGCTTGAATCCTTATCCAAATTGACCTACTGCCTCCATTAGTTGCTTGAAGCTACAATTAATTATCAACAACATTAAATATAATTCCATTTTCATAAATCCATCTCTCAACATATTGTTAAACTTGTTGAGTTCGTTCTTTGAAAAGAGCTTGATTTATATTTTTTTTTGGCGAAACATTTTACTGCCACAGGAACTTACATTTTCTGGAGCAATTACCAATATATATTTATCCATGGGGTAAGTGGAAGAGATTTTTTAATTCCATCTATCCCTTCAATTTCAAGACCTTTTTCTTCATCTAGAGAAATAATCACCTTACTTTGTAACTTTGTTTTTCCATTATTTTTATCTTCTTGAGATGGTTTTCAGTAGCTAGATACATTTCTAGGTATATTTGCTATGTGCTTCTTGATCCTATGTACTCCCCCTGATATCATTGTTTCACACAACTTGCATTTAATTTTGTCGAGATTCTTAGAATCAATTAACATCCCAAACTCCCATCTAATATCATTTGACTTTCTACTACGAATTTTGGATTCGGGTTGAGTCGTCGAAGATGATTTACTTATCATTGTAATTATGATAACCTAAAAAGTGATTTAAGAATATATTTAGGATATAAATCAGTAAAAAAATATTGTCATATTATAAATGTGATTGATATGAATTAATAAAATTTATTAGATTTTTTCAATATTTTTAATATAAAATTAGGAATATAAATATGATTTATATGAATTAATAATATTTATTAGAATTTTTTAATTTTAAATATAAAATATCGCAATATAAATTAATTAATAATATTTGTTAGAATTTTTAAATTTTAAATATAAAATATCATAATATAAATTAATTAACAATATTAAAATATAATATTATTAGAATATAAATAACTTAATAAAATTTATAAAAAGATTTTAATTTTAAATATATTTTTTATATAATTTATTAGGATAATTTAATTAGAGGGTATAAAAACCTATTCAAATTCTCCTAAGGAGTTGTTGAATTAAATAAATAATAAATAAATTAAAAAAAAACATCGCGAGCTGCACTGAACACAATGCGACACCATTGCGCTGTGGCGGTGGGTGCGTTCTCGAACGCGTTTGGGGCTGTCGGACGAGTCGCGGGAAGCTTCAAACAACTCGTTTGACAGTCCCAGACATGTTCCGCGACACTGGAAGTGTTGCAGGGGGCGAAAAATTGTATAAAAATATAACAAAAATTTAAAAACTTATCGATTATTTGAGCTCTTCCGGAGGAGGCGAGAGACAGTCGAAACAGCATGATATCAAATATGATTTAGAGTTTTAAATGAAAAAAAAATCCTAGTTTTACCGGCAAACACCTTTCCGGTGCAGGATGCTGAGCACCTAGGCGGCCACCTAGAGCACATTTTAGAATACTGGATAAGAGTCATTAGGGTACCAAAATATGAGACTATTATATTATAATTATTATTATTTTGATAATTCAGATGTTTGAATTTTACTCAACTAATTTTAAAAATAAACAATCTTTCTACTAATTTACACACTCAAAAGCACCCTTTTTCAACATGAGCAATCAATATGTTATATAATAGCAAATTTTCCTTTCATAAAGGAGTGTATCTTAAATTTTAATATTGTACCAATTTAGCTCAAATCTACAAACTGTGCAACTTAAACGTTCAATTATTATTATTATTATTATTATTATTATTAAACTTAACATTATCTCATCTTAATTCGCACTAATGAAGATGATTGCCGGTGAGAAAGCCAATCTCAAGTCCATATTGCATTTTTCATTTACCTACCTAACATAAATTTTAATGTATGTTTTGCATTAGTAAATACTAACTCATATATATATATAAGAATAAAACCAATATCAAATTGTTTGCAAATAAATATATCATGATTAAAAATAAGCAATACGTGTTTAATATTTATGAATGCAATTGCATAATTCACAAGCACTGAGTTCTATTCATCTTCTTGGAACCGCTCAAAAATCACTTGAACAAAATAGCTTGTTGGATTGCTACAGATTGCATCGTCCATAAAGTCCAAGTTCTACATCTTAATAGGAATGACATGCAAAATGCAATAACGTCCTCGTATGCACCACAAGCATACTTGGCCAATTTTTTTTTTTTTTTTTTAAAAACCTCTTTTTATTAAAATAATCAAAAAGATATTTTTTTATTTATTATTAAAATAGCATCTCTTCCTTTTTTTTTCAAAAGATTTTTCTTTTAAAAATACTCTTATTTTTTAAAAAATTTTAATAGCTCTAATCTCATAATACAATTATAGTAATTATTTTGTACCAACTATATGACAAAAGACGATTTACTCACCCCTATCATCCTATCAATCCTTCCCTAAGTCAACACAGAGAAGGATATGCTCAAACGAAATTTGTGCTCAAACGTGTCAAACTTCGACCTCAAGAACTCATATGACAATAACTATGCTACTATAACCCCTATAATATAACATTAATTAAAAATAAATGATCTATATTGTAATAATTATAATTCATATCTATTATAATATAGTATTATTAATGTTAATCAAAATTAAAATATGTATGTTATAACAATTATAAATTATAATTACTATAACAATATCGATTAAAAAACATTTTCAAAAACAAAAATGAATTGAAAAACTATGAGACGGTATTTTGATAATAAATAAAAAAAGACGCTCTTTAACTATTCTAATAAAAAAAAAGACGGTCTTTTGATTTATACCCTCGATAGTTCGCGTAGATTCTCTTCTATTACCTTTGTCATTCACCAGCATTGACAATCACTGATAGGAATAGACGTCAGGAACTTGGCATGGCAATGACTTCTGAATATCACAACAAACATGAGAAAGAGAAGGTTAAATAATAATGAAAAAGATGTTTAAAAATGAATTCCTTTGACAAAGCCACTAACTAGACACATTCAAAATATCCTAAGAGGCACCAAAACAGTGGGAGATACTAATAGCTTCGCAAGTTCTAAACGAAGACGGAATTTGATAGAACATCAGAAAGAGGAGAGTTTTGGATGTTTTCATAACTCAACTTTGGCAATTTCATAATATGAATGTGATGGCCAATCGGTTCACCTACTCTTGGAATGCTTTTTAGTGGACTTCAAAATCATCTTCTTCTTTCTTCTTTCTTCTTTCTTCTTCTTTCTTCTTCTTCTTTGAGGCAAGGTCGACAGGCCTAACAGCTGACTTCTGTTTTGACCTGTCAGTCCGAGTTCAAGAAAAACAATCACAATCGTAATCAAAGGAATAAATAAACAAATAAATAAGGCAAGCAAGCATAACATACTTCTTAATAGGTTCCCCTGTTTCGGAATCATCTTTTTCGGGCGTTCCATCTGTCGAAAGACAAGTTATATCAATAATATGAGATTTAACATCACACAACTTGGCCTTTATATTTGAATTGAAAACAAAATAGAATGCATTTATATGTACACGAAGCTTTTCTACTAAAGTCTGCATAACATTAGCAACAGGAAAATTGTATCACAAGTAATATAATTTGTACCACATGCAAGTATCTACAAAGAAAAGCAAAGCAAATTTATTTAGCAGAATTTTCCACTTTGTTCCCTTGGGATTTTATTGATGGCCTCCAAATCTCCTCCAACTTCGAGAACATTATTGAAAGAAGAACAAAACAAGCGGGTAGAACCACTATATTTACTAAAACGGATCACATCACCTAGAAACCTACCATCATCTGCCTCATCAGCTGAGTTTGTATTCGAGTCCCAGCGAACTTTCCCATCATCGAAATCCCAACGACTTCCAGGAGGAGGTTCCCAGAAATGAGGCTCCTCATCATCTCCACTGTTGGGCTTTATTTTCTTACTAGGCTTTTGATTCCCATGGGTGTTCTTTACCTGATCTTTTCTCGAAGCACCAAGTTCTGACTTCAATTGTTTTTTATCTTTCTCTACTATTTCTGTAATGCCATGCTTCTCCATTCCTTTCCGTTCTCTTTTGGATTGTTTTTTGTCTGTCTCTTCTACTACTGCACCAGCATGCTTCTCCATTTCCTTATGTTCTTTTCTCGATTGTTTCTTTTCTTTCTCTCCTACTGCAGCACTGGCATGCTTCTCGACTTCCTTCTGTTCTGCAAAAAAATCAACACAATTCTAAGAAAGTTGATCATAAACATGATTCTAAAAGTACAAATTCAAGAATATATTGGTTATTATTCCTATTCGCACATGATGTTTAAACTATAAATTCATAAACATATTTGTTACTATTCATATTTCCCTTTATACAGCGACAACCTTCAAGACAATGCAGACGAGATTGGCTTAATGATTACAGGAAGAGAAAATGAATCAAAAACCTATAAAGCATATGCAATTTGTCTATGGTTGAGATTCTATGAATGCACATATATAGGGGTGATGTGCTGGCGCCTAAGTGCCAAATTAATAACTAAGCAATCCATATAAAAGGAATATTTACATGGATACATCAAATTAATCTAAGAGAACCATACGAATTAAAGTTTGCATCAATTGCATTTCATCTATTAATCCACTTAGTTTATTTTAGTTGGCACTAGGTATCCAGCTTACGCTGACTAATCTTGGATGACCAGAAACCGCTTGTAGCAGGCGGCTCATCAACCTATCGTTATTAAGTTAACCGTTCATTAAGGAAAATTCATCCGTTAATTCGTCGAAGCTATGACTAGATCCTTAAATGCCTGAGAAACTAAGAAGGCGCCCGCCGGTACACTTTTGCCCCGGGGACAAACTAATCCACTTAGTGATCCATATATAGTAAATTATAATTATCACATAATTTATAAAACATCACATATGAATACTAAATTATCTAATGCTATTCTCTATAAGTTATTCCTTCATGTCTTCCAAATCATCATTTTATATATTGCATTTGACTCAATCAATTTGGCTTTAACTCATTTATTAACTCAACACCATATAAAATCCACATATTGGCCTACCTAGATAGCATATTGACTCTATGCCATATAGAAATTATTGTTATGGCAACACCATTTGGATTAAAGAATGCCAGATACATACCATAGGCTGGTAACCAATTAGGGCATAATATAGATACACATCAATGATGTGGTGAGAAATAGCAACACGTTGGAAGGCAATATAAGCGACTTAGAAGAGATATGAAAAGTTTTTGATTCAATACAAGTGATTGTCTTTATCAAATGAAACTTGACCTTCAAAATTGTTTTCTAATGTCACATGAAAAGTTTCTTAAATACATAAACATCTTAGGGAATCAATGTGAACCCAAGTAAAATTCCAAGGGCATTAATTTTAAAAAAATTATCTGCAATTGATTCCACAATTACAAAAGCTTTTTGAGAGCAAAATCTTATATGCATACTTAAAAGCAAGGAATAGAACTAACAAATACAAATGTCATATTGACAAAGGAAGGAGGAATGCTAATCCCATCTATTAAACCAAAATCATGCTAAGAAATGCAGACAGAAATTTAAGGCCAATTTACTTAGCTAAAGGGGAAGTCATTCATAAAGGAGGAGAGGGACAATGGTGTAGGCTCTCCCTCCCTGTCAATTATTTGGATTGATTTGTCAAGCGGGAATAGATGTTTTCTATACCACAAAGAAATTTTGATCCGACTTATTTCCACCAGACCTTGCGAGGAACTAGAGGAAAGCAATGCAACCAATGTAAAAACTTCCCTCCCAATCTTTCTGCAAGCCCTCTTATGTCATTGAGACATATCATAGTTGTCAAAAGCGTAAGGCGCAAAAAACGCTCAAGAGTCTTGGGGCTTAAAGCGCAAAGCGAAGCACACGCTTATAGAAAAAGCGTAATAAACAAAAGGACTATCATATCTATTAAAGGTCTTTGAAAATCCGAATGATTATAAACAAAATATTCTTTGATGAAGTTGTAGTTTGTTCAAAAAACTAAAATAAATCAAAAGTCTTTGAAATTGTGATAGAATTTTTAGAATTATTTTAGAATATAAATCTAATTTATATGAATTAATAAAAATAATTAATTTTAAATATATTTTATTGGAATAATTTAATTAGGATTTATGAAAGCCTATTCGAACTATCCCATTTAAGTTGGGAGTTGATTGAATTAATTAAATATGCTCCCAATGTTTTCGAGCGTCATGGCGCAACAGCAAGCCCATGCTCCAGGAACCTGAGCACCGCAACGGCTTCGGGAGGCCAGAACCGTTGTGGGACATGTCAGCATCCTGCGACGCCTCCAACAGCGCTGGACACGTCCTGCAACGCCTCTGGCAGCATCAGACACGTCCTGCAATGCCTTTGGTAGTGCCGGAAGCATCACAAGATGCGTTCGGTGCCACCTGACACATCCTGCAACACCTCTGGGACGCTGGAAGCGTTGTCAAAAGTGTCGCGGGGAGCATAAAACAAAAGTTTTTGCACTTCGCACAAAAGCGAACGCTTGTGCTTTTGCATCAAGTGCAGTGAAGTGCACACTTCAGAGACCTTGTGCGCTTCCGAGATCGCTAAAGCACAAGGCTTGTGCCTCGCTGCATTTCGTGCTTAAGCAACCAAAGCGCTTGCTTTCAACAACTATGAGACATATCAAGTTATTATTGAGTAGTTGTGGATTAATAAACAATATGATGGCACCCTTCATTTGAGTTGACGATAATTGTGGGTCCCCAATGTAAGAGAACGTATTGGATCTTTCAAAGAGTAGGTCAAGGTTGTGGACCTCTTCAAGGGTTGACAAGTTTGCATGTTGCCCAGGGAGTGATTCTTGATATAATTACATGGAAGCAAGGACACTTTTGGGGCCTTTTTGTTGGGTAGATGAGGTTTTGGATATCCCAATGAGTTGGTCAGATATTAAGTTGAAAGTGAAAGAAAAATGTAACTTCAAAGGGTTAGAATCGTTTGAATTGCATGTTGATCTTCTTTCTACGCATGTGTAGATCATGGGTTCAGCTCTCCAAAAGTTGATCAGTTTACATTGTTGAAATTCCCAAGGAGTTGAGATATATTAAGCGAAAATGAAAGAAACGAGTAATTTGAAAGGGCATGAAAGATTTTATCACAAATGTCATTATAGGAATAGTTGAATAGGATTGTAAACCTCTTCGCATGCAAGAATTGTTGATAACTCTTGAGTGTTGTATTCTCTTACAATTTTAATGCATATTCGAAGCCAACTCAATTTAAGGGTGACTCCACTGTATTGGTGGAAGGGTCAACAAAAGGAAGACAGAGCAATTAAAGAAGCTCTAATATGATAATCTGGGTGGGTTTTCCCTTCCATATAAATTTTCTCTCCTTCCTTACTAATAGGGATGAAGTTGCCTATCAATCCCCTAGAGAACCACATCCTGAATGAGCATCAGACCAGATAGGGGTCCGGCCAGGCTCAAAAACCTTGAAGGAGAGAATAGATTGATCCTCAAGGAGTAACTCAAAACACTTATTATTCTATAGAAAGAGTTACCTAATCTTTTCTGGAATTTTTTGCCGCTCATGTGCTTCCAGATATGCTCCTCAGCCTTGTTAACATGGCCTCCAGTCAACTTGCACACTAGCTGCGACCTGTCGTGAGATACCTTCTACAGTAAACAAAGCTCTTATCTAAATCCCTACCCTTCTACTATGGTTTCCACTTACTTGGAGGTGGGGTGCGGCCCAAACATATTGAGCGGCGGCTTCTTCCGAGCAACGGCGGCATCGATGAGGGCGAGGCGGCAGGCCTTAGAGCGGCCGTAGGCTTCCTGGTCCTTGGCGAGCAGCTCGTGCCCGGACTCCACGCAGCGCACTCTCCCGTTACCCAAGTCCACGAAGGTGGGATCGCCGAGGAGGAAGTAGCCCTCCTTCTGTTCCTCCTTTCCGCTTCGCCTTACGGCGCCTCCGTTCTTTGACTCGGCCTTCTTCCTCGGATCAACTCCTCCATTAGGGATTTCGAATTGAGCTCCTTCACTGGCCTCCTTTCGCTTTCTCTTCGCCATTGCTGTGGTTTTCGCCCGTCGCAGTCTGCGGTAGGGTTTTTAGCGTTTGGTCGCAGCAAGCGACGGATCGAGCTGACGCTTCGGGCCTTGTGGATCGACGGCTGAATCGCATTCTAATTTCGGTATCAATTCCATCTGACCCCATATCGTCACAGTGCGTTCTTACTGATGACTTTAGTTTCTTGAAGGTGGGATCGTACGGCCGATTGTAGGGGACCATCAACCTGTTTCACCTTTTTTTTTTTGCTATTTTTAAAAAAATAGTATTTAAATTATTATTATTTTTTACTTTTAAAAATGAATCGTGTTAATTTTTAATGTTTTTGAATTAATTTCTCAATTCACTCAGAACATTCGAAATTGATTTTAAAAAAGTATTGTACAATTTAAAATAAACCTCTAATAATTAGGAATTAATTTTTAAAGATAATTTCTCTATAAATATTCCAAATTATTTGGAAGTTTTAATGATTAAGAACAATTTCACGACCCCAAATATTATAATAATAAAACAACAATCCTATGAATGCGTGTTACGAATCAATTATATGAAATGTGCCCCCCTTAAACTTGGTGAGATGGTAAACGGATCGGTCTTAGATTTTGATAGACGTGGTAAAAAAATGTAAATAATTTTATTAACAGAACATATATACTAAATTTATGTTTAGAAATTTTTAAAATTTAGAGGGATAGAAATGGAAAAAGACCGGTGAAAAACGAAAGAAAAGCAACCCTTGGCCTTGACTGTTCCATGCATATATTTTTAGACACTTTTATAAAAAAAATCATAATATTTTAAAATTTATAATTCTTTCATCTTTTTTCTCCTTCCCCGATTGTATGGCATGATCCTACTACTTTTCGAACAACTATCAGCAGCATTGTCAGAATTCATCAATCCAGGTCTGTACATCCATTGCAAACTAGGAAACTAGCTGTTGATTCTTAAATCATCTATAAGCTATTCCAGAGTCTCAACATGCTAAATGTATTATAGTATCTGACCTATTCTCTTGATATAAGAAAGAAAATGTAACAAAACACCATCACAAATCACAAAGGAAACAAACAAGTTTTACCATTCGGATGCTGGAGCATGGATGAACATCTCATAAAGTATAAGCATTCCAAGGATCAAAATAGCTGATTCTTCAATTTTCATAGACAAAAACTGGATTGTTCATACTAGCAATCACAAAACGAGTACGCATTCAATAACTAGGACTTCATTTGACTTGAGAATAACCAGATAAGCTATTGAACGCCAAGTGCTACTATACGATGGCGAACCTGAACAATGATAACACTGTCTGGAATTTTTTGCCGGTCAGGTGCTTCCAGATATGCTCCTCGGTCTTGTTAACGTTGTCTCTAGTCAGCTTGCACACTAGCTGCGACCTGTCATGAGATAGCTTCTACAGTAAACAAAGATCTCATCTGAAACCCTATCCTTCTACTGTGGCTTTCACTTACTTGGAGGTGGGATGCGGCTCGAACATATCGAACGGCGGTATCTGCCGAGCAACAACGTCATCGATGAGGGCGAGGCGGCAGGCCTTAGAGAGGCCGTAGGCTTCCTGGTCCTTGGCGAGCAGCTCGTGCCCAGACTCCACGCAGCGCATTCTCCCGTTACCCAAGTCCACGAAGGTGGGATCGCCGAGGTGGAAGTAGCCCTCCTTCTGTTCCTCCATTCCGCTTTTCCTTACAGCGCCTCCGTTCTTTGACACGGGCTTCTTCCTCGGATCGACTGCATTAGGGGTTTTTCCGTGAGCTCCTTCACCGGCCTCCTTCTGTTCCTCCTTTCCGCTTTTCCTTACGGCGCCTCCGTTCTTTGACTCGGCCTTCTTCCTCGGATCGACTCCATTAGGGATTTCGCCGCGAGATCCTTCACCGGCCTCCTTCTGTTTCTCCTTTCCTCTTTCCCTAACGGCGCCTCCGATCTTTGACTCGGCCTTCTTCCTCGGATCGACTCCATTAGGGATTTCGCCGTGAGATCCTTCACCGGCGTCCTTCTGTTCCTCCTTTCCGCTTTCCCTTACGGCGCCTCCGATCATTGACTCGGCCTTCTTTCTCGTATCGACTCCATTAGGGATTTCACCGGCCTCCTTACGCTTTCTCTTCGCCATTGCTCTGGTTTTCGCCCGTTGGACAGTCCGCGGCAGGGTTTTTAGCGTTTGATCGTGCCGAAGCTTCTGGACTGATGGATCAACGGTCTGGATTGCATAGTAATTCGAGTATCAATTCCATAGAACGTCGGTCTTAATATTATTTATTTAGTCCCCGACGTGACGTTGGACGTATGACATGACATTTCTGACATGAAACTAATTATTTGATATTTGGATAATTTTGCATGAAAATTCACCCCCCACTCAAACATCTTTATCTAATTATCCATGATATTTTTAAATACAAAAAATTTAAAAATCAGTATAAATCCTCTTAAATTGAGTATATTAATTTAGAATCTAATATATTTTCTATCAAATTGAGTACGATTCTTTTTTCACCTCAAAATATACTCGATTTTAGTTTAATGTGCTGAATTTAATAAGAATTATACTTATTTTTAGACTATTTGTAACGAAAAATATGAGGGTTAATTTCGATAGAAAATATACTCGATCCTAGTATAGAGTACTAGATTATAGTGTAAAGTGCTGAATTTAACATGAATTATATTTATTTTTAGACTTTTTATACCTAAAAAATAAGAGGGATAATTTTGATAGAAAATATACTCGATTTTTAATATAAAGTACTGACTTTAAGAAGAATTATACTCATTTTTGGACTTTTTGTACTCAATTTTAGAATTTTTATACCTAAAAAATTTGAGGGGCAATTTAGGTATCAATATTTGCATGAGGGAGTTGAAACAAGTAATACTTTGCATGCAGGGAGTGGAAACAAAGTTTTTTGGACATGGAGATTGCATGCAAAGTTAACATTATGATTGAGGATTTTTCTCTAATTTACCGTTGATATTTAGTTTTTATAACTTATGTATTTATATGTAATTTTCTAAAACGAAAAATCTTCAATCATAATGTTATCCTCATATTTAAAAATTTTTATTTCTATTCTCTACATGCAAAGTATTACTTATTTTAACTCACTCATGTAAATATGATTATCTAAATTGTCCCTCAGATTTTTTAGGTACAAAAAATCCAAAATTGAATATAAAAAGTCCAAAAACAAATATAATTCTTATTTAAATCAGTATTTTATATTAAAATCGAGTATATTTTCTATTAAAATTGTCCCTCTTATTTTTTAGTATAAAAAGTTAAAAAACAAGTATAATTCCTATTAAATTCAGCACATTACACTAGAATCCAGCACTCTATACTAGGATCGAGTATATTTTCTATCGAAATTAATCCTCATATTTTTCGGTACAAATAGTCTAAAAATGAGTATAATTCCTATTAAATTTAGCATATTAAACTAAAATCGAGTATATTTTGAGGTGAAAAAAAAATCATACTCAATTTGATAGAAAATATATTAGATTTTAAGTTAATATACTCAATTTGATAGAAAATATACTAGATTCTAAGTTAATATACTCAATTTAAGAAGATTTATACAGATTTTTAGATTTTTTATACCTAAAAATATTATGGACAATTAGATAAATATATTTAATTGGGGAATGAAAATAAAGATTTTTATGGATGGAAACTATATGCAAAGATTTATTTATCAATAGAGAATGCATATAAAATTATCCATTTTCTTTATATATGTAGATCAACGCAACTTTTTAAAATGAATCATGTTAATTTTTAATGTTCTTGATTTAATTTCTCAATTCACTCAAAATTAATTTTAAAACAATTTTTAAAAAGTATTATAAAATTCAAAATAAATTTCTGTATAATTAAGAAATTTTTTTTTAAAAAAAATCTCTACAAATATTCTAAATTATTTGAAAGTTTTATTGATTAACTAATGTTTTATATACTAAAGTACCGAGTCTGCTATGATGTGGACCCTGCTCCGTGCGACTGCGCGGAGCTGGATTGAATCCGACGGTTTTAGATTGAATTCAGATGTCTGATGTCTGGATTCACTCAGAATATGTTTTTTAAGTTTTTGAAAATATGTTATATGTATTTAATATTTAAAAGTTAAATTATAATGAGTTTGAATCAATAATTTTTTTTTATAATTTAAAATTTTTTCATGAACTATAATTTTCAAGATTAAAATTTATAAATATATATTTAAGATTTAAAATTTTAAAATTTAGACATTAAGTTATAATGAGTTTGAACTAATAAATTTTTTTTTTAGAATTTAGCTTTCCTATTAAATTATAACGTTCAACATAAAAAAAAAGATATCATGAATTAATGTTATTTCTCAAAATAAATATTCTTAAAAATAAAATCCAAATGTAGGGATACAATCGAACCAAGTTTTTAAATATTTGAGTTTGACTCGTTTATAATCGAGTCGAGCTCCAGTTTTATTTAAGGAATATATTCATGGCAAATATCTTTTTAATTTTTAAAGATATCTTAAATGTATTTAAGATTTAAGAGTTAAATTATAATGAGTTTGAGTTAAGAAAATTTTCTTTCTAGAGTTTAGATTTTCTTCTTGAGTTATAGTGTTCAAGATTAAAATTTGTAAATATATATTTAAGATTTAAGATTTTAAAATTTAGACATCGAGTTACAATGAGTCTGAACTAATTTTTTTTTTAGAATTTAACTTTCCGATTAAATTATAATGTTGAACATAAAAAAAAAAAAGATATCATGATATAATGTTATTTCTCAATTTTTTTTTTTTAAAATAAATTAGAATCTAGATGTAGGGATGTAATTGAGCCAAACTTTTGAATATTTGAGTTTGGCTCGTTTATAATTGAGTCGAGCTCGAGTTTTATTTAACGAATATATTCATGGCGAATATTTTTTTAATTTTGTAAAATATATTATATGTATTTAAGCTTTAAGAGTTAAATTATAATGAGTTTGAGTTAATAAAATTTTTCTTTTTAGAGTTCAGACTTTCTTCTTGAGTTATAGTATTTAAGATTAAAATTTTTAAATATATATATTTAAGATTTTAAAATTTAGACATTGAGTTACAATGAGTCTGAAATAATTTTTTTTTTAGAATTTAGCTTTCCTATTAAATTATAATGTTCAACATAAAAAAAATTTAGATATCATGATATAATGTTATTTCTCAAAAAAAATATTTTTAAAAAATAAATTAAAATTCAGACGTAGGGATATATTCGAGCCAAGCTTTTGAATATTTGACTTTAGCTCATTTATAATCGAGTCGAGTTCAAACTTTATTTAAGGAATATATTCATGGCTCACAAGATACTCAAATTTTTATCGAGCATAAATGAACTTAATAAATATAAATTATAAATTTAATTGCCCCTCATATTTTTTAGATATAAAATGTTTAAAAATAAGTACAATTTCTCTTAAATTCAACATATTAAATTAGAATATAGTATATTTTCTATCAAATTAAACATGACTTTTTTTCCACCTCAATTAGATGAAAAATATACTAGATTCTCTTTAAATAGTACTTTGGATGGAAAATATACTAGATTCTCTTTAAATGACGCTGAATTTAGGAAGAATTATATTAAGTGGGAAAAAATTATGTTCAATTTGATAGAAAATATACACGATTTTAGTTTAAAGTGCTGAATTTAAAAGGAATTATATTCATTTTTGGATATTTTGCACCTAAAAAATATGAGGTGCAATTAGATAATAATGATTGCACGAGGGAATTAAAGCAAACAAAACTTTACATGCAGGGAGTGGAAACAAAGTTTTTTAGAAATGAAGATTGAATACAAAGTTGAAGTTGTACTTAGGGATTTTTTTTTCGAATTGACTTTTTTTTAATCCCATTATTATTTGCATGCGACTCTCTTCTATCTCCTATATGCAAAGTGATGCATCCTCTTTTCTCTCATGTATGCAAAGTGATTCTTGATTTTTACAAACCAGCACTAAGTTGGTGCTAGTTTGAAAAAAAAACAACATCAATGTAGTACTGATTTGAAAAAAAATAGCATCAACATAGTGCTGTTTTGAACAAAAAAATAGTACCACATTGGTATTGGTTTTGAAAAAAACCACCAACGTGGTGTTGGTTTAAAAAAAAAAGCACCAATGTGGAGTTGTTTACAAAAAAAATACTTTCAAAATAGCACCAACGTGGGGCTAGTTTGAAAAAAATAGCATAACATTTTGAAAAAAAAACAGCTCCAACATGATACTAGTTTGAAAAAAACAACACCATATTTAAAAAAAAACAACACTAACAATGTTTTTTTTTCAAACCAGTATCACCTTCGTGATGGTTTGTAAAAACTAGCAACACTTTGCATCTAGGAGAGAGAAGAGCCTGCATTACTTTGCATATAGGAGAAAGAAGACAGTTGCATGTAGATGAGACATCAAACATCGCTCATGTGTATGTGTGTGCACATATATATAATCCTAGGTTAGACCCCGACCAGATCGTAGCCGAATTCCGACCAGATGTCGTCCAGAATCTGGTCGGACTCTGACTATGATCGCAGGCAATTGTGGTAAGATTCTGGGATCTAATCCACTCGTAATCCAACAACGGTCGGAATCTAGTCGCGATCCCGCTGGGTTCAACTTCCCCTAGGCCATAGTTTTGGTTGGGGCAGGCGACCGTAGGCCACCGATGGTGGGCAGGCGACCAGGTGCTGAGCGAGCGGGTGATCGGTAGCAGGCAGGCGTGAGGCGTACTAGCAGGATTCGGGCGTTGCACAACGAGGGATTCAGCGAGGAAAAGTTCCTTTTTACAAAAATAAAAAGGAAAATGATGATGCAGCGAGAAAATTTTGATTTTAGAAAAAAAGTTACGCTGGCCTGCCACGAGGGCAGGTCCACAGCGTTCCACAACTATATATATATATATATATATATATATATATATATATATATATATATATATATACACTAAAAGCCTATCTTTTTGTATAAATATTTATTTTGAAATAAGAATCACATTGGTCAAATGTCTACATTTATATACTAAATGTAGTTATTCATTTAATTTATATTGAAGATAATATGGTGTGTGGTGTCACACAGAAGATCATGTTATCAGTTCCTTATAAATTATAAATAGTTGCTCACAACCAAGATGGAATGAGACAAACCATTGAAATGATTATAGTATAATTTGATATTAGTTTATCTTGACTATAAGATTATACTAGTACACTCTGAATGTATTGAGCAGGACCATTTGAGGTTGTTCTTTTTATACTGACTGTAAAAAAGAACAGGACCTTTGTTATTATGGATGTGTGCACTCTTAATCATGATATAATAATAAACACGTATACTTAATATTTATTTCTTTAATTTATCAAAGGGTGAGATTTAGTTCGTTAAATCAATAGTCTAGATAAGTTGAGAAATAATATTATTTATATGGTGTGTTGTTGATTATAGAATGAAATTGTGTCCTAGTGATCTAGGTTGATGATGTCCCCTTGAGGAGCTCATAAGGATTGCCATGTAAACCCTGCAGGTGGACTTAGTCCGACATGCCAATAAGGTTGAATGATACTAGTCTTGGAGCTAAATATTAATTAAATGAGTTGCCAGTAACTCATTTAATTAATGGACATTCGATATCTTAAACACAGGGAGACTAACACACTCATGACAAGAAGGAGCCCATATTGTAATATGAGATTGGTGCGGTAGTGCAATAATAACTCTTTAGTGGTATGAGTTATTATTGATGAACTTGAGTTGGGTGTTCGGGACGAACACGAGAAGCTCAAGCTCATCGGGAGACCAAAATCAATTCCTCCTCTCGGTCCCTGTTGTAGCCTCTTATTTATAAAACCTTATATCCATCCAAAGCTCAGCTTCTTAACCAAGCTTAAGGGTCAGCCACATCCTTGCTTGGAGCTCAAGCTAGGGTCGACCAAGCCTTGCTTGGTGCCCAAGCAAGGGGCCGACCATATAAGAAGAGAAAAGGAAATAAAAGAGAGTTTTTATTTTGTTAAAAACTTTCCTTTTATGATGATTTCCATATGATTTTAAAAGAGAGTTTTAAATTTTAAAATCTTTCCTTTTATAACTTTCTACAAAGGATTAAAAGAGAAATTTGAAATCTTTCCTTATTTGTAGTTATCTATAATGTTTAAAAGAAAAATTTTAATTTTAAACTTTCCTTTTATTAACCATGATATAAAAGAAGTTTTATTTTAAATCTTTTCTTTTATAGACATCCACAAAAGGATTTAAAAGAGAAGATTTTAATTTTATAAAACATGCCTTTTATAGCTAACCACAAAAGGAATTTTAAAAGAGAGATTTTAATTTTTGTTTAAAATCTTTCTTTGTTTGGACATGATGTGGCCGACCATGTAAAGAAATAAAAAAAAGTTTTAATTCTTTGTTTTAAAACTTTTCTTTTTTGGATTCACCAAGGATTATAAAAGAGAGGGAGAGGGTGCCTCATTGAGAACAATCTAAGCCTTGCATCTTTTCTATTGTGGCCAAAACTCCTCTCCTCTATTCCCATGGTGGCCGACCCTCTTCCTTCTCTCTTCTCCTTTTGTTTTCTTTCTTGGAGGCCGGCGGCATCAAGCTTGGTTTTCTCTTGGTGGCCGGTTGCTTGAAGGAGAAGAAGAGAAGGAAGCTCTTTTGTCTAGCATCCCTTGGAGGTTAGTTGGTGGCCAAAACTTGGAAGCAAAGGAAGAAGCTTGGGTGGATTTCATCTTGGTAGATCGTCCCTCACACGACGTCCAAGAGAAGGAGAGGAATACAACAGAAGATCAAGAGGTCTATAAGCTACTAAGGAAAGTATAATTAGTTATTTGTTTCCGCATCATAACTAGTTCATCTTCTTTGTATAAATATTGAAAAACAAAACACAAGAGACTATCGATTTTAGGCTATCGTTTTTGTTATCGATTTTGTGTTTCAATTTCATGTTTCGATATTGTGCTTCTATTGAGGTCTCTGTAGTTAAACCTAGTTTACTGCAAGAAGTTAAATATCCGTTTTCTTTGAAAGGCTTTGTCTAGGAAGTGGTGGATGATCCCATACCTAAGAAGGCCTAGTGCCTTGCCATGTTTAATCTGGAAGCTGATATTTGAAATAGATATTTAATTAACTTCTGTAATATAGTTTAACTTATGAAGAACACATTGGTTAAACTTGGAGTAAAAATGTTAAGTATCGTTTCCAATCCAAGTTTAACTTCTGAAGGACAATTTGGATTAATAATGTTAAGCATCGTTTGCAATCCAAATTTAACTTCAGTAGAGCACATGAGTAACTAGAATAGTTCTATGCTTGTATAAATTTTTGTACATGGGAACTAGAACGGTATTCCAAGTGTATATATATATATATATATATATATATATATATATATATATATATATATATATATATATATATATATATATATATATATATATATAATTTTGATATGTTGAACACTTTATGCTGCACATCCCATGTGCATCTAAATTTTTTTTCTATTTGAAAATTTTTTTATGTTTAATATTAAAACTCAACCCCTAAACCCTAAAGACAAAATCTGATTATATGTATATATATATATAAATATAACCCAACCCGACAAAATCTGATTGACATAATTAGAAGCTTAAAATAATAAATAAAAAATAAATAATATATTGAGATGTTGACGGTGTGCGATACAAAAATCAAAATAAATAAACATTAATTATGAACAATAAAAGTGAATAGTAATTATGAACAATAAAAGTAAACAGTAATCTTGAATAATAATTATAAAAAGTACTTTGTTTTTCTTTGAGAGAGGCTAGGTCAAGGGAAATTTTTGTCAAGTCCTTTTGCACTATTTTTTTTTTCTTTTTTGTTTTCTAATGAGCATCACCTATTAAGGAACTCACAGTTTAATCATTGCCCCGACTATATTTAGGAATTGAGATAATATGCCTTCCTTACTGAGCATGCATAGGACTTATCTAACCAAACTTTATGTTATTCCTTATATAGTTATTATTCCCCTTTTGGTTACTTAAATAAGGACTAAGGAAATTTTTAGGAGAGTAATTATTAGTTAAGGAAAACAAGATAAAGCCTCCACTAACCTAGAGATGGTTTAGTTCTCTATAGAAATAATTTTATTAAACATAGAGATATTACAAGAACATAAAACAGGAGTTAATTACATAGATGCGGTATATACAGATGGAAAAATATGGACATTACATCAACTCACTGAACTTAGGAACAAACAGACGAAACTTGCTGAGCTGAGACTGCTTGCACGTCGGGGGTCTTTGTCTCTTTGGGTCGAAACTAGAAGAGCTTTTATAGAGGAAGAGAGTAAAGAGAGGAAAGACAATTGTTGAGCAAAGGAAGGAGACTTTTACGGAGAAGAGTTCCTTCTTGAAAGAAGAAAGACAGTTGCTGAGAAAAGGGCAGGAGGTCAATTACTGAGTGAAGAAAGAAAGACAGTTGGTGAGAAAAAGGAAGGGGCCATTTTCTGAGTGAAGAGCATAGCAAAGAAGACATCTAGAGGATAAGAGAGAAATAAGGTGACAAAAGGAGATGGAGCTGTAAAGTGAGTCTGTCAGAGTGGTAGTGGCGTGTGAGACCCTTAGGGTTCTAGCATGTTTTCAAGGTTCTGTTCACCTATAGAATCCATTGATGAAGTAGAGCACTGGTTCCCTGGGCTTCATTGAACTGGGCTTGTTGGTTGTAAGAGTTGTTGGCTTGGGCCTCACTTCTTTGGGCCTTGGCAAGAACTACTCTATAAGCTCTAGCAGAAAGGGCTAAAGTTGCTCTTGCTTTATGAGCCCATCGTTCGACTTTTCGTTGGTAGTGCTGTAGTAATGTTGTTTGTTGGGTTATGAAAGAGAAGGGAGAGAACCTGATTCTGATGTCTCTGGGCTAATAATTTTTTTCAATATATGTTTCTCCGGCTAGGAGGTACTCAATGGGATCTTGTTGTCGATCCCATGTCCGGTTGGACCCTTGGACAGAGGCTCTCCAGTGTTTGACTTGATCCATTAATGAAGGAAAGACATCCCAATCAATATCAAAATCAAAAGTACAGTCATCAAATTTTGATTGTTGTCCATTAAGCTCATCAATGTTTTTTTTTTTTTTTGATAAGATGTCTAGCAGGTTCAATTTCAAATCTACCCATTCTGGAGGAGAGTTGTCAATAACACATATAGCATGTCTCTTCTTCTTCAAGAGCTAAAGAGATGATTTGTCCAATTTTTTTTTGAAAAGTTTCAAATATAATCAACATCATGTACCCATAATTTATAAAGAAGACCGTAGTCTATTAAGAGGAATGGAGTAATCAACCTGCCTTTAACTATTGGAGCCTCATACGTATCAATATTTATATGCACTTTTAGGGAAAAAATAAACTAGTTGACATTGACACCCATATTTTTCTGAAGTTTCACAAGTTTCGTTCTTTTGTTGACATTTGATTTTGGAGCTGAATTCTGCTTCATAGATAATTGTCATTCCTTTTGGGACCTTTTGATGTAATAGTTTCAAGGCTACATAACTTAGTAAAAATCTGGAAGGTAGATATTTCGGCCATCCTGCGTAGGTAGATGACAATATCTTCAGGAATAGGATTGGTAAGGCCTAATATTATTGCTTTTGATGTCCTTTGTGATGAAGTGGCTTCTGATCGAACTTTTAACTGTCCCAAAGTTAAATACTTTGGTCTGTGGATAGTAGGTTCAACAACGTTGAAGCTAGGCATTGTTGCTAGGGCATGTGCATAAGTCTTTTCTTGTTCCTCAATTTTCATTGGTGCTTTTCACTAGTTTTAAGTAGAGTGCTAATAAAGAAATTAGGGCTAATGACTGCTCTTGCTGTAGTAAAGACTTCTTGTAGGGGGTAGAAACCTTTAAAGGAAGGATGCTCACACCCTTGGAAAGCAATAGCTATTTCTTCCCAGTCATAATAGACTCTTGCTTATGTATCAGAGTATAAGACTCCTGCTTGTGTATCAGAGTATACTACATAACAAGAAAATTTTTTTACAGCTAATTTTTATATCATTGTTTGAAAGTAATTAGTCAGGGCATATATAATAGCGATCTTGTAATTTGAACTACCTGAGATTGTAGAAATGTTCCATATGTTATCAAGCAAACAAGTTTGTATATGGTCAAGCTTTTCTCTTGTTGTAAAGTGGAATTGTTCCTCGTAGCGAGTGAACTATGGGAGTTTCTAATTGCCAAACCTTATGATTTTCATGGCAAAAATTTTTTTTACTTTCTTTTGTCTATTCGTGCTTGCAAAAGTCATGAAGTTAATGTAAAAGTCTAGAAAGTGTATCAGTCGGAGAATTATTACCTTAATATGTTTCCATTGAATCTTTAATCCTTTGTTGATAATTATGTCTATAAATTTTAACCATATTTTGGTACTAAGTCCTTTTCTTAAACTTTTATTTGTTGACTATATTTTACTATAGCTTCATAGTCTATCCGAACTGTGATTTCTAACTTGCTATAAATGAAAAGTCGAAAAACATCTAAACAATAGATTACTGTTAAAATTTCATAATCAAGAGAAGTGAAATGACCTTTTTTTTTTCTTTGTACTAACCAGAAGCATATCTACATATGGCTTCTGTATATTTTGGTTCATATTTGGATGGTTTTTGGTAAAGAATATCTCTCCATCTTGTTTTACAACCATCTGTTTCGATAATTAGGTAATAAGAATCAAGTGGTAATGTTACGATTGAGATTTATTTTACCATGTCTTTAGTTTGTCTGACTAATTGTAGGTCTTGTTTATTAAAGTATTTTTATCTTGTTCCTGATGTTTTGTTATATAAAAGTCCACTAATTTTCCCTATATCTTTCAAATATTGTCTGACATAATTGAGTAATCCTAAAAAATACCTAAGTGTCTTAGTGTCCTCTATTTTATCAGGAAAGCTTAAAATTTTAGAAGTAATATGGAATTGACGGGAGATTTTTCCTTGTCCAATTTCTACTCCCAAAAGTCTATGTGTTTGATTGCAAGCTTCATTTTACGTCTAGAGATTATTAAGCCATGTGGTTCAAATAAGTTAAATACTAAATATAAATGTGCATAGTATTCTTCCTTTGTTTTGGAGAATACGAGAACATCATCGATATAAACACATGTACAATTGGCTAGAGTTTTAAAAATAATATCCATTTTTCTTTGAAAGATTTGTAGTGTTTCTTTTAAGCCAAATGACATCACTAACCATTCAAAATGACCTTATGAACAAGAAAATGTTGTCCATTTTATAGAGTCTAGATGTATCTTAACTTGTCAAAAACTTGATTTCATATCAAATTTAGAATATCATTTGGAATCTTATATTTTGTTAAGTAGTTGATCTTTATCTAGAATTTTATACCATATTCTTGACAGTTATCATTCAGACATTTATAATTGAATATCATTCTAGATTATTCTCTTTTCTGTTCAACCCCCTTATTTACTATGAAGGTTGGACTTCTATACCTTGACATACTTCGTTGGATGACTCCAAGTTTTAATAATTGTTGGATATGCATTTTACATTCTTTTGTTTCCCAATTAATGTAACGTAAGTCTTGCTTTTATTGCTAAATCAGAATTTATAATTGCCAATTTGCAATATATTTGATCCCTTTCCCAATATTTAGTGGGATTGCCACCTATAATTTCTGACTGTTCGAGTCTCAAGACTAGATTGTCTATATCTGTTTGGGTAGATATTAAATGTACTAGCTTTGATGTGGCTAAAAAATCGACTAGTATGTCTAAGTAATTGAATAAATCCTAAAAGATTAAGGGCTCCAAAATACTATGTTCGGTAGTGTCAGAAAACATATGCATTAACCAGTAGTTAGTAGGTAAATTTCACCCTGCCTGTACAGGCAGTGCCCCAACCTCTCACAATGAGGGGCTGGGACCCACTACTTTAAGTGTGGGTCCCACCATCCCAATGTGAGAGGTTGGGGCATTGCCTGTACAGACAGGATCGAATTAACCTAGTTAGTACAAGAATTTTTATCCGAAAATTGACAGTCTGAACTTGTGGTATTACACTGAGTTTCTTGTTCTTAGACTACAGTTGCAGGCTTGGGTACTACCTTGATAGGAGGTGCACAAGGAGCAAGAAGATTGGACGGAGGGGTATCATCCTACGTACCTACAGTGGAAGGATAGTCAGAGACAATAGGGGAGAGGATAAGAGTAAAAAGAAAAAGGACATAATCTTTGGTAAGGAGAATGTCATGATCTGATTGAACCAAAAAGTTGAGGTCAAAAATAAGATACATATTAGAGTGTGAGAGGGGGTTGATCCAAAGTTTGAAGAGGGAAAGAGGACTATAAGTATCACAATTGGTGTAAAATTAAAGATGGATATTGGTGACAAACTCGTACGAGTGAATGTTTTACCGTCAAATTGTGTACTAACCAAAGGATGAGTAGCAATTTTAACAATGTGGCAGGTAATATTGATAAAAGGGTTGTTTCATCAATAGAGTTGATAGATCCACTATCAAGAAAGATATGTAATATAAATTCATGACCATGAATATTTACAAGACAATGAACCTTGATGTGTGTGTATATATATCTATCTTAGGTAGGATATTATAAATATTAGGATATTAATATATATCCCAATATATATTAGGATATATAGTATAATATAAGATATTTTAGTATTTTCTTAACTTGTTTTTATAGAATTATCTTTTTCTAGAGGATAGAGAACTCAAGACAAAGTGAGAGAATTTTTTTTTTGTGTAAGAAGGAGCACCCTATGTTTACACCATCTCTAAATAGAATTGAAATACAAAAAATGTAAGTAGAATTTTCTTAGGTGAATCTTTAAACAAAGATATGTCCCACGGACACTTTAAACTATACCGTTTGATTAAAATATATTCTTCTTTTGCCTAAATTAAGATAAGAAGTTCGGGATAAATCGACACTTTCTATTCGAATCAAATAATTCAGCATATTCCACATTAATAGGAGTACATTTATATTTATGCTTCATGAATATAATATTTTAGGGACATTTCTGATAATATCAAACATTATTCCTATCTTTGCATTTGTAATTTCCATAGTTTTAGCCCTAGTTAGAAAAGGACTAGAGAAACTATCTAGTTATAAATTGGGTATAGAACCCATAAAGGATGCTTGGTTACAATTCCAAATCCGCTATTATATGTTTCCTCTAGTTTTTGTTGTTTTTGATGTTGAAGCGGTATTTCTTTATCCATGGGCAATGAGTTTTGATGTATTGGGTGTATCCGTATTTATTGAAGCTTTCATTTTTCCTGCTTATCTTAATTATTGGTTCAGTTTATGCATGGCAAAAAGGAGCATTGGAATAGTCTTAACTAAAAATAAAAAGAAAAGAAAAGATTACATTGAGACAGTTATGAATTTGATTCAGTTTCCCCTACTTGACAAAAAAAATACCAATTCAGTTATTCCAACTATATTGAATGATCTTTCGAATTGGTCAAGACTTTCTAATTTATGGTCGTTTCTTTACGATACCAATTGTTGTTTCATTGAATTTGCTTCATTAAAAGGCTCGTGATTCGACGTTGATCATTATGGATTGGTACCAAGATCGAGTTCTAGGCAAGCATACCTCATTTTAACGGTCGACACAGTAATAATGAAAATAGCTCCTTTAATAAGATTATATGAGCAAATGCCCAAATCAAAATATGACATTGCTATGGGAGCCTGGACTATTACAAGAGTTATGTTTAGTACTGATTCTTATAGTACTCATTCCTGTCGATATCTATTTCCTAGGCTGCCCACGTAAACCGGAGGTTGTTATAGATGCTATAACGAAACTTCGTAAGAAGATATCTAGAGAAATCTTTGAAGATAGAACTGTCTTAACAGGAAAATTGATGACTTACTATCAATAATAAGTTTTATGTTCGGCGTAGTATTCATATTGGAAATTATGATCAAGAATTACTCTATTAATCTGCATCTACTTTAGGGATGCCTTTTAAAATATTTTTTCAATCCAAAAGTTTAATATCCCCCCCTTAATTAGTAAATCAGGAAAGGTAAATTTTTTTGTGCAAAATAAAAAATAAGTCACTATTTTAAAATTTCATTGTAAATTGAAATACTCAAAACAAATAAATACAAATGTGGGATAAATAAAAAAAGATGCAACAAGATCGTTTATCGATTGGTTAGTAAAACATGAGCTAGTTCATAGATCTTTGGGCTTCAATTGTCAGGGAATAGAAATAGTATAAATAAAAACTGAAGATTGGGATTCCATTGCTGTCATTTTATATGTATATTATTACAATTATTTACACTCCCAGTGCGTCTATGATATAGCACCAGGGGATTTTAAGCTAGTGTATATCATCTTACGAGAATAGAGTATGATATAGATAAACCTGAAGAAATATGTATAAAAGTATTTGCTCCTAGAAATATCCAATAATCTTATCTGTTTTCTGAATTTAGAGAAATGTTGATTTTCAAAAACGTGAATCATATGTTGGGAATCCTTTATTATAATCATCCACGCCTTAAACGTATTTTAATGCCTGAAAGTTATATAGGTTGGCCCTTTCGTAAGGACCATATTATCCCTACTTTCTATGAAATACAAAATTCTCATTAAATGATAAGAATAAGAAACTAATGTTTAGTTATACGACTATGACACTATTCCAAATTTTATTCAAATGAAGGAAGATTTTTACACCCCGTTTTAGATGAAAGAAAGTAACCGGACTTTAATTCATATTATGAATAACCTAAAAAAACTCATTTATATTCAAAAATTAGGAAAAGGTTATATCCATTTCATATGAGCAGAAATAATAAAATGAATTAAAAGAGTTCTGCACTATGAACTTTGTACCACACACATAACTTACTTAGATGGACCCCGAAAAGTCAAAGTAACATACGTAAGAGTGAAGAAATGGAATAAATACAAAAAATATATAGAATTAAGAAATGAAAGAAAATACAAATAAGAAATAAAAAGGAGACGACACTATAATCACACTTTATTCTTTACTATAATCATACATATATTTTACTAATCCCTCCAACAGGAAATATATATCTATACATCTAGATTAGTAACTGGAAGCTCTATACTATTAACGAAAATGTATCCTGAGCTATCTTGACTATGATGAATTTGTATGAATATCTATCTGATACATTATTTACATGTTAGGAATCAAATTTGAACTGGTGGCACAAGGGTTTTCAGTCCTCTGCTCTATCAACGCATCGTCCTGGTGTAGTGTTTGTGTCTATGTCAATTAAAGGGACTAAAAAGTAGTAAAAAATTTAACTAGTAAACGTAAGGATAATGATATGGTCAATAATAGAGATTATTTGCCCATATATGTTTATTTGTAGAGGTATTGTATCTATCAAAATTGGGATAAGATCCAAGGATTTTAGTTCGGATATATTTGTATTATGAAAGAGTGGAGTGAATGAGAAAGATACAATTTTGTTTGAACTGAATTGCTAATGAAAAAATATATATTTTAAATTTAGTTTTCAATGTCTAAACTTTTAGATGTTTAGTTGACCAAATTCCTACAATAAAATCAAATATGAAATGTAATTTTAGGCGCTTACATAAATGTATACATAAAAGACTAAAATTTAGTTGAGCCCCTTAAGTAGACTAATATTTAGTAAACCACTTAATTTGACCAACACTTGGATCTTTTACTCGATAATTGACATATCTTTTGTTAGTTAGTGTCAAATATTTAATTTACATCGATTAATTTTAGGGATGATTATCTCAATTTTACAAAAAAATTGTATCAGTCATTAAGATAAATTGGGAATCACTTGTAACGGATGATCCATCAACCCAACATTTTTAGATCAATCATCCATTAAAAGAAATTCATCCGTTAATTCAGACTCGATCTATATTCATTTGTGGTAAAAATGATAACGCTCACCAACCCAATATCGCCGACCTCCAGGCTAGATATGGTAGGTAAATCACAGAAGACTTTGTCCAGCAATATTAACACATGCAAGGGGATGAGGTAACCCGCGGAGCTTTCACTCCCATAAAGAATCAAACCCAAGTTTATCTATGGCAACATCACTGCATAAACAATCTGCCCTAGCCCATTGGGGCCTCGGTCTACCCTCATTGAACAATATCTCATTAGTTGTAAATTAAAATCAAGCATTCAAAGAAGGGCCTTGCCTCTCAAGTTCCAGCTAATTTATCATTTTCCCTTAGATTTTGTTTGTATAATTAGGAAGAACTAAAGATATTTATATTTAGAGAAATTTCGAATATGGTCAAGCTTGTACAAGATTGTCAAAATCCCAATAGTATACCTCAAGGTAATGCCTTAGAGGTTTATCTCAAATTGTAAAATTTTCTTGATTACCTCTTATAAAGAGGTGAATTAGTGGAATCTTTCTAACTGTTGATGTATGGAACAAGTCTTAGACCATGTAGTAGGAGAGGTCTTCGAACAATGTAAAATATCCATATTGACATTTAGCATTGCTATATTTAGTTTTCACTTCGCACTCACATTTAGTTTTGTTCGGCTATCATGATTATAGTTGTCACAAACACTTACTACTTACCTTAAATTTGAGTTTGTGGTGCGATACCGAACACACCATCTATTCAACCTCTGTAGCCGAGTCATTTATTCCAACACAAGACACCTTTGAGAGCTTTACAACACTAGCTATCAAGAATCTTAATTTTTCCCACCTTTCAAATTGCTCAACATGATGATATTTCTCAAAATATCAACAAGCACGCACATTTAAGGATACAAAGATTCTCCCAAACCTTACTAGTCGATTCTAAATAGATTCTAAAGTGATATATCATGGTCGGAATTGTCTTTGGCCATGAACTCCACTGCCCTGCCATATCGCCAAATGTCCGTGTCCTTTGTGTTAATAGGTATCAGATGTTCTTGCTCTAGAGATCTCAGACATGGAATTCATGATGCTACTTGCCTCCTATTAATTAGTTCTTCCCCTAGATAAACACTATTCGCTATCCATGATGCTTGTGTATTTGAGTCATAACCCAACGTCCAGTTCCATATAACATAGCAGGTCTATCCATCGTTTTGAAAAACTTCCCTTTAAGTTTTAAAGGTATATTACAGTCACAAAGAACAAACTACAAATCTTGTTAAATTGGAGGAACAGCTCAATCCCTAGTGCAGTTACTAAACTATCCTTTTACTGCTTTTGATTCAGGCAGTTCTATTTCTTTCATCTTTTTTCTCCTTGCCATATTCTATGGCATGATCCTACTTCTTTTCGAACACCTATCAGCATCATTGTCCTAATTCATCGATCGACATCTGAGCATCCATTGCAAAGTAGGAAACTAGTTGTTGATTCTTAAAACTGATGTAGTTTACCTAAATCATCTATAAGCTATTCAAGAGTCTCAACATGCTAAATGTATTATAGTATCTGACCTATTCTCTTGATATAAGAAAGAAAATGTAACAAAACACCATCACAAATCACAAAGAAACAAACAGTAGATCTAGTATTAGTATATTGTAGCATGAATGAACATCTCATAAAGTATAAACATTCCAAGGATCAAAATAGCTGATTCTTTAATTTTCATAAACAAGAACTCAATTGTTCATACTAGCAATCATAAAACAAGAACGCATTCAATAAGTAGGACTTCATTTGATTTGAGACTAACCAGATAAGCTATTGAACACCAAGTGTTACTATAGAAGAGCAAGCATGAACACTGAAAACACTGTCATGGATGAGCGAAATCGTGCATCAGTAGGAATTCTATTGCAGTAGTTTTAGCAGTCAGTTGATCAGTTCATCTACAATTCAATGGCAGATCTTCGTAATCTAGAAAACAATACCAAAGCAAGTGCTATGATCACAACAAATGGTGGAACGGAGACTCTAAACCAGAGAAGATTATTAATTTCTACGATTCGATTCACTCTTTGCAAAATTCTCTGTACAAAGATAGACAAAAATTGCACTTTGAAGGGTGAAATCAACCACTCACCAAGATGTTTCCTTTAGCCCTCGTAAAAGGCAGTTGCTCCGATCAGTGCAACCGCGACGGAACCGCTCGCCAATCCGACCCAGAAACTCCTCCATGCACGGGCGAACCCTCCATGCTTCGGTTGATTTTCTGATGGAGGTAGATGAAGATTACCGTCGTTTTCTTCCTGCATCGGCAGTGTGTCTGGTCTTGCCATAAATGACGGAAGGCTAGCAGCGGTCTCTTCGGATGGATAATTCGGCGGTTGCCTGCCGTACTCTTCCGAAATCGGCGGCGCATTCGGCTCTATTCTGTAAAATCCCAACTCCCCGCTAGTCGCCGGAGCCATGGCAAAGTGTTCGGGAAGCCAATCATAGCACTCTGCTTGGGAAGCCGCCTGCGGCGAGGCACCGAGGCTCCAAAGCACGCGTGTAGAGATGCGGAAGAAGCCCTCGGAACGTCTGGAGGAGCGGATAAGGGGAAAGGTGAGGGTTTTTCCTGCGGCAGCGGGCAGCGAAGAGAGGGGGACAACGGCGGCGCCTTCCAACCTTGCGTTAGCACCGCCGCGGCCGAAGGGGAAGCGAGATGAGAAGATCTGGACAGTCAGGGTGGATTGTGCGTCGCGGAGGACGCGGGGGGAGAGGGGGAGGTGGAGATCGGGACTGGGGCCCTTGAGGGAGAGCGACTTGGTGGATCGCTTTGCGGTGGGGTCGATCCAGGCGACGGCGAAGATCTTGGGCTTGGAAGAAGGGAGGAGGAGGAACGAGGAAGATCCCCTGAGACGGTTGCTTCCACCGGCGGAGTGGAGGAAGATGGTGAGCTCGAGGGTGGCATCCGCCGCGTCGACGTCTGAGAACGGCATTGCTGCAACCCCGCGGCCGATTCGGCACGTCACGGGTATGAACCGGGGAGTTACACGATTCGTGACGCTTTTGGAAATAAAATCAACGACGATTACGGAATCGCATGAGAAGTTTCACTATCCATTTATTTAATGAATCTAGGTTTTGGACAAATAAAACTTAAGTAATGAAATCGCCGATAAATCAAAGCTAGTCATTATTGAAATAAAAAAGACCGTTTTGTTTATTGACAAATGAAATTATTATTAATCGGAACAGAAAAAACCATGGGAGTTGCCCCGATGAGAATCCGAGAAATCATCACTATAAATAAATTTAAAAATACACATGCGGCGGTCATTCCTGAGCGAGCGGAGAGAGAGGTTTAGCGGTGGCTCACCCAGTCGAGCTTTGCAATGACTGCATCAACGACTTCTTGGGTGGTGCTGCTTCCTCCCAAGTCTTTGGTCCGGCGCTCGCCTTCTGCAATCACTCTCTTGACGGCAGTCTCCAGTCGATCGGCGAACGACGGGAACCGCAGATGCCGCAGCATCATGGCAGACGAGAGCAGCAGCGCCACCGGGTTTGCCTTCTTCTGCTCCACCAGCTTCTGGTTCCCTACGTTGCCGGCTGTAGCACCTTGCTCGAACACTGCATGTTCTTTGCCCACGTTTCCTGGCAATTCAAAATGCTTAGTTTCATACTATAGTGAAGACCATATTATATTAACAATTTTAAACTATGGCAATGAGGTTTCTTCCTCATCAAAGCATGGAGACTGACTTATAGGTTTTGAAAATTGTTTGACTTTTAAAGCTCTAACTAAATTAATCAATATGTTTATTGCTATTGTAAGTGTATCATTTCATTGTTCATGTTAGTTTTTGTAATTTGTAGGTTGCACATCAGATGGCCAAGAAAATTTTACCTCCTGGCATAACTCCACTGCCTCCGGCAATTCCAGCAGCCGTGTTTGCCACTAAATTGCCATAAAGATTTGGTGTGACCTGCAGAATAAAGATATCGCCACGAGACCAACTATGTTAGCTTCATGAACATATCGGTGAATGGCATAGGATTGCTCCTATCTACTAGGAGGAGACAATACAATGCCTAGAGAAAACAAATTTAATTAGGATATGATTTACTTTGCAAGGATAGGATCTAAATTATCAGTATAAGCAACAGAGATCTTATCTCATCAAGTCACACATTAGGTTATAGTGCGGTAGGACCTACTTTAAGATCGCGGTAGAAACTAATTTTATCTTGAAGATTGAGCTATAAAGCACGGGAATGGATACAAAATAACATATGTACATTTCAAGTTGAATATTATATGGTGCAAAAACAAATGAAAGATAACAGTTTAAATCTCTCTAAAAAACACATGCATTGCAAATTCACTGGGAAAATATATTAAATCTCTTTTTGACAGTGTTTGCAAGATTTCCGGTGTTACGAAAACAAAAGTGAGACCATTTTGTTAGTACCAGAAATTTCATTGATGCTCAGGGTAGAATTCATAAGCAAGCAAGATGCAATCAACCCAGAGTATGTATGTCAATAAGCTCATCCAATCCATAATTCAACACAAATTAAAATGATATATAAAATCCTTTGATAAAACTAACCCGGTATAGGATAATGGAAAAAAAATCTTAAAATCTCTATGAAATGAGAAGGGGCTAATGCCAGTAATAGTTAGATTGCTACTATTTGAATGTTTTCATGGGTCTACATATGAGTGAGCTGCATATGGGCCCATATCACCATATGGCATGTGTGGGTTCCAAGTTCCCTGTTGCATATGCAAAGGCGGCCTCACAAGTCATATATGGATTACTTTTTAAAACACAGTTGATGCTAACTACAAACAAAACATAACAAGCTAACCAACAATGCTGTCAGACAATAGTAAAGTGAAGTACCTCCAGGTTCGTCCATGATTTAATTCCTAAGTATAATTAGGATAAACAGTTTGAAAATTCAATACTTAAATACAGTATCAAAAATAGTGTACAAACACTAATCAAACACGATAATTAACTCATAAATTCTTGATTGGCTAGTTCACCATCTGCGGTGTAAAATAGGAAGGAGGTCTACTTTATACACAAAAATGAAAAACAATAAATAAATATAGTTATCTACTCAATTCTCAACTATGAACGATCAAAAAGATGTATAAAGTTGAACTAGCGAACAAATTTTGGTCTTGCATTGAATTGTAGCAACTTGAAATATTCTTTCACTGGAAGGTGAAAAATTAGAGAAATTAATAATATGGCTGAGCATTAGGAAGCATACCATGACATCAAATTGTTCAGGCTTTGACACAAGTTGCATGCAACAGTTGTCAACTATGATTTCATTATATTTTATCCCTGGGTATTTGGTTGCAACCTCACGGCAAGATTCTAAGAACAACCCATCAGCAAGCTTCATAATGTTTGCCTTATGCACTGCTGTGACTTTCTTCCTGTTGTTAAGGTAAGCATACTCAAATGCATACTGCGCGATGCGCTCGGAACAAAATTTTGTTATTACCTAGCCAAAAAATTAAGAATTTAATAAGAAGTAAGAAAATATCACGGGTGAAATGCAAGGCTAACAATGGTAACAAAAGTAGAATCCGCAGCGGCCCCACACGGTTGGCGGCCCCACGGCCCCACGGCTATGAAAATAGCAAGTGATGATTTTGATAGGTTCACATCGAATTTTGATGGCTAGCCTTAATCAATGACAGATATTGCTAAGAAGTTTGGGGCTATTATACCTATAGTTCGTCCAAAGAGAAACCGGTCAATTTACTAACCATTTGAATCTCTTTTAACCTAGACGATAAACTCAGAAAATCGGTAAATTTTACCATAATTTTATTGTGCAAAAAAAAAAAAATCTAATGGACCCCAAAATCAAGCCGCTTACCTTGAGGCTCTCAACGACGCCAGGCACAACCTCGTGCTCCAAGCCCGAGTACTCGCCTTCCGTGTTCTCCCTGATCACCACAATGTCCACATTCTCATGCCTCGTCGGCAGCCCGGGATGGTTGCAGCAATGAACCAGCGAGGCGTACAGATCGAGCTCCTTCCTCAGATGCATGTTGAGGGAGCTCACCCCACCTCCCACCGGGGTGAAGAGTCCGCCCTTGAGGCACACCTTGTTCCGCCGGATCGACTCGATAACCTCCGGAGGAAACGCGGGCATATCCCCGTGAACCTCGAACGTCTCAAAGAACACCGGCGCGTGCATGGCCTCCATGATCTGCTGCACGGCGCCGGTGACGAGGGGCCCAATCCCGTCGCCGGGGATCAGGGTGACGATCCTGGGAGATCCGTCGCCGGGCCGGGGCATGTAGGTGACTGATCGCCGTCCATCGGCGCGTGGCAGGAGGATGCGGCGTAGAAGAGAAGGGGATCGACGCATCATCGCCAGTAGCTGTGCCGCGCCCCGGAAACCGAAAGGGAGGAGTAGGCGGCAGAAAAGACTGATGCAGCCTTCGATCGGCCGGAGTTCTATAGACCGTTTAGGAGGGCGTTCTGGTCATTTGGGAACGTATGCGGCGCTTGCGAATCAATTACGAAGTAGGGCTCGGCGAGGAAGGGCGAATAGGATTCTCGCGTAAATGGAGACAAAAATATTCTTTTTTGATATTAAATTAAAAATATTCGAATTGATCCTACAAAGCAGGAATGTGTTCCCATCCGTCCGTTTAAAAAATATTTTAAAGAATAAAAATTATTTTTATTCTATCAAACAATTACTAAGTCGTAAATAAGTTAATAAGTTTTATCTTGAATTAAAAATAATCTCATATTAAAGATACTTTTTAATTATTTTTTATTTATATTATTATGTGCAAAAGTATAATAATTTCTCAAAAAGACGTACCTAAAATTTTAGAATTCACAAAAAGGAGATTTCATTCGTTCACAAAAAGCATATCTAATTCTCAGTTTACCCTTCCATCGAACATTTTATCTTTTCTTTCTTTTACTTGTCTCCATTTTTGAGACAATATCTTTCATCTCTTCACTTCCTAGACGTGACCCCAGGTCCGTCGGATCCGGCCCAAACCGGGCCTCGCTTGTAACTAGGTCAAAGAATCGATTGCTCGTTGACTGACATCGTCAGGCTAAACCAGATGTCAGGCCGATTCCAATTCCAGGCCCCAAAATCAATGGAACGGGATCCCCAGAGATAGTATAAGAAATAATAAATACCGAACAAATTCAAATCAATATAACACTAACAAGATACAAATGTCAATACGTATATGTATGCATATACATTTAATCATATTAAACTAAACAGTTAAACTATTATAATAAAATTCAAAGATTCAACTAAGAAATACAACCATAAACAAAGGTAGTGAAAACATAAATCAAACGACTCAAAAAGGAGAATCCAAATGAGTGGGACCGACAGCCAGGACCTCTGAACAACATGACACATTCTCTACTTGCTAACCTGGAAATAGAGAAAAAAATAAGGGGTAGTGAGTATAACAACTCAGTGGGTATAAGAAGATAGTGCATGAACAATATAGTGTAAGAAAAATTAAAGGATACAATCTCAAGTAATGATACTTACTACAAAAGTAAGAATACCAATATAAAATCATCTACTAAACAAATCTTAACCAATAATGTAATCCTCCACTAACCTGCTCCACTAGGTATAACCAATAAATCGGGAGTATATACAGTACATCCAAAAACCACCAGTATAAACTCAACACATAACAAGTATATAACAAGTCTTAACTAGCACAACAACATGCTACCACGAATGGCTTTCGTGGACAATCAGGGTATATAATTAGTCACTATCAGTGGGAAAACGCTCTATCACAAATGGTCTTGTGGGCAAATAGGATAAGGTAGTTATCAAGCTCCCCAGCCATTGATTGCGGGAGAACGCTCTACCACGGATGATTTCGTGGGCAGTCAGGGTATGTAAACAGTCACTGTCTACAGGAGAACGCTCTACCACGGATGATCCCATGGACAGATAGGATGTATAAGTGGTTATTGTCTGTAGGAGAGCACTCTACCACGGATGATCCCGTGGGCAAACAAGTTATACGAAGTTATCTAGCCACGGACTACGGGTAACAATACACATTACCATGGATGGTCCCGTGGGCAGTCTTATGTATCATGATCGCTGACAACTCTCTTAACCACAAATATGAGACAATGGTCGACAGAATATATACCCACGACTAACAACTCTTTCAATCATAAATGAGAGACAAAGATCGTTAGGATATAACAACGTTACGATAAGCAAAAAATGAATAATCACATCTAATAGAATCCTCTATAATCACACCTCGATCTAACTTCACTAGCATATAAACATGTGTTGGTGCAATTTGCACTAATGATCCAACTCATGTTTTGATAAATGACAAGGGATCTAAAGTTAGAGTATTTTGTTGTCTAACATTTTTACCAAGTGTGCAAAAGTTGATTGGTCTAAAGGACCTGACACCATACTGAAATCCAGCTAAGTCCGTGGGACCCAATAGTTGGTGTGAAGTTCAGATAGGACCGCTAGGCCCGATATTTGGCGGGAAGTCCGGTTGGGTCTGCGGGACCTGACAACCGATTGAAGTCCAATTGGGTCTGCGCACTTGATGTAACGACCCAAATTTCCTTGTCTTAAGTTCTAAAAGTCCTTATTAATATTTAGAAATGCTATAGAAATATTCTAGAGATTTTTAGAAATTTTTAGAATATTTTTATGTAATTTTTGGAGGTCGTTTGGTATTTTTGCTAGACGAAAGAAGTTTTGACAAAAAAAAATATCCAAGCCGAGATTCGAACCCGCGACCTCCGGCCGAACCAAGTTTTAAGCGGATCCGGCTAACCAAGTGTGCAAGCGGGCTATGCTAATCTAGGAAGGAGAGAAATATATTTATATGGTAATAGTTAATAGAATACCTAGTTATAAAAAAAGAGAACTTAAGTATTATCCCGAAAACCTAATTATTTCTCCCGAAACCTCTCTTCCCTCTCACGTCGGCGCTTCTCGTCGGGCGAAACCGCAGCAGCAAGCAAGGGGCGTTTCTGGTGGCCGACGAGGGCGTTCTTCGAAGGTTTCTTCACCGTCATGATCCTTGCGTCGAGGAGAAGCCGGGATCACGAAGAGGGGGCCAAAATCGCCGAGATTTGGAGCTCACCTGAATCCCTAGAGCCTTCCCCTTCGGTTGTAAGTCCAAGAAAACCTAAGGTAAGTTGCTAATCACCTGCAGTAGGATAGCTCCGAGGTTTATTTCTTATTCCTCTCCTTGTTTTTGAAGCTTTGCTTGAAATCTTAAAGCTTGCCTGTAGGTGAAATGATAAGGTAATGCCCCTCACAACATCCCTCAAGGGTTACGTTTCTTTTGTTGCTATTCGTTTTGTCAAGCCGGAACAACCCTTATACTTAGCATACAGTTTTTGGATTCATTGTTCTGCCGTGAGTCTCAAATAAAAATTTAGTGTGAGGAGCATTTAGCTCCTTTTGGTCACCTGCCGTGCCACAATTCCGGGAGGAATTGTATGCTGTTGGTTTCATGGATTAGGGCTATGGGCAGAAATGGTTTATATGTTTTAATAGCAGTAATTAGTTTCCTTGCTGTAGTGTATCACAATTCAATTTGTTAGACTGGAGAAAATGAAAGAATTAATTAGATTAGCATGTGGCTTAGCAATTCGGTTGGGTGATAAATTTATATACATGAAGTTTCGGATCCAATGTGTGAGCTGCAGAAATGAACAACCCTTGAAGTTAACATATCAAACTTAGATTTCCTTGTTACCTTAACTAGCATCATAGTTTTAGCATCCCAGTTTTGTTTGCATTTCTGTAACCATGAACAACTTTATCAGAGCTTAGAACAACCCCTTTTGGAGCTTGTTGCAGTCTGGATTTTAGTGTGCCTTGTTTCCATGCTTCAGATTTTCTGTACAACTAGTGTGCTTTGTTTCCATGCTTGGATTTTCTGTACAGCAAGTGTTTCATTGTTTCCTTGTTTCAGATTTTCTTCTGTACAGCATTAGGATAGCTTGAAATTTAAAAGCAGCAAGTGGTTTCATTTATTTAAATCTGTTGTAGCATACTTGAAGAAATCAGATTTCTCCACCTTACTATTAGTAGAGCTCAAGCAGTATCTTTTCTAGCTTTTCCCTTTGCTATTGAATATGCATGATCAGCTTTCATTTTTCTATTTCGTTGCTATAGAATTGAGCATGAGCATCATTGAATCTTATTTCCATTTCTTTGTTATGGGTTTGAGCATGGGCAGTATTGAACTATATTGCTATTTCCTTGCTATAGATTCAAGCATGAGCAGTATCGATTTTAGATCTCTAGATTTCTTTGCTATGCAAATTTTGATAAGTATGGCATGCAGATTTTGATATGTATTATATGCAGAACTCCAATCTTAGAGTAGATTTTATTAAGCATTTCAGTACATTTTTATTAAGTATTTCCATGCAATTCTGTTAAGCATTTCAGTGCAATGTTAATAAGCATTTTAGTGCAATTTTGTATGAGACATCCTTTTAATAGAGGTATTAACAAGTATAAGAAAGAAAAAGGCCAAGGCCTTAAGTAGATCCCAAAATCAAGAATTTAGTGATTTTGGCACACAAGGTGCTTGTTAAAATGCCAAGACATTTAAAGAAGAAATAATTAAGATAACAAGTATTTTACTTTTTAAAGAGGCTAGTACCCGACTTCCGAGGTTGTCGTTAAACAAATCCAGGTGACCAATTCCGAGGTCTTGGCCCTGGTAAGACCGAGGTCTTTACCCTCGTAGGACTGGTGGGTCGCTACCCCAGTTTCTATTAGGGAGCACGCTTTGGTACTACGCCTGGGCCCAAGAGAAGTTGATTATTATTTTGAAGTATTAAAGTATAAGTTTTGAAACAAATGAAGCAAACTTCATTTATGTTTAGAGTCAACCAGTTTAGTTTCTTTTAATTCGAAGCATGCAGTATTAGTTTTATTTGTTTCCTGATTAGTTTATTGAGCATGATTAGTCTTATCTTCCAGCATGCAGTTTTATCCTTGTATATCATGAGTATGTAGATTTTAGTGCTTGCTAATGAATATGCATGAGTAGATTTATTTCCTAGCTTCAGTACTTTTAACATGAGCAGCTATATATGTTTTCTTTTAAAAGCATACAGTTTCTAGTTTCTTCTTGTATACGTGCATATCCAAGTTTTTGTGAGTTAGATAGCGCTTACTAAGTAATTTTGCTTATAGTTTGCATTTCCTCTTACTGCAGATAAAGGAAAGGAAAAGCTATAGCAAAGGAAGGCGACTAGGAGGTGCGGATGGTGTGTGATGCCAAGACTATGGGAGAGACTTGGGACGTTACTAAGTTTTCCGTGTTTTAGTGGACTGTAAACATTTGAGATTATACTTTATAGTTCATGTCATTTGAGTTCATCCTTGTTTTAGATTGCATGCTGAGATGAGTTTTGTTTAATAAGTAGTTATTTTGGTGTTTGACACTTATTTAACTGCGTGAGAGTTTGTTATATGTTCCAACCACCTGTGGCTGATATATACTATGTTTGTATCTCAGTTTATGGTCACCGGTACAAGGGAGACTTTGTCAAAATTTTTTGGTAAAGACTCCTCGTGGTTTCGATCATACCGGTTAAGTAGAGTTAGTAGTTAAATAACGGTCACCCTTAAAGAGTAGTAGTAGTAGTAAGAAGGGTGGTCGTTACACTTGACAACTGGCGGGAAGATCTGGTGGGTCAGAGGTAAGTCAAGTGACTACAGTTGGTAAGTGAAAGTAAACAACTGGAGGAGACATCCAGTGAAGACGCGTTCCCCGTTGAGGGAATTGTAGGTGTCGGTCCAGCTTAGATCCATTTGGGAAACCTAAACTGAGGCCTTGACTAGATCCTGGTCTCAGAGAGATAGGATTTAATTACTACTCATAATTTATCATGTTGTGCTAACTCTGTTTTGTAGAATAAAAACATTTTTCTATTTCCTGGACTGACCTTTTTCTGCAAGGAAGAAGCTGCTGAAGAAAAGGGGTCTGGGTGCCTGGAGTCCGGGCCCCCGGACTAGGCTCGCCCGTGTAGGACCAAGGGCGCCCAGGAGGTCCAGGCGCTTGGACTCAGTCAGGTGTCCATACCCAAAAAATGATCCATAAACTGATGTGGAGCACATCGATTGGTCGAGCCACGTGGTCCAGGCGCCCGGAATGGACCTATTTAAAGGCCTTCGACCAGGAGCTTAAAAACAACAGTTGCTACGACTTTCTCTTCTACTCAGTGTCCAAAAAAGCTCCTGCGACGTTGAAAAGCTCCTCCGACAACCGGCGAACAAGATCCTTTTCTTTTGTTGTTGATAACACTGTTTTATATTTCTTGTATTTGAAATCTGTAACCATTTCGAACTATTAGTGGATTGCCCAATGAAAGCACTTGACGAGTACGTGCCTTGGAATATGAGTCGTCGAAGGCTCCGAACCAAGTAAAAACAACTTGTGTTAGCATTATTATTTTTTGCTTTCATTTTTCGCTGCGTAACTTAGTTTTAAATCAATCAGGCAAGGGGTGATTTTTTTTTTTTATTTTTAATATCTCTTTCCGTTTTTGAGCTTTTTCGATATAATTCAAATCGATATAATTACCTCTTTGGATAAAGTTTTTTTTCATTACAAAATAATTTGAATTGGTACAACACCAATCAAATTTCTAAATACTTTTATTATCTCTCACACTGCTAACCAAATACCTAGTGTTGGGATCTCTTTTTTTTTTCATTTATTTTGTGTGTAAAGGTTACTTAAATGACCCAAAACAAGGGATACAACACTGTCCGTCCTCCCTCTTCAACGGTGACGACTTCCCATACTAGGTTAGACCAAAGTTTCTAAATACTTTTCCTCGAAATGCACTGTAGGCATCCATTGTGGATGCCTACAAAATTTCTAAGAACCTATCTAAATTAAAACTAGATTAGTTGTTTTGTGAACTTGAACTCCATGAACAAACTAACTCAAAGCAGGTCGAGAAAAGTATTGCACTTTTTGCGGGTCCCTCAAAAGAAGCTAAACACAAGAACAAACCAAAGTCAGAATTTGAATCTGACTCAGAAGAAGAAGAAGAAGAACTTGTGAACATGGTTAGAAAAATATTCACAAGAAGAAAGAATAATTTCTTAAAGAAGGACCTACAAAAGGTAATCAAGTCAAATGACATGAAGGTGAATATCACATGCTATGGGTGTAACAAAAAAGGGTACTACAAGCATGAGTGTCCAAAGATGAAAGACGACAACCCCAAAACAACAACAACAACCAAGCCTTTTCCCACTAGGTGAGGTCGGCTGTATGAATCCTTTTACGCCATTGCGCTCTATCTCCTATTATATCATCATCTATATTTAAATAAATTTTATCTTGTTTTATTGTTGCTAACCAAGTCTTTTTTTGTCTTCCTCTTCCTCGTTTTATATGCATGTTTATCATAGTTTCACATCGTCTAACTGGAGCATTTATTGGTCGTCTAAGTACATATCCGTACCATCTTAAACGTGTCTCTCTGAGTTTTTCCTCAATAGATGCAACTCCTACTTTCTCTCTAATGCTCTCATTTCTTATTTTGTCCATCCTCGTATGTCCACACATCCACCTTAATATCCTCATCTCTGCAACTCTTATCTTCTGCTCATGTGCTCGAGTTATAGCCCAACATTCAGCTCCATATAACATAGCAGGTCTAACTGCGATTTTATAGAACTTACCTTTAAGTTTAAGAGGTACTTTACGGTCACATAAAACACTCGACGCTCCCCTCCATTTCATCCATCCTGCTTGTATTCTATGTAAGACATCTCTCTCAATCCCTCCATCATTTTGTAAAAATGATCCTAAATATTTAAATCTCTCAGTTCCAGGCAACTCGTCCTCTTCTATCTTAACAATTATTTCATTACTTCTAATATTGCTAAACTTAAATTTCATATATTCCGTCTTTAATCTACTAAGCTTAAAACCTTTCTCTTCTAGTGTTTCCCTCCAAGATTCTAGCTTAGCATTTACTCCTTCACGTGTCTCATCTACCAAAATAATATCATCTGCAAACAACATGCACCACGGTATTGTGTCTTGAATGTGTGCAGTGAGTTCGTCCATAATTAATGTAAAAAGATAGGGACTTAGAGCTGATCCTTGATGTAACCCTTTCTTTATTGGAAATGCTTCAGTTACTCCACCTGAAGTCTTTACTCTGGTCGTTACATCCTCATACATATCCTTAATTACTTCAATATATATTACACTAACACCTCTCTTTTCTAAAATTCTCCATATAATTTCTCTTGAGACTCTATCATATGCCTTTTCTAAGTCAATGAATACCATGTGTAGATCTTGTTTTTGCTCCCGATATTTTTTAATTAATTGTCTAAGAAGATGTATAGCTTCTATTATCGACCTTCCAGGCATGAACCCAAATTGATTTTCTGTCACTGTGGTCTCCTTCCTTAATCTTTTTTCTATTACTTTTTCCCAAAGTTTCATAGTATGACTCATTAGTTTAATACCCCTATAGTTTGCACAATTTTGTACGTCTCCCTTATTCTTATATAAGGGAACTAGAGTACTTATCCTCCATTGATCAAGCATTTTTTTCGTTTTCAATATCATGTTAAATAATTTTATAAGTCATTCAAAACCTTGTTTCCCTAAGCACTTCCATACCTCTATCGGAATATCATATGGTCCAACGGCTTTTCTATTGTGCATCTCATTTAAAGCTTGTTTTACTTCTGAAGTTTGAATTCTACGATAAAAATTAAAATTTCGATGCTCATTTGACCTAATTAAATTACCTAAGTTAAGTTGGTCTCCTAAACCTTCATTAAAAAGTTGATGAAAATACCTCTTCCACCGCTCTTTTATTTCTCCATCGCTTACTAATACCCTATTACATTCATCTTTAATACATTTTATTTGGCTAAGATCTCTTGTTTTTCTTTCTCTCACTTTAGCTATTCTATAGATGTCTTTTCCCCCTTCTTTTGTATCCAATTTTTGATATAACCGTTCAAAAGTTTCATTTTTTGCTTCACTCACTACTTTCTTAGCTTCTTTCTTGGCTATTGTATATTTTTTTAAATTTTCCTCGTTCTTACAAATATATAATTCCTTATAAGTTATTCGTTTTTCCTTCACTTTCTCTTGTACTTTCTCATTCCACCACCAAGATTCTTTACTTAGCGGTGCATGCCCCTTTGACTCACCGAGGACACTCTTAGCTACTATTTTCAACTTTGATACAATCTTATCCCATGTTGTATTAGAGTCATCATATATTTCACCTAATGCTTGTACTTCTACCTTCTCTTTAAATATATGTTGCTTCCCATCCTTTAACTTCCACCACTTAATTCTAGGAATTGTATATATTTTCTTTCTATTGATACTATGGTTGAGGTGTATATCTAACACTACTACCCTATGTTGGGTAGTTAAGCTTTCTCCAGGGATAACTTTGCTGTAACGCCCGAAAATTCTCAAAACTATTTTAGAAATATTCTATAATTATTCTGGAATTTTTAGATATTTTTCCGGAATTTTTAGAGTAGCGAAAGTAGCAAAAATAATTAGAAAAGCAAAATAGCTTAAGTGGGGATCGAACCCGGGACCTCTCGGGTCCGTTAAACCTTTAGACCGCTTAAGTAACCGGTTGAACCCAGCAGGGCCGTGCTGAAAGGAAAGGGAATCAATTAAATTTATATGGGAGTTGGGCGAATTAATTCCTAAATATAAATAGGAAAATTATTAAGTGAGGAGATTATTTTCCACCGTGAACTTTCTTTCCTCACCCTAGCCACGCCGCAACCCTCCCTTCTCCTTCTTCCTCTCGGCGCCAACTCTAGGGTTCCCTCCCTAGGGCCCCAAGGTCATCTTCCGGCGACAACTCCGGCACGAGGACGCTCTTCTTCGCGAGAGGAACGCATAGACGCGAGAAGATCGTTGAAGAGATCTCTCCTCCGTGAAACCTAGCGACTATAATCGTAAGAAATTACGAACAGGAGGTAAGAAACCCCTCACCTGCAGTATAAGTAGCTTTCATTTGATTGCATGCCTTTAGTTTAGCTATATGCAGATTTTTCGGCACTCAGGGTGTGTTTAAACCCTCCTCGCAGATTAGGGATCTAGTTGAGCACCTCTAGATGGGCCAGACACGTTGTTCTCCTTCAGTTGGAGGCTCTAGACGTTGTCGGGTGCCTAGAGGTGGTCTCCCTATTAGAGGGGAGAGTTGGAGCACACCAAGTGTTCCGACAAAATCACTAGTGTAGCTAAATACTACCTCAGATATTTTTAACAGCTCAGTTAAATGCATTAGTAGCATTTAAATCAGTATATTAGTCTAGTTTCAGCTTACATGGGACTATGGTCCAATGGGTGGGCTCCCACAGTTGCCTCTAGGTTCATATAACCTAGTTCTAGGTTCAGGTAACCTAGAAACAGCAAAATAAGCAACTAGTAGCTATATTCAGTATTTTATTTTCAGTGGCACTGTACTGGATTAGATATCCATTGGGTTGGGCTCCCACAGTCGTCCCTAGGTTTATCTAACCTAGTAAACCCTACTAGATTCGGAATTTGCAACCCCGGGTCTAGTTAGGGATGCGCGCACAGCAAGTACAGTTGCCGGGCCCAAACAGCAGCATGATTACTATTTTCACTTATTACGATAATAGCTTTCAAACTCATAATTTAGTTATGTGATTATAGTTTAAGATCAGCACTAGCTCAATTTTAGCTCAGTTTTAGTTTCAGTTTCAGTTTAGTTCTCCTAGTTGATACCATGAGATAGCTCCATGCTTAGATTTTGTTATGCATGCCATGCTTCAGTATTTATACCATGTTTCAGTAATTATGCCATGTAACTTCAGTATGCCATGCTTTAGCAAATTCAGTGCATGTTTTTAAATAGCATTCTTTAAAAACATGTTTGCATCGTTGCATGTTTTAGTGAGGTAGATGGTTTCTTACTAAGCTTAAAGCTTACAGATACTATTTTCCCTTATACTGCAGATAAAGGTAAAGGGAAGATGGACTAGCAGAGGAAGCTGGAGGTCAATGCAGAGATAGTGTGTGTGGCAGGAACCTGGAATGAAGATCCTTAGGAAGTTTAGCAAATTAAGAACTTAGTTTCTTTTCTTAAGATACTTTTATGCATTTCTAGTGGTTTAAATGCTATGAATTAATAAACCTTGCACTATGTCATGTTAGAATGCTAGTCAGTGGATATTAGAATGTTTTCCATGCATTGTATAATCGTTGTGTGAGGTTTTGGCACGAACTAGTGCTGAAATCAGAGTTTCAGTGCAAAATCAGAAACTCCGATCGATCTACGGATCGATCAGAGTTAAGTTGTGCCACTGGATCGGTCAGCTGACCGATCCAGTCGCGAACAGAGAGTTTATGGATCGGTCAGCCGACCGATCCAGATGCAAACAGAGAAGTACAAAGCTCACTGATCGGTCAGTCGACCGATCAGTGAGCCTCTGGATCGGTCTACCGACCGATCCAGCCGCATACAGAAGGGAGATGGCTTGCGGATCGGTCAGCCGACCGATCCAGAGCGTTTCTCCGTGCCAGTGTCAAGTTGGATCGATCCGACAGCCCAATCGATTCACGGATCGATTGAAATGTCTGATTACAGCTAGCAGGACATCCGAGAGGCATAGATTACCTTCCCTAGCATGTGTACAACTCCTAGGTACACCTAGAATATTAAGTTCTGATTTTACAGTAATCAGTTTAGTAAAGTTTTAATCAATCCAGATTTTTCGCAATAGTAATTTAGCACAGCATTACGTAACGATCGGCCTTACAGCCTAGTTAGTAGAAGGCGGGTCGTTACAGAGTGGTATCAGAGCAGTGTTCCATACTTCCTACACACACATCAGCATTGAACCTGCAGCTTCCAAGTAAGAACATCTCTCACTTTCTTTATGTTTCTTATTTTCATGTTTAGATATAACTGAAGCATGCTTGTTTATGATAGTAGTTAACATGATAACAATAGTTATTCTATTATGCTTGTATTAGTCATATGTATCCTCTATGTCTTTAGAAATGGCAAGAGGACGCCCAGCTAGAAGGGCACCAGCTACTGAGCCCCAGCATGAGGCAGGCAGTTCAGTGCCTCCCGCAGACCTTACAGCACTAGTGGCTCAGTTACAACAGCAGCTAGCTGAACAGCAACAGGAAATAGCCACCTTAAAGGCTAGTCAGCAGAACACTCCCACTGTCACCCCGGAGCCTAACTTAGCGACACCAGTGATCTTAGAGGTTCCACCAGTCCAGCCTACGGCACCAGTAGCCCCAGTAGCAAGAGCGCAGAGAGAAGCCTATCTGATCCAGTGGCAGAGAGTCAAGCCAGAGAATTTCTCAGGCAGCAGTGAACCATGGGATGCTCAGGCATGGTTCAAAACACTGGAAAGTACGATGGAGCTTCTGGACTGGCCAGAACATGAGAAGGTGAAGTGCGCCTCCTTCTGTCTGACAGGAGATGCACGCATGTGGTGGGAGAGAATCAGAGCGAAGCGCCCAGTGAACCAGATGACATGGGCTGACTTCGAGAAGGAATTCTTTGAGGAGTTCTTTCACATACGGGTCACCAACCGCCACTACGACGAGTTCACTGAGTTTCGTCAGGGCAACCTATCAGTTGAGGAAGCCGTGAAGAAATTCAACAGGTTGGCTCGTCTATGCCCTGAATTAGTCGGCATAGAAAGGGAACGAATCCGGTTGATGCTCAAGATGCTGAGGCCGGAAATAGCAATGAATGTGGCTGGTGGCGTTCATAGGCCACAAACCACAGAAGAATTAGTGAGCAGTGCTCTAATCACTGAGCATTACCAGAATAGCATTAAGCAGCAAAAGCAAGTCCTCTCAGAAGCTAAAGGTCAAGGAGGCTCAGGCACTCAGAAACAGCAGGGCCACAGCTCCCATGACTCTAACTGGAAAGGGAACTCCAGCAACAAGCGCAAGCCAGGAAGTTACCCAAAAGGAAGACCAGCTAGCAAGCAGCCCAGTTATCCAAAGTGTGCCACTTGTGGGAAATTCCACCCTGGAGTTTGTCGTAAGGGCACACGAGGATGCTTTGAATGCGGACAGGAAGGACATATGGCCAAGTAGTGTCCAAGCAAGACCAGTCTTCCTCAGCCACAACCGATTCAGTATGGAGGCCAGCCAGCTCAGTTACATCAGATGCAGGCCGCTTTAGATAATCCACATATCAGCCAGGGCAGGTTAGAAGCCCCTCCAGCTATGACCAATGCGAGGATATACTCACTCACCAGAGAGGACGCAGCAAATGCCTCGACAGTTGTTACAGGTCAGATTAGTATTTTACAGCAAAATACAACTGTCTTATTCGATACTGGGGCAACCCATTCATATATATCCAGGGCATTTGCAAAGAAATTAGCGATACCTCCAGAGGTACTCAGTAGTCAGTTTTTGACGACGTTACATTCAGGAGAAATTATGGCATCTACGCACTGGCTCCGAGCAGTGCCAGTCATTATAGCAGACAGAGAACTCTTTAGTGATCTGATAGTGCTAAATATGACTGACTACGATGTTATCTTCGGGATGGACTTCCTGATCAGATACGGTACTTCCATAGAGTGTCGTAAACAGAAAGTCATATTCCAACCTGAAGCAGAAGTGCAGTTTGAGTACATAGGAGAACCCAAGAGAAAGGCCAAGAAGTTTCTCTCAGCTATGAAGGCACAGAGGTTGATGGATTCAGGGTGTACGGGATTCTTAGCACACATAGTCAGTACCAGACAGGACAAGGACCAACAGCTAGCAGAGGTCCGAGTCGTATGTGACTACCCAGCAGTCTTCCCTGAAGAGTTACCAGGATTAGCACCAGACAGGGAGATTGAATTTGAGATAGAGCTCATTCCCGGTACCAATCCGATCTCCAAAGCGCCTTATCGCATGGCCCCAGCAGAACTGAAAGAACTTCATGAGCAATTACAGGAGCTGCTTGACAAAGGCTTCATACGCCCTAGTCACTCACCATGGGGAGCGCCTGTATTGTTCGTGAAGAAGAAGGACGGGAGCATGCGCCTGTGTATAGATTACCGGGCACTGAACCAAGTTACGATCAAGAACAGGTATCCTCTTCCCAGAATAGATGACCTGTTTGATCAGCTAAAGGGAGCAGCAGTGTTCTCTAAGATAGACCTCAGATCAGGTTATCATCAGGTGAAGGTTAAAGAAGGGGATATACCCAAGACAGCATTCAGGACTAGATACGGACATTACGAGTTCGTAGTCATGCCCTTTGGCGTGACAAATGCTCCAGCTACTTTCATGGATCTCATGAACAGAGTATTCAGGGAATATTTAGATAAGTTCGTTATCGTGTTCATCGATGACATTCTTATCTATTCCAGAACTCAGGAAGAACACGCAGAGCACCTGAAAACAGTATTCAAGACCTTTCAGCAGAATCAGCTATACGCCAAGTTCACAAAATATGAATTTTGGTTAGATCAGGTGTCCTTCCTGGGTCACATCATCTCAAAGGATGGTATCATGGTAGACCCCAGTAAGATAGAAGCTGTGAGCAACTGGAAAAGACCCAAGAACGCCAGTGAGATCAGAAGCTTTCTGGGATTAGCAGGTTACTACAAGAAATTCGTAGAGGACTTCTCCAGGATAGCCTCCCCACTGACAGCTCTTACCAGAAAGAACAGGAAATTTCAGTGGACAGAGGACTGCGAGAACAGTTTCAGCGAGCTGAAAAGGAGATTGACCAGTGCACCTATTCTGACTCTACCAGAGAACGCAGATAGCTTTGACATATATAGTGATGCCTCGAAGTTGGGACTAGGAGCAGTGCTGATGCAAGATGGCAAGGTAATCGCCTACGCCTCTAGACAACTCAAGGATTATGAGAAGAACTATCCTACTCATGACCTTGAGCTTGCAGCAGTGGTGTTCGCTCTCAAGATTTGGAGACATTACTTGTATGGAGCTCAGTGCAGAGTGTATACAGATCATCAGAGTCTGAAGTACTTCTTCACTCAGAAGGATCTGAATATGCGCCAGCGCAGATGGCTAGAGCTGGTCAAAGACTACGACATAGACATCCTCTACCACCCAAGAAAAGCAAATAGGGTAGCAGATGCACTTAGCAGAAAGTCCAGTGCTACCTTATTATCTCTAGCAGCCATGTCACCACCCCTACAGAAAGAGATCACAGATTTCGGTCTCGAACTCATAGTCGGACAACTCTCTACTATGACATTAGAGTCTACCTTGCTTGGTGACATCCAGACAGCTCAGGAGCAGGATTCTGAAATTCAGAAAATCAAGCAAGAATTAGCAGAATTAGAAAGTGGAGAATTCAGAGTGTCTGTTAGCGGGGTGTTGTACTTTGGCGACAGATTATGTGTTCCATATCAGGAAGAACTCAGAAGGAAGATTTTAGATGAGGCTCACAAGACTCCCTATGCGATGCATCCTGGCTCCACCAAAATGTACCATGACTTGAAGAAACATTTTTGGTGGCCTGGGATGAAGAGATACGTCGCTCGATATGTCAGCACCTGCCTAACCTGTCACAGGGTTAAGGCAGAACATCAGAGACCAGGGGGAGTTTTACAGCCCATACAGATACCAGAATGGAAGTGGGAAGATATTTCCATGGATTTCATAGTGGGATTACCTAGAACAACGAGTGGTTTTGATACCATCTGGGTAATAGTCGACAGATTGACTAAATCAGCCCACTTCTTAGCTATCAGGATATCCTACTCCATGGAACAGCTAGCTCAGTTGTATCTCAAGGAGATCGTTAGATTACATGGAGTCCCACGAACCATTATATCAGATAGATATAGCAGATTCACATCACACTTCTGGGAGTGTGTACAGTCAGCTTTGGGCACGAAGTTGAAGTTTAGCACAGTCTTCCATCCTCAGACCGATGGACAGACGGAGCGGGTAAATCAGGTACTCGAAGATATGCTCCGAGCATGTGCCCTAGATTTCAAAGGAAGTTGGTGCAAATATCTGAGTCTAGCAGAATTTGCATACAACAACAGCTATCAGGCCACTATCGGTATGGCACCTTATGAGGCTCTCTATGGGCGGAGGTGTAGATCTCCAATCTGCTGGTATGAGAGTGGTGAACAGAAAGAACTAGAACTTCAGACAGATCTAGTGGCAGATACCACAGCAGCTATACAGCAGATCCGCCAGAGGATAGAGACAGCTCAGAGCCGCCAGAAAAGCTATGCTGATACACGGCGCAGACCTTTAGAGTTTTCAGTTGGGGATTCAGTGTTCCTCAGAGTAGCTCCCATGAAGGGAGTAATGCGTTTTGGGAAAAAGGGCAAGCTAAGTCCCAGATATGTGGGACCATACCTTATCAGCAGAAGAGTGGGCAAGGTAGCATATGAGCTAGAGCTACCCCAGGAAATGTCAGCTGTCCACAATGTATTTCATGTCTCTATGCTGAAGAAGCATACCCCAGATGCCACCCAGGTGATTGAGCCCCAGTCGGTACAGATCCGCGAAGACCTCAGCTATGACAGTCGGCCTATTCAGATAATAGACCGAGCAGTTAAGAAATTGCGGAACAAGGAAGTACCATTAGTCAAAGTCATTTGGCACAGTCACACAGCAGAAGAGGCAACATGGGAGACAGAAGCCAGCATGAGACAGAAGTACCCAGAATTATTCTAAGTTCGAGGACGAACTTTTTATAAGGTATGGGGGATTGTAACGCCCGAAAATTCTCAAAACTATTTTAGAAATATTCTATAATTATTCTGGAATTTTTAGATATTTTTTCGGAATTTTTAGAGTAGCGGAAGTAGCAAAAATAATTAGAAAAGCAAAATAGCTTAAGCGGGGATTGAACCCGGGACCTCTCGGGTCCGTTAAACCTTTAGACCGCTTAAGTAACCGGTTAAACCCAGCAGGGCCGTGCTGAAAGGAAAGGGAATCAATTAAATTTATATGGGAGTTGGGCGAATTAATTCCTAAATATAAATAGGAAAATTATTAAGTGAGGAGATTATTTTCCACCGTGAACTTTCTTTCCTCACCCTAGCCACGCCGCAACCCTCCCTTCTCCTTCTTCCTCTCGGCGCTAACTCTAGGGTTCCCTCCCTAGGGCCCCAAGGTCATCTTCCGGCGACAACTCCGGCACGAGGACGCTCTTCTTCGCGAGAGGAACGCATAGACGCGAGAAGATCGTTGAAGAGATCTCTCCTCCGTTAAACCTAGCGATTATAATCGTAAGAAATTACGAACAGGAGGTAAGAAACCCCTCACCTGCAGTATAAGTAGCTTTCGTTTGATTACATGCCTTTAGTTTAGCTATATGCAGATTTTTCGGCACTCAGGGTGTGTTTAAACCCTCCTCGCAGATTAGGGATCTAGTTGATCACCTCTAGATGGGCCAGACACGTTGTTCTCCTTCAGTTGGAGGCTCTAGACGTTGTCGGGTGCCTAGAGGTGGTCTCCCTATTAGAGGGGAGAGTTGGAGCACACCAAGTGTTCCGACAAAATGACTAGTGTAGCTAAATACTACCTCAGATATTTTTAACAGCTCAGTTAAATGCATTAGTAGCATTTAAATCAGTATATTAGTCTAGTTTCAGCTTACATGGGACTACGGTCCAATGGGTGAGCTCCCACAGTCGCCTCTAGGTTCAGATAACTTAGTTCTAGGTTCAGATAACCTAGAAACAGCAAAATAAGCAACTAGTAGCTATATTCAGTATTTTATTTTCAGTGGCACTGTACTGGATTAGATATCCATTGGGTTGGGCTCCCACAGTCGTCCCTAGGTTTAGCTAACCTAGTAAACCCTACTAGATTCGGAATTTACAACCCCGGGTCTAGTTAGGGATGCGCGCACAGCAAATACAGTTGCCGGGCCCAAACAGCAGCATGATTACTATTTTCACTTATTACGATAATAGCTTTCAAACTCATAATTTAGTTATGTGATTATAGTTTAAGATCAGCACTAGCTCAGTTTTAGCTCAGTTTTAGTTTCAGTTTCAGTTTAGTTCTCCTAGTTGATACCATGAGATAGCTCCATGCTTAGATTTTGTTATGCATGCCATGTTTCAGTATTTATACCATGTTTCAGTAATTATGCCATGTAACTTCAGTATGCCATGCTTTAGCAAATTCAGTGCATGTTTTTAAATAGCATTCTTTAAAAACAAGTTTGCATCGTTGCATATTTTAGTGAGGTAGATGGTTTCTTACTAAGCTTAAAGCTTACAGATACTATTTTCCCTTATACTGCAGATAAAGGTAAAGGGAAGATGGACTAGCAGAGGAAGCTGGAGGTCAATGCAGAGATGGTGTGTGTGGCAGGAACCTGAAATGAAGATCCTTAGGAAGTTTAGCAAATTAAGAACTTAGTTTCTTTTCTTAAGATACTTTTATGCATTTCTAGTGGTTTAAATGCTATGAATTAATAAACCTTGCACTATGTCATGTTAGAATGCTAGTCAGTGGATATTAGAATGTTTTCCATGCATTGTATAATCGTTGTGTGAGGTTTTGGCACGAATTAGTGCTGAAATCAGAGTTTCAGTGCAAAATCAGAAACTCCGATCGATCTACGGATCAATCAGAGTTGAGTTGTGCCACTGGATCGGTCAGCTGGATCGGTCAGCCGACCGATCCAGATGCGAACAGAGAAGTACAAAGCTCACTGATCGGTCTGCCGACCGATCAGTGAGCCTCTGGATCGGTCTACCGACCGATCAGTGTACTCCTGGATCGGTCGGTAGACCGATCCAGCCGCATACAGAAGGGAGATGGCTTGCGGATCGGTCAGCCGACCGATCCAGAGCGTTTCTCCGTGCCAGTGTCAAGTTGGATCGATCACTGGATCGATCCGACAGCCCAATCGATTCACGGATCGATTGAAATGCCTGATTACAACTAGCAGGACATCCGAGAGGCATAGATTACCTTCCCTAGCATGTGTACAACTCCTAGGTACACCTAGAATATTAAGTTCTGATTTTACAGTAATCAGTTTAGTAAAGTTTTAATCAATCTAGATTTTCCGCAATAGTAATTTAGCACAGCATTACGTAACGATCGGCCTTACAGCCTAGGCAGTAGAAGGCGGGTCGTTACATTTGCAATCTTTACAAATCTTTCTATCCTTCTTCCTAACCATAAAAAAGTCAATTTGCGATTTATTATTCCCACTTTTGAATGTGAGTAAGTGTTCTTCTCTTTTCTTAAAAAACGTATTAGCTAATATAAGGTCATATGCTATCGCAAAATCTAATATAGTTTTCCCTTCCTCATTCCTCGTTCCAAACCCATAACTCCCATGTACTCTCTCATATTCCTCATTTTTCACTCCGACATGCCCATTTAGATCACCTCCTATTAAAATCCTTTCATTTGGTGGAATATTTTGTAATATTTCATCTAAGTCCTCCCAAAATCTTAATTTGGTAGCTTCATCTAATCCTACTTGTGGTGCATATACGCTAATTATGTTCATAGTTTCTTTCGCCACTATTATCTTAAGGGTTATAATTCTATCCCCTTTTCTAACTACTCCTACAATTTCATTCTTTAACAAACTATCTACAATAATACCCACTCCATTTCTTGCTTTACTTTTTCCAGTATACCATAACTTAAAACCCGAGTTCTCAATTATCTTTGCCTTCTCACCTGTCCATTTTGTCTCTTGTACACATAAAATATTAAATTTTTCTCCTAATCATCATATCTACTACCTCTATTGATTTACCAGTAAGAGTTCCTATGTTCCATGTTCCAAATATTAGATTATTAGTTTTCTTATCATATTTGTTCTTATCTAACCTATGGTGTGAGAACTCTTGCCTATTTAACACTACACCCAAGTTCTCATGGAGATGTAGCGGTCCTTGCTGAGACGTTACAGTCGGACCCTGTAACGCGAACTCTTGCATATTTATCACTACACCCGAGTTCTGGAGATGTAGCGGTCCTTGCCGAGACGTTATAGTCGGATCCTGCAACGCGTTCCTTCCGGGGAACAACCTAGCATTATCACAATAGTTTAATGGATTCATTCATGAAATATTTGCCATAGTTTGACGCTGGCTGGCAACCTAACACAACCCTCCTCCTTTATCCGGACTTGGGACCGGCCATGACCGGTCATCATGGGCGGAGTTGAATGATGCAAAGATCATTCAAAAGAATCATCTTCAAAAGACCAATCAAAATTAGAAAGACAACCCCAAAATAACCAGAAAGAAAAAGGCACTCAAGGCGACGTGGGACGAATCATCTTCAAAAGAATCGGATGTCAAAGATCAGAAGCATCACAACTACTACCTTGCATTGATGACAACGGGATCGAAATTAGAAAGCGAGTCGGAGCAAGGCGACGAGTCCGAAGACCAATCAAGCCACGAGTCCGCACTCATTTCCGAAGGTCCGAACGAGGTATCTTCTATCCTAACCTCTAAATTTTTTTTAGAATAATTACATGTTTAAACAAAAATTAATCAAGTATGAAAAACAAAATGAATCATTTCTTGAGGAAAATCAACGCCTCAAGGAACAAATTGAAAATAAAAATCCAAATCAAGATGTAACACTTGAAGAGGAAAACACAAATTTAAAAAATGAAATTAATAAACTTAAAGGATTATTAGAAACTTTCACCACTAGATCTAAAACTTTAGACTTAATTCTTAAAATCCAAAAAATTGTATACAATAAGTCTGGACTCGGACACATGTCCAGCTCAACAAATAAAACTTTGATATCACTAATAAGTCAAAACAAAAACCTAACTAAAGCTTGGGTTTTGTAAGTGTATCTAACCATATAAGTATGACTCAATCAATTCTATGTACCTAAAACTGGAATTCATTATCTAAAACCAAATCCAACTAAACCTATTAACTCAAAACTAAATCAAAATAAACTTTCAAAGCTAAATCTCAAACTTAAGAATAAAATCAAATCAAACAATAGAGAAAATAAATTCAAATCAAAAAACTCGAAAGCTAATCTAAATTACTATCAAGTCTATTTTAACTATAAAAATAATCGACATAAAACTAAAACCTAAAAGTTCAATAATTCAGAGGGAAACTCTAAATTAGTTGGCACCTCTAAAATAATAGTTTACTTAGTTGGATAATTAGTATTAGGTTAAAAAATGATAAAAGTTTAACTTGAAAAAATAGTACTGGAGAAGTTTTGGATGATAGTAGGTTAGGGAAGCTCTGTCTATGCATGTCTAGGAAGATATGGCTTCAACCTGGTGCATTTGGCTTAGTGGAACTAACTGAAGTTACCCCTTACCAATCCTAGCTGGTTAGACCAAAGTTTTGTTATTAAGTTCAGTGGATATTACTATTTGGAAAACATCAAATGCGTGGTTACTCTAATAATGTCCAGGCGACTCACCACAGCTTAGAAGTATATCCAGAGAATGTCTATTTGTTGAACCTAAAGTTAAACTTGAATCTAACACAAATTTAAACCGAACCCTAAAATTCAATTTAAACTCATCTTACAAAATCACAGGATCCCCCTGTCTGAAAAATTAGACTGGTGAGATGAATAAGGATAAACTAAATTAAATCTAAATAATTCATCTAAAATTAAATAATTAATTTCTTAAAAATTTGCAAATAATTATAAAGATATTGCCTGTGCTTGAAAAATCTTATATTAAGATGGAGGATATTTATTCGGATAATTTTTAAATCCTAGGAAAATTATTTACTTATGTTTTTTTTTTAAAAAAAATTCTATTTCTTTAGTGTTCCAAAATTTGTTTTGGCCTTAACCTAGATTAAACTCATAGAAAGCATGGTCCTATAGATTAGGTTTACCTTGATTGTGTATTTATAAACATAGAATGGTGTGAGATATGTAGGCATTTTGCCTAGACTTCAGATGCTTATATCAGTGCATCAACATAAATCTGGATAAAAAATATACCAGTATATTGATCAAGTCAAGTAATCATTTTTTAGCAAATATCTAATTGGACATAATACTTGACTCGACTAAGCAGGTAAATACTACTATGTTCTGATAGTTAGTTAGTAATCAAGGGTTAGACAGTTAAGAACCAATAATAGATGAGTATGTTTAACTAAGCTTTTATTACTACTATTCTTAAACATAATTAATTTTCTATCCTAAAGTTAACTTAATCTTTAACTTAATCAATTACTGACTCAAATTAATTTTTAATTAATTAATTAAAGAAATTAACTATTAATTAATTCTTAATTTATGCCTTTCTTAAACTTTAATTAACTTCTTAAGTTAATCAATCTTCAAATTAATTAAATTTTAACTTAACTTAACTTAACTTTTTAAACTCAATTAATTCATAACTTAATTTTAAATAGTTTATTAAATAATTCAATTATTTCTAATTGTTAATTTTTGAACTGAATCTCACCTTAACTTAATTTTTTAATTAATTTTAAATAACCTCATTTTCCACTTGCTTAATTTTCAAACAATTTAATTTAACTAACCTGCAACTCAAATCAATTTTTTAATTGATCCTAAATTTAAATTATAAACCTAACTCAGAAATAATTTTCAAACTTAATTAATTTCTTAATGCTCAATTTAAATTAATTAACTGTTAATTCTTAATTAATTTTTAATTCTTAACTGAAATTATTAATTAAGTTTTAACTGTTAGGATGTATACTAAAAGCCTAGCTTTTGGTATAAATATTTATCTAGAAATAAGAATCACATTGGTCAAATGTCTACATTTATGATAAATGTAGTTGCTCAATTAATTTATATTGTAGATAACATGGTGTGTGGTGTCACACACAGAAGATCATGTTATCGGTTCCTTATAAATTATAAACAGTAGCTCACGACCAAGATGGAAAAGAACAAACCATTGGAAGGTCGTAGTGTAATTAGGTATTAGTTTATCTTAACTATATAATTACACTAGCACACTTAGAGTGTATTGAGTAAGACCATTTGAGGTCGTTCCTTTTATACTGACTTTATGAAGGAACAAAGACCTCAGTTATTATGGAAGTATGTGCTCTTAATCCTAATATAATAACAAGCACATATATTTGATATTTATTTCTTTAATTTATCAATGGGTGAGATTTAGTTCGATAAATCAATAAGCCCGATAAGTTGGGAAATGATATCACGTATAGTGTGTGTTGTTGATTATAGAAGGAAGCGTGTCCTAGTGATCTAGGTTGAGAATGTCCCAAGAGGAGCTCATAAGGATTATCATATTAAACCCTGCGGTGGACTTAGTCCGACATGACGATGAAGTTGAGTGGTACTACTCTTGAGCTAGATATTAATTAAGTGAGTTGTCAGTAACTTACTTAATTAGTGGACATTTGTTATCTTAAACACAGGGAGACTAACACACTCATAATAAGAAGGAGCCCAAAATGTAATTTGGGATTGGTGCGGTAGTTCAATAATAGTTCTCTAGTGGAATGAATTATTATTGATAAAATTAAGTTGTGTGTTCGGGGCGAACACGGGATGCTTAATTTTATCGGGAGACCAAAACCAATTCCTCCTCTCGGTCCCTATCGTAGCCTCTTAATTATAGAGTACTATACCCACCTTCTTACCCATCCCATAGGGGCCGGCCAAGCTAGCTTGGAGACCAAGCTAGGGCCGGCCAAAGTTTGGTTCATGGGTGCTTCAAGGTGGCCGACCCTAGCTTGGATTCAAGCTTGGTGTGGCCGGCCCAAATTAAAATAAAAGGATTTTTATTTTTAAAATTTTTCTTATGCGGATAACATGATTTAAAAGAGAGTTTAAAAATTTAAGTCTTTCCTTTTATAAGATTCTACAAAAGATTAAGAGAAGAGCTAAATCTCTTTCCTTATTTGTAGATTAAAAGATTTTAATTTTGGTAAAAACTTTCCTTTTTAACCATGTTCACGATTTAAAAGAAAGTTTAAAAATTAATAATTCTCTTTTATTAGTTTCTACAAAAGATTAAGAAAAGATTTAATATCTTTCCTTATTTGTAGATTAAAAGGAGATTTTAATTTTTAGATAACTTTCCTTTTGGAAATTATCCACATGTTTAAAAGAAAGATTTTAATTTATAAAATTTCTTTTTATTAACCAATCATGAAGGGATTAAATTATTGGAGAAATTTTTATAAATTTCCGGAAACAAATTAGGAAGTTTTAATTCTTATTTTAATTAAAACTTTCCTTGATTTGGGGCTTGAGGTGGCCGGCCATTGTATTTGAAAAAGAAAATTATTTTTAATTAAATAATTTTTCTTTTCAATGGAAAAAGAATTAAGGAAATTTTTATTAAATTTTCCTTATTTGCCAAGACCAAGGATTATAAAAGAGGGGGTAGAGGAGGCTTCAAGGTGAACGACTCTATTCTATTTTTCTTCCTCTTTTCCTTGGTGGTGTGGCCGGCCCTTCCTTCTTTTCTTCTTCTTCTCTTTGTGGCCGAACCTCTTCATGCTTATGGAGTTTTAATTGGTGGCCGGATCTAGCTTGAGGAAGAAGGAGAGAAAGCCTACATCCCTTGGAGTTTGGTTGGTGGAAAAGATCTTCATCTTTTGGAAGCTTTGTGCTTGGCCGAAATTTGAAGAAAGGAGAAGGTGCTTTGGTGGTTTATCATCTCGAAAGATCATTGCCCACACAACGTCCGAGGTTAGAAGAGGAATACTGTAAAAGATCAAGAGGTTTTTCTAAAAGGTATAACTAGTATTTTTTCTTTCCGCATCATATTAGTTATTTTTGGAAATAATACTAAATACAAGAGGCATACGATTCTAGAGTTTCGAATTTGTTTTCGATATAGTGTTCTTTTGTTTTTCTTTTCCTTGTGATTTGATTGTTCTTTTCGATTAACCTAAAGTTATTTTAGGAAATTAAATATTAGCTTTCCATAAAAGGTTTTGTCTAGTCGGTGGTGGTTGCTCCCATATCCAAGAAGGCCATGTGCCTCGCCACGTCAGTACTGGGAACCAATTATGGAAATTAATATTTAATGGAATTAATAACTTAAGGTGACTTGGGTCGAACGTGTTAAGTTCCGCAGGAGATCCAAGTCAAAACCTAAAAGAACAAATAGATTAAGTTTTGGATCAAACGTGTTAAGTTCCGCAGGCGATCAAAAATTTAATTTAAAAGAACACATGGTAGCTAGGAAAAGGTTCAGACCTTTGTACAAAATTTTTGTACAGTGGAACCTCTAGGTTTTCCGAGTAGCAACCAACATTAACTAAGTCTTAAATTAACTTCTAAAACTTAATAAACTCCTAACTTAATCAATTTGTCATTTAAATCAACTTGTTAACTTAGTCAATTTTAACTTCTTAATTTATTCAATTTTCAAACTAATTAATCTTTAACTTAATTTTATTATTAATTTTTAACTTAAATAAATATTTAAACTTAACTAAAAAAAAGGCACAAACGAGGTGCCCAAAACCAGGGGCGGGCATCCCTGGTATGGGAATTCGGGCGCCCGGAAACCACCCTATAAAAAGGAGGAGGAGCCCTTGCCCCTCGCTTTTTCTCTTTTGCAAAAATCTCCTCACCAGGTTTTACAAGCAAAAGCAAAAAAAGAAAAAATAATCTTTTTTCTAAAATTTTCTACTTCGGTTCTTAAGTCGTGCATTACAGATCAACCGAGGTCATCAATTCTTTTATAAATATTCACGATGTGTCGGTAAAATTTTTAACCTTGAAACTTTATTTTTTTTGGTTGTTTGTTGCTTAGAATTTCATTGTTTAGGATGTTGTTTGTTAATTAAGAAACGATCACATCCTGGTGCTGGTCCCTCGACTGCTAGTACAGACCCTAGGTTTCCTACTAATGAACTTAGGATTAGGTTTTTCTCTACTATATATGTTCCTTTACCCTCTAGACCTTTAGATAGATATTTTTTCATGCGATCATGCTTATCTTCTGCAGAGGTTATTGACTATTATAGCTTGCAGCAATTAGTTTATTGCTCTAGTTTAGTTAACATAGGTTTGTGTGCTGAGCTGTATAACAACCTAGTTAGAGTCGATGATCTTACCTACACCACTAGGGTTGTCGGTATAGATATGACGTTATCCTCAACTATTATTCAAGACTTTTTGGGATTGCGTCCATCTGCATGTCCCTTCCAGTGCTACCCTTCTCGGGATCCACCATTTAGTGATCCCTACTCGCATATTACGTTTGATATGATTTATTTGTAATTTTTTTTAGGGTCAGCGTGTACTGACTGTGATCCTATTTAGATCAGTCACCCTTAGAGTCCAAGACTATGTCCTTTATAGAGTCCTAGTCACATGCATTTTACCCCTGACCACTTGCAACGTAACGATGATGCGTCCTTTTCATTCATTTCTCCTTTATGCATTATGTCATAGGTTAGATATAGACATTAGTTTGCACATATTTCATACCATCTTCTATTCAGTTGGTATTACCACTAGTCGGCGGGTCCACATGCCCTATTGCCATATTTTGACCGCCTACATGCCTCATTGGGTGTTGATGTCACCGCAGGTAATGTCAGAACCCTAAATGGGTTTGACATGGTAGGTGCTAAGAACTTCTCCTTAGAAGGTGTATATGTAGGTGCAGCGGAGGCCGGCAAGAAGGGGGTGAATTACTGAAATCAAAAATAAACTATACCCTCCTCGTTCTTTCAACTCAATTAGTGCAATAGTAATAAAATAGTAAAACAATAAAAACTAAATACAGAAAGATAGAGAAGACCAGGAGTTAACCTGGTTACAACTAAGATGGTTGTTAATCCAGGGCGATGAAGAGCTCAGTAGAAAAATTCTCCTTCTCTGAAGGCGGAGAAGCCTTTTACACTTTGGAAGCTTAGAACTATTGCTAGGAATGACTACACAATGATTGCTTGAGTTGTTGTTACTTTCCTAGCTTTAGGGGCCTTTATATAGGTCCTGAAAATCTTATCCCGAGAGTCCAAGGTGCCTTCAACAAGGTTCAAGGCGCCTCCAGCTCGGTCAGCGGATAAAGCTTTATCCGTAGCGCAAACGGTCAAACTGACCAGGCTCAAGGCGCCTTAAACAAGCCTTTCAAGGCGCCTTCAATGTTGAAGGCACCTTGAATATGTTTAAGGCGCCTTCAATATGTTTAAGGCGCCTTCAAGGTTCCTGCTACAGTAATTTCAGCCTCTTTTGTCTCCTTTTCTTTTTCGCTTTGGCTTTCGAAGCTCCGTTCTTTTGGGTGATTGCGGCCAACCAAAATAGGGCTCACCCGAACCCAATTCCTGGCCTTCTCCTCGAGCAGCCTTCCGTCCCGGCTTAACGTCCCTCGAATGCCGTGCACGCTCTTCACGCCCACCGGAGTACTCTTTCGCAGCTCTCTCGTCCTTCGGACACACCGAGTCCGTCGACTCCCTTCCCATGCCGTCTTTCTCGCTAGCTGCGTCTTCCGCTCGACTTCCTGTGCTCTTAAGCTCCTCACACTCAGACACAGGGATCAAACACAAAGCAGGACCTAACCAACTTAGTTGATCACATCAAAACACCACGGGGTCCAACAGTATATATAGATGATGAGGGTGTCCTGTCTTGGAGGAGAGAGACCCAGCACCAGTCCGACCCAGTCGCTCAACCTCTACCTGATCCAGCTGCCCAGCCCCAGCCTGATCTTGCGACCCAGGATCAGCCTGATTCAGCTCCAGGAGAGGAGGCAGAGCTAGATGCATACATCGCTGATCTCTTTGGGGTACTAGCACCTCCAGTCCCTCATACGTTAGACGACCAAGTTACCAGACTTAAGGGATCCGTGACGATTCTTCGCCAAGAGGTCTCTGATCTTCGACGGGAGAGCCAGGCTTGTCATGCTAAGTTGTTGGAGTTATTATGCTCTCGGGATTCTGGCTCATCTTCCTCGTCTTCACAGTAGTGCAGTTTTGACTACTATTTTGTTGTCTATTGCTTACTTTCTACTTTACACAGACTTGATGTTATTTTACTCTTACTTCTATTACTAGTATTTAGTTTCCCTTTAATTACTTTTACTTTAGTTATTTGACTTTGTGTTGCCTATTACCAAATATTTGATATTCCATTATGACTTTATTATATTAGATTAAGGGGAAGGATTTGTCCAAACAATTTAAAAATAATTTCAATTTTTTTAAAACTCTTTCTTATTTTAAAAATCTTTCTTTATTTCTTTTTAATACTTTAAAAATTAATCTTAAAATGTTATGTCCTTAAAAGTACTTTAAAAATACTTTTTAGAAAAGTACAAACCTCTTTGGAAGGTTCCTTGAAAATATTCTACAAAAATATTTTAGAAATAATTTTAAAAAAATAACTTTAAAATGTCGTTATTTTTGAAATCTTTGAAAAACTTCATTCAATATTACTTATAAAATTTAGAAAGTCTTTTAAATTACTTTGCAAGTACTATAATTTCTGTTAGAAAAATTTTATGAAATAACTTTAAAATTTTTACTTAAGAAATTTTTGACAAATTTAAGTTGAAAATTTTTACACTTCAAGCCATTTACTTAGAAAAATAGTTTTTTTAAAAAAAATCTACTTCAAAAATGCTCCTAAAAATAATTTCTTAGAAGATTTTTTTTACCTTTAAAAATATTTTCAATCTTTTTAAAAAAATGTTCTTCAAAATTATTTTAAAAATTTTGACAAATTTTACTTAGAAATTTCTGAAGTTTCCTCGTAACTTTACTTATAATTTTTTTTGGAAATCTACTCAAATATTCTAGTTTTCCTTAGAAATTTTGTTTTAAATATTGACTTCAAACATCTCCGTCAGTCTAAGATATACAAAGTATTGCCTTCAGTTATTTTTTTTATTACTGTCTGACATTATTTATATGTTTGCATTTCCTTTACCCTAATTTTTTTTAATGAACGCCAAAGGGGGAAGGTAAGGGTTAATGTAAGAAAACAACAAACAATGTAAAACAAAAGTAATCATTTGTTTGTTTTTTTGTCTCAATATTATTTTTTTTCTAACTTTAACCCAAGTTGTCATTGCATCAAAAAGGGATAGATTGTTGGTGCAATTTGCACTAATGATCTAACTCATGTTTTGATGAATGATAAGGGGTCTAAAGTTAAAGTGTTTTGTTATCTAACATTTTTACCAAGTGTGCAGGAGTTGATTGGTCTGAAGGACCTGATATCAGGTTGAAATCTAGTTAGGTTTGCGGGACTCGATAGCTGGTGCGAAATCTAGATAGGTCTGCTAGGCCCGATGTCTAGCGGAAAGTCTAGTTGGGTCCACGGGACCTGACAACCGACCGAAATCTAGTTAGGTCTGTAGACTTGACAACTGGTGGAAAGACCTGGTGAGTCAGAGACAAGTAAGTAACTGCAGTTGGTAAGTGAATGTAAGCAACTAGAAGAGAGATCCACTGAGGACGCGTTCCCCGTTGAGGGAACTATAGGCGTCAGTCTAACTTAGGTCCATTTGAGAAACCTAAGCTGAGACCTTGACTAGATCCTGGTCTCAGAGAGACAGGATCAAATTACTACTCATAATTTATCATGTTGTGCTAACTTTGTTTTACAGGGTAAAAATATTTTTCGATCGCCTGGACTAACCTTTTTCTGCAGGGAATAAGATGTTGAAGAAAAGGGGTCTAGGCGCCCGGACCAGGCTCGCCCGTGCAAGGCCAAGGGTGCCCGAGCAGTTTGGACGCCCGAACCCAGAAAATGTTCCATAAGCTGATGTAGAGCATGCCGATTGGTCAAACCACGTGGTCCAGGCACCCGGAGAGGTTCCAAGAGCCCGGAATGGACCTATTTAAAGACCTTCGACAAGGAGCTTAAAAACAACAACTGCTACGACTTTCTCTTCTGCTCGGTACTCCGAAAAGGCTCCTGTGATGCTACAAAGCTTCTCCAACAACCGACGATCAAAATCCTTTTATTTTGTTATCGGTAACATTGTTTTATAGTTCTTGTACTTAAAATCCATAACCATTTCGAACTATTAGTGGATTGTCCAACGAAAACACTTGATGAGTGCAGACCTTGTTGTAGGTGTCGTCGAAGGCTCTAAACCAAGTAAAAACAACTTGTGTTAGCATTATTTTTTTCTTCTTCCATTTTCTGCTGCATAACTTAATTTTAAATCGAATTTTCAACGATCGTTATTCACCTCCCTCTAGCGAATTTTTGATCCTACAACATAAACATAAATAAAAAACAAGGATTTAGTAGATACTCGATTTCCTACACTAAGATATGATTGCTCTGACAATAAGTACAAGCCCAAATCATCAACCAGGTCTACCAGGATACTCAAAATTCTACACTATAGTATGATCGTTTGAACAATAAACACAAGTTCAAATCATCAATCAAGGATTAAGTAGGATACTTAACATCCTACACTATGGTAATATCATACTTATATAAAAATCAAGCATGAAGAATAATGAGACTTTATAGATATAACATGGATCAAACTAAGATTAAACAATAAAAAGTCAAGCTTAAGAAGTAACATAAAGTAGATATCAAGGTAAAATAGCAACTACATAATCAATGCAAATAATAGGATCATACACTAAGGTCAAAGAACTAAAGAGGCCAAAGTAGAAACTACCCACCTCAAATATGGAGATGTGCCTTATCCATCTTCAAGTCTGAATGTCACATTGAGCTAGAATCCTACAAGTATAGGGTACAGTGTGAAATCTAAATGCTAGAGTAATTCTATTAACAATCTAATTAGCTCTCAAGTTAATTAAACTAACTTAATTAACTCTTAATTAAAATTTAATCAATTATCCATTCAATAATTCTGAGTTAATTAACCCTATCTGAATGCAAACATTAGCATAACTTCAAGTTAAATTGATTAGTTGATCGCTCTCAATTAATGACACACTTTAATTGATTATTAGTTAATCACATAATAGGTCTAATAATTAACCTATTAATCAAATAATGAATTAAATAGTTACCATTACTCTAACAACTCCTCTTTGCTGGAGGAGGAACCTGTCACGCACAAAAAAGGAGGATAGCAATGGTGCTGGAGGTCGCAAGCAATTGGTGCAGCGACGAGCGGTAAGGATACGCGGAAGCACGATGAAAGGCTACGGTGTGCGTCTGCTTAGACAGAACGACGACCGACGACTACCATCAGAGGAGTCGAGGAAAGGGAAGGGACGTGGCATTAGCGGATCATTGCTTCTTCCCTAGCAGCGGCTCATGACATTGGTGACACACGGTAAGTGACAAGAGATGGGGTCGATCGTGGGCTGCAATAGCAGTAATGCGTAACGACGGCAGGTTGTATCCTTGATCAAGTACATGGTCGTGTCCATCAGCTCCTGTGGTAGGGGAACGCTGTAGCGACACTACAGTGAGGTGCGCGACGCGCACTAGGCCAACGAAACAGGCGGCGGTGAGGCACACCGTGGTTTTGCAACGTTTTCTCCATTGATGACTCAGCTCTCTGACGATTGCATACGACAGTCGATGGTGGCTTGCCAAGATAGGAGAAGAGGAAGTTGGCATCGGGTAGCAAGGGATCACACACGTACGACGACTCTTGTTCACATGTGAAGTAATTTGGACCTAGGGTTTTTATTATTAAAATGTAAGTTAAAGTTCAAGCAACTCCTCATTTAAATGAGCTATTTTAAACAAACTTTATTTTTGACCTGTTTATTTATATAAAATCTAAAACGACTTATTTAAAATTTCAAAAATTTCTAAAAATTTCTAAAAAATTTTATAAAGTTATTTCTCCAATAACACTTATTGTTGTATCTTACATTCTCTCTTACTAATAAAAATTAGATCTCTAAATTTACTATTCAAACTCCAGAATTCTCATCCAAAGATAACAACTAAGCAACATACCGATATACTACTTCATCCTAGTATCATGAACAAATCTCCAATTGTGAGGGATTAAGTGTTCCCTTATGAAACTACACGATGATCCACTTTCAAAAAGATAGCAATGACCTGTGGGTTATGAGCTCACCCAACTTCCACTTCTCTGATATTTCTATTTGTTGTAGTAAACAAAGTCTACCTTTGAGATTCATAACGCACGTTGTTCATCTGTCTAAGGGTGGAAAGTTATAATAAAATAGAGCTATATACTCATGGCCTATTGTAAACTCTACCAGAACCATGATGTGAATCACGAATCTCTATCCAGTATGATACTCAGAGGTATACCATGAACTCTGCTAATCTATCCAAAAAATGTCCCACAGATCAGTAGAAAATGAGAAGATTTAGTTAACCAATAGTCTCACAATAAAATACATTGTAATATGCTCTCATTTCCATTTCAGTGTATCAATCTATTGAAACAATCCTACTGGTCTCTGATGTTCAACCTCCGCTTACTAACATACTAGACATCGAGTTACCAAATCCGTAATGGCTTTCTTCGTGTTGTTCCACCAATAGGAACGCTTCGAATCTCTATTCATCGGGTACCATCCAAAATGTATCGCAAATCCAAATTGATATGCTTTTTGGAGTAAATCCTCCCGGATGGAATATGACCCAGGAACACATAATCTCCCATGGTAATAAGGAATCTCATTCTTATCACGCAAGAATTCTATCTGTTGTCTTGAGACTACTCTACTACATATAAATCAAAGTTGTTGATCACTAGCTTGAACCCTCTAAATATGCTCAACAATAGATGACTAAGAGCCATGAACACCAGAGCCCCTCGCTCTGTCAATCTCTGCTCTCGTGCTCAACAATAGATTTTCATCGGACAACTTTACTCTCGGCGAGTGACAATTTATTAGTATCAGCAGAGCCCAGGTTGTGAAGCCTAATTTCGAATTTTCAATTTCATGGTTTGTTTTCTTGATGTGACTTTTCGAGTTTTGGGACCAGACAATTATAGGACATCTCCAAGCTATAGGAAAGTAAGATATACTTCTAGAGATTATCTTATCTTATCTTCTATGTTCACTACCTTGATTATGTTATGGTTAGACACTATAATTTAGTTGAATTGTGTATCTATTTCTATACTTGTCTGGTAGGTATTCACTGACTTGGTGTAGTATAATGACACTTAGTCAATCAACCCTATTCATAATTGTGGTCAGGATCGACCACGGAAGCGACTAGTTGACATGTTGAGAACTCGACCTTGATGAAGAGAACGTTGTTTCTCTGGTATCGTCGATTGATACCGGATCAGAAATCGAGGATCGAATCTGTCAATAACCTAGTAGAGATCACGAAATTACAGTCTCAGGGGATATCATAAATCATACCAACCCCGATTACTATGAGATGGGTGAGGAATATAGCATGTATATTGTTGTTGGTTCGATCAATAGAGGACCGACTTACTCTATTTCATGGAAATTCCAATCCTTGGATTCCTCAGGCCTAATTAGATTACCTAAAAAGCACATTTGAGTACATGACTTGCACATATGTAGGAAAGACTATTTTAGCTGCATACCATCTATGATATTAGACTGTGACTTGGTAGGAAATATTAGATGACGATCTTCGAGGGGCAGAACGTCAATTGACAGTTATTTCAACAAGCTATCTAGATATAAAGCTCCTCTACCCTTGTGTGCATGACTTGTCACTATAGGTTCCTAAATTCTAGGTGGAGCAATCATAGTATGATAAGTTATAAAACAATGGTTAGATAACTTAACTAACATTGTCTCTATCATGTAGCTCAAGACCTTGACCACATGATCATTTATCCAAGGTCTTGAAGTTTACATGTCAAATCAGAGTATTCGACCTTTTAGTGACATTTGTCAGGGGACATTTATGGGGGTCTGATTATGGGAGTTGTGGAAATACCTTCTTAATATGTAGACTCTTAGTCAAAAGGTTGAGTAACCCATTGGACTTTAGATTGTCATTTCATTTTTATAGATATTTGGGTACTTGAGATGATGAGATTTGACATACTTTTTGGACTTATACTGGTTGGTCATTTATTATGCTATACTCGACGGTCAAGTAAGGATTGTAATCATGCAACTCTTGGACTAGCCATATTTGAAATTCATCAAGACTAATGGCGAAAAAGATTCTGTTTCAATAATATAAGCCAAGTAGTGACTATCTCATAATGTTGGAGATATTTACTATCGTTAATAGGATTTAACAAGGATAGTATGTTACTTTGTTTGGAAGTTTGTTTCATCCGAGAACACCTAGATATGTTTCTAGATGAACTCCTTAGCTTTCTACCAGAAAGTCAAGTGGAGTTCGTGATGAGATTTCGAGTACAGCTTCGATACTCTTTGTCAAAAAGAAGAATGGATGATTTCCTTTAATTCTATCATTGCTTGGGAAGTTATCAATTTTGATTGATGTCGAAGATTATTTATGATTGATGGATATTGTGAGATCAGATGTTGTAATATACTATTTTCTGATGATCTATTAGTGAATATTTGACTTGACGATCTATTATTTGATATTTGTTATTGATAGTGACATGGGGAGTAGCATGTTTGTGATATTTATATATTTGATGACTTGTAGTTGGTGATCAGATTATAAACTCATTGCCAGTGGTCTTACGGTTGAGTATGCCCAATGTACGGACATTATAAGTTCTCAATAATGTCATTTAGGCTTACCAATGTTTCGGATATTTTCATAGATTTGATGAACCATGTATTCCTAGGGCATTTGGATTAGTTATCATTGTCTTCATTGATAATACTGTGATATATTTCCGATCTGAGGTGGATCAAGAACAACATCTTCATATAGTTCTGGAGATGCTTCGATGAGAACCTCTCTATGTGAAGTGCAGTAAATGTGCATTTTGATTACCTTCTGTGAGATTTCTAGGACACATTGTATCTAGTAGAGGTATACCGATGGACCCATAAAAAATAGAGGTTGTTACTGTTGGATCGAGATGCACGTGACAGGGGGGGTGAATCACGTGGTTTTGAAAAGTTCATCTTTTTTGTTTTAAAATAAGAGTACGCAGCGGAAAAAGAAATAAACAGAAACGAAAAAGACACGAACACAAGGATTTATTTGGTTTAGAGCCTTTGGTGACTCCTACTCCAAGACCCAGGTCCCGCGGACCTATCATCTGATATTTCACTAAATCCTCTTCCGGAACCATCGGAAGAGTAATCAAATACAAAGTAACCTTTTACCAAACACTATTTATAGTCGGTCGAATTGAACTTGGTGTTTGGGCAACTTCTCAATGACAGTCAAGCATAGTAGAGTCATAGTAGGGCAGCAGGAGCAAGCCAGAGCAGTCGGAAAAGCCGATTGAATGTCTAGAAGCTATTATTAAAGTTGTGTACAAAGCCTTGGGTGAAACACCCTTATAAAGAGTGTGGCAGGCGCCTTCCATAGCCCAAATTCTATCCCGTGTTCGTTGCTCTTTATCTGTGACGAAGTCTGAAATTTTATCTTGCAGAAGGTGCCTTCCATTCCACTGAAGGTGTCTTCCATGAATAGTGCAGAAGACGCCTTCCATAGTATGGAAGACACTTCGGACACTGTTCATCCGAGATTTTTTTTACTCATTTTGTCATGCAAAAAATATTAGTCTAATAACCTGTAAGACAATGTTAACACAATAATAATAAGGAGTGGTAATTAAATCTTATCTCCCCGAGGCCAAGTTCTAGTTAATGTCTCAATTTAGGTTTTCGAAATGAATCTAAATTGGACTGACACCTACTGTCCCTTCGAATGGGGACACGTCCTCACTTAGTCATTTTCGTTTAGTAACTTACCTCTACTTACCAAGTGTAGATTTACCTTCCAGAATCACACATCCAAACTTCGGAAATTAAAAATTTTGATCTATCAAAATCATACATCCAGTCTTCTCCAATCGGGGATCACACATCGTGACCCTTGCCAGAATCCCACATCTAGACTTCAACCTGTCGGGAATCGAACATCCCAACTTATCGGAATCACACATCCGGTCTTCAACCAATCAGGAATCAAACATCCTGACTGGGATTAGCCAACCCTACACACTCAGTAATAAGGTTAGATTGCAACACGTCTAACTTTAACATATTTGTCATTCATTAAAACTCAGGTTTGAACATTGGTGCTGACTGCACCAATAATTATAAGTCGGGAGCAGTCGAAGGCAGCAAGGAAAGTTCGTAGTCTTCTAGATTAGCTAGATATTATCGAGGACTATTGGGGATTTTTTTCAGCATAGTTATGTCGTTGATTTGTCTGACTAGGAAGGGTATGGAATTTTTCTGGACAGAGGCTTGCGAGATCAATTTTCAGGAGCTTAAGCAAAACTTGATAACTGTACTCATTTTGGTATTATCTTCTAATGTCGATGAATTTGTACTTTACACAAATGTATTGTACCATGAATTATGTGCAGTTTTGATGTAGCACATATGAGTAGTATTGTATGCTTCTCATCAGCTGAAAGAACCTAAAAAGAATTATCTTGTTCGTATTTTAGAGTTAGCAATCATTATTCTCGCACTAAAATTTGAAGACATTATTTGTATGAGATCACTTTCAAGGTTACATTGATCACAGGATTGGTGCAGAGTTTCCAAGTTAGAATTTTTTTTTAAGGATCGTTGGAACCAGTGGTTCCTAGCTGTTGGAACCGGCGGTTAACTAGCAGTTCATAACGGTTGAGGGGGGGGGGGGTTAGGTATTTTTTTCAACGGTTAAGATCATTTGACAGTTTTTTTTATCAATGGCTGTGATTTAGTGTTCGTTACTATCCAAATTCTATAAATATGAAGTTCATTTCATCATTTTCACACACATCTTCCATACTCTCATTTTCAATTTCACATTCTCTACGCGTTTTCGACTCCAAGTCTCTATTTCTATGCACTTTCATTTCCAATTTTCAACTACAATGGAAGGAGGCGATGGAGGTTTATCATCTCGATCTTGAAAGAGAAAGAAAATAGTGAATCCACAAGAGGACGCCAACATTCAATCCATCGACGATGAGATCGAGCACCTTTCAATTTTGACATCTGAAACACAAGAAAGTATTGATACAATAACTTCTAAGGTTCGAGAACTTTCTCATCTAAAATCTTCTATTTTCATTAAACATTTTAAGAATGTCACTCTTCCGCCGGGAGAATTGCGTGCAAAATGTAAGCACTGCAATGCTTCCTACAAATTCCAAGTCGGTGACGTCTATGGGTCATTAAAACAACACGTAGAAACAAAGCACCCGACGGAATATGAACTTAATCGTTCTCAAATACAATTATCTAGATTTTCTACAACCAGCAGTAGTACTAATTTCAATTTGTTTTTATATTTTGATAATAAATTAAGAGAATTATTATCTAAATTTATTTCCATAGAACATCTTGTTGATGCAATCGACCCAAGTTTGATCGGTATGATCATAATTTTGATGTGTATGTCAAAGCGTTTAAGTTAGGTTTTCATATTGGTTTGATATGTGTGTTTGAGTCATGCAGGACTTGGTGAAACACACATGAGAACTTGGTGCGGCCAAGAATGGAAAACTCATCCAAGGGCTCAGATCCTTGAGTCGGTAAAGGATGGTGTGGAAGACATCCGAGGGACCGCCGGATGAGGAGCAATGGAGTGGAGTCGAGGGAAGCAGACTTCAAGTCAACGTGAAGGATGACACTGAGAAGAGCCGCGGGCTCGGGTGCATATGAGGGGTGAAGGCCGAGGAAGAGGACTTCAAAGGCGGCTCCGAAAAGGAGGAGTGTGTGAGAATGTAATGGACCAGTCGACTGATCCAATTTCACAGAAAGCACAGAATGCTTCTGTGCTCGTCGACTAAGGGGACCAGTCGACTGGTCCCATGACCAGTCGATTGGTACATAGCCATTGGCAATATCACGGATTCTGAGGAGTGCCGTTGGCTATGTCCAACGATCACACCAGTCGATTGATGCATGGATCAGTCGACTGGTGTCGGGTTGAGTTGATTGTTTGATCAACTCTCTCCACTTATAAAAGAGGAGCTTTGGGGCATAAAGGAGGTTACTGATTATTATTGAATCACTCCTTTGTTATATCCCAAAGCTTCCAAGTCTACACTCTTCCTCCCAAACCTAAACGTCATCATTGTAAAGAGGAAGAGATTCTTTGTAAGAGGTTTGTTCCACCGAGAAGGAGTAAGAGCTAGCCGGAGATTGTTGGGGATTGATCCACCGAAGGATCAAGGGTTCGCCCACCTCAAGGACACGTTGTGGAGTAGGAGCAAGCAATCTCCGAATCACGTAAAGGAATCGTGTTAGCGTTTGTATTCTCTCTTGTTTGCTTGCATTGTTTTAGTTTTCATATTTCCACTACGCACTAATCTTTTGTAGAGAAGAAATTGAAGTTGGGGGTGACCTAGATATCCAACCTCTCTTCTAGTCGGCCATTGATCTCCTACAAGTGGTATCAGAGTGAGGACGCCTTCAACGGACTAATCGCCGAGAAGAGCACTTCATCAAAATGGTCGGTTCAAACATTCATCCACCTGTTAGAATGTATACTAAAAGCCTAGTTTTTTTGTATAAACATTTATATTTTGAAATGAGAATCACATTGGTCAAATGTCTGCATTTAGTTAAATTCAGTTGTCCATTTAATTTCACTTGTTGGGTGTTAGTCGGAATACCCTTCTGTTTCCTCTGTACAAAAATTTGTATAGCATAGAACCTTTCCTAGCAACCCATGTGTTTTTCAGAAGTTAAACTTGGATTGGAAATAGAACTTAACATTTTTACTCCAAGTTCGTTCTTCAAAGTTAAATTTTGATTGGAAACGAAACTTAACATTTTTACTCCAAGTTCAACCTTTGTGTTCTTCAGAAGTTAAACCATATTACAGAAGTTGATTAAATATTTATTTCAATGATTGGCTTCCAGGTCGTTGGCGAGACACTAGGCCTTCTTGGTTATGGGACCATCCACCACTTCCTAGACAAAGCCTTTCAAAGAAATTGAATATTTAAACTTCTCACAGTAATCTTAGGTTTAACTACAGAGGTCTCAATCGAAGCACAAGATCGAAACACAAAATTGAAACACAAAAACGAAAACACAAAATTGCTAGCCTCTTGTGTTGGTATTTCAGAATTCATACAAAGAAAACAAAACTAGTTGTACCGCGGAATAAATAATTAGTTGTACCTTTCTTCGTAGATAAAGACCTCTTGATCCTCTGTCATATTCCTCTTCTCTTCTTGGACGTTGTGTGAGCGACGATCTACCAAGACAAAAACACCCGAACCCCTTTTGTTTCTAAGTCGCCTACTACCAAAAGATGCAAAGAAAGGAACGCCTCCTCCTTCTTCTTCTCCTCCAAACCGCCAGCCACCAGGGTTCTTCGTCTCTTCATTTTATTTTTCACCAAGCTCCGGCCACCAAGAGAAGATGGGGCGCCGACCCTAGAGGGAAGAAAAGGGAAGAAGAAAAGAAGTGGGGTGCCGACCCTAGAGGAAAGAAAAGAAAAAATGGGCGCTGGCCTTAAGGAAAGGAGAGAATTTTTAGTTGTGGAGAAAAACTTATCACTTCTTAATTGAATTGTTTATTTTTGTGGCACAACATTCTCACCTTTTATAACCCTTTGCTCCAGATAAAAAAGGATAAAAAGTAATAGATTTTTGTTTAGAAAAAATATCTAGAAAAGAATTAACATAATTCTTTTTAGAAAAATTTTTTAAGAAAGAATTAGTATAAAATTTCTTAGGAAAGAATTAATATAATTCTTTTTAGAAACTTTCTAAGAAAGAATCAACGCAATTCTTTTTAGAAAAATCTCTAATTCTGTTGAGAAAAAATCTCCCCCCCCCCCCCCCCCCCATTTTTTTTCTTTTCTTTTGGTTTGGCCGACCCCTTTCTTGGGTAGGAAGCAAGGCTTGGCCGACCCTTGCTTGGGCACCAAGCAAGGATGTGGCCGACCCCTTTCTTGGGTAGGAAGCAAAACCAAAACGGGTGAATGCGAGACTTTATAGATGCTACAATAGGGACCGAGAGGAGGAATTGGTTTTGACCTCCTGATGGACTTGAGCTTCCTGTGTTTGACCCGAACATCCAACTCAAGTTCATCAATAATAACTCATACCACTAAAGAGTTATTATTGAACTACCGCACCAATCCTATATTACAATATGGACTCCTTCTTATCATGAGTGTGTTAGTCTCCCTGTGTTTAAGATATCGTATGTCCGTTGATTAAATGAGTTACTGACAACTCACTTAATTAACATATAACTCCAAGAGTAGTACCACTCAACCTTATTATCATATCGGGCTAAGTCCACCTGTAAGGTTTACATGATAATCCTTATAAGCTCCTCAAGGGGACATCATCAACCTAAATTACTAGGACACAGTTTCCTTTTATAATCAACAACACACCATATAAATAATATTATTTCCTAACTTATCAGACCTATTGATTTAACTAAATAAATTTCACACTTTGATAAATTAAAGAAATAAATACTAAGTATATGTGTTTGTTATTATATTGAGATTAAGAGTACGCACATCCATAATAACAGAGGTTTTATTCTTTTATGCAATCGGTATAAAAAGAAACAACCTCAAGGGGTCCTGCTCAATACACACATAGTGCACTAGTATAATTTTATAGTCAAGATAAACTAATACCAAATTACACTACAACCATTCCAATGGTTTGCCCCAATCCATCTTGGTTGTGAGGTACTATTTATAATTTATAAGGAACTGATAACATGATCTTCTGTGTCGCACCACACACCATGTTATCTACAATATAAATTAAATGGACAACTGTATTAACATGTAACATTTGATCAGAGTGATTCTCATTTCAAAATATAAATGTTCATACAAAAAGATAGACTTTTAGTATACATCCTAACAATCTCCCACTTATACTAAAAGACTATACTGCCATATTTGCTGCCATACATCTGATTCTCATCCCCTCAACATGCCCATCAAAAGCTCTCACCAGAAGGTCCTTAGTGAGAAGATCTGCCAGGTTATCTACTGATGCAATCTTGGCGATAACAACTTCTCCTCACTTTATGATGTCTCGTATCAGGTGGTACTTGTACTCAATATGTTTACTTGCTTTATGGGCTCGTGGTTCCTTCGAGTTTGCTACTGCATCACTATTATCATAATAAATTGTGATAATTTTGGGCAAACTAGGAATCACATCTAAGTCCATCAAGAAGTTTCTAAGTCATACTACTTCTTTAGCCGCCTCAGAGGCTGCCACATATTCAGCTTCCATGGTGAAGTCCGAAATGCATTTCTACTTAACACTCCTCCATATTATGGGTCCACCTCCCAAAGTAAACACATATCCCGAGATTGACTCACTACTGTCCCTATCTGATTGGAAATTCGAATCCGTATAACCTAAAAGAAGCAAATCATCTGCCTGGTAAACCAGCATATAATCTTTAGTCCTTCTCAGGTACTTTAATATATGTTTTACGGTAGTCCAATGTTCCTGTCCTGGATTACTTTGATATCTGCTAACCATGTCCATGGCAAAACAGATATCCGGTCTCGTACATAGCATCGCATACATTAGTCTTCCTACAGCTGAAGCATAAGAAATTGTCTTCATGCCCTCTATCTCATTTGATGTCTTAGGAGACATCTCTTTAAATAAAGGCACTCCATGCCGAAAATGTAGAAAACCTTTCTTGGAGTTTTGCATGCTAAAACGAGCTAGGATAGTATCGATATATGAAGCTTGTGAAAAGCACAACATTCTTTTCTTACGATCTTTTATTACTTTGATCCCAAGAATATGTCCACATTCTCCCAAGTCCTTCATATCGAATTACTTAGACAACCATACCCTTACATCTGACAACACTTTGACATTGTTGCCAATGGGCAAAATGTCATCTACGTATAGTATAAGAAATACCACCATGTTTCCGTCACTTTTCTTATATACACAAGACTCATCTGGATACTGAATGAATCCATAAGACTGGATCACTTTATCAAACCAGATGTTCCAAGATCTTGAAACTTGCTTCAGTCCATAAATGGACCGATTGAGCTTGCATACAAGATGCTTTTTGTCCTTTGCAATGAATCCCTTTGGTTGCTTCATATAGATGCTTTCTTCAAGACTTCCGTTAAGGAAAACTGTCTTGACATCCATTTGCCAAACCTCATAATCCATATGAGCAGCAATAGATAAAAGAATCCGGATAAACTTGAGCATGACTACCGGCGAAAAGGTTTCCTCATAATCGATTCCCTTTTTTTGAGTATACCCTTTTGCAACAAGTCTTGCTTTGAAGGTTTCCACCTTTCCGTCTATCCCTCTTTTTCTTTTGTAGACTCATTTACATCCAATGGCTTTTACACCATTTGGTGGTTCTACAAGCTCCCAGACCTGATTAGAATACATAGATTCTATTTCGGAGTTTATTGCACTTTGCCAAGATGCTGCATCTTTATCTTGGAGTGCTTCATCATATGTCCAGGGATCAACTTCATGTTCACCAAGGATCAAGTCTGAACACTCTCCCAAATATATGAATCTATCAGGTTGCCGAACAACCCTCCCACTAGGACGAGGCACTATATGTAATTGTGCATCATTTGTGACACATGTTGCAGTTTCTTATGGTATCTCATTTTGTACCGTTGGTACTAAATTAGACGTGTCCTCTCTTATTTCCTAAAGAATAATTTTACTCATGGGCTTGTGGTTCATCACGTAGTGCTCTTCTAAAAATCGGGCACTGGTGCTAACAATGACCTTCTGATCTTTAGGACTATAAAATAAACCACCTTTCGTTCCTTTAGGATATCCTACAAAAGCGAACTTCTATACGTGATTCCGAATTGGGAGTAGAGGTTACTGACTTAGAAGGTACCAGGTTCAGAATTTTCACTGTCATTTCCAGAGCATATCCCCAAAAGGAATTTGGTAATTCTAAAATGGAAAGATTAAAATCTGTCTCTTTTAAATTTCCTATTGTTGTATCGTGGCAATTATTAGATTTAGAGTATACAAATTGTCAACTAACGTACCAGAACAGACAATTACCCTATTTTTCTTGACAACTACTTTGTCATCAAAAGAAACAGAATATCCATCCATAAATAGTTTAGAAACTGAAATCAAGTTCTTTCTAAAACTTGGTACATAAAGACAATTTCTCAAAATCAATATTTTATTGTTATCAAAAGATAAATAAACATCTCCTACAGCAACAACCACCACTCTCGTAATATTGCCCATGTAGACAGTGATCTCCCCTTCATTTAGTTGTTGAGTTTCCTGGAACCCCTACAATGAATTACAGACATGATCAGTGGCTCCCGTATCTACACACCAAGTACTGGTAGATAACACCGCTAAATATGTTTCAACAACTAATAAATAAGATACACCTTCATTGTTCTCGTTTCTGGGAGGACAGTTCAAGTTTTGTTTCCAATCAATATAATTTGGACCAGTAAATTTATTTTCTTTTAAAATAACAACAAGAGGATTGAAAACCATTTTGAAATCATGAGAATCACAAAAATAAGATATTTGGTCAAAAACTTTAGAATTTAAAATAATATTGATCCCTCAAACAATATAATTTAAATTTACTAACACCTCAAAACACCGTGAATTTAGTATGTCATGATAGTGTGACCGTATACTAATTCAAACATTTGTAAGAGGAGGTTTTACCCATTAATTTTATTATCTTGTCAGCCTAACTTTATCATAAATAAAATTAATAGTTGGTTTGTCTTCGGTCACACAAAATAATAGTAGTGCCTCCGATGGGGAGGATACTATTAAATGCGCCTAAGTGTATGTCATTACTTGATACTTAGTCAATTAATTAAGATTGTGCCCCTTCAGATGGAGAAGATCATATAAAACTAAATAATTTCCTATAATCATCCATAGAGGAAGTTTGATCTAGTGATCTGCAAACAAACCCATCCGATATGGAGGAAGACACTTAAAGCCAATGCGCAAGTTTGAATGCATCACTTACAAACCAGTAATGGAGATCGTGAAATTTATTTAAATAAACCGTCTCCCATTTAGTTATTTAAACGAGGAATTTTAACATGCACACATAACACACATGCACACAAAAGCATACACACAACACATAAAGGCAATAAATATGAAAAAATAATTTTCTAACTATTATGGCCTCATCCATAGCTATCCCCCGTATGCCGCTGATCCTAGCCGCCACCAACGGGTTATGTCGTCGCGTCTTTCTTGCTTCATTTTCCATTGTGCCTCTGGTCCTCAAATAGCACCACGCCTTGCAAGGATACGATCCGCGACAAAAATAAAATTTTACATTTATCAATCCTATATTCCACAAGGGAATGTACATGTAATCTAGATCGAACAGAATGTAAAAGCCTAAAACTAATACAGCTCCTGATGTATTTAATAATTACAATCATGCACACACATAAAATGCCCTCGACATGCTCGAGGGTCCAAATCACACACAAGCACACAAAAAGTCATAATAGTTGGATCTAGGATGCCTACAACCACAGAGTTAATCTATCTAATACATCTTACTATTATCCGACCTAAACTTATGTATGAGCAGTACATAATTTAACTGAAAACCAAACATACGGAGGTAGAAAACTAGCTCTAATACCACTTGTAGAATCGAAAAGAATTTAGATATCTCCATAATAGTATGATATTGTCTACTTTAGGTCTAAGCCCTCATGGTTTTTCTCTTGGACTCTCCCTAAAAGGCCTCTTGTCAATGGATATATCTTTTCTCTTATAAACTCATGATCTTTCCCATGTGTTTTCAATGTGGGACTATATTTGCAACCTTGCAACCCCAACACTATCCAAATTCGAAGGAGAATTCTCTTGGTATAAGAAGAAAATGGAGGTATTTTTCAAAATCGATTTTGATATTATGCTAATCATGGAAAATGATTTCTAAATGCCTAGAGATCAAAACAATGAGATATTGGAGAAAATAAGATGGATCAAGAAGCAAAGAGAAGAGCATCTAGCAAACTCAAAGGTCTTACATCATCTACTAAATGTCCTTCCCCAACAAGAAGTAACAAGTTGGGAATTACTCAAGCGCCAAGGAGTTATGGGAGAAACTAGTAGAACTTCATGAAGGGACATTGGAAGCAAAACTAGCAAGAAGGGATCTTCTTCGAACTCAACTCAACAATATCAAACTCGAAAAAGGAGAAAAAGTATCAATACTTCATGCTAGGATTAAAGAAATTTTGAATGGACTAACAAGTGTAAGTGAGAAACTCTCAAACCAAGATATCTTGATGAAAGCCATCAATGCTTTCCCAAGAACCACAACTTGGAGCTCCATTGTAGATTCATTCTACATTTCAAAGGATCTAGAGAAGAGCTCTCTAGATGAATTCTTTTCAACCATGGAGCTTCACGAGACTCGAGTTGAAGGATTAGATGGAGAAGCCAATAGATCAAGAGGAGTAGCCCTTGTGGCAAACAAGGGAAAGGGTAAGAAGAAGAAGTCATCATCCTTACCATTCTCTGACTCCGAAGAATCAAGTGCCTTAATGGATAGTGATCAAGAGGCATATATGGTAAGGAAAATGAGAAGGACATTTAAAATGTTTTCAACTAACAAATCTCATGCTAGGAAAAGCTCAAGAAGCAAAAGTAGAACAAGGAGGATTATTTGTTACAATTGCCAAGGAGAAGGACACATGAGGGATGAATGTCCTCTCTTGAAGAAGAAAGAAGAAAGAAGAAAGGAAGAAGGAAGAGAAGAAGAAGTCAAAAGAAAAGGGGAAAAAGGTCAAAAACCTAAAAGCAACATGGGATGATCCATCGTCATCAGAGAACGAAGAGCACCATGTGTCTCATTTTGCTCTAATGAGAATTGATGATGTAGCCTCCACCTCATCCGAACAAGAAGAAGGAAGGAGCTCAAGTGAAGATGAAGAAGGGAGTTCAAGTGAATGGGGAGGTCAAACATCGATTCGGACGTCTTGGTAAGTGAGGTACATAATCTTCCTCCCCATGTTTTAATTAAAATTATTACAAGTACAAATGATGATTTGTTTAAGGCTAAAAAGAAAAATAAATCCTTAAAACATGATATTTTCATGCTTAAGGAAAAATTAGAATCCATGCCTATTAGAGATAATGATATGCATGCTTCTTCTACAAATTCAAATTACTCATGTTTAGAAGAAGAAAATAAGGCTTTAAGAGAAAAGGTAGCATATCTTACTAATACCCTTAGAAAATATGAAATTGGATCCAAAACCCTAAACATGATAATTGAGAGCCAAAGGGTAAGTTTCAATAAAAAGGGTTTAGGGTATAAGGAATCCAACAATGAAAAAGTCTATCATTGTCTAATTGCTAGGGGACAACCCAAGACAAAGACCATAGATAGAAAATGGATTCCTAAGGAGTATTTGGTAAACCCAATTAAGAAGAACCTCTATTGGGTACCAAAATCAATCCTCAAGGGTTAGAGGATTTTAGGTCAAGTCAACCATGGAAATCATAATTCCAATTTTTTTTGGTTGACTTGAGATCTTAAGGGGGAGCACTTAGCCTTGATAAAAATTCATGATAAAGAGGGCTAAGTAGAAATTACCTTTATTTCATCTCATAATGACTTGCATTATTTTCTAAATATAAATGTGAGATGATAGGATGACACTCATAATTCACTTATGCTCACTGCATTTTGATGAATTATAAAATGTATCAAATTTTTGAGTAATCATAGACCAATTATGGGGAAAGCAAATGTTTAATTAATGGAAATCTTGCCCACAGATCATAGTTGGACATTTCAAATATTTTGAAAATAATTCTATATTTTATTTACAGTGAATAGTTATTTTGAAACATATAATTGCAAAACTAGGTTTAAAATTGATACATAATTACATGTTTTCGAGATTTGGTTAAAATTTCAAAAATACTTTGAATTTTCATGAAAACATATTTTCCCTAATTAAAGGACATTTCAAGAAATATTTTTGTCAAATTTCATGATTTTTCAAATTTTCTGAAATTTTTTATGCATTTCTGAAATTGGTTGCAGAAGGCTGAAATTCGGTTTTAGAATGTACCAGTCGACTACATCAGTTAGCAGTCGACTGGTACCAGCCTTTCAGCATTCTGTTGCATTCTAAATTCAAATTTTTTAGTCAAAAGTTGGTTAGACTTGATGCCATAGAATGTATGATTGTTTGGTTCATTTCTTTTTGATGGTGTCAAAAGGGGAGAAATGGATAGGTTTAAGTTAAAAACCTTTATTTCCATACTTGTGTCCATACTTGTGTGGAAAACTTGAAAATTAAGGTTACGAGTATATGTTTAGGGAGAGCTTGGTTTTATGCTTCATTGCTTGTAATTTTTAAAGTTATTATTTGTGTCTAACTTAAACATATTGTCACACATCAAAAAGAGGAAAATTATTAGTGCAATCGACCCAAGTTTGATCGGTATGATCATGGTTTTGATGTGTGTGTCAAAGTGTTTAAGTTAGACTTTCATATTAGTTTGATATGTGTGTTTGAGTCATACAGGACTTGGTGAAACACACATGAGAACTTGGTGCAACCAAGATTAGAAAACTCATCCAAGGGCTCAGATCCTTGAGTCGGTGAAGGATGGTGTGGAAGACATCCGAGGGACCGCCGGATGAGGAGCAATGGAGTAGAGTCGAGGGAAGCGGACTTCAAGTCAACGTGAAGGATGGCACGGAGAGGAGCCACGGGCTCAGGTGCATCTGAGGGATGAAGACCGAGGAAGAGAACTTCAAAGGCGGCTCCGAAAAGGAGGAGTGTGTGAGAATGTAATGGACCAGTCGACTGGTCATAGGACCAATTGACTGATCCAATTTCACAGAAAGCACAGAATGCTTCTGTGCTCGTCGGCTAAGGGTACCAGTCGACTGGTCCCATTACTAGTCGACTGGTACATAGCTGTTGGCAAGATCGCGGATTCTGCGGAGTGCCATTGGCTATGTCCAATGGCCACACCAGTCGATTGATGCATGGATCAGTCGACTAGTGTCGGGTCGAGTTGATTGTTTGATCAACTCTCTCCACTTATAAAAGAGGAGCTTTGGAGCATAAAGGAGGTTACTAATTATTATTGAATCACTCCTTTGTTATAGCCCAAAGCTTCCAAGTCTACACTCTTCCTCCCAAACCTAAACTTCATCATTGTAAAGAGGAAGAGATTCTTTGTGAGAGGTTTGCTCCACCGAGAAGGAGTAAGAGCTAACCAGAGATTGATCCACCGAAGGATCAAGGGTTCGTCCACTTCAAGGACACGCTGTAGAGTAGGAGCAAGCAATCTCTGAACCACATAAAGGAATCGTGTTAGCGTTTATATTCTCTCTTGTTTGCTTGCATTGTTTTAGTTTTCGTATTTCCGCTATGTACTAATCTTTTGTAGAGAAGAAATTGAAGTTGGGGGTGACCTAGCTATCCAACCCCCCTTCTAGTCGGTCACCGATCCCCTACACATCTTTCTTTTAGTTTTAGATTTAAATGCACATTTGAAGATTTTTGTAAAGAATCTCTTAATCCATGTGCTAAACGTATTCCCATGACTACGCTTAGTCGTAGAATTAAAAAATTAGTAAAACAAAGAAAAAAGACGCTAGGTGGTAGGAGGGCAGTTGCTTGCCACCTAGCGCCTAGGTGCCAAGGCGACCGCCTAGGCAATTTTTTCGAGAAATCTCTTTTGAATTGATCAGCTGATCGATCTATAAGGGTTTTTTTTCGAGAAATCCCTACCCGATCAATCAGCTGATTGATCCGGCAGGATTTTGCGACAAACATAACCATGCCGAATCGATTAAATAGAAACAGAAATACCAAAATAGCAAAAGTATTGCAAACTACAAAGTACAAATTGACAAGGCATACAAAATAAAATAGCAAAAGTTTTCTCATAAATCCCAAAATAACTCATATAATCTCCTACATCCCTAATTATTCTTCTAGTTCATCTCCATATTTCTCAAACACTTCCTCTGTATCGGATTCAAACTCAAAATCAATGGTTTCTTCCTCTTCTTCATCCGATACAAATTCTTCTTCGTGAAGTTCTCTAACATCTTCAATATTTGTCTCAACATCTTCATCTCCACTGTCAACAATCCATCCTTGTGTCATAGTTGCTTCACTAGCAAGTAGAACATCCACTCCTTTTTTTTCTTGTCTTCTCTTTTTGTTTAGGATATTGGCATTGAATTAAACATAGACTAAATTGTTCAACCTTTTGATATATAGTCTATTTCTTTTCTTTGAATGAATCTACATTAAAAAAAAATATTAAGTCAATAAGCAATAAGTCAATAAGCAATTGCTAATTAAATACTTATCCTTTCAAAAGTACTCCAATTTCTCTCACAACCGAAAGAACTGGTAGTTAAAAAATGAATTCTTTTAGCCATCTTTTGTAATTTAGGTACATCATGTCCAAAAAGATGTCATCATCCAACTAAATAAAAATAAATCAAAACAACAATAAACAAAATCAATAAACAACAAACAAGCAATAAAAATTACAAAATAAAGTAACTAAGTACTTAGTTCTTATCCGGATCATAATTCTCATCAGTTTTTTGAACATCCAATTATAGCCAATGGTCTTCCAAATCCCCCACTTTATTAATATACTTCAACAACTTCATATTTACTACCTCACTTTGGCTATCAATATCATTGGGAAAGAATGCTTCAACACAAGTGAATAATTCATCCATGACCACTTCTTCACTTCCTCTGCTCCGGTCATTGAAGGAGTAATAAAGATTTAAGAGGTAGACCACCAAATGTAGTGGATTATTAAGTCGATTATGACTTTTCTCGTCAAAAATATCAATAATCAGACGATAATGAAGCTCTTAATTTTTGATGTCATTTTAATCTCCTCACTCACTCTAAGTATTTCTCCATATACAAAACCCATAGATGATTTCTTATCGCCATCAACAAGACGAAGCAACTGAACTAAAAGGACAAACACCTTCAAGCAAAAACTTACTCTATTTCAAAAAGAGGTACTCATAGCGGTATTATGTGTCGTCTTCCCCTTTACATTTTTTGAATGTTTGCATGCATTCCGTTCATCACTAGCAACCATAGATCTTAGTTCACTTTTCTTCTTCATCAAACTTTGCAAAGTTAGAAAAGCAGTTGCAAATCGTGTTACTCCCGACCTTACTATGTTCCTTTTTTTGGTAAACTTTCTCATCATTGATAATGTCTTGTAATGTACTTAAATAAAGATTGTCAAGTTATTTTCCTTCTCAATCACCCCTTTGAATTTAGGTTGGTTCCCAATTCATTGAAGCATAAGATTCATTGTATAAGTTGCACATGAAGTCCAAAATATATGTGGTCTCTTCTTTCAACAAATCTTTTGCCGCCATATTATTCAAAGCATTGCCCATTACTACTTAAACTACACTTTTGGGTCCAACTTCTTCATTGCACTTGTCCACATATTCAAATATATAATTCCCGATGTGTGCTTCATCTGATGCTTCTCTAGAAGAAAGGAAAGTTGTACCTTCTTTACAATTGACACACAAATTCATGATACTTCTTTTCTGATCAGTGAAAACTGAGTAACCATTCAAAGCTCATTCCTCTTCTCGCTTCTTTAACAGACTTTTAGTTATATCTACCTCTTCCTTCAATAAGGGCTCCCTTAATAAGTATTGAGTTGGACGGCAATAACCCGGGCCAAATTGACCAACCGCTTCCACAAACCTCTTGAAGCTATCATTGTCAATGGCATGAAAAGGAATATCGGACTCGTACACCTATCGAGCTAAATATTGGTGCACACTATGTGTCCTTTGCTTTCAAAGTGCATCAATAATATTTTTTTGTTGTTTTATCTTCTTACTTCTGCTCAATGAAGATTCGGGATTAATAACAAATGCAAATATATATCCATAGGGCCAAGAGTAAGCATGTTTCTTCTTATCCTTAGAGTCCCTTCGTCTTCCTCGTATTTTTCAAGAATAACTTCTTTCCATTTCATTGATATTCTTTTGTTTGTTTTTTGTTTTTGCTTCTTCAATTGCATTCTTACACTTCAATTTATCCTCATCCGAAGACTTCTTACACAGAGCAACATTTCCCTTGATATATGCAAATGTTGTTTAAGCATATAAATTCCACCACTAGTAATTTTTTTGACACAACTTACATTTCAACTTATCCAAATTTTTAGGATCCACCATCTCCGTAAATTCCCATCCAACATCATTTGAATTACGCTTCAAAGGGGTAGCATTCAACGACATTGAATTAGATGCTTCAAAAGAGATAGTACCTAACATTTTACTACAAGTCAAGCATTTAAAAAAATGAAAAATCATTGATGAAGAAGAACATATAAGCAATGGTTATCAAATGACAAATATGAAATATCAAGCATTCAATAAAAAGTTAAAAACCCATAGATGACAATTTTCAATTCAAGCTAAGTAATAACATACAAGATATAAAATGTTAAATGTATGACTTGTAAACTAAAGTCCAAAGAATCAATTAAACATCTAATGGTAAACTCAAGTGCAAAGAAAATTATAAATTATAGGATTATGAACCTAGCAACAATCAATATACAAGCTCAGTGAGCCAGTGTTAAACTTAAACATCTAAATTCTAATGGTTAAGATAAAATGTACTCCAAAATCCTAATGAGGTAGTGATCAATGAATCTTATTGTAACTTACTAACCTGGCAGAAGAAAATGTTGGAAATGAAGAAGAAGAAGAAGAAGAAGAAGAAGAAGAAGAAGAAGAAGGGGCAACAAGCTCTTCATTGTTGGCACTTGGCAGTGGCGAATAAAAGCCTTTGAAGAAGAAGAAGAAGAGCAAGAGGGTAGCATCTGCCGCCGACTGATGTTGTGGAGGAAGAAGGGGACGGAGAAGAGCAAGAAGATGAGGGAAGAAATAGGGCAGGTTTTGTGGAGGAAGAAGGGTTGATGCGAAGAAGGGGAGGGAGAAGAGGAGGGAGAAGACTGAAGAGGAAGAGTCTAGGCATGCAGGTTGGATCGTTAGAGAAGGGGAGGGAGAAGAAGGTTCAGGGTTTAGGCGTTTACGACTACGGCTGAAACTGAAAGTGAAAAATTCAAAATCGTGATTAAAAATTTAAAAGACCTCTTTTCGCTGCCTTGTTGATAGATTCAAGAGTTGAATCGATTAGCTGATCGATTCGGTTGGATTTTCATGAAAAAATTAAACAGAACCCTCTCGAATTGATTACCTAATCGATTCAACACGTCGAATAAATTAGCTGATCAATTCGGGCGGGTTTTTGCGACAAAAAAATCAAGCGGCACCCGACCGCATCCTAGGCGGCGCCCAACCGCCTAGGTGCCCAATTTATTCAACACCGCCCAACCTATTCGCCTTGGCAAAAGGCAGGGCGGTGGGCTGCTGCCAACCGCCTAGGCGGTCCTAGGCGGGGATTTTTTGAACACTGATCATTGGCAAACACATTAATATATGAGTGTGACTTGCCATTGGATAGATAACTCTTGGAATCTCTAAAAGAGATTGTTAGCTTATAGAGTTTTTAATGAATCACATGCTGCTCATAACATTGCACCATTATTATGTTTAATTTTAGAAAAATATGGATTAACTTACAAAAATTTTTCAATATCATTTGATAATGCTAGGTATAATACCGCTTGTAGAAGAACTAAAATTTGTTTGTCAACCTGTCATTGGTAGTTTATTCTTTTATATTCATTGTGCATACTATGTTTTAAATTTATGTGTTCAAGACAGATTAAAAATTTTAGAAAATCATATTAAACCAATTAGAACTGTAATTTCTCATTTATGGTCGCATCCATCTATAATGAAATAATGGAGTAAATTTTGTAAAACTAATGAAATGAGACCTAAGAAATGGCCATGTGATATATCAACACGTTAGAATTCAACATATCAATTATTTCATGATTCATTTCAATATAAAAAATTATTATATTTATTTTTTGCACAAAATATTAATACTAATATATATTTATTTTCACACCAATGGAATATTTATAGTAATATTTATGAAATTTTAAATGTATTTAATGATACAATCAAACAATGTTTATTATCCCACTGCTCATTTAATTTTAAAAAAAAAATAGTATAGTACTAGTTTTAAATGTGTGTATTAATAATGAATTTTTATCTTCTTGTATATTGGCTATGGAAACTAAATGAGAAAAATATTTTTATGGTATTCCTGAAATTTATTTAATTACATTTGCTTAAGATCCTAGATTTAAATTAGAAGTTTTATAAGAAATGTTAACTTTGTATTATGACGTTTTAATTCCAATTAAAGATTAATCCAATTAATATTATATATAATATTAGAATTTATTTATATGATCTTTATGCTCAATATTATGTAAGATATGGTATACAACCTAATATTTTTGAAACACAACAAACTACTAGTAGTAATTTAAAACTTACAAAAGCACAACTTTTATTAAAAAAAATAGATGAAACGTCCATGAGGATCCTTAAGTTCCACATAGGAATTTAAGAATTATTTTATGACTTCTTTTGATTTTAGTAAACTAGATAGCGAAAATTTCAATATCCTAAAGTGGTGGTTACAAAAGACTCAAAGCTTTTCATCATCTCTGTGATCACCAAAGAAACTTTAACTTGTCCAATGTCAATTATTGCTGTAGAGTAAACATTTAGTGCCGATGGAAATATATTAAATGAATGACGATTGACTTTGTCTCCCGACTCATTGGAAGCTCAAACATTACTCGATGATTGAACCAGAGCCAAGAAAAAAAAATCCAAGGAATGTAACTTTCTAATGGCGAAGTCGAAGAATTTGATACCGAAGGAACCAATACAATAGGAATGAGAAATTGAAGTGAATAACAACGCCTCCTCCTAATATAAAAGTATAAAAATGTAAAAGAACTACATGGACTTTGATTCCCCTATACCCTAAGGGATACATAGGCAACTTAAATAAGTGCAAATTTTTTTTTAAAATAAATTTTAAACTTTTTTAATATAATAATCTTGAACCATAGCGAACCGTGAATCGAATTATGAATCGTAACCGTCTTGGACGGTTAAAGTTAAGGTTTGATCTATCAGGAACAGTCGAACAAGCGGTTCCGAATCATCCAACCAACAGTTTGGAACCGATGGTTTCGAACCGTCGAACCATCAGTTCCAAACCATGGTAAGTCTATCTCTTTCTTTTAAATTAAATGAAACTTTAATATATAATCCTCTAAATTTACTTATTTTTAATTTTAAAATTTTAATAAAAAATATAAAATATAAAATATAAAAGAAAGTCAATGAAAAATTAAAAATATTTTTTTTTCTATTTTTAATATATAATTATAAAAATAATAAAATAAACTTAATAACAACAACTTATTTTATTAATAAAAACATATAAAATAAAATAAAAAATCATTTTAATATTGATTTTGAAAAATCAATACCAAAGCTTAAATACTAGCATTGTGCTGATTTTTAAAAAATAACATAGTTATGGTGTTGATTTTAAAATCAACACCATAACTTAACACATTAACATAGTTGTAATGTTGATTTTTAAACACCAACATCATAGTAGTGATGATTTTTAAACACCGACACTAAGGTGATGTTGGTGTTTAAAAATTAGCACTACAACTTAAACACCAGCATTGATGTGGTTTTGATTTTTTTTTTTTTCAAAAAGTAAAAAAAAAGACATATTTGAACTCCGACGGTAGAAATCCCCAGAAGTTGTATTGTGTCCAGACGGAGCTTGTAAGTCTATCAATAAGTTTTGACCTAAATTCATTGATGGACCTAGGAGATTTGAATTTTTAAAAAGTTGGCATACAATAGAAGAGGGTAGTGCAACAAATGTATTTATAGTGTTCGTGACTAAACCCATTGATGGACCTAGAAGATTTGTATTTTTGAAAAATTGACATGTAATGAAAGAGGATAGCGCAATGAAGGTATCTATGGTGTTCATGCCTAAATTCATTGATGGACATAGAAGATTTGTATTTTTAAAAAGTTGACATATAATAGAAGAGGATAATACAATGAAGGTATTTATGATGTTCATGCTTGAACCCATTGATGAACCTAGGATATTTTTATTTTTGAAAAGTTGGCATGTAATGGAAGAGGTTAGTGTAGTGAAGGTATTTATGATGTCCATGTCCAATTCTGACATTTATACTATAAATTATATGTATATGCCAATTGCCTTAAAATCATAAACTTTGAAAATATTCTGATATCTGCTGTTAATGACTTCAAGCATATCTACGAACACATATAGACGTCGAGGCACTTCAGAAACATATAGCACTTGGAATGGTCTGATCAGTTCTCTAGGTCCATTAATAGTTTTGACAGAAACTCATTGATGAATCTAAGAGATTTTGAATTTCTAAAAAGTTGACTTATAATAAAAATAGTTATGCAATGAAGGTATTTATGATGTTTTACCTAGTTCTAGCATCCCTACAATAACTTATGTGTATGTGTCAAATGTCTACTTATGAAGATCATAACTTTTGACTCGAGAATCAGAACAAGACATTCCACATGTTACAACGATGCTAATGTGTTAAGCTGTGGTGCTAATATTTAAGATTGGTTTTTAAAAATTACCACCAAAGCAAGTGATTTTTATTTTTATTTTATTAATAAAATAAGTTCTCATTATTAATTTTTTTTCATAATTAGATATTAAAAAATAGAAAAAATATTTTTTATTTTTTCAACCTTCTTTTATATGGTTTTTAATTTTTTATTAATGCTTTTAAAATATAAAATAAATAAATTTAAAAGATTATCTATTAAAATTAAAAATTTTAAAAATATATTAAAAAATATAAATAATTAATAAACAAAAATTATGAATTATTTGTAAATAATATTCATAAATAATATCTATAAATAAAATTTATAAATTTTATTCATCAGTAAAATTCTTCTCAAACTTGTAACTAGACAAAAAAACTCTGCATTGCAAGCTTTTAATGTCAAACTGATTCACTAATTAACCAATTAACAATATAAAAGTTTCAAAATAATCAAACAAGATTTAATTGAGAGTTTAATGATATCTAAATAAATCATCTAAATTTGAACTAAGTTCAAACTCAAAAAAAAAAATAAAGCTAAGTTTGAACAACAATTTCAACTATTTAGTTCATTTTAGACTAGATTATTTTATAAACAAGCTTGAACAATATAAAACTTGACTCATTTCCAGCCATAGGCCCAAGCATTTGCTCAAGTGAAGACTGACTTCCTTGAAGACATTGCTGTATAGTTTTTCGAGCTTTTTTCTTGTTCTTCAACAGCAGGAAACCAGTTCAATAGCTTACTGATTCCAGGGCACTATGAATTAAAAGAAATGGTATTGTTGACCTGTCTCGTTTCACTGTGTTGATAATATTCATGGGGATCTTTGCTCTGAGAGTGAACTAACAAATTAACTGTCATATCTATTAAATTATTTATACGACATAAAGAATTGAAAATAAATTCAGGCTGATTTTTTTTATCAATTATTAACAAATCATGACCAGATAAAACAAAAGACAGCGGTACCTTCGGATTTTTCACATGTCCGGGGATTGCCACTCTGCAGTATACGTCTGTTTCAATTGGAGAATCATGCAGGGAGTGGCTCCTCCAGAACTGCAGTTCAAGCAGTGAAAAGAAAAGAAGACAGTCAAGTGGAAGGTAACAGAGACAGCTCTATGAAACAGCTGATTAAAGAGTATGGAGGTGGTTCAAGGTTGTGATTGTGGTGAAGACCTTTTCGTTTTACCACTGCTTGCTTTGAGATGTTACCAGTGGGTACATCAGGAAGATCGATGAATTCATCTTCTGAGCTCTTGACTTGGGAACCTGTTTCTGCCTGTAGTCTTTCAGTATCTGGCACCGATGGTACAGAATGAGCAGGAATAGGTATGGATTGAAGGGTTATCTGCAAATGTACAAAAGGCTTCCAGTAAACATACGATAGACACGGGCAACATGATTCAAATGCTAGTATGTGGGAGAGGCATAAACAGCATGAAAAATTTGTTTGAAAAGAAACTTTATTATGTTTCAGTCACATCCATTCTATGAACTTGGAACAAGACATTTTTTGTGTGGTGGAATATGTAATTGTTTATCAAAACCATTATGCATCCTATGGTCCTCATGTGTTACTAAGAAAAGGGTAATGAACTTTCAACAGCTAAAGGATTTTAAACTTGAATATCGAACCAAAATGAGTTTACTACAATTACATTATGAAACCAGAAACCCATTGAGAGATTTCAGGGGAAAAAACTTGCCTCAGTTTCCAAAATTTCAAACTCAACCAGAACTTCTTCCTCATCTCGAGGAGACAAACTCTGTCCCAATATTGCGTTTATTTCCTTAAAAAGGAAAGAAATAATTCAGAAATTTAAGTGGTAGAAATAAACTCACTTGTCAACCAACGAGAAAGAACAAAAAGGAAATATATTGATGAAAAGAACTATATTAGCATCTTAAATATGTAAATACTGCCAAAAGTTTAAGCCAAACATTACCCACTACTTCGAGTTTAAACCTCGCTTTCTCTCAAGAAAAAAAAGAGTGAACAAAGTAAATATATGTTTTTCCTCAAACAAGATATCGATAAGTTTATCTTGCAAAATTCACATTTCAGAATTTCACACAGAATCTGCTACAGAATTTAAAACCGTCCTTCCTAATGCATTGCAGGCTGAATCTATGACATTTAGGACTTCAAAGCAATATCAAGTGTAACAAGAATTTGAGGATTAAATTTGATCAAGAATGTGTATCTGTTTTGCAGCTCATTACTGTGGAACGAAGATTTGATGAATCAAACATGAGTTTACCAATGTGACTCACTTATTCTTTGTTAATTATGAGATTTGTCTTGTAGGTTACTCGTCCGCTCAAATAGAAAATGAAGTTGCAAATGATTCAATTAGAAGTCATCGACTAATGTAATCTACTTATTTTCTTAAATTGCTAGACCTATTTTATAGATGAATCATATATTTAATAGAAAATTAAGATGACAATGGCACAACATGATACAAAAGCTTGCAAACACAGATCTTACATCTTGATAAGCCTTTGCCTCAGCAGAATCATCCACAAGCTTTTGAACGTCCTCTAGACTGATTTCACTTTGTATAGATTTTATGGCATTGCTTCCCGTCTTTAGGCTTTCAAATACAGCTTTCTGCTTGCTTGCCAATTCAACATCTGCCAACTAAAGTATAGAAAGAAATGTCACAAGGCTCAGAAGTCATTACCACATATACCTCTGTTACATTATTTGAAAAGGTGTATATATACCATACTTGTTGTTCAACGTTTATAAGCCAACCATCAACTTGTTTGAGGAGGTCCGCTTGTGCTTTCTTCTTCTTAAGTGCAAGCAATGCCCGGTCTTTCCTCTTCTCCTGAATCAAATCCCTGGCTGCTTGTTTCTCAGCTCCAATCACAGTTTCTAGCTGAAAAGAACAGGAATCAAGAACATAAATTTAAAAATCTTTTAAGAAACAGACAGGTTCAAAAGCAAATTATACCCTTTTAGCCGTAAGCTGAGGCTTTGTGTCATTGTCAAGTCAGTTACATGGATCATATCCCTCCAATAAACTCAAAACAAGGTTATATTGCTGTAATACTCAGATGTCTTAATATTTTTTTATTAAATTAACAAAGTTTTATCTGTTGTCTTTCAATCCTTTACACCTTTAACTTAAATTAATTCAATTTGTCAAACTAAAAGATCTATTAACTTTGAACATGTCCACAGCATCTTAATCCATTTTCTCTTATTTTACTGTACTTTAGAGCTACACCTAAATGCTCTAAATAATATAAATTTTTATTCACTTTGTCAATTAACCCTACATTCACCTTACAGCAAATCTATCTTTTCTAATCCTAAACTTATCATCTAATCAAGAATAATATCCGATTGAAAATTAGATTAAAGAATCAATGGCTTCAAAATATCTGGATCGACACCAGTTTTTTTCACAGGATCATCACGCCTCCATTGTCCTCAACAGAGAACACGTTCGTTATGACCCAATGGAGCAAGGTAACTGAACAAGGAATTTAGGTCTGGTCTTCTCGAATACATCACCGACAATGAGCAAATGCACCAACCTCTCCAATTAGTAACTATTACTCGCACTTTTCTTTTTTTTTTTAAAAAAAAAAATAGAAACAGCCAGCAAGGACACAATTACTGTGTGACGAACGATCATGATGCAGGAAACCCCCACAAAAACCTATCTTCATGGGTTAAATGCCATTTCAGTTTCAAAATGCCCTAATTCGCATTTAATCGGGGGAGATGGAACGATGGGAAGACAGTACCTGCTGCTGGTACAGGGCGAGCTTGCGGCGTTGGGTCTTGAGCAAGAGGATGGCTTTATCCACCTCCGTGATCCTGGGCTTCTTGATGAACACATTCCCCATCGATCGCCACCGCCTCCACCAGAACAAGGCAGAATAAGCGAATACACCAAAAAAGCCTCGAGGAAGACAAAGAGAAAGGTGAAAGAAGAGAAGGCCAAGCCACACGGGACAGACCGTTTTAAAACAAGAATAGAAACAGATAGACAACCGAACTACGTTATCAAAGTTAATATAGGCGAGGTGGGCGGCTCTCCCGACTCGTTAGAGTCGCCAGCTAAAATTATTATTATATTTCTAATTTTGATATTATGTACATTTTTATAAAGACGTCCACGTTACTCTTATTAATAGGATATTATAATATTCGTTTAGTATTAAAATCATTATAAAGAGGTGTTATAATACTACTTTTCTTTAATGCATTTAAGATGACATGGGATGGGTGCAGACTAATGAATATATATATATTTTTTAAATTTAATTATTCAAAAAAAATTGTGAATTTTAAAATTAAAAATTGAGTAAAATGGGTAAATAATAAAATATGAGTATATTTTTTAATAATATTAATATTTATTTATTTTTAAACAGTAATAATCTGATTTTTTTTATATATTTTTTCTCAACTATTCGGGCTTGTATTTTGTATTATTTTTTTATTTACAATTTTTTTTATTTAATTTGAATTAAATTAAAGAAAATAAAAATTTTGTAACGGTTAGTTGTCACAAACATATATTTTATTTAATAAATGTATTAACAATTTTAATATTATTTTTTAAAAAGTAAGATTATTATTAAAAATAATAATAATAATTTTAATATTTTAAAATATATTTATTTAATATGATATAATTTTAAGATGATTGTGTGGAGGATCCATAAATAATGAGTGTTAATGTTAAAAGCAATGTGAGTGAAAAAGATATATTGTTATAATGAGTATGTGACAGTGGATCTCATGCTTTTTAATGAGGTGGTAGGTGTTATAATGAGAGTGGATTGTGGATGTTCTAAAGGTGACGGTGAGAGACATCAAATCTGGCAATTTGACCTGGGTAAAAATAATTTTTGTTAATCTCTCTCTTATTTTCATACACCTTTCTCCTGTATGTAAAGTGATGCGAACTCTTCTCTTTCCCACCTCTAAAGTGATGCTAATTTTTACAAACTAATATCAAGGTGGTGCTAATTTATTTCAAAACAGCACCACATTAGTGTTATTTTTTTTTAAACGGGCATCACCTTGATGTTAGTTTGTAAAAATCAATACCACTTTACATATAGGAGAGAGAAAAGTCAGCATCACTCTGTATGTATATAAGAGAGGAATTAAATATATATATATATATATATATATATATATATATATACATGATTTTTTTTTCAAAATTCAACATTTCCTCTCTAAGGCATGCCCGCCTCGCCTATATATATATATATATATATATATATATATATATATATATATATATATATATATATATATATATATATATATACATGGTTTTTTTTTCAAAATTCAACATTTCCTCTCTAAGGCATGCCCGCCTCGCCGCTTGTAACTGGATGCCAGTAGATCGCCCTAGGCTAGACCCAGCCAAACCCTGGCCGGATTGCTACTAAATTCTGGCTGGATCGCGGCCAGAATCTCGACCATGATCCAGTAGGAATCTGGCCTCAATTGTGGCTGCTAGCATCACGGCCAATTGTGGCCAGATTCTGGTTGCAATCCGACTGCAAACTGTTGGTTGCTACTCGGAAAGCCTAATGGTTCCACTGTACAAATTTTTGTACAAAGGTCTGAACCTTTTCCTAGCTACCATGTGTTCTTTTAAATTAAACTTGGATCGCCTGCGGAACTTAACACGTTTGATCCAAAGTTTAATTTATTTGTTCTTTTAGGTTTAGACTTGGATCTCCTGCGGAACTTAACACTTTCGATCCAAATCACCTAGGTTATTAATTCTATTAAATATTAACTTCCAAAATTGGCTTTCAATATTGACGTGGCGAGATACATGACCTTCTTGGATATGGGAGCAACCACCACCGACTAGACAAAGCATTTTAAGGAAAGCTAATATTTAATTTCCTTAAATAACTTTAGGTCAACCGAAAAGAACAATCAAATCACAAGGAAAAAGAAAAACAAAAGAACACAACATCGAAAATAAATTCGAAATACTAGAATCGCATGCCTCTTGTATTTGGTATTTTTACAAAGAAATAAAACTAGCATGATGCGGAAAAACATTACTAGTTATACCTTTCTTTTGAAGACAAAGACTTCTTGATCTTCTACCGTATTCCTCTTCTAACCTCGGACGTTGTGTGGGCAACGATCTTCCGAGATGAGAACCACCTTTCCACCTTCCCTCTTTCTTCTAGATTTCGGCCACAATAAATTTCTTCAAGGATGAAGAATTTCGGCCACCACCAATGCTCCAAGGGATGCTAGAGACGAGGCTTGCTTTCTCTTCTTCTTCTCCTTCCTTGATCCGGCCACAAACAAGAGCTCCACCAAGAAGATAGGTTTCGGCCAACAAGAGGAGAGGAGAGAAATAGGGCCAGCCACCAAAACCAAGGAAGAGAGGGAGGAAAAGAATAGAGGTTGTTCACCCATGAAGGCTCCTCTACCTCCTCTTTTATAATCCTTGGTCTTGGCAAATAAGTAAAATTTAATAAAAACTTCCTTAATTCCTTTACCATGAAAAAGAAAATTTTATTTAATTAAAAATAAATTTTCTTCTCATTATTATAATGGTCGGCCACACCATATCTCCAAGCAAATAAAAATTTTAAACACAAATTAAAACTTCCTTATTTGCTTCCAAAAATGTTATAAAAAATTTCTCCAATAATTTTTATCCCTTCATGATTGGTTAATAAAAAGGAAATTTTATAAATTAAATCTTTCTTTAAACATGTGAATAATTTTTGGAAAGTTATCTAAAAATTAAAATCTCCTTTCAATCTACAAATAATGAAAGATATCAAATCTTATCTTAATCTTTTGTAGAAACTAATAAAAGAGAATTATTAATTTTTAAACTTTCTTTTAACTCATGAACATGGTTAAAAGGAAAGTTTTTACCAAAATTAAAATCAACCTTTTAATCTACAAATAAGGAAAGAGATTTAGCTCTTCTCTTAATCTTTTGTAGAATCTTATAAAAGGAAAGATTTAAATTTTTAAACTCTCTTTTAAATCATGTTATCCACATAAGAAAAATTTTAAAAATAAAAATTCTTTTATTTTAATTTGGGCCAGCCACACCAAGCTTGAACCCAAGCTAGGGCCGGCCACCTTGAAGCACCCATGAACCAAACTTTGGTCGGCCCTAGCTTGGTCTCCAAGCTAGCTTGGCCGGCCCCTATGGGATGGGTAAGAAGGTGGGTATAGTACTCTATAATTAAGAGGCTACGATAGGGACCGAGAGGAGGAATTGATTTTGGTCTCCCGATAAAATTAAACATCCCGTGTTCGCCCCGAACACACAACTTAATTTTATCAATAATAATTCATTCCACTAGAGAACTATTATTGAACTACCGCACCAATCCCAAATTACATTTTGGGCTCCTTCTTATTATGAGTGTGTTAGTCTCCCTGTGTTTAAGATAACAAATGTCTACTAATTAAGTAAGTTACTGACAACTCACTTAATTAATATCTAGCTCCAAGAGTAGTACCACTCAACTTCATCGTCATGTCAGACTAAGTCCACCTGCAGGGTTTAACATGACAATCCTTCTGAGCTCCTCTTGGGGACATTCTCAACCTAGATCACTAGGACACAGTTTCCTTCTATAATCAACAACACACACTATAAGTGATATTATTTCTCAACTTATCGGGCTTATTGATTTATCGAACTAAATCTCACTCATTGATAAATTAAAGAAATAAATATCAAATATATGTGCTTGTTATTATATTAGGATTAAGAGCACACACTTCCATAATAACTGAGGTCTTTGTTCCTTTATAAAGTCAGTATAAAAGAAACGACCTCAAATGGTCATACTCAATACACTCTAAGTGTACTAGTGTAATTATATAGTTAAGATAAACTAATACCTAATTACACTACGACCTTCCAATGGTTTGTTCCTTTCCATCTTGGTCGTGAGCTACTGTTTATAATTTATAAGGAACCGATAACTTGATCTTCTGTGTGTGACACCACACACCATGTTATCTACAATATAAATTAATTGAACAATTACATTTATCATAAATGTAGACATTTGACCAATGTGATTCTTATTACTAGATAAATGTTTATACCAAAAGCTAGGCTTTTAGTATACATCCTAACACAAACCAGTAGGGGTCCAACAACAGCCAGATTGCATCCGCGATTACGCTAAATTGCAACTGCGATTGCGTCGGATTCTGGCCAAAATCCAGCCACGATCCCTAATGGTTCACCTTTCCCCAAGCTATAGTTTGGGTTAGGGCAGGTGACCAAAGGCTGTCGGCGATGGGCCAACGGGTGCGGCAGGCTTGAGGCACACTAGCAGGAGTCATACGTCGCGCATAGGATATATGTACTCCTATTACCCTACAGACCATTCGGAATGGTCAACGCCTGAGTTGTCGAGGCGCCTAGAATTATTCCAAGCGCCTCAATTCTTTTTTTTTTTTAAAAAAAATAATTAACATTTCCATAAATCCTAAACCCTAAATATATATACTATACCCCGTAAGCATCTAAAATGTTTTAGTTTAATTTTTTTTAGATTGAACACTATAATCTGTAATTATCGTAGTTTTGATGTAATCAATCAAGTTAAGTTAGGTCATGTTATCTTTTGATATCTTGTGTCTAAATGTACATAAACTTAGGAGCACATAAAATTGAGCAAAAGACACAGCTAGCAAAAAGGATGACACGAGAGAGAGTCGACAGACTTAATGCGTCTGAGAGACGAGATGCTGCGGAAGAGTATGCTGGCGGGCAAGAAGGAAGCGCACGGGGTTTCCGAGGGAGGAGAAGTCAGAGCGGAAGACTGCTAAAGAAGGCCGCAAAATGGATTCAGGTGAGCCCTATTCCGAATGACTAAAATCACCCAAGCGAACGGAGCCAGAACGGAGCCAGATCGGAGCCGAACTAGATAGTTAATGAGATGTTGACTATCTGGGGGCCAAGACCAACTCCAAGCCCACGGATGCTCCGAGAGCTCAGACCCTATGGGTCAAGATAAGGATGCCACGACGCCTGCCTCGTCGAGAAAGGCTGTCAAGGCTCCTGGATCGAGATAAAATTTTATCCCACGCCCGTTTCGTAGCCGTTTGCATGACAATAAGATTTGCCGTGCTAGGGGCACCCAGAGATGGTCCAAGTGCCTCGACCATGCCACATCAGTAAACGGTCATTTTCTACCAGTGGACTATAAATAGAGCCCTACTCTTCTTCTTTTCAAACAACACACTCTGTACTTTGAAATCTTTTCTATCATTCATTTCCAAGCATTTACTTTCGTGTACGAGGCTTCTCCGCCTCTAACGTTTTGTTCGAGAAGGAGATCTTGATAGTGAGCTTACATTCCTTGAAGTAGCAATCCTCTAATTACCAACCAAGTAAAAATTTGTTTGTCTCGTACTTGTTTTATTTCATTATATTTTATTTAAGTGTGTATGTAAAATATGACAGCAAATATTAATTAAATAATAAGGTTAAATAGAGGAATAACCTTAATGAAATTTTTCAGAATTTTTAGAAATATTTTGAGAATTTTTTGGATGTCGTATGGTGTAGGTTACGGGGATAAATATTGGGTCACGGGAAAGCCTGTTTCAACTACGCATTTTAATGAGGAAGAGTTAAAATTTTCCTTATTTTCTCTCTTCTGTTTCCTTACCGTGCTCTAAGCCAACCCGACGTCGTCTTCTTCCCCCAAACCGTCGCCGCTGACGCCTCCTCATCTCCCCTCCCCCGCATACAAAGCCCCTCGGCCAAGGAACTAGATCCTGTTAGAGTGTATACTAAAAGCCTAGCTTTTGGTATAAACATTTATCTAGAAATAAGAATCACATTGGTCAAATATCTACATTTGTGATAAATGTAGTTGTTCAATTAATTTATATTGTAGATAACATGGTGTGTGGTGTCACACACAGAAGATCATGTTATCAGTACCTTATAAATTATAAACAGTAGCTCACGACCATGATGGAAAGGAACAAACCATTGGAAGGTCGTAGTGTAATTAGGTGTTAGTTTATCTTAACTATATAATTACACTAGTACACTAAGAGTGTATTGAGTAGGACCATTAGAGGTCGTTTCTTTTATACTGACTTTATAAAGGGACAAAGACCTCAGTTATTATGGAAGTGTGTGCTCTTAATCCTAATATAATAACAAGCACATATATTTGATATTTATTTCTTTAATTTATCAATGGGTGAGATTTAGTTCGATGAATCAATAAGCCCGATAAGTTGGGAAATGATATCACTTATAGTGTGTGTTGTTGATTATAGAAGGAAACTGTGTCCTAGTAATCTAGGTTGAGAATGTCCCCAAGAGGAGCTCATAAGGATTGTCATGTTAAACCCTGCAGGTGGACTTAGTCCGACATGACGATGAAGTTGAGTGATACTACTCTTGGAGCTAGATATTAATTAAGTGAGTTGTCAGTAACTTACTTAATTAGTGGACATTTGTTATCTTAAACACAGGGAGACTAACACACTCATAATAAGAAGGAGCCCAAAATGTAATTTGGGATTGGTGCAGTAGTTCAATAATAGTTCTTTAGTGGAATGAATTATTATTGATGAAATTAAGTTGTGTGTTCGGGCGAACACGGATGCTTAATTTCATCGGAGACCAAAACCAATTCCTCCTCTCGGTCCCTATCGTAGCCTCTAGTATATAGAGATTTATACCCACCGATACCACCTTCTTACCCATCTAATGGGGCCAAGCTAGCTTGGAACCCAAGCTAGGCCGCCAAGACCAAGTGGATGAGTCATGTGGTCGCCAAAGCTTGGGTCCCAAGCTTAGGTGGCCGCCACTAGAATATTAAAAAGGATTTTATTAAAATTATTTCTTATATGGATATCATGATTTTAAAGAGAGTTTAAAAATTAAAATTTCCTTTATTGTTTTCTACAAAGATTAAGAGAAGAGATTAATCTCTTTCCTTATTTGTAGTTTAAAAGGATGGTTTTAATTTTGGTAAAACTTTCCTTATTTGTAAATCATCTACATGTTTAAAGAGAGTTTAAAATTTGAAATCTTTCCTTATTTGTTGATTAAAGGAGGATTTTAAATTTTAAGAAAACTTTCCTTTTTAACCATGTTCATGATTTAAAAGAAAGTTTAAAAATTAATAATTCTCTTTTATTAGTTTCTACAAAAGATTGAGAAAAGATTTGATATCTTTCCTTATTTGTAGATTAAAAGAGATTTTAATTTTTAGAGATAACTTTCTTTTTATCCACATGTTTAAAAGAAAGTTTTTAATTTATAAAATTTCCTTTTTATAAACCAATCATGAAGGGATTAAATTATTGGAGAAATTTTATAAATTTCTGGAGACAAATTAGGAAGTTTTAATTAATTAAAACTCTCCTTGTTTGTATCTTTTATGTGGCCGGCCAAATAAAATTGAGAAAGAAAATTATTTTAATTAAATAATTTTTCCTTTTCAATGGAAAAAGAATTAAGAAATTTTTTATTAAATTTTCCTTATTTGTCAGGATCAAGGATTATAAAAGAGGGGGTAGAGGAGGCTTCAAGGCTAACGACTCTATTCTATTTTTCTCCCTCTTTTCCTTGGTGGTGTGGCCGGCCCTATTTCTCTCCTCTCCTCTTGTTGGCCGAAACTTATCTCTTGGTGGAGCTTTTGTTAGTGGCCGGATCAAGGAAGGAGAAGAAGAAGAGAAAGCAAGCCTCGTTTCTAGCATCCCTTGGAGCATGGTGGTGGTGGTCGAACCTCTTCATCCTAGAAGATGTTTTGATGGTCGAAACTTGCAAGGAAGAAGAAGGTGATTGGTGGTTTCTCATCTCAGAAGAACGTTGCCCACACAACGTCCGAGGTTAGAAGAGGAATATGGTAGAAGATCAAGAGGTCTTTCTAAAAGGTATAACTAGTAATTTTTCTTTCCGCATCATACTAGTTATTTTTGGAAATAATACCAAATACAAGAGGCATGCGATTCTAGTATTTCGAATATGTTTTTCGATGTTGTGTTCTTTTGTTTTTTTTCCCTTGTGATTTGATTGTTCTTTTCGGTTAACCTAAAGTTATTTTAGGAAATTAAATATTAGCTTTCCATAAAAGGTTTTGTCTAGTCGGTGGTGGTTGCTCCCATATCCAAGAAGGTCATGTGCCTCGCCACGTCAGTACTGGGAACCAATTATGGAAATTAATATTTAATGGAATTAATAACTTAAGGTGATTTGGGTCGAACGTGTTAAGTTCCGCAGGAGACCCAAGTCAAAACCTAAAAGAACGAATAGATTAAGTTTTGGATCAAACGTGTTAAGTTCCGCAGGCGATCCAAAATTTAATTTAAAAGAACACATGGTAGCTAGGAAAAGGTTCAGACCTTTGTACAAAATTTTTGTACAGTGGAACCTCTAGGTTTTCCGAGTAGCAACCAACAGATCCCTCTCCTCGTCCCCGAGCCCGATCATCTTCCCCCCGACCAAGGGGAATCCTCAAGCTGAATCCCTTTCCGATGCCTTCTTCCCCTCCGATCCATTCATCTCCTTGCGCCAAGAAGCACCGAGTCATGCCCTAGATCTATCTCTCGCTATCGCACCTCTGCACGGGACGATCTCCGACCAAGGGCAGAGAGTCGTGCCCTAGCTGTCTCCCGCTCGCCACTAGCTATTGTCGTCGCCGATCGGCCGGCACTGCCCAGAACCGCCCAGCACCTCCTGGTGTAGCTGACACCTCTCCTCTCTTCACTGCGCCGATTTCCTCCAGAGAGGGAAACTACTGGTTAGGGGTGTTTGTTCTGGAAATCTGCAGCTCCATCTCGCTGCAACAATCAATTTCGACAGTGGGTTCTCCAACTGGGAATCACTAGCTAAGGATTTAGAGTTAGAGTAATGTAAGTATGATATCAGATTGGTAGTGATGCGCGTTTAATTTGTAGTTGGAGGTTGTGATTGTTTGTCTGCCAGCCTTTGTAGCTTGGCCAGCACTGTTCGCTGGTGATCCACAGCGCCGATCATTCTAAGTTTTCATCGCGTCCTATTAGACAAGATTTTGCTAAAGTTCTTTTTATTTCTAAGTTTTCATTTTTTAATTTAGTATTTTTACTTTTTAACTTAAAGATGGATTTTGCCATAATGAGTTTACTACAACCAAATTTGTCATGTTGTTTATGCCTCTCCCACATACTAGCATTTGAATCATTCTAAGGAGCAGCGCGTCCTATTAGACAAGATTTTGCTAAAGTTCTTTTTATTTCTAAGTTTTCATTTTTTAATTTAGTATTTTTACTTTTTAACTTAAACATGGATTTTCTCATAGACTTAATTCCAAAGTAAAGTTGATCAGGGGGTAAGAGGCATACCTCACGTACCATATCAGACTTGAAGCCTGAATCTCCCCCTGCTTCGCTGTTCTCATCTGAGGTCGCTCCCCCTTCATCGATGCTGGGTTCTGATATACTTTGTCCTTTGTAGCTTGCCATCAGCGCCAGCCCGACATATTCTTGAATCTCAGACTCAGATGATGAAGTGTCATCCCAAGTAGCTTTTAGGTTCTTGTGCTTCTTAGGAATCTTGCCTTTGTCCTTCTTTAGTTCTGGGCAATCCTCTTTTAGGTGTCCTTCCTTTTGACACTGGTAGCAACACATGCTTCTTCTATTTCTTGGATTCTTTTTATTCTGCATTTCTTTAAACTTATTAGATCTAATTTTTTTTTAAAGTTTCTTACCATGTATGCTTCCTGGTCCTCTTCTGAGTCTGACTCGGGTTCATCCCTTTTGGTTGTGTTCAACGTCATTATCTGGCTTGTTTCCTTAGTTGTCCCTGCACACCTGGTTTCATGTAATCCCAAAGTAGAAAATAGTTCTTCTAAGATACTTACCTCCAGGTCTTTTGAAATATAGTAGGCGTCGACGATTGATGTCCATTCTGGAGTTCTGGGAAACGCGTTGAGCGTGTAGCGTATGGTGTCTCGGTTGGTTATCGTTTCACCGAGGTTCTCGAGATCAGTAATTAATTCCTTTACCTTCGCGTGTAGATTGGCTACCTTCTCACCTTTTTCCAAACGGATGTTCATCAGCTTGTTCCGGAGAGTGTCTCGTCTAGCGAGCTTCGCTTCGGACGTGCCTTCGTGGAGTTCCAGGAACTTCTCCCAGAGTTCTTTAGCAAATGAATAGCTTCCGATGCGGTTGACCTCTTGAGGTGGTAACACGCTCAGCAAGTGATATTCCGCACGACTGTTTGCTACAGACTCATTCTGCTCCTTCTTTGTCCAAAGGCTCTCTTCTTTTTCTTCTCCATCTTGATTCGTCGGAGCTAAAAAACTATACTTTATAATAGACCGAATTTTGAAATCAGTTTTTAGGAATACCTCCATACGACGCTTCCAGTTTGCGAAGTTGTTGGAGTGTATACTGAAAGCCTAAGCTTTGTAAACATTCATTATGAATAAAGAATCGCATTTGGTCAAATTGTCTACATTTAGTTGTAGTTGTTCAATTAATTTATATTGTAGATAATATAGTATGTGGTGTCACATACAGAAGATGATATTATCAGTACCTTATAAATTATAAACAGTAGCTCGCGACCAAAATGGAAAGGAACAAACCATTATAAGGTCGTAGTGTAATTAGGTATCAGTTTATCTTGACTGTATAATTACACTAGTACACTCAGAGTGTATTGAGTAGGACCATTTGAGGTCGTTTCTTTTATACTGACTTTATAAAGAAACAAAGACCTCGGTTATTATGGAAGTGTGTGCTCTTAATCCTAATATAATAACAAACACATATATTTGATATTTATTTCTTTAATTTATCAATGGGTGAGATTTAGTTCGATGAATCAATAAGCCTGATAAGTTGGGAAATAGTATCACTTATAGTGTGTGTTGTTGATTATAGAAGGAAACTGTGTCCTAGAGATACTAGGTTGATAATGTCCTCAAGAGGAGCTCATAAGGATTGTCATGTTAAACCCTGCAGGTGGACTTAGTCCGACATGATAATAAGGTTGAGTGGTACTACTCTTGGACTAAGATATTAATTAAATGAGTTGTCAGTAACTCACTTAATTAGTGGACATTCGATATCTTAAACACAGGGAGACTAACACACTCATAATAAGAAGCAGTCCAAAAATGTAATTTGGGATTGGTGCGGTAGTTCAATAATAGTTCTCTAGTGGAATGAATTATTATTGATAAAATTAAGTTGTGTGTTCGGGGCGAACACGGGATGCTTGATTTTATCGGGAGACCAAAACCAATTTCTCCTCTCGGTCCCTATCGTAGCCTCTTATTTATAGAGTACTATACACACTTTCTATACCCACCTAATAGGGGTCGGCCAAGCTAGCTTGGAAACCAAGCTAGAGGGGTTGGCCATATTAAATTAAAAAGGATTTTAATTTTAATTTTTATGATGTGGAAGATATAATTAAAGAGAATTAAAAAATTAAAATATCTCTCTTGTAAAAGATCTACAAAAGATTAAAGAAAGATATTAGATCTCTTTCCTTATTTGTAGATTGGTGAGATATTTTATTTTTTCTTTAAAAATTATTCACATGTTGTAAAATTAAAATTATAAAAATTTCCTTTTATCAACCATGAAGAGATTTTTGAAGAGAAATTTTATTTTTAAAATTTCCTGAAACAAATTAGGAAGTTTTAATTTGTTGATTAAAACTTGTCTAATTTGTTTCCCCTTGATGTGGCCGGCCATTATAGTTTAATTGGGGAAATTTTATTTTATTTTTCTCAATTAAATCATGTCAAGGAAATTAAGGAAATTTTATTGTAATTAAATTTCCTAATTTGCCTAGGCCAAGGAATATAAAAGAAGGGGTGAGGGTGCCTTCATTAGATACAACCTCTATTATTTTTCTCCCTCTTTTGTTCCTTGGTGTGGCCGGCCATCATCCTCTCCCTCTCTTCCTCTTGTGGTGGCCGAACCTCTCTCTCCCCTTGGAGCTCTTGTGGTGGCCGGATACTACTTGGAGAAGAAGAAGAAGAAGGAGAGAAAGCTTGCATCTCTTGGAGCTTGGTTGGAGTTTTGATCTTCATCCTTGGTGAAGCTTCCTTGTTGTGGCCGAACCTAGCTAGGAGGAGAAGAAGGTGGCTGGTGGATTCTCATCTCGGAAGATCGTTGCCCACACAACGTCCGAGGTTAGAAGAGGAATACGGTAGAAGATCAAGAGGTTTTTCTAGAAGGTATAACTAGTTGTTTTTCCTTTTCCGCATCATACTAGTTATTTATGGAAATAATACCAAATACAAGAGGCTTACGATTCTAGTATTTTGAATATATTTTTCGATGTTGTGTTCTTTTGTTTTATTTTTTCTTGTGATTTGATTGTTCTTTTCGGTTAACCTAAAGTTATTTTAGGAAATTAAATATTAGCTTTCTATAAAAGGTTTTGTCTAGTCGGTGGTGGTTGCTCCCATATCCAAGAAGGTCATGTGCCTCGCCACGTCAGTACTGGGAACCAATTATGAAATTAATATTTAATGGAATTAATAACTTAAGGTGATTTGGGTCGAACGTGTTAAGTTCCGCAGGAGACCCAAGTCAAAACCTAAAAGAACGAATAGATTAAGTTTTGGATCAAACGTGTTAAGTTCCGCAGGCGATCCAAAATTTAATTTAAAAGAACACATGGTAGCTAGGAAAAGGTTCAGACCTTTGTACAAAATTTTTGTACAGTGGAACCTCTAGGTTTTCCGAGTAGCAACCAACAGAAGTCCCCCTCGAATTTTGGTGAAACGATGCTTGGTCCGGCCATCTTGTTGCTTCGATCGGTGGTTAGTCCTCCTGAAGCACCTCGCTCTGATACCACTTGTTGGTCCCTTTGGAGGCCGGCAAGAGGAGAGGGGTGAATTTTCCTACAAAAAAGACACCACAAACCTTTCTCGGATATTCAACTAATTTAAAAGAACTTGTAATAAAAAATAAAGAGATTAATAAAATACAAATCAGACACAGAGGTTTACTTGGTTTGCAATCAGGGAATTACTAATCCAAGGAAAGTAAGCGCTCTATCTGATGATCTCCTTCGGGCGGAGTAGCCTCTTTACAGTGTTGATAGCACAAATAAAAAGAACAGAAATGAAAGCATAGAGAAAACTGAATACAAGTGAGTTGAATAAGCTGTGCAAATCAGTGCTATATTTATAGCACTGGTCGGGGTGCCCCGAAGGGGTTCTAGGCGCCCTGGGGGGGATAAAACTTTATCCCCCAACGTTCAGATTGAGTTTGACTAGATCTGGTCAATATCTTCGGTCCGGGCGCCCGGAAGGGTTCCGGGCGCCCCGGGCTGTTCCGAGCGCCCGGAATGGTTCCGAGTGCCCGGAGCCCTAAAGTCAACAGAAATTGACTTTTTTCTTTCTCCAGTGCAGCTCGTCTCGGTCCGGGTCTTTTCGCTCTGGCTCCGCTAGCTTGGATGATCTTGGCCATCCGGAATAGGACTCACCCGAACCCAAGTTTCGGCCTTTTCCTCGAGCAGCCTTCCTTCCCGGTTTCTCGTCCCTCGAACGTCACGTACATTCTTCTCGTCCGCCGGTGTACTCTTCCGCGGTCACCGTGCCCCTCAGACGCACTGAGCCCGTCGGCTCTCTCCCGTGCCGTCCTTCTCGCTAGCCGCGTCTTCTACTCGACTTCCTGTGTTCCTAAGCTCCTATGCACTTAGACACAAGGGTTAGACAAAATAGGACCTAACTTAACTCGTTTGATCACATCAAAACACCTTGGGGTTCCAACAGCATGATTGCATGCTGAGCGATTATCAGCTCCATTATTGTTGAGCACATCACCAGTTATATGGATCTGCACACACAACCACTCATGGGTTAGTGGTTTTTATTCAGGCAGGGTGTGTCGCAGCAGGTTTTTCTGTTTGGCTCCGCTGGTCCGCTCATGGGTAGTGGTGATGCAACGTAGTAGCCAACAGGGATCCCTCCTCTGGATTATCTCAGGGAGATGAGAGCATTGAGCTCCCCCACTTATGATTTGGGATAGGAGGATAGGTGTACTCCGTTAGCATCCTGTCCACTCGATCACTCATCAGGAGCAGTGATGGCTGAGCGCACAGTTGTCATATTCCTACCTACTCGGTCTCATTATCGTGTGTGAGATGGCTGACTGGCGTCAGGGGTGACCAGGACATGTCATTGGCATCATATACATGATTGCATTTATTGCTTGTGTTTGTTGTATTTTATTTGCTGTATATTGGATGGATGCATATGTTTGACATGCATACAGGGGCATGTTACCTTTGGTCTAACGACTTTATTATTCTGATAGGAGGTCCTGGTGAGTACAACTTCTCCTTTTCTTACAGTTTTCCATTTTCCATTACTCCAGGAGACTATACACATATTTTATTACTATTAGTTATTTTTTATTGTGCATGTCAGCTCGATACCCAACTCTGCCCATGACGACCGGTCATGGTCGGTCCCAAGCCTGGATAAAGGAGGAGGGTTAAGTTAGGTTGCCATCCAACATCAAACTATGATAAATATTCAATGAATGAATCCATTAAACTATTGTGCTAATGCTAGGTTGTTCCCTGGAAGGAACATGTTACAGGGTCCGACTGTAACATCTCGGCAAGGACCGCTACATCTCCAGAACTCGGGTGTAGTGATAAATATGCAAGAGTTTGCATTACAGGGTCCGACTGTAACGTCTCAGCAAGGATCGCTACATCTCCATGAGAACTTGGGTGTAGTGTTAAATAGGTAAGAGTTCTCACACCATAGGTTAGATAAGAACAAATATGATAGGAAAACTAATAATCTAAGATTTGGAACATGGAACATAGGAACTCTCACTGGTAAATCAATGAAGGTAGTAGATATGATGATTTGGAGAAAAATTAGTATTTTATGTGTACAAGAGACAAAATGGACAAGCGAGAAGGCAAAGATGATACAGAACTCGATTTTTAAGTTATGGTACACTGAAAAGAGTAAAGCAAGAAATAGAGTGGGTATTATTGTAGATAGTTTGTTAAAGGATGAAGTTGTAGGAGTAGTTAAAAAAGGGGATAGAATTATAGCCCTTAAGATAATAGTGGCGAAAGAAACTATGAACATAATTAGCGTATATGCACCATAAATAGGATTAGATGAAGCTACCAAATCAAGGTTTTGGGAGGACTTAGATGAAATATTACAAAATATTCCACCAAATGAAATGATTTTAATAGGAGGTGATCTAAATGGGCATGTCGGAGTGAAAAATGAGGAATATAAGAGAGTACATGGGAGTTATGGGATTGGAACTAGAAATGAGGAAAGGAAAACTATATTAGATTTTGTGATAGCATATGACCTTATATTAGCTAATACGTTTTTTAAGAAAAGAGAAGAACACTTAGTCACATTCAAAAGTGGGAATAATAAATCGTAAATTGACTTTCTTATGGTTAGGAAGAAGGATAGAAAGATTTGTAAAGATTGCAAAGTCATCCCTGGAGAAAGCTTAACTACCCAACATAGGGTAGTAATGTTGGATATACGCCTCAAACATAGTATCAATAGAAAGAAAATATATACAATTTCTAGAATTAAGTGGTGGAAGTTAAAGGATGGGAAGCAAAATATATTTAAGGAGAAGGTAGAAGTACAAGAATTAGGTGAAATATACGATGACTCTAATACAACATGGGATAAGATGGATCAAAGTTGAAAATAGTAGCTAAGAGTGTACTCGGTGAGTCAAAGGGGCATGCACCACTAAGTAAAGAATCTTGGTGATGGAATGAGAAAGTACAAGAGAAAGTAAAGGAAAAATGAATAGCTTATAAAGAATTATATATTTGTAAGAACGAGGAAAACTTAAAAAAATATACAATAGCCAAGCAAGAAGCTAAGAAAGTAGTGAGTGAAGCAAAAAATGAAACTTTTGAACGGTTATATCAAAAATTGGATACAAAAGAAGGGGAAAGAGACATTTATAGAATAGCTAAAGTGAGAGAAAGAAAAACAAGAGATCTTAGCCAAATAAAATATATTAAAGATGAATGTAATAGGGTATTAGTAAACGATGGAGAAATAAAAGAGCGGTGGAAGAGGTATTTTCATCAACTTTTTAATGAAAGTTTAGGTGACCAACTTAACTTAGGTAATTTAATTAGGTCAAATGAGCATAGAAATTTTAATTTTTATCGTAGAATTCAAACTTTAAAAGTAAAACAAACTTTAAATAAGATGCACAATAGAAAATCCGTTAGACCAGATGATATTCCGATAGAAGTATGGAAGTGCTTAGAGAAACAAGGTATTGAATGACTTACAAAATTATTTAACATGATATTGAAAACAGAAAAAATGTCTGATCAATGGAGGATAAGTACTCTAGTTCCCTTATATAAGAACAAGGGAGATATACAAAACTGTACAAACTATAGGGGTATTAAACTAATGAGTCATACTATGAAACTTTGAGAAAAAGTAATAGAAAAAAAGATTAAGGAAGGAGACCACAGCGACAAAAAATCAATTTGGGTTCATGCTTGGAAGGTCAACAATAGAAGCTATACATCTTCTTTGACAATTAATTGAAAAATATCGGGAGTAAAAATAAGATCTACACATGGTATTCATTGGCTTAGAAAAAGATTATGATAGAGTCCCAAGAGAAATTATATGGAGACTTTTAGAAAAGAGAGATGTTAGCATAACATATATTAAACTAATTAAGGATATGTATGAGGATGTAACGACCAGAGTAAAGACTTCAGGCGGAGTAACTGAAGCATTTCCAATAAAGATAGGGTTACATCAAAGATCAGCTCTAAGTCCCTATCTTTTTACACTAATTATGGATGAACTCACTGCGCATATTCAAGACACAGTACCGTGGTGCATGTTGTTTGCAGATGATATTATTTTGGTAGATGAGACACGTGAAGGAGTAAATACTAAGCTAAAATCTTGGAGGGAAATACTAGAAGGGAAATGTTTTAAGTTTAGTAGATTAAAGACAGAATATATGGAATTTAAGTTTAGCAATATTAGAAGTAATGAAACAATTGTTAAGATAGGAGAGGACGAGTTGCCCAGAACCGAGAGATTTAAATATTTAGGATCATTTTTATAAAATGATGGAGGGATTGAGAGAGATGTCTTACATAGAATACAAGCAGGATGAGTGAAATGGAGGGGAGCGTCGAGTGTTTTATGTGACCGTAAAGTACCTCTTAAACTTAAAGGTAAGCTCTATAAAACCGCAATTAGATCTGCTATGTTATATGAAGCTGAATGTTGGGCTATAACTCGAGTAGATGAGCAGAAGATGAGAGTTGCAGAGATGAGGATGTTAAGGTGGATGTGTGAGCATACGAAGATGGATAAAATAAGAAATGAGAGTATTAGAGAGAAAGTCAGAGTTGCATCTATTGAGGAAAAACTCCGAGAGACACGTTTAAGATGGTACGGATATGTACTTAAATGACCAATAAATGCTCCAGTTAGGCGATGTGAAACTATGATAAACATGCATATCAAACGAGGAAGAGGAAGACAAAAAAAGACTTGGTTAGCAATAATAAAATAAGATAAAATTTATTTAAATATAGATGATGATATAATAGGAAATAGAGCTCAATGGCGTAAAAGGATTCATACAGCTGACCCCACCTAGTGGGAAAAGGCTTGGTTGTTGTTGTTGTTGTTGTATGTCAGCCCGATACCCGCTGAGTGTTAGACTCACCCTGTTGATTATATCTATTTCAGGTTGAGGTCGTCAGGAGATTCCAATCACTAGTCCCCACTTTGTGTCGTGATAATTTTCTACTTACGGACTTGGTTCCTTGTTTTTGTGTTGATTTACTTGTTATGTATTTTTCTATATACTTGTGTTGTATGATCGTACTCAAGGATTTTTATCGAGTTTTGATCTACTGCACTTATTTTTCCGTTGCGTTGGTTTCTCTGTTGTGGTTTTAAGTTTTCCGTTGTTGTAGTGGAGTAGGTTTTTAGTTAATATAAACTGCGTGGTTGTGTTAGCTAGAGGCTGAAATATATAAACTGCATGGCTTGCTTGTTTACGTTTATTGTTATTGTTCTGGCTATGTTGGCCGAGGTATATGTGGCTCTGAGGGCATGTAGTATGGTTTCATATATCACCCGTATAGGGGAGATGTTGCCGAAATTTCTTCTGGCAGGAACTACCTGGGGTGTGACAATATTTTTTGTATCAGAGCCAAGTTGGCGTGTTCTATTTTTCGTGTTTTAGATTTTCAAGTTAATCTAATACCAATATTTTTGGTATCAGAGCAAGTTATACGATACTTGCTTTTCGTTTTGGATTTTTTGAGTTAATCTAATACCAATATTTTTTGTATCAGAGCCCAGGTTTTACGAGTTAATCTGGGTATTTATTTTTGGATTTGTAGGGATTTCCTTCGATTTTCTTGTTTCGGAGTTTCAAGGTCATAAATGGGGACTAGATAGTGACGAAACATCTCTAGACGGCAGATAGGTATGATGTTTAATTTTATAATTTTGGTACTGTATTAATATTGGGTAACATAGATATCCTTATTGGTCATAAAGAGATATGTAGTCTATATTGGAATTAGCTTCATTATTAGTAAGATATGGTGTGGTGTCCTTCTCATAAATGTGGCATACTTACTAGACAATAGTTATAAGACCACTCTGTAGCTTATTATCACAGAGAAGCACTTATATTAAGACAAACGTGAGATGAACCCTACAAAGACGACCATGAAGGAAACAAAGAGGTGAATTTCGGCAATCACTGAGAGAAGGTATCAAGGTAAGATTTGCATGAAAGGATTTAAGTGATGTGCATCTAAGTGGACCATGCATTCATTTTGGTCTATTTGGTATGGGCTTGTACCTGTACTACTCCACAAGGATAACCAGTTGGACTTCCTAAAATATCCTTTTCTTCTTGTATTTGATTCCACCATTCATTCCTTTGCTTTCCCTACCCTTTCTTACCTCCTCTACAACACACTTACATGAGTTATGTGATTCCTCTTCCTTTGCCTAGTCCTCCTCCTCCTACATCTAGGGTTGGTGATTAGTACAACCACTAAAATTTAATGGCTTCCTCCACTTAGAGTTGTGCTAGGGACTAATACTAGCACCTCAGACACTTGAAATGTCTCATTCTAACAGTGGATTGAAAACCTATCTTGGTTAGGAGCAAATGAAATGCATTGCAGCAGACCCTTACCAAGTTAAGTTTCAGCACCGATATTTAAATTCACTGAGCATAGTAGGCCAGAGACTGGGCGTATTCACGCGGTTACCAGAGAAGATGCGCAGTGGCCCGACGGATCCGTTTTTCGCGGTATAGTTTTACTTTATGCATTATCCGCTGATATGCTGATAGATACTAGTAGCTCACATTCCTTTATTTCCCGTACCTTTATGAGGGACATAAGTAGACTACCTACCCTTAGACCGCAGCGACTGACCATCTTCCTACCGTTTGGTGATACATTGGATGTCATTCAGGAGGTCAGAGGTTACCCGTTAGACTTTGGCAATATGATACTCATGGTTGATTTATTAGTACTGAAAATGGTCGAGTTCGACATTACCCTTGGCATGGATTGGCTGTCTACATATCATGCCACGGTTGATTTCCAGATGAGGGTGGTCACATTCTGACCTCCGAACCAACCCTCGTGGGATTTCACTAGCATCAGGGATGACGGCATATCAATCATTTCTGCGATTCAGGCTCAGAAGCTGCTATCACATGGCTGTCAAGGATTTCTTCTGTCTTTGATTAATACTGAGGAAAGTAGTAGTTCCCAGCTCTCAGACGTTCCAGTGGTCTGAGAGTATTCGGATGTATTTCCAGATGAGCTACCAGGTTTGCCTCCTTGAAGGCAAGTGGAGTTTGCTATTGAGTTGATTCCGGGTACCGTGCCAGCATCGAAAGCTCCTTACCGTATGACACCGAAAGAGTTGGACGAGCTAAAGGTCCAACTCCAGGAGTTATCAGATAGGGGATTTATTCACCCTAGTGTTTCTCTGTGGGGTTCTCGGGTATTATTTGTCAAGAAAAATAATGGTACTCTGAGGTTGTGCATCAATTACAGATAGTTGAATGCAGTGACCGTCAAGAATAAGTACCCCTTACTACAGATTGAGGATTTGTTTGATCAGCTCAGAGGTACATCAGTATATTCCAAGATTGATCTGCGGTCTAGATATCATCAACTGAGAGTTAAAGAATTTGATATTCAGAAGACAGCATTCCGTACCAGATACGGACATTATGAATTTTTGGTAATGTCATTTGGGCTTATCAACGGTCCAGTGGTGTTTATGGATTTGATGAACCGCATCTTTCTGGAGTATCTAGATCAGTTCATTGTCATTTTCATTGCGACATTTTGATCTACACTCGTTCCGAGGAGGAACATGCACAACATCTTCGCATAGTCTTGGAGATTCTTTGACGACATTGTCTATACCCGAAGTTCAGCAAGTGTGCTTTTTGGCTATCCTCAGTTGATTTTCTGGGACACGTGGTGTCTAGCCAAGGTATTTCAGTAGACCCTTAGAAGATCGAGGCTATCACCAGTTGGGAGCAGCCGAAATCAATTCAGGAGATTCGAAGTTTCTTGGGATTGGTCGGATATTACAGACGTTTCGTCGAGGGTTTCTTGCGTATCACTATTGTTGATTATAGAAGGAAACCTCAGAGGCTTGCCATATACTCAGCTTCTATGGTGGAGTCCAGAAAAACACCTATGCTTATCACTCTTCCATAGTTATGACTTTACCTCCTAAAGTAAATACAAAACCCCGAGGTTGACTTATTATTGTCCCTATCCGATTGGAAGTCAAAATCCGTGCAACCCACAGGGACCAAATTAACTGCCTTGTAAGCTAGCATATAATCTCTAGTGCCTCTAAGGTACTTCAATATATGTTTTACTACAGTCCAATGTCCTTGTCCAGGATTACTTTGATATCTGCTAACTATGCCCTTGGCAAAACAGATTCCTCATCTCGTGCATAGCATACATTAGGCTTTCGACAGCCGAAACATAAAGAACTGCCTTCATTTCCTCTATCTCCTTTGATGTCTACGGAGACATTTCTTTAGATAAAGTTACTCCATGCTAAAAAGGTAAGAAACCTTTCTTGGAGTTTTGCATGCTTAAAACGAGCAAGGATTTTTTTCGATATATGAAGCTTTGGATAAGTAAAATATTCTTTTCTTGCGATCCCTTATTACTTTGATCCCAAGAATATATACATTCTCCTAAGTCCTTCATATCGAATTGTTTGGACAATCATACCCTTACTTCTGACAACATTTTGATATTGTTTCCAACTACCAAAAATGTTATCTACGTATAGTACAAGAAATACCACCACGTTTCCATCACACTTTTTGTATACACAAGACTTATCCGGTTACTAAATAAATCCATAGGTCTGGATTATTTTGATAAACCGGATGTTCCGAGACCTTGTAGCTTTGCCTCAGTCCATAGACTGATTGAGCTTGCACACAAGATGCTCTTTGCCCTTTGCAATGAACTCTTCTGGTTACTTTATATGGATGCTTTCTTCAATACTTCCATTAAGGAATGTTGTCTTGACATCCACTTGCCAAATAGATAAAAGAATCCAGATAGACTTAAGCATGGCTACCAGTGAAAAAGTTTCCTTTTTCATCAAGCCTTGCTTTGAAAGTTTCCACCTTCTTATCTATCCATCTTTTCCTATTGTAGACCTATTTTTACCCAATGGCTTTTACACCATCTGGTGGTTCTACAAGCTTCCAGATTTTATTAGAATACATATATTCTAATTCTGTATTCATTGCTCTTTGCCAAGATGCTGCATCTTTATCTTGGAGTGCTTTATCATATGTCCGGGATCAGACTCATGTTCATTTGGGATCAAGTCCAAAAGACTCTCCCAAAACATGAATCTTTTAGGTTGTTTGACAACCCTCCCACTACGATGAGACACTGTCTGTAATTGTGTATCATTTATGATACGTGTTGCAGTTTCTTGTGATATTTCATCTTGTACAGTTGGTACTAGATTAGACATGTCCTTTATTATTTCCTTAAGAATAAATTTACTTATGGGCACGTGGTTTATTACATAGTCCTTTTCTAAAAATCGATCATTGATGCTAACAATGACCTTCTGATTTTTTAAGACTATAAACCTACTTTCATTTCTCTAGAATAACCCATAAATAAGTGAATTCCTATCCAACTTTATCAGTGTCTCTCATGTGCTAGACCACCCAAATCCGAATATGCTAGACTTACACTCAATCTGTAATTCTATGGGAGTAGAGAGTTCTGACTTAGAAGGTACTATGTTCACTTCCGTTTTCAGTGTATATCCTTAAAACAAATTTGGTAATAACTCATCATCGATCTAATTATTCCATAAGAGCCTTATACTTTCTTTCTACTACACCATTCTGTTGGGGTGTACCAGGTGCAGTTAGTTGGGATTGAATCCCTACTTTTGATAAGTAACTCCTAAATTATCCCAAGAGGTACTTGCCACTACGATCTTACCATAGTGACTTGATACTTTTACTTTAACATTTCTCCGCATCAGCCTTGTACTCTTTGAACTAATCAAAGTACTTAGTCTTGCGGCACATTTAAGTAAATGTATTTGTATCTTGAATAGTTGTCTATAAAATAGACGAAATATTCGATACTAACTCTTGTCATAGGATCACACAAATCAGAATGAACCTATTCCAATGTATCTTTGGCTCCATACCCCTTATACTTAAAAGCTTCTCGGTTATTTTTCCTTCCAAGTAAGACTCGCAGGTTGGAAAGATTTCCACTACCAATGAACCCAAAAGTTCATCAGCTATCAATGAATCCTACTCAAGTTAATATAACCTAGCCTTAGATGCCAAAGATATAATTGGTTCATTTCCGAAGGTTTCTTTCTCTTAAAGTTAGAAGATGTGTTACTAATTTCCATTTGTTGCATCGTGGGAGTTATTGGATTTATAAATTGCCAACCAACGTACCAGAACAGATAACTTCCCTCTTTTACTTAATAACAACTTTGTTATTAAAAGAGGCAGAATATCAAGTTCTTTGAATAGTTTAGAAACTGAAAACTAGTTCTTTCTAAACTTGGTATGTAAAGACAATTACTTAAAATCCATATTTTATTCTTATCAAAGGATAAACATCTCCCACTGCAATAGCTGTCACTTTTACAGCAGTGCCCATGTGGACGGTGTTTTTATTTTCATTTAGTTGTCGGGTTTCCTGGAACCCTGCAATGAATTGCGGACATGATTAATGGCATCTGTATCTACACTCCAGGTTCTGGTAGATAACACCACTAAACATGTTTCAACTAATAAATTAAATACACTTATATTGTTCTTAGTTCTAAGAAGACAGTCTACCTTAATGTCCAAGTTCTATTTCCAATCATTACAATTGGGGCTACTAAGTCTTTTCTATAGTATAATAACTAGGGAATTGACAAACATTTTAAATCCTAAGAATCACAAAAATATTTGATCAAGATCAATTCCTTAAAATCCCCATGAATTTTGTATGCCACGAAAGTATGGACGTATACAAAATCAAAGAAGAGATTTTATCCATTAATTTTATTATCTCGTCAACTTTACTTTATGACGAATAAAATTAATAGTTGATCTTTCTTTGATCAAATATTTGGTCAAAACTTTTGAATTTAAAATAACATTGATTCCTCAAACAATATTATTTAAATTCACCAACACCTCAAACACTGTGAATTTTGCATGCCACGATAGTGTGGACGTATACAAAATTTAAACATTTGTAAGAGGAGGGTTTTACCCATTAATTATCTTGTCAATAAATCTTTATGACAAAATAAAATTACCTCAAACACCGTGAGTTTTGTATGCCACGATAGTGTGGACGTATACAAAATCAAACATTTGTAAGAGGAGTTTTTAATTTTATTATCTTATCAACCTATTTATTTGACAAATTAATAGTTGGTTTTCTTCGGTCACACAAATAATAGTAGTGACTCCGATGGGGAGGATACTATTAGACGTGCCTAAGTGTATACCATTACTTGACACTAAGTCCATTAATAAGATTCTGTCCCTTCCGATGGGGAAGATCACACGCTCTTAATTAACTTCTTATAGTCATCCAAAATGGAAGTTTAATCTAGTGATCCGCAAACAAGCTCATCTGATATGGAGGAAGGCACTCAGAGCCAACGCGCAAGCTTGTTTGCATCACTTACAAACCAGTAATGGAGACCATGGAATTTATTTAAAATCCCTCTCCCACTTAGTTATTTATAAATGAGGAATTTTAACTATGCTAGCCTACTAAACATGTATACTAACATGCACACAAAGCACAATATAAAAGCAATAAATAGAAAAACTAATTTTCAACTATTATGACTTTTATCTATTGTTGTCCTCCATGTGTTGTCATCCCAAGCTGCTGCCATTTTTGGCCACCGCCACTGGGTCTAGTTGTCGCATCCATCTTGCTCCTTGTTCCGCTGTGCCTCTGGTCCTTAGAAGGTTTCATGTCTTGCAAGATTCGATCCACGACATAAATAGAATTTTACATTTTTCGATCCTATATTCCTCGAAAGAATGTACATGTAAACTAGATCGAACATAAAATAAAAATTTACATCCGTCGATCCTATATTCCATAAAAGGAATGTACATGTAACTAGATCAAAAATAAAATCCTAATAAAACTAAATACAACTCCTGCTGTATTTTATAATACAATCATGCACACACATATAAATGCCCTTGACATGTCCAAGGGTCCAATCACACACATAATAACTAAAAGCCATAATAGTTGGATCTTGCATCCACAAAGTTAGCACATCCTACTATTAACCTGCCTAAATTATGTATGACATGTGCATAATTAAACTAATACCAAATACACAGAGGCAAAACCCTAGCTCTGATACCAATTGTTGGTTGCTACTCGGAAAGCCTAATGGTTCCACTGTACAAAAATTTTGTACAAAGGTCTGAACCTTTTCCTAGCTACCATGTGTTCTTTTAAATTAAACTTGGATCGCCTGCGGAACTTAACATGTTTGATCCAAAGTTTAATTTATTTGTTCTTTTAGGTTTAGACTTGGATCTCCTGCGGAACTTAACACTTTCGATCCAAATCACCTAGGTTATTAATTCCATTAAATATTAATTTCCAAAATTGGCTTCCAGGACTGCATGGCAAGGCACATGGCCTTCTTGGATATGGGAGCAACCACCACCGTCTAGACAAAGCCTTTTAAGGAAAGCTAATATTTAATTTCCTTAAATAACTTTAGGACAACCGAAAAGAACAATCAAATCACAAGGAAAAGAAAAACAAAAGAACACAACATCGAAAACAAATTCGAAATACTAGAATCGCATGCCTCTTGTATTTGGTATTTTTACATGGAGATAAAACTAACATGATGCGGAAAACTATATTAGTTATACCTTCCTTTGTGAACTTTTAATGACCTCTTGATCTTCTACCGTATTCCTCTTCTAATCCCGGACGTTGTGTGGGCAACGATCTTTCGAGACGAGAACCACCAAGGCATCTTCTTCTTCCTTCCTTCAAGTTTCGGCCAAGCATATCTTCTAAAGGATGAAGAACTTTTTTCACCAACCAAGCTCCAAGGGATGCAATCTTTCTCTCCTTCTTCCTCAAGCTAGATCTGGCCACCTCCTCCAAGCTCCAAGAGATAAAGGATTTCGGCCACACAAGAGGAAGAGAGAAAAGGAGAAGGGCCGGCCACACCAAGGAAGAAAAGAGGGAGAAAATAGAATAGAGTTTTATTCACCATGAAGCCTCCTCTACCCCCTCTTTTATAATCCTTGGTCTTGGCAAATAAGGAAAATTTAATAAAAACTTCCTTAATTCTTTTGCCATTGAAAAAGAAAATTTATTTAATTAAAACAAATTTCTCTATTCAATTTACAATGGCCGACCACTAATAAAATCTCCAAGCAAATAAAATTTTAAACACAAATTAAAACTTCCTTATTTGCTTCCGGAAATTTATAAAAAATTTCTCCAATAATTTTCCCTTCATGATTGGTTAATAAAAAGGAAATTTTATAAATTAAAATCTTTCTATTAAACATGTGGATAAAAAGAAAGTTATCTTGTAAAAATTAAAATCTCTTTTAATCTACAAATAAGGAAAGATATCAAATCTTCTCTTAATCTTTTGTAGAAACTTATAAAAGAGAATATTTAATTTTTTAAACTCTCTTTTAAATCATGAACATGGTTAAAAAGGAAAGTTTTTTTAAAATTTAAAATCCACCTTTTAATCAACAAATAAGGAAAGATTTCAAATTTTAAACTCTTTTTTAAACATGTAGATGATTTACAAATAAAGAAAGTTTTTACCAAAAATTAAAACCATCCTTTTAATCTACAAATAAGGAAAGAGATTAATCTCTTCTCTTAATCTTTTGTAGTAAGCTATAAAAGGAAATTTTTAATTTTTAAACTCTCTTTTTAAAACCTTGATATTCACATAAGAAATAATTTTAATAAAAATCCTTTTTAATATTCTAGTGGCCGGCCACCTAAGATTGGGACCCAAGCTTTGGCCGACCACCAACTTGGCTCATCCACTTGGTCTTGGCCGGCCCTAGCTTGGGTTCCAAGCTAGCTTGGCCGGCCCCATTGGATGGGTAAGAAGGTGGGTATGTGGTGGGTATAAATCTCTATATACAAGAGGCTACGATAGGGACCGAGAGGAGGAATTGGTTTTGGTCTCCCAACGAAATTAAGCATCCCGTGTTCGCCCCGAACACACAACTTAATTTCATCAATAATAATTCAGTCCACTAAAGAACTATTATTGAACTACCGCACCAATCCCAAATTACATTTTGGGCTCCTTCTTATTATGAGTGTGTCAGTCTCCCTGTGTTTAAGATGACAAATGTCCACTAATTAAGTAAGTTACTGACAACTCACTTAATTAATATCTAGCTCCAAGAGTAGTACCACTCAACTTCATTGTCATGTCGGACTAAGTCCACCTGCAGGGTTTAACATGACAATCCTTATGAGCTCCTCTTGGGGACATTCTCAACCTAGATCACTAGGACACAGTTTCCTTCTATAATCAACAACACACACTATAAGTGATATTATTTCTCAACTTATCGGGCTTATTGATTTATCGAACTAAATCTCACCCATTGATAAATTAAAGAAATAAATATCAAATATATATGCTTGTTATTATATTAGGATTAAAAGCACACGCTTACATAATAACTGAGGTCTTTGTCCCTTTATAAAGTCAGTATAAAAGAGACGACCTCTAATGGTCCTACTCAATACACTCTAAGTGTACTAGTGTAATTATATAGTTAAGATAAACTATTACATAATTACACTACGACCTTCCAACGGTTTGTTCCTTTCCATCATGGTCGTGAGCTACTGTTTATAATTTATAAGGTACTGATAACATGATCCTCTGTATGTGACACCACACACCATGTTATCTATAATATAAATTAATTGAACAACTACATTTATCATAAATGTAGACATTTGACCAATGTGATTCTTATTTCTAGATAAATGTTTATACCAAAAGCTAGGCTTTTAGTATACATCCTAACAACTATGTCACTAACACGCCTAACCAGGAAAGGCGTGAAGTTCATGTGGTCCGAGGCTTGCGAGACCAGCTTTCAAGGGTTGAAGCGGAGATTAGTGTCGGCACCAATTTTGGTTTTACCTTCTGGAGAGGACGGATTCGTACTCTACACCGACGCTTCTCTTCAGGGTTTGGGCACTGTCTTGATGCAACACGGCAGGGTAGTCTCTTATGCTTCCCGTCAGTTGAAGGAGCATGAGAAGAACTACTCAGTACATGATTTGGAGCTAGTCGCCATTATATTTGCTTTGAAGATTTGGCGGCATCACGTTTATGGTATTACTTTTGAAATTCTCACTGATCATAAGAGTCTCAAATACCTTTTCACTCAGAAGGAATTTAATCTCCAACAGAGGAGATGGATGGAGTTCCTGAAGGATTATGATTGTACTATTAGCTACCACCCGGGGAAAGCTAATGTGGTTGTCGATGCACTTAGCAGGAAGTCCAGAGCAACTTTGGCTTGCCACCGAGTTGTGGTCACAGACTTGATTCAGGGTTTCTCCGAGTTGAGCCTTGAGGAGCAAGGACAGACAAAGCAGGGTATTCTGGTTACCATGATTGCTCAGTTCTCGATCAGGATGAGGATCTGAGAGGCTCAGACCGGTGATCAACACTTACAGTCCATTGGCAGCCAGATAGATTCCAGGCAGCAGACAGAGTTCACCCGAGATGACGCGGGTATTATATTTTTTCGAGGCAGATTATGCGTACCTCCATCTCACCCTATCAGGGAGGAGTTACTTCAGGAGGTTCATCGCTCTCAATTTGCTATCCACCCAGGCGAGACCCGTATGTATTGAGACTTGAGGCATTCCTATTGGTGGAACGACATGAAGAAAGAAATCGCAGAATTTGTAGCTAGATGTCTTGCCTATTAGCAGGTGAAGGCTAAGCACCAGAAACCTGCCGGATTACTTCAGAGGATTCCGATTCCAAAGTGAAAATGGGAGCACATCACTATGGATTTTGTGGTGGATTTGCCTAGAATACGACGAGACCATGATGCGATTTGGGTAATCGTTGATCGATTAACTAAATCCGCACACTTCCTAGTGATCCGGAAGACCGATTCTCTGTATCGATTGACAGAGCTGTATAGCAGAGAGGTCATTAGATTACATGGTGTTCCTATGAGTATTATATCGGATAGAGACCCACGGTTCACATCTCGGTTCTAGCAGAGTCTGCAGCAGGCCTTAGGCACACAACTCTGATTCAACACAACTTTCCATCCGAAGACAGATGGATAGTCAGAGCGGACCATTCAGATTCTAGAGGACTTGCTGAGGTCTTGTGTTATGGATTTTGGAGGCAGTTGGAAGGACCACTTGCCATTAGTAGAGTTTGCCTACAACAACAGCTATCATTCGGCTATCCAGATGGCACCATTTGAAGCGTTGTATAGTAGGCTTGTTGGACACCCACACTCTGGGAGGAGGTTGGGGAGGCCCAGCTGTTAGGACCTCATAGAGCTTAGCAGGAGGCAGAGCCGGTCCGTACTATTAGACGGAGGATGTCTGAGGTGCAGGGCCGCCAGAAGAGTTATGCTTATCAGAGACATAGACCCCTAGAGTTCTCTACTGGCGACCATGTATTCCTGAGAGTTTCACTAATGAAAGGGGTGAAAAGATTTGGCCTCCGAGGTAAGCTAGCTCCGCGATACATTAGGTCTTTCCAGATCTCAGAGAGGATTGGAGCAGTAGCTTATCGTCTGGCGCTACCACCGGCCCTGACAGACATTCATGATGTATTCCATGTGTCTATGCTGAGAAGATATGTAGCTGACCCAACACATGTACTGTCAGATATACCAGTTCCCATTCAGCCTGACGTTACCTACGAGGAGGTTTTGGTACGGATTCCGGATCAAAAAGAGCGTCAGCAGCGGAACAAGACTATCCGACTGGTTAAAGTCGGATGGCAGTATCATTCTGATGAGGAGGCTACCTGGGAGCTCGAGGATATGATCCGAGCTCGATACCCCCATCTTTTTACTTGAGGTATGTGGGTTAATTTACCGTTCATCATTTATACTCTTTATCTATTGTTGGTACTTGCTTATGGTAATAACAAAATTTGGAGACTAAATTTTTATTAGTAAGAGAAAATATAAAATATGGCAACAAATATTAATTAAATAATAAGGTTAAATAGAGGAATAACCTTAACGGAATTTTTTGAAATTTTTAGAAATTTTTTGAGAATTTTTTGGAGGTCGTATGATGTAGGTTACAGGGATAAATATTGGGTCACAGGAAAGCCTGTTTCAGCTACCCATTTTAACGAGTGAGTTAAAATTTTCCTTTTCTTTTCTTTTCCTTATTTTCTCTCTTCCGTTTCCTTACCGTGCCCTAAGCCAACTTGACGCCGTCTTCTTCCCCCAAACTATCGCCGCTGATGCCTCCTCATCTCCCCTCCCCCGCAAACAAAGCCCCTCGACCAAGGAACTCGATCCCTCTCCTCGTCCCCGAGCCCGATCATCTTCCCCTCGACCAAGGGGAATCCTCAAGATGAATCCCTTTCCAACGCCTTCTTCCCCTCCGATCCATTCATCTCCTAGTGCCAAGCAGCACCGAGTTGTGCCCTAGATCGATCTCTTGTCACCGCACCTCTGCACGGGACGATCTCCGACCAAGGGCAGAGAGTCATGCCCTAGCCATCTCCCGCTCGCCACTGGCTACTATCGCCACCGATCGGCTGGCACCACCCAGAACCGCCCGACACCTCCTCGTGTAGCCGACGCCTCTCCTCTCTTCACTACGCCGATTTCCTCCAAAGAGGGAAACTACCGGTTAGGGGTGTTTGTTCTGGAAATCTGCAACTCCATCTCGCTGCAACAATCAATTTCAACAGTGGGTTCTCCAACTGGGAATCACTGGCGGAGGATTTAGAGTTAGAGTAATGTAAGTATGATATCAGATTGGTAGTGATGTGAGTTTAATTTGTAGTTGGAGGTTGTGATTGTTTGTCTGCCATCCTTTGTAGCTTGGCCAGCACTGTTCGCTGGCGATCCACAGCGCCGATCATTCTATTTTGGGTAGGGAAAAATTAAATAATAAATGTTATTGGACGAAAAATCCTATTGGATTTTCTAGAATTTTTAAAAAAATTTCGAGAATTAAACAGAGTCCGTATGACCCATTTTGAGGGGATGGATTCGGGATACAGAGGAGGCTTGTTTGGAACACCATTTAAGTGGAAATTGATTAAGGAATTAATTTAAGGTTTGATTAAATTAACCCTAAGTATAAAATTCCTATTCCTTTTCCTCTTTTCTTCACGTGCGATCCTTCTTCCTCCCAAGCCTTCCTCTAGCAATTTCTCCTCCCGATCTTCTGTCGCTGCCTCCACTCGATCGTCGACGCTGGTTGCTCCGACACGCGTAGCAGTTGCCATCCGACTGCGAGTTGTCAGCGCTCCACTCGCGCTAAGTTTTCGCGCGTGCCCTAGAGCCACCGTCGAGTCGCCTTTCCTTCTCGATCTGATCGTGCCGAGGGTACAACTTGATCGCCACTGATCGCATGGGATCTTGTATTGACATCGTGTCTCCGATGCTTGTTGTGTCGTTCTATTACCATCGCCGATCGTTGCCACTGGATCGAGCGAGACGCCACCTAATCGCCGGTGTGGTTGTAGCCTTAACCGATCTTTTGCTTGTCTGGATTTCCATGGCTATAGTGACAAGTTTTTCCCACTTCCTTCCATCTCCGGCAGTGATTCTTTGCCTTGCGGAAATCTTGAAGGTAATTGGTTAACCTTACCATTAGGCGTGGGTGTTTGATTTGTGTAGTGTTGATTAGGGTAGTGACATTTCTTGTGCATGACAAGTGTTTGAAGAAATGCCTTGAGTCTTCTTGTCTCCTTTGTTCGCACTGGCAGCATCATTGGCGGGCACTAATTGTTGTGTGTTGTTGTTAGAACAGTGGACATTCACTGTAAGGAGTTGTGAGATGACAATAGCTCTGCCTAGCACTACTCACCCTTTCCGGCAGCAAGTATATCTTTGGCTGTGGATCACCACCTGCTCTTCTGGGTCTAGGTGAGTTTTGAAGATCAATTTCATATCTATATTTGTTTAGATTAGTGGAGATGGATTGTAGAAATTGATTAATGTATTGGATTAATTGATGGTTGTGGATTATGTTTAGTTTTAGGAGTTGGATTAATAGTGATTTATGGATTTAGAAAAGTTTATGATGGATTGATATTTAAGAGATGGATTTGTTATTGGATTAAATGATGTGTTGATTTGGGGGATTAATCAGAGATCGGATATGATTGAAGTGATCCTATTGGGTTAGAGATTTTATTTAGCTATTTAATTCATATGAATTTAGCTAAATAAAATATAAATATATTGATTTCTGCAGGACTTTGATATGGGATGATCATCACGACGTGGGATTTAATCTGGACACGATCTACGTATCAAGGTGGGTATTTCTTCCTTGGCCTCTTTATAGTTTCTTTGAAACTTAGTGCATGGTTATTATTGGATGAATTAGGCTGTTTTTATCTTATATCATGATCGGTTGTTATTTTTCCTGCACGATACTTATGCTTGACCCTTGTGATGATCTATTTAATTCATATACAGTCTCCACTCTGTTGTGATTACACGTGTAGAGTATGTCTTGTAGGGATTGTCGAGTTGTTGGTATTCCCATGCGGATTGGGTATATGATGTGGACTGTACATAGGTGGATATGTGTTATAGGAGTCATCTTGTTTACTGTACATTTGCATGTCATATGTACACACATATTTGTCATGTACTTTTGGAGGAGTTGTGTTGATTATAGGTTTGTGGTATATACACATGTCTGATGTGTTTTTACTGGAGGATACATATTGATTGTACCTATGTTTTGTGTACCTATGTTTAGAGGAATTATTGGAGATTTTTGGTTGATTATACATGTGTAATGGTGTACATGTGTTTGGTGGGATTTATAGAGGTATCATGACGATTATACTCATGTTAGAGGTATTTATGTGGATTTGGAGGTTGCATTGATGATGACGGTAGTTGTAGCATGATTATGTATATCATATTCATCATTCATTGCATGCTGACGACCCTTGTCTACCTTGTGGTGTGAGAGAGTCGTGAGTCATAGCTAGCGCCGTACACTCGACCACTCATGGGTAGTGATAGTTGGAGCAGTTGTCGCTGTCCTGTTCTGCTCACTAGGCTGCTCAGTGTGTACTCTGTCCGCCTCGACCACTCTTGAGTAGTGGGTCTGGAAGGTTCAGTGGTTACGGGGCTTGTGATGTGAGTAGACAGGGACCCTGATACTATGTAGTTAGATAACTACTTAGTGTACCGAACGCCTCAGCCGCTCTATAGCAGTTACGTGCATTGAGGTTAGTATGGTTTGTCATGGACCCAAGCCTCTCGGTCATACAGGGGTCGTGGTGCCTGGAGAGGTGGCGGGGTGACCATAGAGCATGCATGTACTTTTGCATATGATGCGCGGTGCATCTGTGGTGTTATTTCTGCATATATGCCTAGTAGATACTAGTTGCATGTGGTTGTGATTTGTTGCACTTGTTTGAGATATGATTGTGCATATGGTTGTCATGCTGCATACATGTCATTTATTTTACATGTATATGCAGTTGTATTTATATTGCACAGGTGTCATGGGTATGTCTGTTGCAGATCTGGTGAGTTTACTGATCATTGTACCATGTGTCGATTCCAGATTGGGTATGTATCTATCATTATGTTAGTTGTGGTTTGTACAGTTTATATGTCAGATATGTTTAGGTGCATTGATTATGATAGTATGATCATGTTCTTTATTCCCTACTGAGACTGTATATTTGTGATCTTCATGTTTGTTTACGGGCTATGCACTATCTTGTCTATTACCCGCTGAGTTACCTATACTCACTACCGCATGTATATATTTATGTTTTCAGGTAGCTTGTAGATGGTTAGTGTGTCGCTTGGAATATTCTGTCTGCCAGGCCCTACGTCACATCCGAAGACGATTTCATCTAATGTTTGTTTTCTTTTTGTATATCCTTTTATTATTTTTGGCATTGTATTTGTGTGTAGCCATGTGGCTATCTTATGGTTTTGGTGTTGTATTCGTGTTTAAGCCGTGTCGACATGCATTGTATTTATTTTGTTTGTATGGGCTTTCCTTTGTTTTTTCACTGTGTTTCTAGTACAACCGTGTGGGCTGCATTATATATAACTGCGTGGTTGTGATTGTTTCATTCCAGCCGTGTGGGTTGTGATTATAACTGCATGGTTGTGTATATATTCCAGCCGTATGTGACTGATGTATATTTTGTATGTATTGAGGCTTCAGATTGTCACCGGTATAAGGGAGATGTTGCCGAATTTTTTTTTCTGGCAAGGACTCCTTTAGGGACGTGACAGAGGTAGTGGCATACCATGTCTTATGATGCACCGGACTGAACATTTACCATATCTGACCCGTGTACCTAGATCTGTTTATTTGACCCATTTATTTTTGGTACATGTTTTATGGAGGTAGATATGGTCAGGATTTTCATACTTAGTGTCATACACCATCTCACATGATTGCATGTTGAGTGCTTGTCGGCTCCATTATTGTTGAGCACATCGCCAGTTACATGGATCTGCACACACAACCACTCATGGATTTGTGGTTTTTATTCAGGTAGGGTGTGTTGCAACAGGTTGCTCTGTTTAGCTCCGTTGATCCACTCATGGGTAATGGTGACACAGCGTAGTAGCCGGCAGGGATCCCTCCTCTGGATTATCTCAGGGAGATGAGAGCATTGAGCTCCCCCACTTATGATTTGGGGTAGGAGGATAGGTGTACTCCGACAGCATCCTATCCACTCGGTCACTCATCAGGAGCAGTGATGGCAGAGTGCATAGTTGTCATAGCCCTACCCACTCGGTCTCACTATCGTGTGTGAGATAGCTGACTGGTGTCAGGGGTGACCAGGGCATGTCATCGGCATCATATACATGATTGCATTTATTGTTTGTGTTTGCTGCATTTTATTTGCTGCATATTGGATGGATGCATATGTTTGACATGCATACAGGGACATGTTACCTTTGGTCTAATGACCTTATTATTCTGATAGGAGGTCCTGGTGAGTACAACTTCTCCTTTTCTTACAGTTTTACATTTTCCATTACTCCAGGAGATTGTACACATATTTATAACTATTAGTTATTTTTTATTATGCATGTCAGCCCGATACCCGCTGAGTGTTGAACTCGCCCCGTTGATTATATCTATTTCAGGTTGAGGTCGTCAGGAGATTCCAGTCGCTAGTCCCCACTTCGTGTCGCGATGATTTTCTGCTTATGGACTTGGATCCTTGTTTTTGTGTTGATTTACTTGTTATGTATTTTTCTATATACTTGTGATGTGTGATTGTACTTGAGGATTTTTATCGAGTTTTGGTCTACTCCACTTATTTTTCCATTGCATTGGTTTCTCTATTGTGGTTTTAAGTTTTCCATCGTTGTAGTAGAGTAGGTTTGTAGTTAATATAAACTACGTTGTTGTGTCAGCCAGAGGCTGAAATATATAAACTGTGTGGTTTGCTTGTTTATGTTTATTGTTATTGTTTCGGCCCTGGCATGTAGTATGGTTTTATATTATCACCCGTACAAGGGATATACTGCCAAAATTTCTTCTAGCAGGGGCTACATGAGGCGTGACAGTGTAATTGTGTTAAGCCCGATTGTTTGAGAAAGGTATGGTTGTTTTTGTTGGGACACTTCAAAGGTAGAGGGGGTGGGGTGAATAACTCGTCGCGCTCATTTGCTTGCTTCGTAGATGATATGCAGCGGAATAAACTCGAAGTCAAGCTCTCCAATGCTAACAAGTAGATTTACTAGGTATCCACCTTAAGATGAGGTGACTAATCCTAGGATTCACACTCGAACACACTCTCCACTTTGTAAACACTCATTCTTGGAAACACTTCGGAGATGAAGAAACTTCGTACAAAATTCTCAATACAACAAGAAGAAGAAAGAAGCAAATACAAAGAATGTCTTACAAGATTTATACAAATGAAACCCTAGCTAGCTTCTTCTTCTTGTTTGAAAATGCCTCTTGACCTTGGAAGTGCAATAATACTTGTCTCCAAGAAGCTTCAAGAACTGACGAGCTCGATGTTGGGACCGAAATGTAGCTAGAGGGGGGGTGAATAGCTCGGCGTGATCTCGTGCTCGTCTTTGCTTGTTTCTTCAAAGATATGCAGCGGAATATACAAAGAAACAACACTCAATACTAATACTAAGGATTTACTTGGTATCCACCTCAAGAAGAGATGACTAATCCAATGATCCACACACTCATGCACCCTCCACTATGAAAACACTCCTTCTCGGTAACTACCGAAGGCGGAGAAGCCCTACAATACTCTCAATACAACAAGAAAGCAAGGGAAGACAAATACAAGAAATATCTTATAAGATATGCAATGAAAATCCTAACCCTAGCTTCTTCTTCTTGTTGTAGTCACGCCTCTTGACTTGGATGTCTCTCCAAGATCCTTCAAGAACTGGCGGTGAGAGTGGAAAAACGCTGTGGAGAAGTGCTCTAATTGCCTGTGTGGTGGAATGAAGAAGTGCCGAAGGAATCGCACGCCAACAGCTAAATCCTGCGCCAACGGTCAAATCTCAATCGATTGGATTGCTCCCAATCGATCGGGGAGGCTTTGGATCGATCGGCCGATCGATCCAGAGTGCCTCTGTGCTCTCGGGAATTGCCTGGATCGATCGGCTGATCGATCCAAGGCTTATCATGTGAAAACACACCTCCCAATCGATTGCCTGATCGATTGGAGGCTCCCAATCGACCGACTGATCGATTGGGAGGTTTTCTGTTCGCGCTCCACTCCTTCCCAATCGATCCACTGATCAATTGGAAGGAGGTTTATCACGGGGACTCACCCAATCGATCGGCCGATCGATTGGGCATGAGCCAATCGATTGGTTGATCGATCCAGCTCCTGTTTTTGCCCAAAAACAAGTCCAAAGTCCCCTACACCAACATCCGGTCAACCATGATCTGTTGGTACATCACGCCTAGCACCTGGTCATCCTTGACCTGCTAGGACTCCCTCACCAACTGTCTGGTCAATCCCTTTGACCCACTTGGACTTTTCTCCACCAGGTGTCCGATCAACCTTGATCCACCTGGATTTCCCTTGCCAAGTATCCGGTCAATCCCTTTGACCTACTTGGGCTTCCCAACATCAGATGACTGATCAAACTTGATCCATCTAAATTTCCCGTGCCTAGCTTCACTCACCAGGGCTTTCACCTAGCTTCACTCACTAGGACTTCTAATTTGCCTGGCTTCACTCACCAGGACTTCCATTCTGCCTAGCTTCACTCACTAGGACTTTTCTATCTGCTTGGTTTCACTCACCAGGACTTTCCAGTCAAGTATCTGGTCAACCTTGACCTACTTGACTCTTCTTCACAATCTCCCCACATAAACAATCGCACCTGTAATCTCCATGTGTTATCTACATGTATTGTCAAACATCGAAACTCAAATATCAAGACTCGAGATTGACCCAATTCAAGCTCAGTCAACCAAGTCAACTTTGACCTAGGGAATATTGCACCAACAATCTCCCCTTTTTTGATGTTTGACAATACCTCCTTTAAGTTAGGCTAATCTCATATTCTCAACTTCCTTCATGCCAATATATGAATAAGGATTCCCTCCATTCTCCTTTTCTAGAGTGCAACCTCCCTCTTAGATAATGAAGGTCTAACTTAACCCTACATTCTCCCCCTGTTGGCACACATCAAAAGCTCTCCCCCTAAAGAGTTACCAACGTTGTTTACAACTTCACTCGTTGTTCACAACACAATAACGAAGGTCCCATACCTTCATTATTCTTAACGCTCATCCTTGAGCATATACCACTTGGTATATTCACACACGATTCAAATAAAAATCTCATACCCTTCATTGTCATCAAATGCTCATCCATGAGCATACACCACTTGAATAATGAAGATATCCACTCTCTATTACATTCAAATGCCCAACCTTGAGCATTTTCGCTAAAGAAGGTTAACCACCTTCCAAGGTGTATGAAAAATAGATTTTCATGTCCTTAACGAGTAGCTCCCCCTAAAGACATGCATGTAACTTTTGTCATTGTACCAACAATAACTTGGAATCCCTAAACCTTTAGGAAATCCAAATTTAGAAGTTTTGAGGTTCAAAAATTCAGTATTGAAGCCAAACCTCAACCTAAACCTCTACTTAGTCTTCCTTGACCAATCCATCCTTGTTTTCATCATGAAAACTCCCCGTAAATATGTACAAATGTATTTTAGGGATTAAGAATGGTTTTATAGACTAAAAATGGTTCAAAATGCTGAAAATAAGCTTTTCCAGCTAAAATCAGCATCCCCAATCGATTGGAGTTGGGTCCCAATCGATTGAACCCTGCTGAATTGATCCACTGATCGATTCAGACTGCATGGATCGATCGGCTGATCGATCCAGCGAGCTTCTGCTCGCGGGAGAACTCCTCTCAATCGATCGCCCGATCGATTGAGGCACTCCAATCGATCGGGTGATCGATTGGAGCTCTGAAAAACTGAAAATTTATTTCAGTGAATTTCAGAAACTCCCCCAAAATTCTACAAAAATTGAAAAATCATAAAAATTCATGTAGACATTCCTTAGGGCATATATTATCAAGGAAAAATAGTTTTCTATGAAAATACTTCCTATTTTCAAATATTGACACAAACTTTGAAACTTGTAAAAACTTTAATGTTTTCTTCCAAGTTTGTGCTCAACTATTCAATGATGATTACTATCAAAAGATAGCCTTCATCAAGGTTTTCCAAAATATATTTAAAATCATTTTCAAAACCAATATCCAACCATGTTCTTTGGGTTCAATGTACATGACTTGTACATTAGCTTTCCTAATGATTGGAAAACACATAACTATGTGTTTTGATGAATTTAAAACTCAAAAGAATGCACTAAATCAACATCTTGAGTTTTGTTCATCATCCTAACATCTCACTTGTATTTTATGTGTATGAAACACACACAAGTCACCTTATTATCCTTTTGTGAGATGCAAACTTTGGTTTTGCCCTAATCTAGGGATCATGCATATCTATCTAGGTATTTTGAGGTTAGGAACATCCACCAAGGATGTTACTTGTTAATGAATGTCATTTGTCCTTAGTTTGCAAGAAATTAAAATAATGCATGATGCGTTATGGCATACATCAAAAATAAATAATTTTCAAAAGCAAATTTCCTATGACTACATGATGTATGTATGACATGACATGGTATTTTTGTATTTTTCATAATAAGCCATGAGTTCAAGAATAAATATGATGTCATGACATATGATGGGCAAACAGCGCATGGTAAATTAGCATAAATGAAATACTTAGATTATCTATCTAAGTATCCTTAATCCTTAGCTAATTTAAGATTTAAAACCTAGATTGCCCACTATTTCCCTAGAAATGCCAAAATTCAATTTTAACATTTCTTTTGATTTTCCTAATTTTGTGCCAATTTAAATTAAATATATCCCTCAAATTTTTGGCACACTTTACCCTTTTAAAGAGTAACACATTAAGTTAAGGCTTAAGTTGCCTTTAATTCCCTAAGAACATACCAAAGTCCCAACTTGATAGTTCTTATGATTTCCCAATTTGTGTCACTTTAAAATTACATCCAATTTATTAAAATATGACACATTTTACTCTCTCCACGAGTAACTGTTAATCCTTATCATTTTCAAAGGTTAACAATAACCTTGAAAATGCTCTTAGAGTGTCAACTTCATCATGATTGGATTAACTACCCTTTCAATTAGAGTTGACACTCTCTAACCCATCTAAGGAGTAGAGAAAATGCTCCTAGGAACCCAAAATCTATTGGTGCTCCTTGGATGCTCTAGGTATTCACTAGGGATAACTTCCCTAGATACCTCCCTAGTGACATTGTTAGGCTTCTTAGAAGCCTTCGTCACTTTTTCTAGGTCAACCCTAGGAATTGCTTCCCTTGTGACCTTCGTAGTGACTTTCTTAGACTTCTTAGAAGTCTTAGTCACGTTTGTTGTTGCAAAAATACTTCTAGGGATAACTTCCTTTATATTTTTGACTTGACCTTTTGACCTAGGGTTGGTTCCATAATTATATGGAACCATATGGTAAGAAGGCACATCCTTTTTAATTTTAGGTTTGTATCTCAAACCCCTATGGCCCGTGGATGACCCGTGTAGTGCTAAACTTAGGTTTTGCTCATTTTGCCCTTTTAGGATACTTTCCATCCTTTTTAGGGTCTTTTCCATTTTATCAAGCCTTGATTTTCTTCCCATAAATTCCTAGATTTTGATTTTTCTTTAAATCGTTGAGCATTTTTATTTCTAGGCTTATAACTATGGTCCTTAGTGTTATTGTCTAACCTTTTACCTACCTTCCTAACCCTATGTGTGGTAGTCTTAGCATGGAGAGCCATATATTTTTCTTTAATGCTATCATGCTCCCTATTTTTATGGTAAATAGCATTAAAATGATAAAAATTGGAATTAGCATGCTTTTTACCATTATTTAAAGGGGTAGGCTCAATAAATGATACCTTTTGTTTTACCTTGGAAGCTCCCCCTTTACTCATGCTTCCTCCCTTAGACTTGACCGCCTTCTTCCCCTTAGGACATTGACTTCTATAATGTTCCCTTTGATTTCAAGAGAAACACACAATGTGCTCCTTGCTCTTCTTTGTTCCGGGAGTGATCTCTTTGGGCTTCTCCTCACCCTTTGGTGCCACTTGACCCTTGTTCTTGGCCAATTTAGGGCACTTACTTTTGTGGTGTCCATGCCCCCTACAATTAAAACATATAATATGATCTTTATTTTTAGATGAAATATTTATACCTTCACATGTAGGGATGGCACTTGATCTTCCATTTGATGTCTCTTGATTTTTGGAGGATGTATCGTCTTCCTCTCCCTTTGACTCGGATGTAGAAGCTTCTCCTTCTTCTTGATCTGATGTCACCAAAAGTAGCTCCCCCTTAATCCTAGAGGTGGAGGCTTCTTCATCTTCATCTTGTATATTGAACAAAGAGTATGCTCCCTCTTTGCCCTTTTTATTGTATTCCTTTGAAGATGAAACTTCTTGGACTTCTTCTTCGGAAGTTGAGCATCTCTCAACTCCGGAATTCTCCTCCTCTTGGTCTTGCTCCAATGAGTCACCCTCTTTGGATTTTTCTTGGATTGGTACAGTGGAGGGGATCTCATGAATCATTTCCAATTTGCTCCATAGCTCTTTGGCGTCTTCAAATTCTCCAATTTTCTTCAAGATTTTGCTCGGCAATAGATTGACCAAAAGCTTGGTCACTTTGTCATTGGCCTCACATCTTTGAGTTTGCTCTTGAGTCCATTTGCTCTTCTTGAGGATCTTACCCTTTGAACTTGTTGGAGCTTTGAAGCCTTCCATTAGAGCAAACCATTGCTCTATCTCCATCATAAGAAAATTCTCGATCCTTGATTTCCAAGAATCGAAACTTGTAGATACATATGGTGGAGGTACCCTTGTGTCGAATCCAAGACCATCTTGGAATTCCATTTGAAGTTGAGCTTGATGATGAAGTCTTTGACTTGATAGAATTTGCTTCAACTTCTACACCCTCTAGCCTTGTTGCCCCTTCCGGCGATGATTCCGGTGAAGAGCGGCCTTGCTCTGATACCACTTGTTGGGACCGAAATGTAGCTAGAGGGGGGTGAATAGCTCGGCGCGATCTCATTCTCATCTTTGCTTATTTCTTCAAAGATATGCAGCGGAATATACAAAGAAACAACACTCAACGATAACACTAAGGATTTACTTGGTATCCACCTCAAGAAGAGGTGACTAATCCAAGGATCCACACACTCACGCACCCTCCACTATGAAAACACTCCTTCTTGGTAACTACCGAAGGCGGAGAAGCCCTACAATACTCTCAATACAACAAGAAAGCAATGGAAGACAAATACAAAAAATATCTTACAAGATATGCAATGAAAACCCTAACCATAGCTTTTTCTTCTTGTTGTAGTCACGCCTCTTGACTTAGATGTCTCTCCAAGATCCTTCAAGAACTTGCAGTGAGAGTGGAAAAACGTTGTGGAGAAGCTGCTCTAATCGCCTGTGTGGTGGAATCGAAGAAGTGCCGAAGGAATCGCACGCCAACGGCTAAATCCTGCGCTAACGGTCAAATCTCAATCGATTGGATTGCTCCCAATCGATCGGGGAGGCTTTGGATCGATCGGCCCAAGGCTTATCGCGTGAAAATGCACCTCCCAATCGATCGGGGAGAGCGCCTCTGTGCTCTCGGGAATTGCCTGGATCGATCGGCTGATCGATCCAAGGCTTATCGCGTGAAAACGCACCTCCCAATCGATTGCCTGATCGATTAGAGGCTCCCAATCGATCTGCTGATCGATTGGGAGGCTTTCTATTTACACGCCACTCCTTCCCAATCGATCCACTGATCGATTGGAAGGAGGTTTGTCGCGGGGACTCACCCAATCGATCGACCGATCGATTGGGCATGAGCCAATCGATTGGCTGATCGATCCAACTCCTGTTTTTGCCCAAAAACAAGTCCAAAGTCCCCTACACCAACATCCGGTCAACCATGACCTGTTGGTACATCACGCCTAGCACATGGTCATCCTTGACTTGCTAGGACTCCCTCACCAAGTGTTTGGTCAATCCCTTTGACCCACTTGGACTTTTCTCCACTAGGTGTCTGATCAACCTTGATCCACCTGGATTTCCTGTGCCAAATATCCGGTTAATCCCTTTGACCTACTTGGGCTTCCCAACACCAGATGCCTTATTAAACTTGATCCATTTGGATTTCCCGTGCCTGACTTCACTCACTAGGGCTTTCACCTAGCTTTACTCACTAGGACTTCTAATTTGTCTGGCTTCACTCACCAGGACTTCCATTCTGCCTAGCTTCACTCACTAGGACTTTCCCATCTGCCTGGCTTCACTCACCAGGACTTCCATTCTGCCTAGCTTCACTCACTAGGACTTTCCCATCTGTCTGGCTTCACTCACCAGGACTTCCATTCTGTCTAGCTCACTCACTAGGACTTTCCCATCTGCCTGGCTTCACTCACCAGGACTTTCCAGTCAAGTATCCGGTCAACCTTGACCTACGTGACTCTTCTTCACAATCTCCCCACATGAACAATCGCACCTGCAATCTCCATGTGTTGTCTACATGTATTGTTAAACATCGAAACCCAAACATCAAGACTCGAGCTTGACCCAATTCAAGCTCAGTCAACCAAGTCAACTTTGACCTAGGGAATATTGCACCAACACTCGATGATGAGAGTGGAGAAGATATCTGTGAGCACTGCGCAGAACTGTCCATGCAAACACCTTTTATTAGGTTGATAACGACTAGTTTTTCAAGCTTAATCGACTACCCTAATCGATTAAGTCTTCCTAATCTATTACCATAATCGATTAGGAAGATTTCTTTTAGTGCTAAAATAGGTCGTAAGCAATTAAGCTTCCCTACTTAATTGCTTACCAAACTCTCTATGCATTCACAAAATTAAGGCTTAATTGATTGTTGTAATCGATTAAGCATTCATAATCGATTATGAACCTCTTTGTGCACTTCGTGAAAACTAGTTAATCCATTACCTTAATCGATTAAGCTTGGTAATCGACTAACCTAGCCAATTACCAAGCCCTAACTTCAAACCAGAGTCTAGAGTTCTTTTACCCAACATTCGGTCAACTGTGACCTGTTGGGACTCCTCATTGCCTAGCATCTGGTCAACCTTGATTTGCTGGAACTTCTTTACCAAGTGTCTGATCAATCCTTTGACCCATTTACACTTTTCTCCTTGCGCCAAGTATTCGATCAAACCTTTGACCTACTTGGACTTCTCTCCTTGTGCCAAGTATTTGGTCAAACATTTGACCTACTTGGACTTCTCTCCTTGTACCAAGTATCCGATCAAATCTTTGACCTACTTGGACTCCCAATCACCAAGTGTCCTATCAACCTTGACCCAACCTGGATTTCCACTGCTTAGCTTCACTCACCAGGACTTCCCACTGCCTAGCTTCACTCACTAGGGTTTTCCACCTGACTTCACTCACCAGGATTTTTCTTCTGCCTAGCTTCACTCACTAGGGCTTTTCAACTGTTTAACTTCACTCACCAAGACTTTTACCTGACTTCACTCATCAGGATTTTCCTTCTGCCTATCTTCACTCACTAGGACTTTCCAACTGCCTGGCTTCACTCACTAGGACTTTTCAACTGTCTGGCTTCACTCACCAGGACTTTCACCTGGCTTCACTCACCAGGATTTTTTTTCTACCTAGCTTCACTCACTAGGGCTTTCCAACTACCTCGCTTCGCTCACTAGGACTTTTACCTGGCTCCACTCACCAGAATTTTCCTTCTACCTAGCTTCACTCACTAGGGCTTTCCAATTGTCTGGCTTCACTCACAAGGACTTTCACCTTGCTTCACTTACCAAGATTTTCCACACCAAGTGTCTAGTCAACACTGACCCACCTAGATTTTCTTCTTCTGCCAACCTTTCAGTTGGACTTGCCCTTACCTAACTTCCAGTTAGGACTTTCTCAATCAAGTATTCGGTCAACCTTGTTCTACTTGACTTTTCTTCTCATCAAACTAGTCAAACATTGACCAAAGGAGAATTGCACCAACAATCTCCCCCACACAAACAATTGCAACTGCAATCTCCATACATTGTTAAACATTAAAACTTAAACATCAAGACTCAAGCTTGAGCCAATTCAAGCTTAGTCAAACTGGTCAACCTTGACCTAGGGAAATCACACCAACAATCTCCCCTTTTTTTGATGTTTGACAATACGTTTAAGTTAGGCTAATCTCATAGCCTCAACTTCTTCTTTATACCAAAGCATGAATGAGAGTTTCCTTCATTCTCCTCCTTTCCAAGAGGGTAGCCTCCCCCTTTGAGTAATAAAAGTTTCCTAACTTAAACCCTACATTTCCCCCCTTTGGCACACATCAAAAACTCTCCCCTTGAAGAGTTTCCTACATATTGTTCACAACCTCACTTATTGTTCACAACATCACAATAAAGGTCTCATACCCTTATTATGGTCAAATGCTCATCCTAGAGCATTCACCCATTACAATGAGGATTTAAAGCCTTCCAATGTTTTGGTAAAAAAAATATCATGTCTTTAAGGAGTAGCTCCCCCTTATAATATGCTCTAAACTTCTATCATTTGCACCAACAATGACTCGGAACTCCTAAACCTTTAGAAAATTCAAACTTTTGAAGTTTTGAGGTTCAATAATCAAATTGAATGCAAACCTCATCCTAAACTTCAACTTATTCTTTCTTTAACCAATTCTTTCTTGTTTCAACAATAAAACTACCCTTGAATGATTACTTAAGCACTTCCTAGGGTTAGGAATGGTTAACACGATTAAACACAGCTTATTCAACTCAAATAAATTTATTTAAGCTGAAATCAGGATCTTAAGCGCTTAAACAAAGCCCTTAGTCACTTAAGACCAACCATAGTCGATTAACGGTCGTAATCGATTAAAGTTGAGATTTAATAGATTCCTGAGTGTCAATCGATTGTTGTAATCGATTAAGGCCTTTAATCGATTGTTGTAATCGATTTCGTGAGTTGCTGTGCTCACAGAAACTTGCCTAATCAATTATCCTGATCGATTATGATGTGGTAATCGACTAGCCTAGTCGATTACTATTTCTAATTTTTGAAATTAATTTTAGCTGAATTTCAAAAATACCCCAAAAATTTTACAAAATTCTAAAAATTATAAAAATTTATGTAGACATTATTTAATGCATATATTATCATGGAAAATAGTTTTATAAGAAAATACATTCCATTTTCAACGATTGACACAAAATAAAAAGTCTTGAAAACTTCAATATTTCTTCTAATTTTGTGTCTAACTATACAATGATGATTCCTATCAAAAGATGACCTTTACCAAGGTTTTCCAAAAGTATTTTGAAATAATTTTCAAAATCAATTTTCAACTATGTTCCTTGGGCTAAATGCACATGACTTATACATTAACTTTTCCAATGATTGGATAATACATAACTATGTGTTTTGATGAATTCAAAACTTAAAAAGATGCACTAAATCAAAATCTTAGGTTTTGTTCATTCTCCTAACATCTCACTTGTCTCTAATATGTACTAAAACATATACAAGTCACCTTATAGTCTTTATGAGATGTAGATTTTTATTTTATCCTGATCTAAGGGATCATGCATATCTATTTAAGAATTATAAATTTGATCATCCACCTAGCATGTCACTTGTTGATAAATGTCATTGTCCTTAATTACAAGGAATTAGAATAATGCATTATAATTTATAGCATACATCAAAATTGATATTTTTCAAAGGAAAAACTCTTTTAGCTACATGATGTATGTATGACATATCATGGTATTTTTGTTGTTTTTCATAATAAATATGAATGAAAAATATGACATCATGGCATATTATAGGCAAATAATCATGGCAATTTAGCATAAGTTGCATACCTAGATTATCTATTAAGTATCTCTATTAGTTGTTAAATTAAAATTTAATCCTAGATTGCTCTCATCTCCCTAAGAAAATGTCAAAATCCCAACTTGGTCTTTCTTTGACTTTTCATATTTATGCCAATTTTAATTAAGCCAAATTCCTCAAGTTTTGGCATAATTTTCTCTTCCAAAGAGTAAACAGTTAAACCATTTTCATTTTCAAGGAGTACAACTACCTTGAAAATGCCCTCTAAGTGTCAACTTCTTCAAGGTTAGATTAACTATCCTTCCAATTAGAGTTGACACTCTCTAAACTCATCTAGGGTGTAGAGAACACAGTACTCCTAGGAACCTAAAATCGATTGGTGCTCCTTAGGTGTATTCACTAGGGATAACTTCCCTTGATACCTTCCTAATGCCCTTCCTAGGCTTCTTAGAAGATTTGGCCATGCTAGATTCCTCTTGATCAACTCTATGGATAGCTTCGCTTGTGACCTTCTTAGTGATTTTCTTAGGCTTCTTAGAAGCCTTAGTCACGTTGGTCTTTGCAAGGTTTGTTCTAGGAATAGCCTCCTTTGAAACCTTGGCTTGACTCCTAGACCTAGGGTTGGTTCTATAACTATATGGACCCCTATGGTATGAAATCACATCCTTCTTAGCTTTAGTTTTGTATCCCAAACCCCTATGGACATAAGATGGCTCTTGCATTCTTAAACCTAAGTTGTGCTCATTTTGCCCCTTAAAGATATTTTTCATTCTTTTTAGGGTCTTTTCCAATTTATCAAGTCTTGACCTCAAAACTTGATTTTCCTTCCATAAATCCATAGATTTAAAATTTTCTTGATCCCCATAAGCATTTTTATTTTTAGGCATATATCTACAACTCTTAGAGTTCTTGCCTAATTTGTTATCTACCTTCCTAACCTTAGGTGACACTACATGTTTTTCCTTAATCCTATCATGCTTCCTATTTTCATGATAAATAGCATTAAAATGATATAAACTAGACTTACATGCTTTTTATCATGTGTAAAAGGAATTAGTTCAATAAATGATACCTTGAGTTTCCCCTTAGAAGCTCCCCTTTGACTTAAGCTTTCTCCTTTGACTTTGGCCGGATTCTTCTTCTTTGGGCATTAGCTCCAGTAATGTCCATTTTGTTTATACAAGAAGCACGCAATGTGTTCCTTGCTCTTGTGTACCATGGGGCCGACCTTCTTGGGCTTCTCCTTACCCTTTGGTATCACTTGGCCCTTCTTCTTGGCTAATTTGAGACACTTACTCTTGTAGTGTCCTTTTTCCCTATATTCAAAAAAAATGATATGATCTTTATTATTTACAATTTAAATTTCTATACCTTTACTTGTAGGGGTGGCACTTTCTCCATTTGATCCGGATGAAGAGACTTCTTCTTGATCCAGCATTGATGTTCCACGCTCCCCCTCAATCCTTGAGGTGGAGGTCTCTTCATCTTCATCCTCATGCACATGAAATAAGGAGTATGTTGGATCGAGACGCGCTAGAGGGGGGGTGAATAGCGCTCGTGGCTATTTTGATCGTATCCGAATCGTAAAACTATCAAAGTAAATATACGCAGCGGAAATAACGAATGCAATCACAGAGGGACACAAGAAGTTTTACTTCGTTCGGAGCCTAGGTCGACTCCTACTCGAAGGCCCGCGATCCTTGATCGCTTTCGATGGGCAACACTTATAAGTACGAAAAAGAGTACAAGATTTACAATTAGTACAGTAATTAAAAACAAGTATACCGACGACAGAATCGTAATCTCGAAGCTCCTGGTCGTCGTGGACTCGTAACAGCACTTCAGGGTCGTTGATTGAGCAGCACGCAGCACAAGGATCGCTTGGAAGTTGTTGTTCTTCAATGCTGCTCGAAGTCCCCTTATAAAGGGCATCCAAGGCGCCTTGAAGGCCTCTGAAGGCGCCTCCTAGGCTCCGAGTCCACCGTGCAGATGAGCGCTGACCAGTTTGCGCTTATCACCTTTGAGGGCGCCTTCAAGGGCCTTGAAGGCGCATTCCAAGGCGCCTCCAGGGCCAGCCGAGGCGCCTTCAACCCTGTTTCGCGGCCAAGTCAGCTTTTGTACCCGAGGCGCCTCCAAGCTCCATGGAGGCGCCTCGGACACGGTTCATCCGAGGAATTAGGTTGCTCCTTTGCACCTGCAAGTTATGTTAGTCCCAAACACAATCCTGCAACACAAAGTTAGCACAATACACATGATAAATAAAGTATAGACAGTCTCCGGACTGTCCGAGTCTGACTTCGGGTTTCCGACCGGAAACCCTAGGTCGACCTGACGCCTACTGTTCCCTCTACGGGGAACGCGTCCTCACCTACTCCACTCAAGAGATTTACCTGTTGTCAGTCGATCCTCCAAATCGACTGGACTTTTGCTTAGCACTCGACGCTTCCGGACTTTCTGCTGGACATCTGCTTCCCGGCTAGTCCAGACTTTCACCTGGTTCGCGACACCAGGACTTTCCACCTAGGGTTACCACCCCCTAGGACTTTTGCCTGAAGCCATCGACCTGCCAAGACTTTCCGCATAGGGTTACCACCCCCTATGACCTAGGGTTACCATCCCCTAGGGTTTTCCCTTTGCCTAACCGCAGCTAGGACTTTTCTCCACCTAGGGTTACCACCCCCTAGGACCTAGGGTTACCACCCCCTAGGGTTTTCACCTGCCTAACCGCAGTTAGGAATTTCCTGAACTACTCACTCAACATGTTAGATAACAAGGAATCTTAACTTTGAATCCCTTTGCCATTATCAAAACTTAGGTTCGATCGTCAGATGCTTCCTGCACCAACAGAGTATACTCCTTTGCCTTTGTCTTCATGCTCTCTAGAGGATGAACCTTCTTCTTCTTCTTTCAATGTTGAGCATCTCTCAACTTCCGATTCCTCTTCTTCTTAATCTAATGAGTTTTCCTCTTTGGATTCTTCTTGATTTTGTATAGTGGAGGGATCTTCATGGATTCTTGCCAATTTGCTTCAAAGCTCCTTGGCATCCTCAAATTCTCCTATCTTGCTCAAGATGTTACTAGGCAATAGATTAACCAATATCTTGGTCACTTTATCATTGGCCTCACGTCTTTGGATTTTCTCTTGACTCCATTTGCTCCTTTTGATGAGTTTGCCTTTTGAATCTCTTGGAGCTTGAAAACCCTCCATTAAAGCAATCCATTGCTCTATCTCCATTATGAAAAAGTTTTCAATTCTTGATTTCCAAGAATCAAAGTTTGCCATTATGAATAGTGGAGGCACCCTCGTGTCGAATCCGAGTTTATCACGGAATTCCATTTTTAAGTTGAACTTTTGAAATCTTTGACTTGTTGACTTTTATGCTTCAACTTCTTCTTCCTCTAACTCATTGCCCTTCTGACGATGAGTCCGGTGAAGAGCGATCTCGCTCTGATATTACTTGCTAGGACACTTCAGAGCTAGAGGGGGGTGAATAGCTCATCACGCTTGTTCGCTTGCTTCGTAGATGATGTGCAGCGGAATAAACTCAAAGCTAAGCTCTCTAATGTTAACAAGTATATTTACTTAGTATCCACCATAAGATGAGGTGACTAATCCAAAGATGCACACTCGACCACACTCTCCACTATGTAAATACTCCTTCTCGGAAACACTCTGGAGGTGGAGAAACCTCGTACAAAAATCTCAATACAACAAGAAGAAGAAAGAAGCAAATACAAAGAATGTCTTACAAGATTTATACAAATGAAACCCTAGCTAGCTTCTTCTTCTTATTTGAGAATGCCTCGACCTTGGAAGTATAACAACACCTTTCTCCAAGAAGCTTCAAGAACTAGAGAGCTCGATGATGAGAGTGGAGAAAAGATCTATGAGCGCTGCTGAGAACTGTCCACGTGAACACCTTTTATTGGGCTGATAACGGCTAGTTTTTCAAGCTTAATCGACTACCCTAATCGATTAATTCATCCTAATCAATTATTGTAATCAATTAGGAAGCTTTCTATTAGCGCTAAAATAAGATGTAAGTAATTTAGCTTCCGTGCTTAATCGCTTACCAAACTCTCTGTGCATTTGTGAAATCCAAGCTTAATCGATTGTCGTAATCGATTATGAACCTCTCTATGCACTTCGCGAAAAATGCTTAATCGATTAAGTTTCGGTAATCAACTAGGTTAGTCAATTACCAAGCTCTAACTTCCAAACCAAAATCTAGAGTTCCTTTACCCAACATCCAATCAACCGTGACATGTTGGGACTCCTCATTGCCTAGCATCTGGTCAACCTTGACCTGTTGGGACTTCTTCACTAATTGTCCGGTTAATCCTTTGACCTACGTGGACTTCTCTTCTTATGTTAAGTATCTGGTCAAACCTTTGACCTACTTGAACTCCTCTCCTTGTGCCAAGTATCCGGTCAAACCTTTGACCTACTTGGACTCCCAATGTCCGATCAACCTTGAGCCACCTGGATTCCCACTGCCTGACTCCACTCACTAGTGTAGGACCGTTGGGCCGGCTAGAAAGGGGGGGTTGAATAGCTTTGTAAAACTAAAACAAAAGTACCTTTCTCGAACTTTCAACAGAACACTTGCATCAAATAAAAGCAACAAATAAAATCAGAAAATAGAAAGTAAAAGGCTCACAGAGAGTTGACTTGGTTACAACCGGGGAGGTTGTTAATCCAAGGAAGATGTCGTACTATTATCTCCTTCTAGTGGAGAAGCCTTTTTACAGCAATGTAGGCACAGAAAGACAAAAGCTTATCTAAACAGTGGAAGTGCACAAGTGTTGTTTACAATTTCTGAATTGATGAAGTGCTTCTGGACTAAGGCTATATTTATAGTCTTGGTCGGGCGCCTGGAAGGGTTCCGGACACCCTGGGGGGGATAAATTTTATTCCCCAATGATCAGATCGAGTCAAAGCTCAATCTGGTCAAAAACTCACTTCCGGGCACCCAGAAGGGTTCCAAGCGCCCCGGACTGGTCCGGGCACCCTGGACTGGTCCAAGCGCCCCGAGCTGGTCCGGGCGCCCTAGACAGTTCCGGGCGCCCCGGATGCTTAGTCAACTCCAGTTGACTTTCGTCCTGGTCCTCTGCTTGGTTGGGCGATCTCTGCTATCCGGAATAGGGCTCACCCGAACCCAAGTTCCGGTCTTCTCGAGCGGGCTTCCCTCCGGCTTCTCGTCCCTTGGAATCACCGCGTGTTTCCTTCTCATCCACCGGCGTACTCATCCGCAGTCTTCGTCCCTCAGACGCACCGCATGCCATCCTTCTCGCTAGCTGCATCTCTTACTCCTCGAGCAATCTTCAGCTCCGGCTTTTGTCCCTCGGAACCACCGCACGCTTCCTTCTCGTCCGCCGGTGTACTCTTCCGCAACACCTCATCCCTCATAATGTCGTCCTTCTCGCTAGCTACGTCTTCCGCTCGACTACCTGTGCTCCTAAGCTCCTGCACACTTAGACACAAGGTTAGAAACACACGAGACCTAACTTAACTTGTTGATCATACCAAAACAACTATAACGACCCAACCCTTTGGCCTCTTGGGCAGCCCTTGTGGCGGCCCAACTAGCAGCTCTTATGTCGTCGGCCCATTTGGCGACCTCTCATGTCGTCAACCGACGACCCTTTGGCCGTACCGTTACTCTCTAGGACTTTCCACCCCTGGCCAGTGGATTTTTGCCTCCCCCAAGAGTTTATGAATCCTGGTAACCAAGTGAGATCATCTCACTTGGTTACCAGGATTCATAAACTCTAGTACTTAAGCATAGAGGTCTAGAGTTCGAATCTTGGGGGAGGCAAAAATCCACTGGCCAAGGGTGGAAAGTCCTAGTGAGTAACGGCACGACCAAAGGGTCATCGGTCGATGACATTAGAGGTCGCCAAATGGGCCGACGACATAAGGGGCCGCCAGTGGGCCGCTGCAAGGGTCGTCCAAGAGGCCAAAGGGCCGGGTCGTTACAACAACCTTGGGGTTCCAACAATCTCCCCCTTTTTGGTGTGATCAACCCAAGTTAAGCTAGGGTTAAAATAGACATTAAATAAAATTAAGTTAATTAACTTAGTTTGCAATTTAAGGGCAAAAAGATAGACAAGAGAGAAAAAAAATTAAATCTATCTACCTCCCTCTAGACTTATATTTTCCCTTCTCCCCCTTTGATCACAAAAAATGGGGTTCCAAGAAAAACAATCTAAGTTAAAAACAATTCTATGTTTTTGCAAGAATTATTTTGAGAAAAACTTAAAAAAAATTCTAAGTAAAGTTTTAAAAATCTAACTTAGGCAATTTTTAAAAAAATTTCTAGGTAATTTGAGAATAAATTTCTAATTTCAGAAAATCTTTTAACTTAAGAAAAACACTCAAAAAAATTTTCTAAATAAAGATTATTTTTGAAAGAGATTTTTCTAACTTAATCATTTGAGAATTTTTAAGAAAGTTTTTCCAAAATAAATGACTTAGTCAATTTTAAAAAATTTTAAATAAGTAAATTTCTAAATTGAAAAAAAATGTTTTGAATAACATTTTTAAAGCATTAATTAATTCTTGCATTAATGCTTTATTAGTAAGTTAATTAAACATTTATTTCAATATTTTGGCTTCCAGGTCGTAGCGAGGCACTAGGCCTTCTTGGTTATTGGAGCAACAACTACTTCCTTGACAAAGCCTCATAAAGAAATTCTTTGTTTAATTTTCTCACTTAAAGCGCTAATTTTAATTTTAAAATTAATTTAAGCATGACTTTAGAACCCAATATAGGTTCCAGCCTACTGGATTAACCAAAAAAATTTTAGAGACATATTTTCTTGAAATATTCTTAATTTGTCCCGGGTGATATTTAAAGTACCAATTTAAATTATTAAATCTTCTAAAATTGGTTTTAGATGAACATGCATAGTTTTTCAAGTTATCTACTTGAATTTTCAAATCATCATTTTCAAGTTGTAATTTTTCATTTGCTAGTTTTAATTTATCTAATTCTTCTAAGGGACAAGACTTAGCTAGAATTACTTTTAAATTTTTATTTTCATTTTCTAATTTGCAGCAATCTTTTGTTAAAAGTTTAACGAACTTAAACATTTTATCGGGAGGAAGAGATCGTACCTGACTTACCTTGTCGATCTCGTTGTCTGTTTCTCCCCCTAAGCTGCTGCTTTCTTCCGATGTGTCTCCCCCTTCATCGATGCTCTCGATGCTCATTTCGAAAGAGCTTGAATCGCAGTCGTCGTCTTGATGACTCGCTATCAGTGCGAGTCCGGAGAATGCTTCGACTTCCGATTCGGACGACGTATCGTCCCACGTCACCTTCAAGGCCTTTCATTTTTGGATAGGCTTCTTACCCTTTTCCTTGTCTTTGTTCTTCAGCTTGGGGCAGTTGTCCTTGACATTCCCTTCTTCGTCGCAGTGGTAGAAGCAGATTGTCCTTTTCTTTTTCCCTCACAGATGGTTAGTAGATCTAGATTTAAAAAGTTTCTTGAATCTTCTTACCATCATTACCATTTCCTTGTCGTCGAGAGAAGATTCCGACTCAGGTTCATCTCTCGAAGCTTTGAGGATGACGTTGTTCTTGGGTTCCTTCATTCCTGCACATCTTGACTCATGCACTTCAAATGTTGAAAAAAATTCTTCTAATGAAATTTTTTCTAAGTCCTTCGAAGTGTAAAAAGCATATACTAGTGATGCCCATTTTGAATTTCTCGGAAATGAATTTAACGCGTACCTGAGCGAATCTCGGTTACTTACCTTTTCTCCTAGATTCGTGAGTCCGATGATGATTTCTTTATTCTAGAGTGCAGATGTGCAATTGTCTCGTCTTCCCCAAGTCACAGGCTGGTGAGCTGATTGCGAAGCAGATCTCGTCTAGCGAGCTTGGCTTCGGATGTTCCTTCGTGCAGCTCGAGGAACTTCTCCCAAAGTTCCTTTGCGGAGTTATAGTTCCCGATCCGGTTGACTTCTTGAGGCGGAAGAATGCTTAGCAGATGGTATTCTGCCTTACTGTTCGCCACGAAGTCGGCCTACTCCTTTTTTGTCCATTGATATATTTCCTTGCTCTCTGGAGCTTCAAAGCCAAATTTCATTGTTAAAGTTAATTCAATATCGGTGGTAAAGAATACCTGCATATGCTTTTTCCAAGTGGCGAAATCCCCTTCGAATTTCGGCGGGTGGATGCTTGGTCCGGCTATCTCTTTGTCGCTTCAGACGACGGTTAGTCCTTCTGAGGCGTCTCGGCTCTGATACCACTTGTAGGACCGTTGGGCCGGCTAGAAGGGGGGGTTGAATAGCCTTGTAAAACTAAAACAAAAGTACCCTTCTCGAACTTTTAACAGAACACTTGCATCAAATAAAAGCAACAAATAAAATCAGAAAACAGAAAGTAAAAGGCTCACAGAGAGTTGACTTGGTTACAACCGGGGAGGTTGTTAATTCAAGGAAGATGTCGTACTATTATCTCCTTCTGGTGGAGAAACCTTTTTACAGCAATGTAGGCACAGAAAGACAGAAGCTTATCTAAATAGTGGAAGCGCACAAGTGTTGTTTACAATTTCTGAATTGATGAAGAGCTTCTGGACCAAGGCTATATTTATAGCCTTGGTCAGGGCGCCTGGAAGGATTCTGGGCGCCCTAGGGGGGATAAATTTTATCCCCCAATGATCAGATCGAGTCAAAGCTCAATCCGGTCAACAATTCACTTCCGGGCGCCTGGGCTGGTCCGGGCGCCCCAGACAGTTCCGGGTGCCCCGGGCTGGTCCGAGCACCCCGGGCTGGTTCGGGCGCCCCGGATGCTTAGTCAACTCCAGTTGACTTTCGTCCGGGTCTTCTGTTTGGTTAGGTGATCTCTGCTATCCGGAATAAGGCTCACTCGAACCCAAGTTCCGGTCTTCTCGAGCGGGCTTCCCTCCGGCTTCTCGTCCCTCGGAATCGCCGCGTGTTTCCTTCTCGTCTGCCGGCGTACTCATCCGTAGTCTTCATCCCTCGGACGCACCGTATGTCGTCCTTCTCGCTAGCTGCATCTCTTGCTGCTCGAGCAATCTTCCGCTCCGGCTTTCGTCCCTCGGAACCACCGCACGCTTCCTTCTCGTCCGCCGATGTACTCTTCCGCAACACCTCGTCCGAGGGACTGCCGTCCTTCTCGCTAGCCGCATCTTCCGCTCAACTACCTGTGCTCCTAAGCTCCTGCACACTTAGACACAAGGTTAGAAACACACAGGACCTAACTTAACTTGTTGATCACACCAAAACAACCTTGGGGTTCCAATAACTAGGACTTCCCACTGCCTAGCTTCACTCACTAGGGCTTTTCAGCTGGCTTCACTCACCAGGATTTTTATTTTGCTTAGTTTTACTCTCTAGAGCTTTTCACCTAGCTTCACTCACCAAGATTTTTCTTCTACCTATCGTCACTCACTAGGGCTTTTCAACTATCTGGTTTCACTCACCAAGACTTTCACCTGGCTCCACTCACCAGAATTTTCCTTCTGCCTAGCTTCACTCACTAGGACTTTCCATCTACCTAGCTTCACTCACTAGGGCTTTCCAACTGCTTTGCTTCACTCACTAGGACTTTCACCTTGCTTAACTCATCATGATTTTCCTTCTCCCTAGATTCATTCATTAGGGATTTTCAATTGCCTAACTTCACTCACCATGACTTTCACCTGCCTTCACTCACCAGGATTTTCCACACCAAGTGTCTAGTCAACACTGACTCACATGGATTTTCTTCTTCTATCAATCTTCTAGTTGAACTTGCCCTTGCCTAACTTCCAATTAGGACTTTCTCAATCAAGTATCCGGTCAATCTCGACCTACTTGACTCTTCTTTTCATCAAACTGGTTAAACCTTGACTAGAGGGGAATTATGCCAATAATCTCTCCACACAGATAATTACAACTGCAATCTTCATACATTGTCAAACATCAAAACTTAAACATCAAGGCTTAAGCTTGAGTCAACTCAAGCTTAGTCAAACTAGTCAACCTTGACCTAGGAAAATTGCACCAATAGTTTTTATATTGTGCAGGGCAATTCATCCCTTCTTGTCAAGCGCAAGGGACCTACAATTGGTATCAAAGCCGAACCACTTCAAAAGGACTAAACGTCGAATGGAGCACAAAAGACGATGGCCGGAGCAAGCATCCATCCGCCGAAGTTCGAGGGAGACTTCATACAATGGAAGAAGAAGATTGAGGTTTATTGTAAAATTGATTTTGATATATTTCTTATCTTAAAAAATGGTTTTGTAATACCTACCGATAGCAACTGTGAGTTGAAGAAAGAAGAAAGCTGGACAAAGAAGGAACAAGCCGAGTTTGTGACCAATAGGAAAGTAAAATTTCATCTGCTAAGTGCACTGCCACCATAAGTGATAAATAGAATCAGAGTCTACGAGTCTATAAAAGACCTCAAGGAAAAAATCCTAGAGCTTCACAAAGGATCATCCGAAGCCAAGCTCGTAAGGAGAGATCTACTTTAGAATCAACTAATGAATCTGCGACTAAAGGAAGGTGAAACAATTCCTCAACTATACGCCAAGCTAAAGTAGCTAGTCACCAAACTCATGAATCTCGGAGAAAATGTAACTAATCAAGATTATCTAAGGTATACGCTTAACGATTTTCCTAGAACTCCTAAATAGTCAACTCTAGTAGATGCATATTACATCTCTAGAGATTTAGAGGTTAGTAATTTAGAAAACTGCTTTCTACTTTCGAAATTCATGAGCCTAGATGCGTAGATCTAAAAAAGGAGTCGAAGCACAACATTGCCTTAAAGGCAAAAATGAAAGAACCAGATTTTGAAACATCTCTCGATAATGATGAAACGACTTTTATGGTAAGAAAGTTCAAAAAATTTGTTAGAAATAATAAATTCAATCATGTGCAGGCTAAAAGAAGAAAAAAAATTGAGGTGCTATCATTGCAATCAAGAAGGATACATCAAAGATAAATACTCAAAACTAAAGAACAAGGACAAAGACAAAAGATTAACCCAGAAGAAGCACAAAAATCTAAAGGCGACGTGGGACGAAACGTCGTCATCAGATTCAAAAGTTATAGCCTATGTCGGACTTGCACTGATGGCAAGTCACCAAGAAGATGATAAAGTAAGCTTATCCAAAATGAGCATCGAGAGCATTGACAAAGAGGGAGCCACTTCAGAAGGAAGTAGCATTACAGGGGGAGCATAAGATAACGAGATCGACAATGTAAGTCAAGTACAATCTCTTCCTCTTGATGAATTATATAAGTTTATAAAAATGCTTTCAAAAAATTCTTGCCATTTAGAAATTAAAAATGAACAATTTAAAAAGGAAAATGAAGAATTAAAAATAACTTTAGAAATATCTTGTCAATTAAAAGATTTTGATAAATAGAAAATAGAAAAAAATGAAAGAATAAATAGACAATTTCAAGAATTCTTCATGTTCAAATTTTACTACTTTTAGGAATTATCAAGGACTTAATTAGTATTTTACATATAATAAGGGTCAAATTAGAAAATTATCATCAAAATATATTCCGAAAAAGTTTCTAATTAATCCATTAGGTAGGAACCTATATTGGGTTCCAAAATCATGCTTAAATTAATTTTTTTATACATGTCTTACTTTTAATTTGATTTTGTTTTTACTTAGAATTATCTAAATAAATTGTGTCGTATAATTTTTGGTTGAAATTAATTTGATTTTAATTTATCCAAGAAAGAAGAGTTCACTACTTCTCTATAGAAAATATTTTGACCGTTGAATTATTTTTTATAAATTTTTAACAAAAATTATATTTTTTAATTTAAAAATATTTCGCAGAGTTACTTTTGCAAACTTTATTTTTCTGTAAAATTTTATTATGTTCTCTATCCATGAAAATAATTTTAAAATTTTTTAATCGTTATTGAATTTTCTATGAATTATTTATACAAATGCTAACTTTTAATATTAAAAATTATTGAAAAGTTAATTTTTAAAATTTTATATTTTCTACTTGCTTTAATATATTCTCAGAAATTTTTTTAAGATTTTTCAAGCTTAAAAGCTATTTTTAAGTAATTTTTTATAAAAATACATCTTTCTGTAAAAAATAATTTATTACTGTTCAAATTATTTTTAAATTTTTGTGAAAATTTTCTTACTTCTTTGAATTTCTATTTAACTATTATACAAATTTTCAGAATTTTTTAACACTTAAAATTAATTTTAAAATTATTTCTCCAAAAATACTTCCTAAATCATAAAAGTTAAAATTTTCAAAATTTTAAATTTTTCTCAATATTAGTAAGTTTTTTTGAGATTATTTCAGATTTATTTCAAACTTACTTTCCAAGATTACCCCTATTTTTAATATAATCAAAGGAGGAGAATTAGAGATTAAGTCTAGAGGTAGGATACATTTTAAATTACAAATTATGTACCTGTTATTTTAATGTTATTTGTTTTGATTTACCTTAACTTAACTTGGGTTGCTCATATTAAAAAGAGGGAGATTGTAAATACCTCGTGATAGTTTTGATGTGATCAACAAGTCAAGTTAGGTCATGTTGTCATTTGATGTCTTGTGTCTAAGTGTGCAGAAACTTAAGAGTACAGAAAGTCAAGCGAAAGACGTAGCTAGCAAGAATGACGTCACGGGAGAGAGTCGACGGCGTCGGTGCGTCTAAGGGACGAGGTGTTGTGGAAGAATACACTGGCAGACAAGAAGGAAGCATGCGGCATTTCCGAGGGACGAGAAACCAAAGCGGAAGACTACTCGAGAAGGTCAAAAAATGGATTCGGACGAGCCCTATTCTGGATGGCCGAGATCACCCAAACAAGCGAAGCCTGATCGGAGTAGAACCAGACAATCAACGAGATGTTGACTGCCCGAGTGCCTAGACCAAGTCCGAGCGCTCGAATGCTCCGGGCGCTCGGACTCCCTGGGCCAGCTGAGGGGCAACGCCCGGACCTACCCGTTGCATAGCCATTTGTGTGACAATAAGATTTGTCACGCTAGGGGCGCCCGGACCGTGCCACATCTGCAAATAGTCGTTTTCGATCAGTGGGCTATAAATAGAGTCCTGGTCTTCTCCTTTTCAAACAAGACACTCTGTATTTCAAAAACTTTTCTGTCTTTCATTTTCGAGCATTATTTTCGTGTATGAGGCTTCTCCGCCTCCGACGTTTTGTTTGAGAAGGAGATCTTGATTGTGAGCTTATATTTCTTAGAGTAGCAATCCTCTGATTGCCAACCAAGTAAAAATTTGTTTGTCTTATACTTATTTTATTTTATTATATTTTATTTAAGTGTGTAATTGTGTTAAGCCTGATTGTTTGTAAAAGGTATTGTTGTTTTTATATTGTACAGGGTAATTCACCTCCTCTTACCGGCCTCAAGGGGCCTAGATAACCCAACCCCAAAATCCTAAAGATAAAATCTAATTGACTTAACCTCGGAGCTAAAAATTTTTTACAAAAAACAAAAAAAGACTATTAAGCACCCTAAATATGTACCCCGTGAGCAAGTAATTTTTTATGAAATCGTAGATGCTACAACGTTCTATTCTAGACATATTGTAGTAAATACGATTTCATAGATGCTACAATGTTCTAGTTTGTAGTCTAATTGTTAGACCAGAACGTTATAGCAACTAAAAAATCGTAACTACTACAATGTGATTAGACCAATATGTTGTAGTAGCTACGAAATCATAGTTGTTACAATGTTGTGTTGCTACATTAGAAAAATAGTTTAGGGTTTTTTTATTCTGACAGGACACTGCTATAGTAGAATTTTTTTTAAAAAAAATGATGAAGCACTGTTATAGTGAAATCGTGCATAGTCACACAATGTGTGTGCACTCCGCATGTGCAATTGGAGGAGGGGGCACTTGCAAAATAAAATAAATTAAATTAAAAGGGCACCCCTTTAATATTTTTATCCCGAAAATACCTCTTAATCCAACATTATTGTATAAGTCACTAAATAGCTACTACAACATATAAAAGCTATCGAGTAGTTGGTACAATGTGTTTAGAGTGAGTATATAATTTAAAATTTATACCGTATAGAAGTTTTCTAGTAGCTACTATAATATATTTAGGGTCAGTTTAGGGTTTAGGATTCAGTATCTCCTAACATTATTATATCAAAATACTATTTATCAATTTGGTCAAAATTATTTAAATTTTATCAAAATCATTTTAAAACATCGTCAACCATAAATCATAAACTCACTCTAAACATGTTTAATAACAACTAGATAATTTCTATATGTTATAGCAACTACTCGGTAGCTTTTGCATGATATAAACTCTAAATCTTAAATTCAATTTAAACACATTATGATAGTTATTTGATGACTTCTATATGTTGTAACAACACCTAATAGTTTTTACACATTGTAATAGCTATCTATGCTACCCTAATAATACTGAATTAAAGAGATATTGTTGAAATAAAATCATTGAAGGGGATCCATTTGATTTGTTTTTAAAAAAATTACTATGTTTCTCTTAATTTGAGACTAAAGACTCATTTGATGTTTCTTCTTAATTTGGGACTTCTTTTTCATTTTTGCCCTATATATTGCTGAAGGTCAATTAAAATTTATATCTAAATTTATAAAAAAAAAATATTTTTCATATAAAAAGTTTAATCAATTAAATATATTATTATTTCACAAAGCCATAAGAAAGATTTTCTCACAAAGTATTTCACCAGTTCAAAACCATTTCGTGAGTAAACAAATAATTTAAACAGGTTGCAACACATGGAGTGATTTTAAGTTTTCACCTCTTAGATGCATATCAGATCGATATCTTGAACAGTGGCGCATGCATATCTCAAGATTATAGTTCGAAAAATTTTACACTCCCACTTCCACAAATCCCTTGCTTTCTCATTGACAGGATATATCTTGTTCATTTGTCTATTACAGATCCTCAACCAGTAGAAGTCGAAGCGTAGTCCCTAACCATCCAAGGCAGACAACTCGACCTCCTGAGTGCACGGGCGATATACCGCAAAGGAATTGTCGCTAGAGAAAGAACCCGGATTGACACAAGTAATTCCAGTATATTTGAAGGATTTCTGCTCACTTTTGTCCGCCAAGACTATCTGTGAAACAACATGTTTTTTATGTTTCAGAATTGGCAAAGACACTTCTATCGATAAAAAGTCTTCATACCATATGGGGAGTTGGATATAGCCTCAGACAGTGATCATAGTTCCAAATGATAGGTTGCACAGTCAAAGGCAAGGGGCAAAGGTGACTTTGATGAGTGATAGTCACTACCAGCTGGAAGGACACGGGAAAAAAAAATCAAGTGAGCATTGGAAATTCGACGAATAAAATGATTATCTTATACATAGATAATATAACTCACATGCTCGAAGTGATCATTTGTTTCCTCTGTTGGTGGTGGAATTAAAGAAGCCCTACGCATTCTGTAAAGCAGATCTTGCCGGAAAAATACAATTTCTTGGGTGTAAAATTTGACTCTGTAAATTGCAAGATGAGTGATAACATATATTATTTAACAATAGAAAATCAGTCCATGCATGAGGGAATGTTGTATTATCTGAATCCGACTATGATATTATGGTGAAATTGTCCATATTAAAGATATATATATGATTAAGAAAATTTATTAGTAACTGTTTACCTGCAGGGGTTGCTTGAAAAAATAGCATTTGGAATGTGTTTTTGAAATTCTTCAGTGAGATACTTAGGCAAAGCACACCTGGGAAGTACTTTGGATGAACCTAAATCATAAGATTAAATCAATTTGATAGTGAAATATTCTAGAATAGCATTAGATTAGCATTTATGTTGCACATAATTTGAGATGGATAACATGTAAGTCCAACAAGTTGATTCTGAATGACCAACTTTAGAATTACAGTACCTGCATCATCAGGACCTGGGATAAGTAAAAATTTGCTTTGTTCTTTAAGCCTTGGGTGAGATGCAATCATTTCCCCAAGCTTCCCAAACTGCATTCTGCATTTTTTTTACGAAGTTATTTTCACTGTCATTTGCTTTCTTTAGCAAAGATAGCTCGGCTTGCTAAATCATGTAATTATCAAAAATTCAATGGCATATTCCCTTTAATAGTGCATTTGAAATAGTATAGCGGCTAACCTGAGGTTTGAATAAGAATGAAAAGCAAAGTGGCATGGCCGTGAGCAGAAATTCCCCATCAAGATAAACAGATAAGGAACCACCTCAACACCCTCATAAGCATCAAAGACCACGGCGAGTTTCTCCATAGTCTTTTTCATCAAACAAAGTTATCATTTTGAGTAATATTTTTACCCAATTAGATTGGGGGAACCGGGGCCTAATGAGTGTACCTCTTCATTGTCCAACCAAACATCTGATAGGATCACAAGCATGTGATTCACTGCCGCCTTCTCCATCTCTAATAGCTTGGACTGTTCAACATAGAACACATTTGTCAAACATTGACAACAATATGGAAACAGTGCAGAGATGCATACCCTTTCGTCATTTGATAGCACTCCTCCACCAAAGAAATCAAGACCCATGAGTAATTTTAATGACACTTCTCTATCCTCTAATGGTGGAAATCCACATGTATTAACCTACAACCCACACAAAAGATATGAGGTTTAATTTTTTTCATGGAAATGTGATATGAATTTAACATGGTCATAAAGCTGAATTATCCAAGAGTTTGTTCCTATTCTGGTTTCATATTAAAAATGTTAGTGTTTCTCAAAGACTAGGGTGAAAATGATTGAAACTGTTTGCAACAAGAAGGCAGTCGAACGCTTCTTTCGATTTAGTTCATATATAAAAAAGTCAAGTTAAAAAATGAATTTTCTTTCATCAGTACTTTAACCTATTATCATATTAGTCACGATTGCAAATATTATAGAAAAAATTGTTCCTAGTACAGAACTACCAAAAAAAATGGCCATGGTCTGCGTTCCATAAATTAATTGGTAAGATTGACAAAATATCAGCAAGTCTCCATTGTTTATGAGCTTGAATAACCATTATGCGATAAGTTTATAAGTTATGCTCTTCTTCTAACTGAAGTTATGATGTTGCACGGACTTTACTTTTAAAATAACACTATAAGACTAATATATAGATAAAGAAATTAAGAAACCTTGACCTGAAAAATTCCATTAGGAAGTAATTCTCCCTCTGCAACAATGACAGTGTTTTCAACAAGGAATCCTGCTGTGATTTTGTAATATATATTAAGGAAAGCCACCTAATATTAACCTTCCTATTTTCTATATCCTTTATGCCCATAAGAATAGCAAGAACAATATAAAAATAAATAAATAGCAATTTGAATGGCTTGTTGGTTATGGAACATCACGCTTATAAATCCTATACCCTAAAAGGCATTCCAATTGGTGCTCAACATATAAAATCTTAACAGTAAGCAAAAGTTATGAGTATTTGGCATTCATCCTATGTAAAAGTAATTAAATATCAAACTGAAAGCAACTTTTCTAGATAAAAACACCATTTTATGTATTCACAACTACATGTGGCAATTTCAAGCCTTTCTGTTCTTGTTCTATATTTTTAAATAATAATAATTATTATTATAACAATAAAAAAAGTCTTCCATCCAAGGACAATGGCTGAGCGTTCACAAGTGGGCAATTTAGTTGTTTGGTAAACTCAATAATCCAATTGCCTTCATTTGGTAGGCTTTCATGAAAGTCATGATCAATCAGGGTTCTACTTGCATACATGGCTTGTTCACGTACTAAAATCCCTAAAGGGTGACTAAACTTGGATCTCCTCAAGTGATATAAGACAACTTTCAACCAATAATCTTGTATGATAAAAAAGACAGTCTTCACTGCATCAGAAATTAAAACAATTTATGTGAAAATAAACGATATATAAGCTGCATAAAGGATATTGAATTTGATAAATCAATCGGCACAGCAGCAGCCAGATCTTCCAAGTAGAATTGGCCTTCTTCCAATTGGGAGATCACCCCCATGATCCATCTTCTTCCAGTGCATCCAATCAGTGACTGGATGGAAGTAATCTGCAAATAAATAATGAGGCAACTGTTAGATAGTGGTGTACATCATACTGTCATGCATCTGCTATATATCATTCCTGAAATTTTTAGGGGAAAGCAGTACCTCACAGCTCTCAGATTCAGTCATTTCAGTAGCAAAAACAGGTCTTGAGAAGTACTTATCACGAGAGATCCTCTGAAACAAAAGCTGGTATCTATCCCTGTACAGGGCAGCTTTATCGACAGCATCACCATGGATAGGCAGCTTACCAGTGTGTCTAGAAATAAATCAAAAGACAAATTGTTGAATTATCTTAGAAGCCAAAACATCAAATAAACCAAAGTAATCAGAAACTTGTTGATCAAAATAAAAAGAAAAGGGAGAATTAGGAATAAAACAGAGAAATGTTTGAAGTCGCATACTCATAGAAGACCTTCTTGATGCCATCATAATGAAATCGATGGATGTGGAATACATCAATAACCCGGAGGACAGCATGGTCACTAGTGCTTCTGGCACTATTATCAGGGGCAGCATGCGCCTCTAACAGAGAGGCAACCACATCATGTATCACCTCACGATCCAAAATTGACGAATGCACTGGGAATTTCAATTCAGTTCAGAACAAGAAAATGAGAGGGAAATTGAGGGTGTAAAAAAAAATTTTATAAAAAAAAAACAGAAGATTGAAGCAACCCACAAGATTTGTTGTACATCTCATCAATAAGGAGGTCAAGAGCCTCATCTTCGTCATTCGGAAAATGAGCAAGGTAAGCAAGGACCTCCTCCATGGCATCAACCTTGAAGGTGAAGCCACGGAGCTTGAATTTGTGTTGAACCTTCTTCCGAGTTCTACCAGAGACCACCATATTGAATCTCTCTCTCTCCCTATGTTATGGTTCGTCGGAACGGCCGGAACAGGCGTTCCGGAACGGGAACGCCTCACGCCGTTCCAAAGTTCAGGTAAATAACGTGGCTTGCTCTGAAACGCCGTTCTCGGACGTTATAACGGTAAAAGAACGAATCGGAGCGGCCGGAACGGAACGGATCGGAAGTGATTACCTCCGGATGAATCGTACAACGAAGTCGGAGGCACACCAGCGTGGCCTGATCGGGCAGCTCGCCTGTCGAAGAAGACAGCGACGGCGGCGGCGGCGGCGGCAGCGGCGGCGGTTTAGGGTTTCGGCGCGTGAGACGTGAGAGAAGGCGGTAGACTTTTGACTCAAGACTCAATGTGCTATTTTGAAGCATGCTGATATATAATTAGATGAGTTTTCAATTAGATGCTGATATATATTTAGATGAGTACCGTCTTAAATGAGGAGAGGATGTTCAAATGAGTACCGTCTTAAATGAGGAGGGGATTTTTAAAGGTTTGAATACCTTTGAACACCTTTTTTTTTAATGTATTATTTTATTTTTAAATTATAAAATTTTTAATATTATTTAAAAAATTAATAAAATAGATGAATAAGTAAATAATAGAGCCAATAAATAATGAGGATTAATGTTAAAAAGAGTAAAAGAGATATATTATTATAATGATTACGTGCCAATGGATTCCATATTTTTTGATGAGATGATGAATATTATAATAAATTAACATTCCGAATGCTCTTAACACTCTAAATGTACAAATCTTCTAAAACGACTAGAGTTTATGAGGGATTTAGGATTACAAGCAAACAATAAGGTAAAATCAATAGTAAAGAACATAATTAAGAGCAGAAGAAAAGTCAGACCCACTGCAAAGAGATTAATAGGTTATTTTGGGAAGGTAAAGTGAGAAATAAAAATTAAATATATAAAGTTTTTTAAGAAAATAAAATAATTAAATAATAAAATTATTATTAATAATTTTAGTAGATGAAAATGTATAGAATAAATAAATATAATTTATCTATAATTTTTAAAATTTAAAATAAATTTATATATATTTTCATAGAACAATTCCAAGAGAATTTTAAAAAGTTTATTTAGAATGTCTAATTTAAGTTAACCATAAAATTGGAATAAATTTATTGTGAGATTACTTTCCCCTTCTTTGCACTCCAATTTCCCCCTTCCTTACCCTCCAATTTGGAAGTAATAAATTTCGCCAATTCTCCTCCCTCTCCTTAACTCGCTGCATAAAGGATCAATTCTACTTTTCCTCTTATTTACCTTTCCCTCTCCTTCCCTCACCTCCTCCCAAACAGAGGCTTTATAGAGAAGAAATAGGTTTCGTCTACTGCTCACAGTGGCGGACAATCAGACGGTGTGGCTGGACAGGCGGCGACGGAAGTTGCAGTAGTGGCTGCCAGAGACCATGTGCGGGATCGGGTCGATCAGATGGCTGCGCGCGGCTACCAATGAGCAACCGCAACCGATGGCTCACCAGCGATGACCGTGGAACGCGGCTAGGTCACGAGCAGCAACTACGGGGCGGCAGCGTGCAATTCCCGAACAACTACAAGTAGCGACAACGAGCACACGACGCAGGGCAACTGAGAGAGAGCTCCAGAGAAATCGCAGGGACGGCGCCGCGCCGGAGCAGGAAAAAGTTTCAAAATTAGTGTTTTTAGGCATCATTGAATTTCAACCCAAGTTTTCTTTTAACATAAAATAAAAATATTTTTTAAACCAAAAAAGTGAAATATTGTTATTAAGATTCTCATAAATCCTCTCCTGTCATTTTTTTTTTCTAACAATGATGGCTAAAAAGTGTTCGATATAAAGAAATTAAAAACATTGTTAATAATAATATTAACAATGTAACTAAATAATTTATTATTTAAAAAATATCATTTTAATAAAAATAATATTGTTAATAGAAACTAGGGCGGTAAATAAATAAAAAAGATAAATTTTGAGTTGTTCAAATCTGTATAATAAAATAATCATGTTAAGTCAAACCAAAATGAATCAAATTGTTAAAATAATTATTTATGATTTATTTTTTATAATTTAATCCAAACTTAACTAAGCTTGGTTTTTCTTATTTATTCATTTTAAAAGATAAATATTAATTTAGAAACTTTGTTCATGAATACATTCTTCCCAATTCGTATTAATTTATAAACAAGGGCAAAGTATATATATATATATATATATATATATATATATATATATATATATATATATATATATATATATATATATATATATATATATATATATATATATATATTCAAATTTATTCATTTAATTTAATAAAATTTTTATATTTAATTAATCTATATATATATATATATATATATATTCAAATTTATTCATTTAATTTAATAAAATTTTTATATTAATTAATCTTAGATACATTAAATGAATATAAATAAACTCTTGTAGAACCATATTCCTACTACTTTCTGTTCCCTCTCTTGTAAAGCCTAGTCCACTTTTTTTTAAGAACAAAGAATGGTCCACGATGCAATTACAAATTACGATCACACTTCGGACCTAATTAATTGTGATCTCTTTTTGGATTTACCTACCCACCTAAATTATAATTTGAATCGGGATCGATAACCAAAAGTAACCTCTCGTTCAACACTCAACAGCTCGGTCATCCACTCACCGCCAGCAACCTCCGATCAACCATACGGATCCAAATTATAACATAGATGAGAAGGTGAATCCAAAAAGAAATCACAATTAATTACAACCGAATCAGTCACAATCCCGCCGCAATTATATTATAGATCACCCTGATCCATAAAAAGTAGACCAGAGAATCCTTCTCTTGCTCTCTCCTGCGACAGACGAAGACAAACCATATTCCTACTACTTTGCGCTACCTGAGCGGATTAGGAGCCCAATGAAAGAAAACTTGGTACACAAACTTTGTAAACTTTTTTCTGTTGGGAACTGTACTACTGATGTTTAAGTTCAAAGAAAATTACATGACAAATATTACTAAGGAACCCCAGGATGTGTTGAAAATGGCCATCTGAGTCAGGCTGCGACGATGGCTACTTTCCTGATGTGTTAGTAGTTACAAGTTGCTCGACGAACGGTTGTGTTGGTAAGTTGCTCGACGAACGGCTGTGTTGGTCTTGAAGCTACTGAGAAATGCTCGTGCAGAATAAGATAGAGTCATCGTTAGCCGTCTGCATCTTAGCATTTGTGACTGTTTTAACTCTTGCTCCTCTTCTCCATCAACTCTTGTATAGTTCGAGAGGCATCCTTCAGATAAGAGTCGAATATGAAAGATGATCGTTTGAGATAAAAAGAAATTTGGCAGATAAAAAAATAGTCAAACTACTCTTTTATCATCAAAATAAAATTAACTAAATATGACCAAAGAGAGTTTTTGTCATTGAGATAAGGCCAACAAGGCCCTATTTATAGAAATTCAGAGTAAAAAAGGAATCCAGTTTACCTTTCAAACATTGTTTTCATCAAAAATTGCTGGCAAAATATAAAGCGGAACAATGGCAACCAAAACATATTATTATTATGAATAGTGTAAAAAATTAACGTAAAAAAAAAACCGAACACAATGGAAAACATGTTAAAGGTTGAATTGTTTCCTCTCACCTTTAATTTGTTTCTCAAATTCTCTTCTTCTTTTAGTCGCCCGTTTCTTTCTTCTGCAAATACGTCAATCAAAGCATCTTGTTCTTTGTTTGCCTCTTCCAACTTTTGTTTTGCTACTTCCAGCTGGTATAAGATTCAAGCAAAAGCCTCTTAGCCTTGGGGAAAGCCACACAAATAAGCTAAATGAAGATAGGTACAACAAAAATCTGAATATATACAGGAACCTATAACCAGATAAATATAGATATTATTAGAATGACGGGGGATTTTATTTAGCACGGTCCATGCAGAAATAACTCACAAGATTTTTATTAAAATTTAGTATCTTAGAAGAGGTTTTGGAGTCCTTTATAAAGATTGAAAAGACTTATTTTCAAAAATTAATCTATTCCCTAAACAATTAGTGAATATATGACTAATCCCTAAATAACTTGTTATCATAAAATATAAATTGCCTACTTCAAAATAAAAGCTTATGATTTCAAAAAAAATTTATAAAATTTTAACTTCCACCCCACCTATGGATAAGGCTTGATTGTTGTAGTATCGAGTAACTTATCTTCTAAGTGCAATGCATATGGTTGGTGTATGAAGGGCTATGTATATTTATTAGAAATTACTGATGCTTCATGAATCATGGTTCACAATTATGGTTACTAGACTGAAAATTGATAATAATACATATATATCATAAAAATCCCCATAGCAAGCACACTAACTACACGCAGGCTTTCTTTTAATTTGACAAGAGGAATCACAAACAGATGAAATTGTACGTCCAGATCCTAAATATAGATCCTCCCAACACTATATTATTGAAGCCCTTTTGTGTGGTGCATATACATGATGTTAAGATTACTTTGAACGCCCAGAAGAAACTGTAATTGTAGTTCACTTGTTTAAGAAAATTTAAATCATTCCAATGTAACAAGTAGCATGTTTGGTTCAACCGATAATACAGAATTGAATTGGCCCAGGGTTTAAGGAAAATCCATCAATTTCTGTTCTTTTAGATGCATTTATGATGAATAGTATCTACTCCCTAAGCATATATCATCCATTCGCATCCATATCAGGCAATTATTTCAATTTGCAGTGCAACAAAAGCATGTAATTTAAAAAAGGATGGTCATACCTTCTCCTGTAAGGATTTATTACGGTCCCTCTCTTCCTGCAATTCCTGAGATGCTGATTCTTCCATCTTTTTTATTCTAAAAGATGACTTACTGGAATTAATTTATGACAACAAAAACATCCCAAGACTGATAAACTATTGATATTTAGTTATACCTTTTCTTGAGTTCCTCATTTTCATCTTTTAGTTGCTTAATAATAGAGTTCTCAATATTTAGCTCATTTTGGACAGTGACGGTAGGGGACAACACCCGTTCAACAGACTGTAAGTGAAAAGAAAAAAAAAAAAATCAGTTTTTTCATACAACTTTATGAAACTATTTAGTAAGGATGTTGCACAGGTTTATAGAAATCTTTTATATATATATATTCTAGGTTATTAAGAAGAAAATGAAACAACTCAATAATCTAAGGATGAGCAGCAAAAGATCAGACTTTGATATATCATGGAACTATTATTGTCTGCTAAAAAGATGTGAATAAATTCATTAAAGAAAGGCAGTTCAATGAACTAGAAACAGAAAGAACAAATTCACTGTAACATTTAACTTGACTGAAACATGAGATCTTGCAGGAAGGGGAACACAACACTGAAATTGCCCAAGGATTCTCCTTCTCTCTTTAAGTATATGTCAAAGGAATTATAGAAATTCATTTCTATCTTATTTGATGGTCCTTCAATTGGAAGAAGAGCATTTATAGAAATTAAAAATGGAGCAGCCTATAATTAGTTGCCAAATTCAAAACAAAATTGAAGGAAATTCCTGATATTTCACTCTTTCATTAACTCAAAATTACCAAAGGGCTAAGCAGCTAAAATATTGTCATCCCCATTGTGATGGTAAATGCATTGAGCTTATAAAAAATTTAGGTGTAGTTGGGTTCGGTCTCATACTATATATGTTTAGGATTTTATTATGTCTAGATATACTAATATATACCCATGCATGTAATGGTTATCATATATGATGTGTTACAATATTTCTTTCTTTAAATTCTGCATAGTATTAGAACCCTCTTCTATCATTATGTTTTTCCATAGGGGGAGGCCACCAGCGCCACTGGCAATGACTTCCCCTTGTCTCATCATCCACTCTCCTCCCCTTGTCCTATGTCTTCTGCTTTGGGTACGATCACTTCTCCATGCCAACTCCTAAAGTGCAACCACCCACTCACCTATATTCCACCATGCAAAACCCAGCCTCAACTTGTCATCCATGTGATGTGTTGCCTACGCACACACCTCTGCCTGTGTGCCATCCATGATACTTAACTGCGGCACCTCGAGATATCTGCCACCACCTGCTAAATGTGTAAGCCTGGATCCTGATTTGCCACGTCTAATTGGCACAAGTGGGCATCCTTTATGTTGTGTTTGTGTTGGTGTAGCTGTCTTTGTCCACCATCCACATCTACCAACAACACCAGCATCCCACATCAAGTGCTGTCCTCTATGAACATCTCTGTCTGCTTCTTCCTCCTGCAGCTGCAGATCCAATGAAGCTACTGATCTCCCACTTCTTCTCTAGCAACAGAGAAGATCCAGTATCATCATTCTTGCACTTGATACTAGGTTCCATGTCTCTTTCCATCACTTCCTCACATGTGATGCCAGTGGAGCCAAGATAGTGCCACTCTCTATTCCAGCAACATGGCTAGCTGCACCTGTCAGTAGTGCCTCACCCTTTTACTTGGTCTACAGATTTCCAAGATATGGGCCTTTGTCTCTTTTGGAACTAGATTTCTCTCTACTTATTTTTATAGTTGGCAGCAAAAGGTGAAACACGCCCTTCTAGAGTGGCCCCCCAGTATATGGAAGGGAGGTAAATCATAGGGGGTTTCGCCCGGCAACATCATCACATACAAGGAGGGGTTGAGGCAATCAGCAAGGCATTCCGCACCCGTTGCGAATCAATCCCAGGCCTATTGGCAGCAACACTCTTACATGAACCAACTGCGCCAACCCGTGGGGACTACGTATTTTTATAGTTGCATCCATTGGAGATAGTCAGTGGAGGATTGATTAGCGTTGGCTCACATGGAAAGGCAAAGCATCCTCTGGCCATGACTTATCAATGCCTCTAGATTCACTTCACGTAGTATCGCTTTCAGCCACTTTTACGGTCAGCCACCACATACGATGTTGATCCTCTTGTCTTCTCTGTAGTGAACTCTCTCTTGATTAAAGATACCGTATACATATTCATCTTATGATGCTCCCTAATCAAAACCTTTTCCTTGTTAATCCAATCCCTCAGTTTTGCCCTTGTTAATCCTAGCTATTGGATCATATCTTGGAATGCTTTAGAATCTAATATCGAGTTGGGCCATTTCAGTAAATTATCAAAATTTGATACCAATTGACAACAATAATCTCTCATGTATCACATGTGTCGATCATGTTAAAAGTACCATGTCATGCCAACTCAATACCGCTTTGGCATGCTAGTGACACGCATCAAGAGAATTCCAAGTAATATTTCTTATTTTTTTATAATTTATATCTACACAACACAACGTCAAAATTGTGCCATTCTAGATGGATAAAAGATCCAACATGAATTGTTTTAAATATTCTAGATGAATAAAAAGTCCATTATGAAGGGGAGCCTTGGCGCAATGGTAAAGTTATTGCTTTGTGACCAAACGGATCCGAATCCTAGAAACAGCTTCTTGCAAAAAACAGGATAAGGCTGCGTACAATGGATCCTTTCCCGGGATCCCATATGACGGGAGCTTCGTGCACCGGGCTGTCCTTTTTTTTAATAAAAAGTCCATTATGGAACATTATTTTAAATCGTTCCAGATGGATAAAAAGTGCAGCATTAAATGTGATTTTAAATCACTCCAGATAGATACAAAGTCCAGTAAGGAATATTATTTTAAATCTTACTCTTAACTATATAGTTATAATCTCTTCTTCTTTTGTTTCATCTTCTTCCTTCCACTTACAATTCGCCATTAGCATCATACACAGCATGTCAACACAAAACCCAAATCAAATTATTCCAATCAGAGACAAAAACAATAGCACGACTTAAAATTGATACTTATCCATCTTCCTCTTGTTCTGCTCCTTACATTTTGTCATTCTCATATTCTTTTTTTCTTAGCAATTTATCTCTAATGAAGCATTGGAAAGACAAAGTCTCATATCCTCATTTTGCTACTTATAGCAAAGGGTCAATATGTTTTTCATCTCTAATCAAGACTAGAAAATGCTCAATTCGCGTTTTTCAATGTTTGACAAAGGCCTCGAGTATATTATCCATCACTAATGAAGACCTAAATAAAAATGTAATATCCTCATTTCAAATGTCTAAAAAAGGATGAAGCATTGTTATCCATCTCCAGTGAAAGTTTGAATATAAAATAGCTTATTCTCATTTTGTTATTCCCAACGAAGTGTTGAACTATGTTATTCATTTTGTTCACCAAAACCATTGAGTTATTTCCTATTCCCTTAGTTTATTGTATGATGTTATATGCGCCATTTTAAGGAAAAGCTCATTCAAGATACTTGTTCTTAAGATCACTTTTCATCTTAGTTTCATTTTATATGGTCCGCTTCAAGGAGAAACCCACTCGAAATACTTCTTCCAAAATACTCCTGCTATCTTTACTTAATACAAGGTTTAAAATCTTGAGTCATCTTAGAGTTTCGGCTTTTAAGAGTGAATCAAATTAAATTTTAGCGTGTATTATAGGGTGTCAAAACATTTTGGCGGCATATGATAGTCAAAGCATGTCAAGATGCTTCAGATGAGGTTTACTTATGTAATTCTCCTTCACTTAGATTTTCTAATTTTACAATTAGTAGTTGAAGTAAAAAAAAGTTATTTAATTTTACTTCAATGTAAATCGAGATGAATTCATATTAATTTTCCTTAGGGGTGTCAAAAATGAACCCGACCCGACGACCCAACCCAAGTCGACCTGAAAAAAAATCGGGTTCGGGTTGGGCATTTTCGGGTTCGGGTCGAGTTCGGGTTGGGCGTTTTCGGGTTCGGGTCGGGTTCGGGTTGGAGGGTTGGAGAGTAAAAAAGTTTCGGGTCGAGTTCGGGTTGACCCGGGTTGACTTAAATATAGGGTTTTGTGGGTTTTTTTGGGGTTAAATCAAAATTTTAAAAATTTAGATGTTTTTATGTATATTAATATCATATTTGTATAATAATGATGGAGTATTGAGATAAAAGTGAAGAATTATAGGAAAAATAGCCCAAAAAAGTCGTTTTGAATCAAATTTTCGAGTTATATGGATCGGGTTCGGGTTGATCGGGTTGGTCGGGTTCGGGTTGAGGTGTTTTGGGTTGAACTCGGGTTCGGGTCGGGTTCGGGTTGGGTTAAAAAAAAAAAAAACTCAACCCGACCCGACACACCCGAATTGACACCCCTAATTTTCCTCTTATAATCTTATTGTCCTTAACTTAGTCACTTATAAAATACAATTAGGAATTAGAAAATTTATATTAGAATATTTAAGAAATAAGCTATAAGAAATACCAAACATTACTTGAATCCATCTTGACATATCTTAAAGTGTGTCGAGGATTGCCAACTATTGGCACAACAAGATACTGGAACAATCGAAAATGGAGGCACATGATAGATTATCTGAGTTTTAACAATTTAGCAAAACGATACATTTTGACCATGTCATCCTATACTGGATGGCATTTCAAGCCATGGCTTCATTTCATCCTTTGTTCTCCTTTTATCGAAGTTATAGTTGGTCTAAGATTGAAGATATCATCACCTATATGCTCCACTATAATTATAGGTTTAAAAATAAGCAATTAAAGGGTACATCGATCGCATGCTTTGTTAATTCCCCAAGTTTTATTTTCTTTGCATGTGAATATTATGTTTTGGTTTAACTCCGCTCATGACGGGTCCCAAAATCAGATAAAGGAGGATGATTGCGTTAGGTTATCAGCTAGCGTTAAAAGTATGATAAATGTTCAATGAATGGATCATTAAACTATTATGTTAATGTTAGGTTGTTCCCCAGAAGGAACGCGTTGTAAGGTCCGACTGTAACGTCTCATCTCCATAACTCGAGTGTAGTACTAAATATACAAGAGCAAGATCCGCTACATCTCCAGAACTAGAGTGTAGTACTAAATATACAAGAGCAAGGTCCGCTATATCTCCAGAACTCGAGTGTAGTACTAAATATACAAGAGTTCGCGTTGCATCCGACTGTAACGTATTGGCAAGGACCGCTATATCTCCATGAGAACTTGGGTGTAGTGTTAAATAGGTAAGAGTTCTCACATCATAGGTTGGATAAGAACAAATATGATAGGAAAACTAATAGCCTAAGATTTGAAATATGAAACATAGGAACTCTCAATGGAGGTAGTAGATACAATTATTAGAGAAGAATTAGTATTTTGCGCATACAAGAGACAAAATAGGTAGGCGAGAAGGCAAAGATGCTACAGAACTCGGGTTTTAAGTTATGGTACACAGGAAAAAGTAAAGCAAGAAATGAAGTGAGTATTGTTGTAAATAGTTCGTTAAAGGATGATTGTAGGAGTAGTTAGAAAAGCGGATAGAATTATAACCCTTAAGATAATAGTTGATCCGGCGATATAGACAAGGGACCCCCTTTAAGGGAAGTCAATGACACATAGAGGTCAAAAGTCTAAGGGCAAGATGAGGTTCGGCCGATCGGGTGAGGATCGGGTCAACCGGCCGAACGGGTCAGAACAGAATCAAAGATAACCCGGCGGGGAGTCGGGTTTCCGACGCTCATGGTGAACAAGGTCGCCGGGCCAAGCGGGCGGCCCTCTCGGCCGAGGGAGAAAGCAGCGATGCTGTGAAGGAACCATCTCAGCTGAGCACACAATCGGGAATATCCCGAGCGGGCCAGTACCTGCGTCCGATCGGACGTGATGGGACTGCCGAGCGGCTGGATACTCGGCGTGGGGAGAGAAAAGACAAAAGGACAAAGGAACATCTTCTGACAGCAAGCATGTTCGAAGACCAAGCCATGCACAGAGTCCTAGGATGGAAGGTTCTACTGTCCCATCAGAGAGGTGCTCGGACTGTAGCAGTATGGTGTCAGGCAAGCTCCTCTGGCAAGCCCATACTGAGGTATGGTAAAAGGACACGTATATGCCTCGGTATGTGTGCATAAGCCTCCTCACAGTTCTATATAAGGGTCCTCATACTTCGCCGGAGGTACGCGATCTCTGGGATTCGAAGCCACCTCTGTATTTTCCTCTTGCCTGACTTGAGCGTCGGAGGGTCGTCACGGGAATCCCTTCCCGGCCCGACTTCTTTGCAGGTTCACCGGAGCTCCATACGGCCTGTCAGATATCCACGTCATTGGTTCGAAGAGCGCCACGTGCCCAGCGTCCATCGATTCAGCGTTCGGACAGGATCAAATTGGCATCGTCTGTGGGAACGCACCTGCATCCGAGCGAAAGAGATGGACGAAGTTGGACAACCGCACACCGTGATGCTCTCCCAGGCTCAACGCTCTAATCAAGGCAAGAGCAGCTAAGCTCGTAGAGCAACAGAAACAGAAGGCGCAAGCCGAGCGACTGGAGCAACAACCGACGTCAGCGTCAGGAGGTCCGAGCGGCAGCAGAGTTCCGACCGGAGAATATTTCAACATAGGGCCGAGATAAAGATTCGGTCGGCATTCAAGGGGAAAGAGGATGGCCGAGCGAACCACCTCCAGCCTTATCGGGCGGGATGAAAGGTGCGCCAATGTAATATATGTTGTATACTTTCCGTTCGGCTGTATACTTGAAATGCAGGAAGTAAAAAATCAGAAAATTAGTGCAAGTATACTTGAAGACCGTCGAGCTCCGACGTTAAAAATCGAGAGTCGCGCCGGCGACTATAAACCCTCCGGCCGGAAGACCGTCGAGCTCCGACGTTAAAAATCGAGAGTCACGCCGGCGACTATAAACCCTCCGACCGGCCGACGTTAAAATCGAGAGTCGCGATTATAAACCCTCCGGGAAGACCGCCGAGCTCGACAAAAATCGAGAGTCGGCGATTATAAACCCTTCCAACATTAAAATCGAGAGTCGCATGACTATAAACCTCCGGAAGACCGCCGAGCTCCGACATTAAAAATCGAGAGTCTATAAACCCTCCGGCCGAAGACCGTCGAGCTCCGACGTTAAAATCGAGAGTCACACCCATTATAAACCCTCCGTGGGAAGACCGTCGAGCTCAGGCGTTAAAATCGAGAGTCGCGGCGATTATAAACCCTCCGGGCGGAAGGCCGAGCTCCGACGTTAAAATCGAGAGTCGCGCCGATTATAAACCCTCCGGCCGGAAGACGTCGAGCTTCGACGTTAAAATCGGAGTCGAGCCGGCGTCTATAAACCCGCGGAAGACCGTCGAGCTCGACGTTAAAAATCGAGAGTCGGCGGCGAAACCCTCGGGAAGACCGTCGAGCCCCGACGTTAAAAATCGAGAGTCGCGCCGACGACTATAAACCCTCCGGCTGGAAAACCGTCGAGCTCCGAAGTTAAAAATCGAGAGTCGCGCCGGCGACTATAAACCCTCCGGCCGGAAGACCGTCGAGCTCCGACGTTAAAAATCGAGAGTCGCGCCGGCGACTATAAATCGTTTGGCCGATCGGCCAAGTAACCAAAAGTACTTCGTGAACCTCTGGCGAAAAGCCCGTTGGCAAAATAGGATATATTCAGCCGAGCGGGCTAGCTATGCGAAATACTTCGTAAAAAACCCCTTTCAAACACAAGAAAGGTGAGATGAGAGGCGAATAGCGAGAAGTGAAGGAACATGAACAACGGTAGTTGGCTAGCCTAGCGGACAACACTCGTATTGATTAGTAAAAGAAAAAGCAAGCAAAAGGATAGCATTAAAGAAATTAAGGCCGAGCGGCCGAATTACAAAAAGGGATAGTTTTTGGCCGAGCGGCCGAATTACATATAAACTTCTATTCTAGATAATCGTAAAGATCCTTCGGGATGGTGCCGAGGAGCGCCGCCTGGTCTTGGGCTGGGATGGTGGCGGAATCAGAAAGTTGCCCTTTGGACTTCAGGTAGTTTGTCGTGGCAGCCATGGCAAGTTCAAAGGCAGTGTACATCCGTTCGCAAACTTTCTCCGAGAATTCGGCCGAACGGATGTAATTCTGCCTCAAGGCGGCAACCCGTCCTGGCTCGGCATCCTGATATTCTTTGAGAGCCGCTCGGGAAGCATCGGCAGCTGCCTGGTGTTCTTGTAAAGCAGTCTCTAGTTTCGTCACCTCATCCGAACGGGCAACCTTCTCGCCGGCCAGCTGGTCCATCAGCTCCTTAACCTTTTGCTCCAGACCCCGAGCCTCGACATTCTTCTTCTCCAGATCAGAGATTGTCGTTTTCTTCCGCTCGGTGGCAAGGTTTCTCTTCCACTCAAGCGTCTTCACCTGCCTTTCAAGTTCTCCCAGAGTGTAGGCCTGATCGGCCGTCTTCTTTTGCTCGACCGCCAGTAGATCTTAGGTCTTTTTGAGCTCTTTCTGCAGCTCGGCATATGAAGGACCCTGGGAGGGCGCGCCGCCTGAACTCCTTAATCTTTTTAGCTCCTCGTCCACCATAGCCAGACGATTAGAGACCGCGATCTCTTCCACCCATCTCTGACATAAGCAAGATTGTTAGTGGCCGATCGGAAAAAATGCGTAAAAGACTTCAAAGAAAGCATACTTACCCCAGTGGCCTGCTGCATATGACTGTTGGCCAGATTGCTGAGTGGAATCATGGCGACGCGTGCCCGAGCGTCGGCCCACATTTCGGCTAGAGGCCCCTTCATTGTGATCATGTGCTCGGGCGCGGTTGGCCGAGCGGACTCGGGTAGCAGCTCTTCGGTGGGAAGATACAGGGTAACCCTGATGGTACGGTGCCGACCAGGAGTCGTCTGGGCGGAAGCCGAGGAAGGATCGGAGGCCGGTGCAGACATCTGGGACAAAATGGCCGAGCATTCGACCCGGCGTGGAGCGGGCGGAAGGACGCTGACTAGAACGGCCTCGAGGGGGTCCGCGGACGCGTCCAATTGGGACAAGGTCCGATCGGACGAGATGGCCTCCACCGATGGGGCTTTGCCGCGAGAATCGGCGGTGGCCCGATCGGACGGCTGCACCGCGGAAGTGGCCGATCGCAGGGGTGTCTCCACTCGGCATCTCTTTTATCGAAGAGGACGCTCTTCCTCCTGAGCGGAGCCCTCCTCCCGAGCGGAAGGCCCTCGGCTGGAAGTTGTGCCAACCACCGGCTCCGGGAGAGAAGCTTGAGCGGCCGACTCCCCCGCATTCGTGTCGCTCTCCCCTTCATGTGAGCCGACCGGCTCAATGCCAAGCGCCTCCATCTCCTTGGCAGCTGCGGCCTCGAGCGCTGCTGCATTCCTTTTCAAAATGCCGGCCATCACTGACTCCATGATAATGTTCGCTGCAAAGAAAAAAGGAGAAAATCAGTTAGCAATCAAGGCAAATGTACCGAGTAAAATTATTACCGAAGCCGCTCGGGAGGGGGGTCCTGATCGGACTCAAGCCGAATATGTACATCACCCCTTCAGGCAGGAACTTAGTGATGTCAAACTTCAGACCGGCCAGCATGTTGGCGGCGTGAAGATAGTCCGGTCGGGTCTTGAACCTTTTGAGCTCTGGGGAGATTGACGGTCCGACCTACCACTGGGTTCGGAAGGAGGCCCGCTCGGGCATACGAAGATAGAAGTAGAACTCTTTCCAATGCTTATTGGAAGAGGGCAGTTTATTAAAGAAAACTAAACCAGGTCGAGCCTGGAACATGTAAGTGCCCAGCTCAGACTGTTTGGGGTAGTAGAAATAGTATAAGACCTCCGGTCGGAGGGGAATGTTGTGGATTTTGAACAGGACGACAACGCCGCACAGAAGGCGGAAAGTGTTGGGGACTAGGCTTCCGAGCAGAATGCCGAAAAAATTGCAAACTTCAGCGATGAAGGGATGAATTGGAAATCGCAGACCGGCTGTGAACTGGTCGCGGAAAACACAAAGAGCTCCGCGCGGCGGTTTGTGTGGCCGAGCGGAGGGAGAGGGTAAGATAATTTCGAAGTCGGATGGGATGTCAAAATTATCCATCAGAATATCGGCGTCGCGTCAATCGAAGCGCGACTCCATGGTGGTGTACCACGAGTCGAGGGCTTGGTCTTGAGGCTGAGAGGAACTAGCCATCGTCCGAACGGGCGAAATCACAAAAGGTAAAGAGAGGCGGATGATAGAAGGAAGAAGATGATAGATGAAACAGCGCCCAGATGACCAAAACTTGGGAAAAAAACGCAAAGAAAACGCAAGAACTAAAGATAGAAAAGAAGAAGAGCCTTACAGAGAAAGATGAAGGTCGACGAAGAACACGGAATCGCCAGAAAATAGAAGAACAGGGTCGCCGGAGTGCTGAGAGAGAAACGCTGCGGAGCACGCGAAGATGCAAATGTGGCGAGGAGGAGGAGAAGGCGAAGGCTTTATAGGGTTAAGCCCGAGCGGGCTCAGCCGTCGATTACAGGTCGCGAGAACCGGAGCACGCATATGGCCGTCAATTTCAAACTAAGGCGGTCCCATCGAAGGTAACGTCGCCGCCGTACGCTGACGGCATCGGGGGTGCCACGTGGCGCCGCGACATAGGTCGCATTTAATGAGCGCCCTTATCGCGCGCAGCGCGCGTGCGCGGCTTTAATGGAGGGGATTTGGCGCAAATTCTGAGAAGATCCAAGGAATGTTGCCGTTGACTGAACGCCGCGGCTACCCACGTGGGGTCGAGCGGAAGATAGTTTCACGGAGACGCCGCTCGGCGCAACTAACAGTCCAGTCAATCGGACTAATCGCCTCCTTCGACTAGACTTGAAAGGGAGGCAAGTGATCCGGCGATACAGACAGGGGACCCCCTTTAAGGGAAGTCAATGACACGTAGAGGTCAAAAGTCTAAGGGCAAGATGAGGTTCGGCCGATCGGGTGAGGATCGGGTCAACCGGCAGAATGGGTCAGAATAGAATCAAAGACAACCCGGCGGGGAGTCAGGTTTCCGACGCTCATGGTGAACAAGGTCGTCGGGCCGAGCGGGCAGCCCTCTCGACCGAGGCCGAAAGCAGCGATGCTGTGAAGGAACCGTCTCAGCCGAGCACACGATCGGGAATATCCCGAGCGGGCCAGTACCTGCGTCCGGTCGGACGTGATGGGACTGCCGAGTGGCTGGATGCTCGGCGTGGGGAGAGAAAAGACAAAAGGACAAAGGAACATCTTCTGACAGCAAGCATGTTCGAAGACCAAGCCATGCACAGAGTCCTAGGACGGAAGGTTCTACTGTCCCATCAGAGAGGTGCTCGGACTGTAGCAGTATGGTGTCAGCCAAGCTCCTCTGGCAAGCCCATACTGAGGTATGGTAAGAGGACACGTATATGCCTCGGTATGTGTGCATAACCTCCTCACAGCTCTATATAAGGGTCCTCATACTTCGCCGGAGGTACGCGATCTCTGGGATTTGAAGCCACCTCTGTATTTTCCTCTTGCCTGACTTGAGAGTCGGAGGGTCGTCGCCGGGAACCCCTTCCCGGCCCGACTTCTTTGCAGGTTCACCGGAGCTCCATACGGCCGGTCAGAGATCCACGTCATTGGTTCGGAGAGCGTCACGTGCCCAGCGTCCATCGATTCAGCGTTCGGACAGGATCAATAGTGATAAAAGAAACTATGAAAATAATTAGCGTATATGCACCGTAAGTCAGATTAGATGAAGTCACCAAATCAAAATTTTAGGACGACTTAGCTGAAGTATTACAAAATATTCTGTCAAATGAAATGATTTTAATAGGAGATAATCTAAATAGTTATATCGGAGTGAAAAATAAGGAATATAAAAGGGTACATGGGGGTTATGGGTTTGAATGAGAAATGAAGAAGGGAAAATTATATTAGATTTTGCGATATCATAAGATTTTATATTAGCTAATTTTTTATAAAAAGAGATAAACATTTAGTCACGTTCAAAAGTGAAAATGATAAATCACAAATTGACTTTCTTATGATTAGGAAGAAAGAAAGATTTCTAAAATTGCAAGTCATCCCTGGAGAAAACTTAACTACCCAGCATAGCATAGTAGTGTTGGATATACATCTCAAGTATAATATCAACAGAAAGAAAATATATATGATTCTTAGAATTAAACGGTGGAAGTTAAAGGATGGGAAGCAAAATATATTTAAGAAAAAGGTAGGAATATAAGAGCATCCACATCAATATCTAAAGATTTTACTCTAAATTTTGGATAAGGCAGTTAAAAAACCTTTGTATCAGCTACCTTATCTATTCCCTAAATTTTACATTTATGAATAGCACTTCTCTAAATTTAGGGAATGGATTTCATTCCCTAAACATTATAAAAGAGAGAACAAATAAGAAAGTTGATATAAAATGTAGTGAAAAGTGGATATCCAAATTTAATAAAGTAACTTTGTTACCCTAAATTATACATTTTGGATAAGGAAGCTAGTGTGCATGCTCTGAGTATTAGGTGAAATATATGATGACTTTAATACGACATGAGATAAGATGGTATCAAACTTGAAAATAATAACTAAGAGAATACTCGATGAGTCAAAGGGACGTGCACCATTAAATAAGGAATCTTGATGGTGGAATAAAAAAGTACAAGAAACAGTGAAGGATTATATATTTGTAAGAATGAGAAAAATTTTAAAAAATATACAATAGACAAGAAAGAGGCTAAGAAAGTAGTGAATGAAGCAAAGAATGAAACTTTTGAACAATTATATCAAAAGTTGAATACAAAAGAAGGGGAAAAAATATTTATAAAATAACTAAAGTGAAAAAAAGGAAAACAAGAGATCTTATCCAAAATAAATATATTAAAGATAAATATAATAGGGTACTAGTAAACGATGGAGAAATAAAAGAGCGGGAGAAAAGGTATTTTCATCAACTTTAATGAAGGTTTAGGTGATCAACTTAACTTAGATAATTTAATAAGTCAAATGAGTATAGAAATTTAAATTTTTATCATAGAATTCAAACTTCAGAAGTAGAACGAGCTTTTAATGGGATGCACAATAGAAAAGTCGTTGGACCATATAATATTCGGATAGAGGTATGGAAGTGTCTAGGGAAACAACGTATTGAATAACTTACAAAATTATTTAACATGATATTGAAAACGAAAAATATGTCTGATCAATAGAGGGTAAGTACTCTAGTTTTCTTATATGAAAATAAGGGAGACGTACAAAATTGTGCAAACTATAAGGGTATTAAACTAATAAGTCATACCATTAAACTTTTAAAAAGTAATAAAAAAATATTAAAGAGACCACGTTGATCGAAAATCAATTTGAGTCCATGCCTGAAAGGTTGACAATAGAATATATACATCTTCTTATACAACTAATTGAAAAATATCGAGAGTAAAAACAAGATCTACATATGGTATTCATTGATTTAGAAAGTTTATAATTGAGTCCGAAGAGAAATTATATAGAGAATTCTAGAAAAGAGGCATTAGCGTAGCATATATTAAATTATTTAAGGATATGTACGAAAATGTAATGACCAAAGAAATCAGGCGGAGTAACTGAAGCATTTCTAAGAAAGATAAGGCTACATCAAGGATCAACTCTAAATCCCTATCTTTTTACCCTAATTATGGACGAACTCACTACACACATTCAAGACATAATACCGTGGTGCATCTTGTTATGATATTGTTTTGGTAGATGGAATACATGAAGAAATATAAACTAAAATCTTTGTGAGAAACATTAGAAGAGAAAGGTTTTAGGCTTAGTAGAATAAATACAATATATGAAATTTAAATTTAGTAATATTAGATGTAATAAGATAATTGTTAAAATAGAAGATGACGAGTTGCGCAAAATCGAGAGCTTTAAATATTTAGAATCATTTTTGCAAAACGATGAGAGATTGAGAGAAATGCCTTACATAGAATACATATAGGATAATTGAAATTAAGGAGAGCATCAACTCTAAAACTTAAAGGAAAGTAAACCTGCTATGTTATCTGAAACTGAATGTTGGGTTGTGACTAGAGCACATGAACAAAAGATGAGAGTTGCAAAGATGAGGATGTTAAGGTGGACATACGAGGATGGACAGAATAAGCAATGAGAGCATTAGAGAGAAAGTCAGAGTTGCATCTATTGAGAGAAAAAGAGACACGTTTAAGATGGTACAGGAATGTACTTAGATGACCAATAAATGCTCGAGTATCAAATGAGGAAGAGGAATACCAAAAAAGGCTTAGTTAGCAACAATAAAATAAGATAAAATTTATTTAAGTATAGATGATGATATAGTAAGAGATAGAGTTTAATGGCGTAAACGGATCCATATAGCCGACCTCATCTAGTGGGATAAGGTTTTGTTGTTGTTATTGTTTAATATGGTGATATCTTAGTCCACATTTCTATTTCATGTAACAAGATAGATATTGATTACTTTTTATGTTTCAGCTTAAGGGGAGTGTTGAATGTATTGGATTTATTGAGTGTAGTGGATTTAGTTCCACATCTAGATTAGAGTTTTATCACGATGGTATCATACAATATTTCCTTCCTCAAATTCTGCAAGATTGGATTGAAATTGATGGAAGCAATCTACCAATAATAACATACATCATGTCAACATAATCAAAGGTGAAATGTAGTATGATATTGTATGGCTATCAACCAGGCACAGAGTTTAAAGTGAAAGAGTTCTTAACTATAGAAATATAATTTACCTTTGTTTGCGATCTAGTAGTAATTCGTTGAATTCCGACAATTCCGCTGGTTGTATGACTTTCATGAGTTCCATTTTTGAAAGAATAGGAGGATGAAGACAAAATTGAACCTGTAGTTTTTTCAGTGATTTTTTGAGGAGAGCTCTTGCAAGTACTAGAATGGTGTGTTATTTTATCCAAAGGAACACACTCAGTCTCAGAATCACTTCCATCACTGACATCTCGGGTTCCAGGTGAACTTGATTGAAGCTCTAGGTTCTTAGTGCCTTTCTTCTTGCTGCCTATCGAACTGACAAAATTTAGCTTCTTTTGGGTGCCGGATTCATTGGCCTTTCCAGTTTTACCACTTAAAATAGACTTATATCCCATTTTATGTGAATCACCAGATTTTCCAATATCAGTATTCGGAGAATTAGCCTTCTTTGAATGCTGAGATAACTGATGAGAAGATGGCTCTGGAGAACTGTCTGCTAAGGATGATCAACAACCATATTAGATAAAATACCATGCGTACTGGGATTATATGGATCTTGAGAGAGTGAGAAAATTGAGTTCAAAAGTAGAAAAAATGAATGTAAAAAAATTAATAACCAAATGAAAAGGTGTTTTTATCAAAATAAAATAAGATTTCATTACCTTTATCTCCTGACTCAATATTTTTCTTGTTAATCCTGGGAGCATAACCGATCTTATGACAGTTTGTAGCCCTGGATTCAAATTTAGTGTAGGAGAAACAATAACATCAATATCATATCCAACTCCTTTGGAATAAAACGTGCTTTGCAATGAGGAATCCAACAAAAATGTAAGAAACCTCTTATGAAAAGAAAAACACCACATGTTTAATAAAAGGTTGGCAAATGAGACAAACCAATATGATTTCTGCATCTGAACAAGTTTTGCTTCAAGTCTTGAAAGAATGGTTGTGCGTTCAAAGTCCTGCTTATCATGTGCTGGTTCAATAAAATTTGCCTCCAAGACGCCTATAGGCATTGCAAAACATTTAAAAGGAAACACATATTCAGGAGAGTATATAAAAAAAAAGGCATCTGAAAGAAGTACCTATAACTCCTCGTCCATCACTTCCAGCAGCAGTCCACACCCTCCAGAAAGGCTAAGCCATATTTACCAGATAATACAAATTACAAGTTGTTAGTTCATATAATTATCTTACATATCAGAATATGAAATGAAATCGGGCAAATATGGACTAGTCACCCTTGTGCAATAAGTCCACAATAATGAAAGAAAAGAAAATGTGTGAATGTTAGCATATGTCTGTGTTTAACTATGTCCATTCAATAATGTTCCATAACTTGACAAAAGAAGGATCGCCGCATTAATTATGGTAGGAAATTGTTGGTAGCCATGATCAAGTTAGTCAAGATTTCAGCGCATAAGACGAGTTATACTCTATGAATCTTGTGAATATACTTAATGGGTGAACAAATCCAACTTAGTCAGACACTTGCTTGAGCACATCTTCACATGCTGTAACTCTTCAAAATTGAAAATTCCTTAACCTTGTCGTGAATGAGGAAACTGGATGTTTGTCATCAGAAATCATGTTCATGAAAAATATAAAGGCCTTGATGTTAAGCATTTTGAAACCAAAACATCTAAGGATATCTTTTGCTTGAAAACTTTAGAATTTACTAAGAAATTTGAAAATCAAATTTAACCATTCACAATATCAAGGTGATGTTAAAAAAAAAAAATAGTACAGATGTGAGTGCTCAATGTGCAACTAAAAACAAGCTTATTTGAGATGGTTCTATGGCAAAAATTAAGGTTTGTCACAGATTAAGATATGCAGATAGTTTCAAAACGTAATTTCAAAGATATTAATATTTATATTGGCAATTTAACATGTTTACCCAAATCATGCCATAAACAAGTTTTTCAGATTTTGTATAAAAATCATGTTTTGCCCAATACATGATTTTGTACCCTTCGAGGTGCATATTAACTTTGATTCTCAGGTATTCTCATTCGTACATCTAATAAATCACATTATTAGATTGCATTTTAGGTCTTTTGCTGTAAAATTATGTTTAGGGAAAAAATGGTAATCAATATGCTTTTGTGCTGAAGTAATAATATTTTCCACACCATATAGGTGCATTATATGAGATTTAAAATTTCAAGTTGGCCCCATTTAGTGGGATAAGACTTAGTAGTTGTTGTTATATCGGATTTTCAGTCTTCCAATTAAAGATCCATATGATGTTGTGCTTATAGAATTTTCATACTTATTTACTTTGAAATATAAATATATATCATTGTTAAAAACGATCCAAGGAATAAAAGGTTGAGATGCGCCGGTCAGCATAGGTGGAATTTAGCAGCACCTGACTCAGATCTGCAAGTGGCAACGACCTTGCGGAGGCTTTACGGCTAAGCGAGGTCATCGTGAGAGGCCTCGCCTGGCCGTGAGGCCTCCATGAGGTCACAAAGGCGCCATAACTTCACAAGCATAGCCGCGACCTTGCGGCGACAAGCCGCTACGACTACCCGAGTTGTTTTTTTAAATTTCCTTTCTTCTTTTTCCCCTATTTCCATCTTTTTCTTTATTTTTTTCCCACAATTAATTCCTTTTTCTCTACAATTCTTTACCCTTCATCGTCCATAATTTTTTTTCCCTACTTTATTGTTAATTTTCTTCCCTCCTTCATTCATCCACAAGAGTAAATAAAGAAAAAAAAAACTCTAACCTCTAAGATTTTTCTCCATCTGTCCACAAGGTTAACAAATGGAAAAAAAAACTCTTCTAAAGATGGAGGAGACATATTGTCAGGAAAGATAAAAATAAATAAATATTATATAATTTCTAACCTTATAAAATATTCTATAGCTAATGAATTAAATTGTTTTATGTATAAATTTAGAATAATTTTAAACTAAATTCAAATTAAATCCACTTTAATTCTACACAATCCTGCCATGTCTAATTAGTGGACTTTACTAACCGTAAATTGACTTTTAGTGAATCCGCATCAAATATTTCACAAGACAATCAAATCTTGAACTCAACATTTAACATCTCAAAAAATAACTCAATAGTAAAATCTATAGCAATGAAATATTAATAAAAATATTTTTAATTGGTATATTTTATATTTAAAAAAATATTGAAATTGTATTGGCACAATACAATACCAAAATAGTATCATTCCGGCATAAAACGAAATTCCAACAAGGCTCAAAATTTTAACCTTGAAAAGATCCATTAGTAGAGCAATAGGCACATATTCAATTTAGAATCTTTGAATGATATTTGACAATTTTAAAATATTAAAAGAAAGGTTCTTTAGAAAAGTTACACTTCAAGGGCGGAAAGCAAATGAAAAATCACAAAAAGTAAACTTTTACTTCGAGGCAGGAGTTATCACCATCAACTATTTACATTATATATCTTATATTATCTTCTAAGTTCGATAAACAAACTACAAGATTTTTTATTTTCCTTTTTACATGTTTACTTTTTATGATTGAAAAAACCACTAACTATTTCTACTTGTCTCCTTTGCAGGAAATAGGAACTCACCAGCCAACTAACTAAAAAAAGAGTTCTAACATGTATGAAATGTGTGTTCTACATTTGGAAAGCAAACATGTGACAAATCTGTGTTTATTTAAATAATTGTTTGCATAAGCAACAACATTATTTTGTAGGTTAAGTTTAAAATTTAGAGGCATGCCAGAGTGTTTCAATTTATGACCAGAATGATTTAGTTTTAGTATCATGCCATGTAGTGTACCATTGTGGTCTCGGTAATTTTTTAAATATAAAATATATTAATTAAAAGATATTTTTATTAAAATTTAATTGCTACAGTTTGTTTTTCTAATAATTTGACTCCAACTTCATCCTTAAAGAAGTTTTTTTTCCTTAGTCTTTGTTACCCTCGTTGACGGATGGAGAGCAAGAAATCTTTACTAACAATGCTTAGTCTATTTACCTCTAGACGGATGAAGGAAGGAAAGAAATAAACAAAAGAGAGAGAAATTACTAAATAGAAAGGAATTAAGTATCAAAAAAAGTAAAGAAAAAGATGAAAATAGGGGGGGAAAGAAGAAAGGAAAGAAAAGAAAACTAGCGATCTCGCAAGCTCATGGAGGCCTCCGCAAGGCAATTGCCGCCTTGCAGCTTAGCCCACTGATGTGTTGAATGATTTCGTTGTCGATCGACGGCGGAAGGGTAAATTTTGCCCGTCCCGACCAGCACAGCTAGGTATCACAATCCTTGTTTCTACCAAAACTTCTCTACAATTCTAAATAAGACAATACCAACTTGAAACACTCTAAAACTTGTTCTCCTAAAGAGAAGAGCTTACCCAAATAAGGTCTTCAAAATTTTAAAACTTAATATTGTTATTTGCCTCATAAAGCATGGAAAGAAAATTTTTTAAGAGTACCTTTATCAGCCGATTCTTATGATAGACATTGAACCCCTGAACATCCATATGATGCTTTGCATCCTTCACAAAACCAACAGTTACAACTGCAATCATCTAATACAAGGTTGAGATAAAATTTAAGTCAAATGTCTAGCAAAAACAATATGCCAAAATTAATGATTAGAAGATGACAATAAAAGAAAATTACATTAGGATCTTTTGGAAAAACTGCTGAGACCGATTGAGGCCTGTATGTGACCTCTTGCTTCATCATCATATCATTCACAATATTGTGGTGTTCAATATCTTTGCCACGCAATATCATTCTGAAGAAGGATGGAAGCCTGAGATATAAAATTGAGGCATAACTCTACACAAGGAAAAAAAAATATAATCAGGAAGAATTACATTTTAAAAATACCAACTATCCAAAGATCTCATAATAAGAACAGTAAAGGCAGAATAATAGTCATGTGAGATTATCAGCAAACCATTAGAACGAAAATTGCCAACAATAGAAAGCAAATAAGAAAGCAAACCTGAGGATGAAATGAGGATCCAGAGACACTACTAATGAACCATAATTCTACATTTTCTATCATTTACCAACAGCAGGTTAAATCTTAAAGATAAATGTTTGCCAATCAAACTGTAACATGAAATTAGAGACAGTTCAAATACTAACTAGTTACATTGCCTCTACGAAATAGCCTTTTAAGTTCACAATTTCACATGACCAGTGTTATTAAACGATGCACCCGGGCTAAGGCAGTTGGTGTTATAAATCCATTTACCAGAGTAAATAAATCAAATACCTGGGCTAAGGCAGTTGGTGTTATTAAAGAATGGTATGTAAATAAATCTATTCAGCAGAGTAGTACATCCAAACATTTGGTGTTATAGTTACCATAGCCCATTAGCATGCACCAATCAGAACACGGATAAGACTGCAAGTACTTCCAACATTGTTATGCATAAGATAATGGGAGGAGGGAAGGATTCAAATTTTGTATGCCACCAAAGAATACTGAATTAAAGCTCATTTTTTTCACTACTGTCATACGCCAAATAGCATGAACATGTGAGAGAACAGAAAATTATTCATCAAGGAGTTGAGATTGTGTCAACCATAAGCCTATTAAACTGAAGAAATATTAGAAAAAAAAAACCTTTCATCATCATTTGATTATTCCATTTGGGAACTATTGTAAATTAGGCTCACAGTGTTGTGTAAACTGGAAACTGAGAAAGGAAAGCCAACAATCAGACCCCAGCCAATCTGGTATCAGCTCTTAAATGAAGTTTTGTCAAACCAGAATTGAACCACTGAAAGGCTAGAATCTAGCAACCCAGTTGCACTAAACCAACTAATTATCCAATTGAGAGGCTGTTAAAATTGTAGATTAATACTTCGTCTTTTTACCGAACCAAGTAGGTAAGTTTCCGAAATTACCAAATCGCGTATGGCAGTTTCAAAATTACCAAATCACATATCCATTTCCTATTTTATCAATCAAATCAATATTGCACTGTGTCGAAATGCCAAAATTTTGAACAAATCAGTTGACTGATTTTTTAAATCAATCGATTGATTTTTTAAATCAACCGATTGAGAACAGTGATTTTTTAAACACGAAAATATTTAAAAAATTCAATTCGTATTCAAAAAATCATTGCTCTCAATATATTTGGTCAAATTGATGTTTGCAGACATGGATATAATCAAGAGAACTAGCCGAACACATTGGACCTAGTTTCATGTCAATCTGAAATCATTTGATCCATCAACCGATTTTAAGTTGGACCAAACGACCTCAGATTGACATGAAACTAGATCCTATGTGTTCGATTAGTTCACTTAATTATATTCATGCCCTCAAACATCAATTTGACAAAATATATAGAGCAATGATTTTTTGAACACGAATATATTTGAAAATTTTAATTCATGTTCAAAAAATCATTACTCTCAATATATTGGGTCAAATTGACATTTAAAGGCATGGATATAATCAGGAGAGGTAGACGAATATATAGAAACTAGTTTCATATCAATCCGAGGTCGTTTGGTTCATTAGCCGAACCTTGGATTGATATGAAACTAGTTCCTATGTGTTCGTCTACCTCTCTTGATCCATGCCCTTAAACGTCATTTGATGGAATATATTGAGAGCAATGATTTTTTTAACATGAAAATGTTTGAAAAATTCAATTCGTGTTCAAAAAATCATTATTCTCAATAGATTATGTCAAATTGATGTTTGAGAGCATGGATATAATCAAAAGAACTAGCCGAACACATAAGATCTAGTTTCATGTCAATCCGAGATCGTTTGGTTCATCAGCTGATTTGCTCAAAACCGGCTGATGGACCAAATAACCTCGGATTGACATGAAACTAGTTCCTACGTGTTCGTTTACCTCTTTTGATTATATTCATGCCCTCAAACAACAATTTAACCCAAGATATTGAGAGCAATGATTTTTTGAACACGAATATATTTGAAAAGTTAAATTTGTGTTCAAAAAATCCAACTGATAAACCAAACGATCTCTGATTAACATGAATCTAGATCTTATATGTTCGGCTAGTTCTCCTTATTATATTCATGCCCTCAAATATCAATTTGACCTAATATATTAAGAGCAATGATTTTTTGAACACAAATTAAATTTTTCAAACATATTCATGTTAGAAAAATCATTGCGCTCAATATATTTGAAAACATGGATATAATCAGGAGAACTAGTCAAACACATAGGATCTAGTTTCATATCAATCTGAGGTCGTTTGGTCCATCAACAGGTTTTGAACACGAAAATATTTAAAAAAATCAATTCATGTTTAAAAAATTATTGCTCTCAATATGTTGGGTCAAATTGATGTTTAAAGGCATAGACATAATCAGGAGAACTAGCCGAATACATAGGATCTAGTTTCATGTCAATTCGAGGTCGTTTAGTCTAACTGATGACCAAACGACCTTGGATTGATATGAAACTAGATCCTATATATTCGGCTAGTTCTCCTGATTATATCTATACCCTCAAACATCAATTTGACCTAATATACTAAGAGCAATGATTTTTTAAACACGAATATGTTTGAAAAATTCAATTCGTGTTAAAACAATCTGGTTGATGGACCAAACGACCTCGAATTGACATGAAACTAGATCCTATGTGTTCGGCTAACTCTCCTGATTATATTCATGCCCTCAAACATCAATTTGACCTAATATATTGAGTGCAATGATTTTTTGAACACGAATTAAATTTTTCAAACATTTTCGTGTTCAAAAAAAATCATTGCTCTTAATATATTGAGTCAAATTGACATTTGAGAGCATGAATATAATCAGAAGAGGTAGATAAACACATAAGAACTAATTTCATGTCAATCCGAGATCGTTTGGTCCATCAACCAATTTTGGACAAAATCGACAATCAAATGATCTCGGATTAACATGAAACTAGTTCGTCTATCTCTCCTGATTATATTCATACCCTCAAATATCAATTTGACCCAATATATTGAGATCAATTATTTTTCAAACATATTTGTGTTCAAAAAATCATTGTCTTAATATATTGAGTCAAATTAGCGTTTGAGGACATGAATATAATCAAGAGAGTTCATGTCAATTCGAGGTTATTTGGTCCATCAACTGATTTTACCTAAAATCAACTTTGATTAAAAAGGAAAGGAAAAAGTAAATCACTCGACTGATTTGTTCAAAATTTCAAAGTTTCGGTACAGAGCAAAATCAATTCGACTAATAAAAAATCAATCTACTTATAGGGATAAAACGGAAAATAGGTACGTGATTTGGTAATTTTGAAACTACCCTACGCGATTTGGTAATTTCGAAAACTTACATACATGGTTCAGTAAAAAGCCATTAATACTTTCTCATATCCATGAAATATTATAGGAAATCTTGATAAATATGCATTCAGAAAAATTCTATCCGAGCAGTTGGTATATCTGAGCCATTAATACATTGTACTGGAGCTTGGTTGGGTCTTCAGTTCAAGTACGATACCTTGTAACTTGTATTTTGATTCAATTATACACTAAAGTTGTAACAGACTAATGCATCCTAGTTCAAGTAGCATTTCGAATCAGACGCTCCTGTTGAGCTTTTCATTTGTATACAAAAAAAAGAAAAAAAAAAACTTCAGATTAAGTCATTTCAGCATCCTACTAGTCATGCATGTTAAGAAAGATACCTCTTCAACCTAACAGTTCATCACAAATATGACTGTTAGATAAACAGGTGACAAGCAAAGAAAATAATAAGAAATGAAAACGATATATGAATACGTTCCACCAAACTAAGAAGTTTAGAGAACATGTAAAACATATGGAGTACCCTTAATGAATGCCGATATGTTAAAAAATGCCTGGAGTTTGGGAACTTCTGGGCCATTTCAATCTTTTTCTCATCACGATTAACACCTCTTATTTGAATGTCCTGTTAACTAGAATAATCCAAGTCAAAGGCAAGAAATAATATATAATGGTAGAAAAGTACAAAAACAATATGCTTGCTGAGATACCAACTTTGAAGAGAAAAAATATCGACACTAACTTTCCTATCTAATATGCTATCGAGAGAGAATTAACATAATAGTAATAATTAACAAACGGACATGTCTGTCTGCATCAAAATCAAGTTCCAACTCCCCTTGGTCGTCCTCCCACAGATTGTATATAACAATTCGACTTCCTTGATCTTTTATGTAACTGAACTGCACCATTAAAAGTTGAAGTGAGCATATTCAATCTTTTCAAGTAAAACCTTCCACAAATATAACACATCAATGATCAATATAATTATTTTCTAAAAAAGGTTTACAATGTACAATCAAATTACCAAAAAAGTTAACTAGCAAAACAAATTGTACCACTTGGCTGTTTAAACCACAGCACCTACATCAGAATGAGTAATTTGATATTTCTTGATGATGTCTCATTTTGATATTTATAGAAAAGGTCAATAAAAGGAATAGCACATCAGATTTGTTCCTGCATTAGCAGCTACATTACCCACATCGATAGTTGGCACTAACCATTGATGTGGTGCTAGGTAGACAAAGTGAATCAGTCAAACAAAATGTAAACTTGGCGTGCTATTTGGGGGCTTCTGTGTTCCGTATAATTCAGTTCCCTTTTTTTCTTTGGCAGGTCATCAACCACAAAGAGGGACCCTTATATCTATATAGTGTGAGTTATGTTAATTACACTGACATGGCAGAAAGGGCAACGCTCAATTCAGCTCAACTATCACCTGCCATTTTAAAGAGATTTTGAGGTGAAGACCACCTTGCTAGTTGCACAACGGATAATGCACAAAACCTTAGCAAGCACTTTCAGAAACAAAGGACTTCATCCCAAAATTCATAGAGCAGAACATGCAAACTAACTATAAGCATACTCCGCAATTGTAATAAGTTTTTAGCAGTTCACAATGTCAACCAAAATCTTCTTCAGCATTTGGGAAAAAGACACAGAATTGTTTGGGATGTGGTTTCCATTTTGTTTGATTGATTTCCAGTATTGGGGAATTTAGAACAAAAGTATTATTTGTTAATAAATTCATTTCACCTTTATTTTTCCTATCAATTGTTTTTTCTTTGTTAGGTTTAACAGTTAAATTAGGCACTAGAGTTAATAGGTTCAGCCACATAATAGTTATCATCATTGGGTGCTATGTCAGATCATATTTACAAAACATATGGTAAAGTTATTTTTTTATCAGTCCGATAATTTTCTCAAATTTTCACTAGAGAATCTCCTGCAATTACAGTGTTTCTATTTTCTCTTAGGGAAGGCTCAGATTTGATATAGCAGTGTCATCTCTCCTCACCTCGACCACTTTTTTCTCTTAGTCCACAAGACAAGGCATGTTTTTGCTATATTGCTCCCTCCTTACTGCCTTGACATAACATTATCTGCTTTTGCAGTAAACCAGTCCTAATCTCTTGTTTGCAATATAACCCATGTTGCAAAGGATGAGACAATGTCACATAAAATCTTACATCAGAATATCCATGTAGCAAATCTACATAGAAACTCTCCCAAAACTGAAAAATTCTTCTACAAATACTCATCTCTGCTAAACCAAATTCACATCATAGTCCTCCAGTATGAGATTTCAGCATTTCGTGGGTCTTTGCCACCATTAAGTGAGAAATACCATCTCCTCGCTTAATGTCAACGCTTGCCTCCTTGGGTTTTGCTTCATTGAGGTGACCACACTCAACTCCTCCACACACCCTTTAGTCACTTTGACTGCAAGCAAATGGCTCTCTTGTCGCCACAATGACTACCACGATTTCCAATTCTTGCCTGCATGCCTACAAACACCAGCATTCCACAAAACCACCTCCATGCCCATCTCGCTTGAAGCAATCCGCTAGCAACTCTTATATTGAAGCATCCACTGGCAACTCCCAAAATAGAGTCTCCAAGAAAGACTTCAATTTGACAACCATCTATCTTATCATGCTCAAATAATGCTCTACGATTGACAATATAAACTATTTCATCCTTGTTTCCGAACATGGCATGCACAAGTTAGTAAATGGGATCAGCTTGAGAGTTAAGCAAGCAAAGAACAGACATGCAAAACAAAGGCCTATAGGTGTTCAATTCTTAATGTACACTAGGGGTTCCATCTTTTTGAGAAGTTGGCACTGCAACAACTGGCTTCCCAGAAAATGAAAGCACCAGACCAGGGAGACATCCATAGGAAGAGGTCTACCTGAGCTCAATTTATAAGACCTGTTTGTAGTTTAAAATAATAATAAAAAAAAAAAAGCAGCCCGGTGCACGAAGCTCCCGTTATCCGGGTCCGGGGAAGGATTCATTCTACGCAGTCTTACCCTGCTTTTTGCAAGAGGCTGTTTTAAGGATTCGAACCCGTGACCTTTTGGTCACAAAGCAACAACTTTATCGTTGCGCCAAGACTCCCTTTCAAGCAAAAACAAAGAAAAATATGGCATAACTGAAATATTAGTTATTAGGCATGCAGATTATTTGCTCAACATATTTTTGCTCAGCGTACCATTCTTATGGAAAACCACTAACCTAGTTGACTCTTTAGCATAGCTTGATCATGTTGTTGTGTTGGACTTTTGGTTTTCCTTTCTCCATACATTATATTAGCTATTAGATATGCAGATTATTTGCATTAAAAGAATATGCTATTTACTTTAAATGACACTCTTATATGCTAATAACATTCCATGTGGCTTTTTTATGTAGGATAGATTAATTGTTTTGATGTATAACACAATGTAGAATAAGATTCCATGTGCCACTCTCTATCATTCTATATTGCATGATGGAAAGCGCAAGGGCCAACACCCATGATTAGATCCAATTGAGCTCATTTGATTGCAGCTATAGCATCTAGTTGAATGATAAATTAAAATTTACTTATTTAAGATGTAAAGTGCAGTGCATGTATCTAGTTTATTATTTTGTTGTTAAATCTTCATTAATTTCACTTGTGTTGCTAGACTACTTAATTTTCTTGTTCAGATATGCAATGAGTTGACTTGATTTTTTGCTAGGATTGAATAGACTTTGTGTGATCTTATTTCCTCAAATATATATCTATTTTAATGCTCATGTTTCAATTTACCTACCTTTTTGATAATGTAAGAACTTGATGGTCGATATTTCCATGTAGTTTGAGTTTTTGCTTAGCAAATTCTTTATGGTTCAATTTAATGAATATGTTTGCTAATATTAAAATATTTCTTGTGATGTACACTATAGTTGTATGGTGGTTTCTAACGTAGCAAATGTCCAAGAGAATGTTACATGGTCATCATGGTCTTTTAGCCATACCAATGGCTGTGAAGACCCACTTGGGGCAAGACAAAAAGACTGGTGTATCATAAAAGAAGGTTAAGAGAAATATAACAAAGCTTGAAGACTAATGCAAAAGGGAAGATTCCAAGACAGATACAACAGAAATCCTAACAAATAAACTTTTCAATGAAGATATTTAATTTGCCATGGGCAAAAAAAATGACTTCCAAGTAAATATGTCAAGGCACTTTCAATGCATATTACCTGCTCAAGAAGATCTGTTTCACTTGAATATGGGGACCATTGGATGATGGTGTCAATATTATTATTCCAATCAGCTAAGTTTGATCTCACAATCTTATTCCAAGATTGATCTTTCTCATAATCAAGCTGCAAATGTAACATCAATATAAATTTTAGTTTAGAGGAATCTGTTCTTAACATTAATATTTTGACATTAATAATGAAGACACTAGAGCCCGCACTAAAATACATGGCACATGATCAGGCATTAGGCAAAGCCCCAGTGGAATAAGTAGGTTTAGAAAGAGAGGACCAATACTCAACAAGGACCTTAAAACTTTATCTAAATCACTTTGTTGTTACATAATCCCATAAAAATCATATATTAGTTTCATTAGATGAAAAAACTTATATCCAACGAGAATATAAGTGATTGGGGGAAACTAGTTTCTCCTCTTCCCATGTGTTTGATCTATATTTTTTTTACCTTTTATAATAACAGCAATTGATAAGTAAACATTCTTAAATAATTTCTAAAAATGGATTCTCATTAATTCATTAAGTATACTTTCAATATGATAAACAATATTATGGATGTAGTTGATGGCATTTTTTACATGAACAATATTTTAAAACGTTTTCATTAACATTTAATCAATATTAGTTTTAGGAGTTTATGTACAAAAATATCAAATAAGAAATCTACCAAGAATTTTAGGGTGGATAGGATCATGAATTGAAAATCTGTCTGAAAATTTAATTAGGTCAACTTTTCCTCATTCCTCTATCGAGTCCAAAATTATATAACTACTTGACCAATAACAGAGACTCTATAACTTAAAACATTATCTAATTATCCCAATATATACACAAGAATATTCTTCTAAGATTCTCAAAAAAAAAATATATTTAAATACATTTTTTTGGCAATTGCCTAACGTGTGGGGTTTATGACTAGTTAATAGACTAATAAAAGTCATGCAAACAAATATCATTGATAGATAAGGCAGAAAAATATATGTATAATCCATAACTTTACATAAAATGTCATTTAATTGCCAAAATGGTGTGCATTAACATACCATTGGAACTACAATATCTTCTTTCCCAGTGTTCTTTAGAAAAGTGTAAGACAACATACCAATGCTCTGTGTGGGTCTGGAAACCATGTTAGAGAAGTAAATCTACTGAAGAAAGAAAGAGGAAAACACAAAGTACAACAAAATAACAAAACATAACATACATAACAGAAGCAGGATATTAATATTGGATAGGATAGGTTTCGCCATAAATTTAATATGGGAGAAAATAATTATAATGGATAGAAGGACTTGCATTTGCATATAATTTTATTAGCTCGGCATAATATTTTGATAGAGTTCAAGACAACTATTTTTAATGAGTTTTCGAGGAGTATTTATGAATTCTATTGATGTGATAAAGGATATATATAATAATATAGTTACTACTACTGTAACTACTGGGAGTACCAAATGATCTTCCTATAACTATAAATTTGGATCAAGTAAACTCTCCAAATCTGTTGTTTTACATTGTTACAAATGATATAAAGTAAATAGATTATATTAGAAATTGATTGTGGAAAAATTCTTTAGAATAGATAGGTTTCAAGTTTATGACTAACACTGAATCTAAAAAATCTAGTTTCAATTATAAGAAAAAATGAAGAAAGTACTTACATGGAAATGATATTTCTGAAATTCCTGTAAGCAATTTTTAGATCTATTTGAATACACACCCAGACACACACAATGTAGATATGACTAACAGGATAAAGAATCAATGCTTGAAAAGGAGAAAAGTAAAGGGCAGCCTGCAAAGCTCCCGCCATGCGGGGTCCCGGGGAATAATCCATTGAAAAGGAGAAAGAATTTTAGAATATTGTGAGAAACATATACCTCTTAGGTCAAAAAGAGAAAATTTATAAGATTGTATAACCTATCATACTTTAGGAAGAAACATGTAAAAAAAACTAAGCAACAATAGGAAAATTACGATGAATGTGTGCTAATACTTGAAATGAGAAAATAAAATATTAAAATGTGAATCTGACTAGGTATACCTCTAATGAATCAATAAAATAAGAAAAAATAAATTGAGATGTTATGAACATGTTGAAAGACAACCAATTGATTCTGTAATTGAAAGAATTTAATTGAATGGAGTGGAAGATATAGACTCATTAATACTGAAAAATGCCATCAAAAAGCATTCACTTAGACAAAGCATTTGTGCGATAGTATGCTAGAATAAATCTGTAAATATTTGCAAATTCTATTAATTCAGAGAAATGAGCATCCAGTAGTACAGGTAGAGCTAATAACATCAATATTAATATATTATTCCTCCTCATGGTAAAATCAAAAGAAATCATCCTTTCCCTTCAATTCCCTCCTAGCAGTTACAAGAGGGAGATTGTCTAAGTGATAAACACATCAAAATATAAAAATATACCGTGAAAAGGGACATATGAAAAATAGGCACACCTATGTATTCTATTTCATTTATTGAATTGTACCAGCAAAACAACGTTATATTAAAAAAAAAAAAAAAAAGACAGTCTTGGATAGAAGTTCTGGCCAATGCGAAGTCCTAGGAAAGGGTTTACTTTGCAAGAGACTATTTCTGAAACTCAAACCCGTGACCTCTAGGACATACAGAAGCAACTTTACCATTGCGCACTTAACCAAAACTGTGTCCATGAAGAAGCAACAGACTTGGATAGAAGTAAAGAGATGTCTAATGTGCACATATGTGACCATAAACATGCATTTCAACAATATGAATATTTCCATAAATCTGCATATTATCATACCCAAGATAAAGAACAAATGCCAACCTTTTTCCTTCTTTTCCACCACTACGAGAAAACACAATAACGTCTGCCCCAAGTCGCATGGTACTTGTTTTAAAGCCATTTCCATCTACACCATGTAAAAAATTGAAATATAAAACAATCCATAGCATCTAAGAGGAAAACGAACTTATCAACTGCATGTGTCTCTTTGATGGGTAAGAACTCACATTGTCCAATAGTGTTTACTACTTTGCACTTGACAGAATAACCAAGTGACATGCACTGTCGCATTTTATCAGGGTCCATTCCACCACCATTATCTGCTCGATACAAGGAAACAAGATAATTGAGCACCTCTGTCAAATGTGTTAAATAAATAAAGGGGAAAGGTTATGCATGGACGAAAGCTATAACAAAGACAGAAAAGGCTAATTTGATTACCCTCTAGACATGAGACCTCAGATCTAGATCCCAACAAGCGCCATAAAAGAAAATAACATATCCATCCCACCAAGAGACACCACAAAAGAAATATTATGAAAGAAAATGGCACAAGATGTCAAGTCAACAGTGCAGAGAGGTGCAAGCCCTCTAGCATGCAATTGAGTGAAGTCTGGCTTAGACACACTATGAAAGAACATAGCATAAAAACTTGGGTCCAAGTAGTGTCACGCCATAGCATAATATAAGTACCCTGCCTTAGACCCATGAGCAAATTATTTTAGATCATTGATTGCTAAATGATTTTGTTGTTTTCATAGAGCATAACATATTCATCATTGATGTGAAACAATTACAATGATTTCAAAAGACAAAATCATAGAATGATGCACCCAAACAGAAAGCACTTTTTGACACAAGTTAGATATAACTCAGATAAAAAAGCATAAATGCATTAGTTTGCTAAAGCAAAAAATCTATCTTTTGCTTTTGAAAATAATCTGAGTATATGCATCAGAATGAAAGACAATATGCAGCATAGTCGTTAATTCAATGAGGAAGCAAAGAAAATTAACTTCCAAGGAGCAAAGACACACATAACCATTAAAAACTTCAATACATCCTCATCCAAATTTTAATCAGTATATGCTTTTGCCAATTCTAAAGAAGACAAAAAAAATATATTATCAATGTTTGACAAGGATAGTGTAAAATAGAACCCATACCTTCAACGAGCAACATTTTGCTGCCATCTTTCTTGTTTATTAGCATGTCAACATTCACAAATGTAGCTCCATTACAAACCTATTAAGATCATAATTTATTCATAAAATGGATGGCAAACAAGAACTGATCGCCATAGATGAAGATAACACTAGATACCTCATCGAACGAATTGTCCAAAAGCTCAGCTAAGGCTGTCCATCAAATTCAAATTACCAAAATTGAATATAAGGTTCAGAATATACCATAGATGGCAATGGCATGTCAAAATGGCTCTGAATTTACCTCCAAGTGCCCACTTGTGGCTAGTAGCATTTGAATGTAAAAACTTTGGGTGGACTCTCACATGATCCATTCCGAGAGCTGAAATGAGTAACCTTAATGTGGCAAATTATGCAAGAAAAACCAGAGGGAGACTAATGCAAAAAATGGATGATGCTAACTTCAACAAATTAGTGACCTCATGTGCTTTGACATTTTTAATCTTTTGTGCATTTCTAATAGATATTAACATATTTTGTTCTAGAAAAATCTATCCAACGGGAATTCTCACTGAAAATTCAAAAAAAAAAAAATTAGGCCACTTCCAATAGTCTCATTTGTCTAGATTATATCAAGATAAACCATTAGGTCACCTGAGCAAAGTTCATTTAGAAATATTGAAAGAGAATTTCCATTGGTATCATCTATTTACACTACATGCGATGGAGTATGCTGTGTGGCTATAGCTTATCTAAAAGTACAGATCAATGTTTAAGGTGTAGTTTATTAAATCAAGCAAAATGCAGTATGTCTTGTAGGTATTCATAGTCAAAATATTGAGCTCTGCTCTTCATTACCTATCCTAGACTTTTGACTAAGTTTAGCTCAAAGGAAGAGATATGCCACAATGTCTGTTTATCATTTTACTAAACAGCTCACTACGTTTGCTTGCTGAAGATATAAATGTAAGGCATATGTTGATTTAAGTGCACAGAGAGGGACTGAAAAGCTTCAACCCAGCACAAGAACCAATGCAGACTCGGCAGACTGTTTGCCTAGTTTCTTTATTAAAAAAAATGCAATTAACAAATCACATTACTTGCTTAAGAGAATGAAGAATTGGATTTGGGGAAAAACATCGAATTAGATAGCTCACTAACAGAGAGAGAAAAAAGAGATGTATAAAAAAGAAGGCTTACCTGAGGTCAGCGAGTTAGGGTTCTGGATCTCCTCAAAGTCCCCTGCTTTCCAAAACTGTCTGCGTCCGACCAATGACGCCTGCGGCTTCGTGGCCGGCGGCGGTAGGGACAGCGGCTTCGTCTGCGGGAGGGGGTCAAGAAAACCAGGGGGCAAATCCATAGCAGCCGAGCGCGACTTCTTAGCCGGTCGCCTCTCGGAGCCTCGCTTAAGCCAAGCTTCCCCGCCGCCCTCCTCTTCGGAATCGCTGCCACTGCTGCTCAAATCGATAACCGCGTTCCGCTGCAGCGGCGCCGGCACCACCGACATTTCGCGGATATTAGGCGGCTCCACCGATTCTATGATCTCGTTCTTGACGACGAAATCCATCGCGAAAGGAAGGCGAGAAGGCAGGGCTGGCGTCAGAGAGCAGCTAGCGAACTAGCAGAGAGAAGACTTTGAAAGTGAATTTCGGGCCCTAGGGTAAAAATAAATGAGGAGACTTACACATAAATTTTTTTATCTAATCCATTTTCTATTAAGAGGATAAACATATTATTCACCAATAAAAGCAATGGTCTCCTTATTTTATATTTATAACAGAGCAAAAATAAAATATAAAAAAGACCCCCCGAATTATATAAATACACCCTCTTTGAAAAAAAAAACACTCAAAATAATTTTTTCCCGAGAATACCCCTTATTCTAGAATTGTTAAAGTAGCTATTATAATGTTTCATGATTTATAACTTATGATTTACTTAGATTAAAGTAATATATAAAGTTTTATGTTATTACAACTATATAATTGTGTTAGTGTAGGACGCATCAGAATCGAACCTGAATTTTGATATTATCAAATGTTCAAGTTAAGTCTTGTTTAATCTAACAAGTTGACTAAGTGTGTATGTTGTTTACTAACCTGTAGAAAATCTTAGCAAATCGTGGAAGCTAGGCAAAAAGTCCAAGTGGGTCGAGAGGACCTGACATTTGGCAAGAAAGCTCGATAGGTTTGGAGGATCGAAGATCAAGGGAAAGTCCTGGTGAGCCGATCCGATGCTAAGCGACAAAGTTCAAACAGATCTGAAGGACCAATGTTTGGTAGATAGGTTGAGATAAACAACTGAAAAGGAACAACAGTGAGGACGTGTTCCAGAGAGAAACAAACCTTAGGTCACCGATCCAACTGAAGAAATCTGGAAAGTTTTCAAGTTGAGATCAAGACAGTCTTATTGTCTATTACTACTCATGCATCTTAGTATATTACTGTGCTAACCTCTGTTTTGCAGGAATATAGAGGCTAACTTTGTTTTTGCAGAGAACGACCTGATCGGTCAACTGAACCAGAGGATTGGTTGACCGAACAAGACTAACTCAGACTAGAGACTAGTTCAGACCAAAGTAGAGCAAAGAACGATCAAAGCATGATTGGTCGATCGAATCAGAGGATCGGTCGATCTAACCTTGATGATGTGGCACATATCTAACCAAGCCAAAGCAGAGAAGGAAACCTGGATGATCGGTCGACCTAACCAGAGGATGAATTGACCGAAAGATCATCTCATTAAAGCAACATTAAGTGTAAATCTCGACGAATAGGGAAATTCACTGTTTGGTCGATTGAACAAAGTGATCGATCGACCAAACCATTAAATGTCATCAATGCCCAAAGATCGGATCTCAACAAAGAAGGAAGGGAGCAGGTTTGGTTGACGGAACCCGAGGATCAGTCGATCTAACAGTGACGATTCTTATAAAAGTGAAGCTCAAGGTCTGAGGTTGATGATCAATTTTCAATTTACCTCTGTGCAAAGGCTCTATTCGTGCTACTATTCTGCAACGCACCTTCAAGGAAGCTACTGCTCCAACACAACGCCGACAAACTTCATTGATATTCTTTGTTTGGTATAATTATTATTTATTAGCTTGCATTGTACTTAGATTAAAATAAGATAATAGATTGTTACTATCTTACACTCTGCACCTATACGAATTACTTCTCTCTAAAGGATTTCGAAAAGAAGAATTTTAGTGGATTGTCCAACGGTGCGATCAAGGATCGCGGGTCTTGGAGTAGGAGTCAACCTAGGCTTCGAACCAAGTAACCAAAACGTGCATTTCATTTTTCGCTGCACTGCTCTTGTTTTTACGATACAAAAAGAAAGAGTTTTTAACGTGCGATATTCACCCCCCCTCTATCGCTTTCTATTGATCCTTCAATTAATATTAGAGCCTGATAGCTCTGCAAATACTTAATCGTTTTTCGAGCAATTTTTTTAAAAAAACTTTTTCTTTTCTTCTTAAAAAGATTTATTTTTCTTTCTTAATTCTTTATCCCGCACTACTAATCCCAAGACGAGAGATTTGGAAATCTTCTTCTCCTTTTTTCTTTGGTAGTAAAGATGTCAAACTCCTATCAAGAAGGGTACAGTACTGTTCGCCCTCCTTTGTTTAAAGGACAGAATTTTAGCTACTGGAAAAATATAATAGAGTGCTACCTCAAGTCAGACATCGAGCTCTAATTCACCATACTCAAAGGATACTCTCCCCCGATGATAGATGGAAAGCCGGTAGAACTAGAAGACTGGACCCCTCCGATGATCAAGAAGACGTAACTAAATTATAAAGCAATTAACACCATTCAGTGCGACCTAACGATGGAAGAAATGAATCAAGTCGGACCCTACAAAAATGCTAAAGAACTCTAGGATAATCTGGTGAAGTTGCACGAAGGAACCGATGAATCTAAGGTAAACAAAAGAGATTTATTATGCAATAATTTATTTAATATTAAAATGCTTCCTGGAGAGAAGGCCACGCAACTACACGCTCGATTAAAAGATATCCTCAACGACCTACATCTAATCGGACATAATATGAAGAATCGCGACACGATAAGGTACGCATTAAACGTCTTCCCGAGAAATACTTTGTGGACATCAATAGTAGATGCATACAAAGTTTTAAGGAATCTTTCAATTCTTAAATTAGATGAATTATTTTGTGAATTATAATTACATGAACAGTCTAACTTGAGTCAAGTCGAGAAAAGGATTGTTTTATATGCAGGATCAAGCAAAGAAACCAATACCAGAACCAAGAAGGAACTAGAAAGTGAGTCTGACTCAGACTCAACCAATGAAAAGGAGTTGATCAACATGGTTCGAAAACTACTAACAAGGAAAAAATTCAAAAGGAGCACCAAGAAGACACCAATCAACCAAATGTAAAACAAATCAGAAATGATTTGTTATGGATGCAACAAGAAAGGGCATCTAAAAAAGGAATGCCCTAACTGAAAGGAGGAAAATCCAAAATCCACAAGAAGAAAGAAGTCCCTCAAAGCGACGTGGGACGAGTCATCCTTTGAGGAGTTCGATGTGGAAGAACCGAAGCACTCAAGTCATCTTGCCCTTATGTTAAGAAATGAAGATTCCGAGTTCGAGGAAGAGTACGAGTCCGAGACCGATACCGAGTCTGAGAAAAGCCACGGATCCGTATCCGTTTCTGAAGGTCTCGATATGTCAATCTTTTATTCCAAGTCAAATTTACTTAAAATAGTTAAATGTCTATTTCAAAAATTAAGAAAAACTGAAAAACAAAATAACTCGCTACTTATGGAAATTGACTACCTTAAGGAGCAAGTTAACTTGAGTAACTTGACTAACCAAGTTCAAGTTGGAAATTCAACTCAAGTTGCAAAACTTGAGGAAGAAAATTTCAACTTAAAAGGTCAAGTTGAGCGACTCAAGAAAATATTGGAAAAGTTCGAGCTGAGATCCAAGTGTCTAAATATGGTACTTGGGTCGTAACGAGTCGTGTATAACAAATCGGGACTTGGTTATAACCCAAACAAAACCAACAAATCGTATTTATCTCTAATCAGTCAAAATGTTAGAAATCAAGTCCAAGCAAGGGCCCCTAAAAAATATTAAACTAAACCAATCAAACCAAACCAATATTTGGTCCCTAAGAGTCAAATTTATTACTTAGATAGGTCATATCTAAGCTATAACTTAAGGGGAACAAATAGAAAGATTGTTAAACTAATTTGATTAACCTATTTTGCATGCATAGGATTAGATTTACTTTTCTACTTAGCTTAAAATGGTTAGTTAAAAAGGTTTACCAAACCCTAATAACATAGCATCAGAATGGATTGGGATGATAGTACGTCAAGGAAATTTTGTTGAAGACATGTCTAAGCTGAATTTTGGGTATTCTATTTGGTGTACTAGACAGTGGATTTGGCCGAAACTACCCCAGTCAAACATGGGCTAATTAAACCAAAACTTAGCATCAAGTTTTTTGAGCAGAACTATTTTGGAAAGTATTCAGTAAGTGGTCCACCGTTGATATACAAGAAGATCATATGCTTCACCACTGAACTGAAAACTTATCCTTAGGAAGTTTGCTTGATTAACCCAAAGCTAAATTTGAATCTAACATGGGTTAAACAACATTTTTAATAGGTTTTAATAAAGCTTGATTGAACTTAACCTAATATCAATTTTAAAACTTAAAATTAATTAAAACCTCAAAATTAAACTTAATTAAAACTTAATGAAAATTTAAACTTAATTAAAAATATTTCAAACCTTAATTAAAAATATTTTAAACCCTAATTAAAAATTATTTTAAAACTTAATGAAAATTATTTTAAATCTTAATTATAATTTAAAATATTTTAAAACTTAATTAAAAATATTTTAAAACTTAATTAAAATTATTTTAAAACTTAATTATAATGAAAATTAATTGAAAACTTAATAAAAATATTTTAAAACATAATTAAAAATATTTTAAAACTTAATTGCTTTAAAACTTTTTTGAAAAATATTTTAAAACTTACTTAAAATTATATTAAAACTTAATTAAAAATATTTTAAAACTAATTAAAACTTAAATTTAAAACAATATAAAAAAAAGTTAAACTAACTTAAACTAAACTTTAAAACTTTAATTCAAATAATTAAACCTAGTTATGAAAACCTAAAACATAAAATTAAAATCACTTAAAACACCAAAATTTAACCCATTAACTTAACTTAAATCTAACTTTCTAAATTAATATTAAATTAAAATTAATATTAACTTAACAAAAAAAATCAAACATAAATCTTAACATAACTCAATAAACTTAATTATCTATTAAATAAATTAAAACTAAACCTAATTTAAACTTAACTTAAACTTAAACTTAAATTCAAATTTAATCAAAACTTAACGTAACTCCTAAACTTAACTATTAAACTTAAAGTAAACTTAACTTAAATTTAAAATTATTAATTCAAACTTAAATTAAAATTAAATCAACATTATTCAAATAAACAACTTAAAATAAGACTAGATCTTAAATTTTAAACTAAAACTTGATAACTAAACTCAAAACATTTGAAATTTCATAAACCAAACTTTGATTTAACTCTTACGTTGTGCGTAGGAATCCAAAGCTCTAGACACATGGATTTTGGATAGCGGCTGCTCCAGACATATGACTGAGGATCAGCACAAATTCATCAATATTGAGTTCAAAAACCTAGGATTAGTTGTCTTTGGAAACAACGACAAGCTAAAGGTAATTGGTATAGGTGAAATTCAATTACAATCAAATATATCAATTAAAAAATATTGCTTGTTGAATATTTTCATTATAATTTACTTAGTATAAGTCAATTATATGATTCTGGATTTAAAGTCAAATTTTTATCTTCTGAATGTCTAATAAATTACACTGAATCAACTAATAGATTGCTGAAAGGAATAGAGATAAAAATATTTACTTAATAAATCTACTAAAAACTTCACCCAAGTGTTTTTTAACACAACATAAAGAAACATGACAATGGCATAGGAGATTAGCTCACACCCATGTTAGGAATTTAATAAAATTAAATAAAAATGATTTAGTTAGAGATCTACTAAAATTAGGAACCCCCGAGAATAAAATATGTAAACCTTGTCAATAAGGAAAATAAATTAAATCAACTCATAAATTAACTAATCAAATAGAACTAATAAAATACTTAAATTATTATATTTAGATTTATTCGACCCTCATGGAGTAAAATCACTAAATGGAAGTCTTTACTGCTTAGTTATAATAGATAACTACTCCAAATACACTTGGGTTAAATTCTTAACTTATAAATATGAAACTTTTGAATTATTTAGTAATTTCTGCAAACAAATAGAAAATGAAAAAGAAATACAAATTAAGAAAATTAGAAGTGATAATGGAGGAGAATTTAAAAATTAAAATTTTATAAACTTTTGTTTAGAAAATAGTTATCATCATGAGTTTTCATGCTCAAGACTCCACAACAAAATGGTCTAGTAGAACATAAAAATAGAACCTTACATGAAGCTGCAAGAACAATGTTAAATGAATATAATTTACCTAAATATTTTGGGGTTGAAGCTATTAATACAGCTTGTTATGTCCAAAATAGAATTATAATCAACAAATTTCTAAATAAAACATCTTATGAAATCTATTTTAATAAAATTCCAAACATAAAATACTTTAAAGTATTTGGATGTAATGTGCATATTTTAAATCTTAAAAATTACTTAGGAAAATTCACCTAAAAAACTCAACAAGGAATTTTTCTTGGATATTCATCTATAAGTAGTGCCTATAGAGTTTATAATAAATCCACTTTAAAAATTGAAGAAACCACTAATGTAACTTTTGATGAAAATATTAATAACAACATAATTAATCTTGAAAAAACTAATAATCAACATAGTTCCACAAATCAAGAAGAAGAAGAATAATTAACACAAAACAAACAAACTAACCCATGAATAATAAGACCGAATCCTAATCATCCAATTGAACAAATTATAGGTAATCCTGAATTAAGAGTTCAAACTAGATCAGTCTTTCAGAACTTAACTTAAATAGCACTAATATCATAAATTGAACCTAAAACCATAAATGATGCATTGTCTGAGTCCGACTGGGTAATTGCAATGCAAGAAGAGTTATGTCAATTTAAAAGAAATCAGGTTTAGGATCTAGTACCTCCACCAAAAGGTAAGTCAGTTATTGGCATCAAGTGGGTATTTAGGAATAAGTTAGATGATTAAGGAGAAATCATAAGGAATAAAGCTCGACTAGTTGTCAAAGGGTTTAGTCAAGTCGAATGACTCAATTACGATGAGACTTATACCCCGGTAACTAAACTTAAATCAATTAGGATGTTGCTAGCCTATGCAATATATAAAGATTCAAATTATATCAAATGGATGTTAAATCTGCATTCTTAAATGGGCAAATTAAAGAAGAAATCTATATAAGTCAGCCACTAGATTTTGAAGATCTAGAATATCCAAACCATGTCTTTAAGCTAAAAAAGCACTATACGGATTAAAACTGTTGGTTGCTACTCGAAAAACCTAGAGGTTCCACTGTACAAAAATTTGTACAAAGGTCTGAACCTTTTCCTAGCTACCATGTGTTCTTTTAAATTAAATTTTGGATCGCCTGCGGAACTTAACACGTTTGATCCAAAACTTAATCTATTCGTTCTTTTAGGTTTTGACTTGGGTCTCCTGCGGAACTTAACACGTTCGACCCAAATCACCTTAAGTTATTAATTCCATTAAATATTAATTTCCATAATTGATTCCCAGTACTGACGTGGCGAGGCACATGACCTTCTTGGATATGGGAGCAACCACCACCGACTAGACAAAACCTTTTATAGAAAGCTAATATTTAATTTCCTAAAATAACTTTAGGTTAACCAAAAAGAACAATCAAATCACAAGGAAAAAATAAAACAAAAGAATACAACTTCGAAAAACATATTCGAAATACTAGAACGTAAGCCTCTTGTATTTGGTATTATTTCCATAAATAACTAGTATGATGCGGAAAGAAAAATTACTAGTTATACCTTGTAGAAAAATAACCTCTTGATCTTCTACCGTATTCCTCTTCTAACCTCGGACGCTGTGTGAGCAACGATCTTCCGAGATGAGAAACCACCAACCACCTTCTTCTCCTCCTAGTTAGGTTCGGACACAAAAGAAGAAGCTTCACCAAGGAAGAAAATCAAAACACTAACCAAGCTCCAAGAGATGCTAGCTTTCTCTCCTTCTTCTTCTTCTTCTCCAAGTAGTATCCGGCCACCACAAGAGCTCCAAGGGAGAGAGAGAGGTTCGGCCACCACAAGAGGAAGAGAGGGAGAGGATGATGATGGCCGACCACACCAAGGAACAAAAGAGGGAGAGAAAATAATAGAGGTTGTCCCATGAAAGCACCCTCACCCCTTCTTTTATATTCCTTGGCCTAGGCAAATTAGGAAATTTAATTACAATAAAATTTTCTCAATTTCCTTGACATGATTTAATTGAGAAAAATAAAATAAAATTTCCCCAATTGAAATCTTATGGCCGGCCACATCAATGAAGAACAAATTGGACAAGTTTCAATCAACAATTAAAACTTCCTAATTTGTTTCCAGAAATTTTAAAAAATAAAATTTCTCTTCAAAATCTCTTCATGGTTGATAAAAGGAAATTTCTATAATTTTAATTTTACAACATGTGAATAATTTTTAAAGAGAAAATAAAATATCTCATCAATCTACAAATAAGGAAAGAGATCTAATCTCTTTCTTTAATCTTTTGTAGATCTTTTACAAGAGAGATATTTTAATTTTAATTCTCTTTAATAAATTATATCTCCCACATAATAAAAATTAAAATTAAAATCCCTTTTTAATTTAATTTGGCCGGCCCCCACTAGCTTGGGTTCAAGCTAGGGCCAACCACATCTTAGGTCGGCCCTAGCTTGGTTCCCAAGCTAGCTTGGCCGGCCCCCTTTATGTGGGTATAGAAGATGGGTATAGGTGGGTATAGTACTCTATAAATAAGAGGCTACGATAGGGACCGAGAGGAGGAATTGGTTTTGGTCTCCCGATAAAATTAAGCATCCCGTGTTCGCCCCGAACACACAACTTAATTTTATCAATAATAATTCATTCCACTAGAGAACTATTATTGAACTACCGCACCAATCCCAAATTATATTTTTGGGCTCCTTCTTATTATGAGTGTGTTAGTCTCCCTGTGTTTAAGATATCGAATGTCCACTAATTAAGTGAGTTACTGACAACTCATTTAATTAATATCTTAGTCCAAGAGTAGTACCACTCAACCTTATCGTCATGTCGGACTAAGTCCACCTGCAGGGTTTAACATGACAATCCTTATGAGCTCCTCTTGGGGACATTATCAACCTAGTATCTCTAGGACACAGTTTCCTTCTATAATCAACAACACACACTATAAGTGATACCATTTCCCAACTTATCGGGCTTATTGATTCATCGAACTAAATCTCACTCATTGATAAATTAAAGAAATAAATATCAAATATATGTGCTTGTTATTATATCAGGATTAAGAGCACACACTTCCATAATAACCGAGGTCTTTGTTTCTTTATAAAGTCAGTATAAAAGAAACGACCTCAAATGGTCCTACTCAATACACTCTAAGTGTACTAGTGTAATTATACAGTCAAGATTAACTGATACCTAATTACACTACGACCTTCTAATGGTTTGTTCCTTTCCATTTTGGTCGTGAGCTACTGTTTATAATTTATAAGGTACTGATAACATCATCTTCTGCATGTGACACCACATACTATGTTATCTACAGTATAAATTAATTGAACAACTACAACTAAATGTAGACAATTTGACCAAATGTGATTCTTTATTCATAATGAATGTTTACAAAGCTTAGGCTTTCAGTATACACTCCAAATGGATCATGAGTTAAGTATTGACTTAACTCTACATAGTTTATTGAAAAGTCATTCACAATTTGTGATGAACTATCAGATGGATAATTTAGTATCGACCATCCCCAAGATGATAAATATGCTCAAGACCGTGGAGCCTTCTATTAAGGGTGAATAAAAAACTATGATGTTAATAGACTCCTCTAAGAAAGGTTCTGAGAGGAAGCCAAAATATCAGGCTAAAGGAAAGAGCAAAAAGGCCAAGACAGTAGAACTTGCACAAAAGGACTCATACTATCATTGTGGTAAGGTGGAACACTGGCGAAGAAACTACAAGATCTATCTTAAGTCCATGAAGAAGAATAAGGCATCTGATGCCCTATCCTCTTCAAATATTTTCATTATTGATTGTCATGTTATTTCCTCAGACACTTGGATATTGGATACTGGTGTGACTCATATATATGTAATGATATACAAGGGCTAAGAAATAGCAGAAGACTTGTCAAGAGAGAAACAAGTCTGCGAGTTGGGAATGAAGCAAAGGTTGATGCAGTCACCATCGGAATATACTTGTTAAAACTTCCTAGTAGACTTGTCTGAGAACTAGATAATTGTTATTTTGTTCCATTATTAATAAAGAACATTATTTCTATTTCTTTCTTAAATAGAAAAGGTTTCTATTTAGCTTTTAGTAACAATTATTGTTATATAACCTTAAATGACATTCTTTATGGCATTAGAACTTTATGCAATGACATCTATGTGTTAGATATATCTAGCGACGTACTCAATATCGAAAAGAGCAATAAACATGCTCGAATAGATAATCAATTAACCTCTTACTTGTGGCATTGTTACCTTGGCCATATAACAAAGAAATGCATGTTCGAATTGTAAAAGATTGCAGTTCTCGAATCATTTGAATTAGATACATTTGATTCATGTTTAAAAGGCAAGATGACAAAGTTACCTTTTTCTTGAAAGGATGAACGAGTTGATGAATTACTTGAGCTCGTACATACCGATGTATGTGGACCAATGACAACTCATGCATTAGGAAGTTATAGCTACTTCATTACTTTCATTGATAATCACTCTCATTATGAGCATATGTATCTAATGAAACACAAGTCTGAAGCCTTTGAAAAGTTTCTAGATTATCTAAGGGATAATAGTATATTGTCTCAATGGACTCCGCCTTATATGCCACAACATGATGGTGTATCGGAAGGGCATAATCGAATTTTGTTAGACATGGTTAGATCAATGATGAATCGTATAGATCTTCCCAAGACCTTTTGGGGTTATGCACTCATGATAACTGTTTACTTGCTAAACAGAGTCTTGACGAAGGCAATCTCAACTACTCCATATAAGGTATGGACTAGTAAGAAACCCCTCATATCTTATTTGAAGATATGGGGATGTCCTGCTTATGTGAAGAGGACTATATCAGACAAGTTGGACACTAAGTCTGATAAGTGTTTATTTATTGGATACCCTAAGGAAACTAAGGGTTACCAATTCTATCATCCCTTAGAACAAAAAGTGTTTGTTTCAAGGTATGCTACTTTTCTAGAGAAAAAATTTCTCTTATAGAAAGCAAGTGGGAGTATGGTTGAACTTGATGAAGTTTAAGAGACTCTAATAAATATTAATGAGATGCCTAGTCAAGAACCACAACTGATTATGACACAACCTCCTCGTAGATCAGGTAGGACACACAATATTCCTGAGTGATATGGATTTCTTGTAAGAGAATCGAATGATGTGTTACTCATTGAGGATGAGGAACCTACTAATTATGAAGAGGCTCTGAATAGTTCAGAAAAGGATAAATAACTTACAACCATGAAGTTGGAAATGGATTCCATGTATGAAAATCAAGTTTTAAACTTGGTGGACCCACCTGAAGGCATTACGCTTATAGGGTGCAAATGGGGGTTCAAGAAGAAAATTGACATGGATTATAATATTATTACCTACAAGACAAGGTTGGTGGTGAAAGACTATCGTCAAAAGTAAGACATTGCCTATGACGAAACTTTCTCACCTATGACCATGCTTAAATCCATTCAGATACTCCTAGCCATATCAGCTCATCATGTTTATTAGATATGATAGATGAATGTGAAAATAACTTTCCTTAATGGAAATATGCTTGAGGATGTGCATATTGTTGGAGCAATCTTGCTCAAGACATATACTTATTGTTGATGTTTGGTTAAATAAGTTTAAGTTAGGCATTAATTATGATCTAACATAAATGTTGAGTGAGCATATATGACTTCTTGGCAAAAAGGTGACTTAGCATGACAAAGCCAAAGGTGGCCCTTGAAGGCAAGCGCAAGGATGAGGAGTCGTGGAGATGGAAACATCCTAAGGGTGCAAGGCTGATGGAAGGTGCTTGGAGGCCCTTGAAGGCAAGCGCAAGGATGAGGAGTCGTGGAGACAGAAGCATCCTAAGGGCGCAAGGCTGATGGAAGGTGCTTGGAGGCATGAAGTCTAAGCTAAGGAAGTAATTTAAGTATGTAAAGTAATGTAAATTTCAAAACTGTAAAGAAGTTGTGATCTCAAAAGGCATAAGGTATCAGTCGACAGGTACACACACCAGTCGACTGATACCCAGACACAAAACAAACAGAATGTCGACGGCTGTTTGGAATCGGGTACCAGTCGACTGGTACAAGCACCAGTCGACTGATAGATGACCGTTATCACTGGCGGCTGGAAATCTCTCTAAATCTTAAGTGTCGTTGAAGCCCATTAGTCGACTGATAGCTATATCAGTCGATTGATATCGAGAGAAACTATAAAAATAGTTCTTGAAGCTGAGAGAATAATATACTGTTCAAAACTGAAAAAGTGCTCATCAAGTGATCCAAAAAGCCTACAGATTTTGATCCTCTTTCTCCAAAAACCTAGATCTCATTTTGTAAAGAGGAAGAGAAAATTGTGTAAGGATTTCTCCACCTTCGATTATGATTCGAGAAGGAGAAGTTTATAGTGGAGCTTGATTGTGTGGGTGCGTGCCTTGGATTAGTCACCTCAAGGAGGTGGAGACCAAGTAAACCAAGGAGTTAGCATTGTTCTTTTGTTTTCTTGTATTTCCTTTATTTCTATTTGCTTTCGCTAACAAGATTGTAGGTAAAAATCGAAGAAAGGCTATTTACCCCCCCCCCCCCTCTAGCCAATCACAAAGGTCCTATCAATTGGTATCAGAGCAAGGTTCGCATCGGAAGACCTCACCGTCAACTGAAGCATCAAAATGACATTTCAAGAGGGATATAGCACCGCAAGGCCACCCTTCTTTGATGGCAACGACTTTGCATAATGGAAAGGTAGGATGGAGTATTATTTAATGAATGACATTAAAAATTGGTTTAGTGTTGTAGATGGATTCGAGATGCCAAAGGATGGGTCGGGAGCTCCTCTTTCAACCAAGGATTGGACAAAAGAGATGGTAAAGAAGGCTCAAGCAAATGCAAAGGCCACAATAACCCTACAATGTGGACTCTCAAAGGAGCAACTAAGCAAAGTAGGATCATTCAACTCCGCCAAAGAGCTTTGGGAAAAACTCATTGAGTTAAATAAAGGATCAAGTGAATCAAGGAGAGCCAAGAGAGATCTCTTGTTGGGGCAACTTTAAACTTTCACTATGAAGACCAATGAGACCGTGAGTCAAATGCACGGTAGATTCAAGGAGATAGTGAATGGACTTCATGTAATAGGTGAGAAAATTGACAATCGAGACTTAGTAAGGTATGTTTTCCAATCCTTTCCTAGAACCACTTTATGGGCATCAATGGTTGATGCATATAAGGTTTCTAGAGATCTTTCTTTAGTTAAGCTTAATGAATTGTTTTGTGAGTTTGAACTCCATGAACAAGCTAATGTGGTTTCAAAAGAGAAAGGTATGACTCTTATTGTAGAAAAGAAGGAAAAGAAAAAAGAAGAAAGAAAAGAAGGTGGAATCCTCATCATCTGAATCCGAGCAAGAATCATTAGATAGTGATGATGAAATGTCGGCAAGTGAAGTGACACATTATGTCAAGAAGATGATGGGAAGATCAAGGAAATTCACAAGGAAGGATGTGAAGAGAATGTTCCAACTCTCAAAAGGTAAAAGTAATCAAAGTTCAAGTTTTAACCCTAATATCGTTTGTTATGGATGTAATAAGAAAGGACACATCAAGCCAAATTGCCCGAAATTAAAGAAGAAAGAAGAAAAGGAGAAGAAGAAGGAAGCCATGGTGGCCCAAGCTACATGGGATACACCAAGCATAGACTCATCGGATGAAGATGAACTTTGCCATGTCACCCGACACATGACTTTTATGGCTTTTGAATATGACAAAGATGAATCAATTCAAGAGGAAGTGTCAAGTGAAGAAGATTCATCAAATGAAGAGGAATCGAGCGATGAATCATCATCAAGTGATGATGAGGTAAAAGAATCTCCCAAAGTAGAATTTCTATATAAAACTATTGCTCACCTTAAAAATGCCTTTGTTAAATCATAATCTAGAGTGAAGACCTTGAAGGGAAAGCTTAAGTCCATTAAAAATGATACATGTTTATCTAGTGAGTCAAGCATGCTCAAGGAAGAAAATGAGAAATTGAAGAATAACGTGATTGAGTTAAGAGCATGTCTAGAGAAGTTCACAAATAGATCCAAATACTTATATATGATCATTAGAGACCAAAGAGCCGTTTATAACAAAGCGGGAATAAGATATAGACCTAAGGAAAAGGAAGTTGCATACATGTCTCTAATCAATGGTACTAGAAATGATGCACTTAGAAATAATGTTAAAAAGGATCTTAAAGGAAAGGTAAGACAAGCTTGGGTGCCTAAGAAATATTTGAATGATATTTCCGAATTAAGTGAATGAGTATCAAAGAGTTGTGTGTTTTATGTTGTTTAGGTAGAAGAGAAGAAGGATGCAAGTATGTGGATTGTGGATAGCGATTGCTCAAGACAAATGACCGGTGATGTGAGCAAGTTCTCCACAATAAATTATATAAAGAAAGGAACGGTATCATTTGGGAATAGTGGGAAGCTCAAGATTATAGGTAAAGGTACAATTGAGGTATCACCCACAATCATCATTCATAAAGTCTTGTTGGTTAAAAATATGGAGTTTAATTTGCTTAGTGTTAGCCAATTATGTGATGTCGGATATAATGTAGAGTTTCATCCCGATAGGTGTTTAGTTAAGCGCAAGAATCTTGAAAATATTGTGTTAAAAGGATTTAGGAAAGCAAATCTTTATTCTGTTGATCTTTCATATGCTTCTAACTCCTCTATTAAGTGTCTTATATCAAAAGAAGAGGAAGGGTGGCTATGACATTGAAGACTTGGACATATCAATATGAGGAACATAGCCAAGGTAGCCAAGATGGATCTAGTAAAGGGACTACCAAAGATCAAGTACATCAAGGACAAATTGTGCGATGCATGCCAAGAGGGTAAGCAATCAAGGTCATCACACAAAGGTAAAACATTAACTAGCACTTTATTACCGTTAGAATTATTGCATTTGGATCTTTTTGATTGTCATAGAACACCTTCTTTGGTATGTAACAAATATTGTTTGGTGATAGTAGATGATTACTCTAGATATACTTGGGTTTATTTCTTGAAACATAAGGGGGAAACTTTAGAAACAATTATGGGATTTACCAAGAGGGTAGAAAATGAAAAGAACCTCAAAATTGATAGAATTAGGAGTGATCATGGTGGAGAGTTTGAGAATTTGAACTTTTCTAGATTTTGTCTAGAAAATGGCTACAAGCATGAATTCTCTTGTCCAAGAACACCTCAACAAAATGGTGTCATGGAGAGGAAGAATCAAGCTTTACAAGAGGCGGCTAGAACCATGCTCAATGCATACTCCTTACCAAGCTATTTGTGGGCCGAAGCGGTTAATACCGCTTGTTACATTCAAAACCATGTCTTGATTCATAAGTTTTTAGGGAAAACACTTTTTGAACTATGGAATGACAAAATCCCTATAATTCATTACTTTAAAGTCTTTGGTTGTAAGGTTTATATTCTTAATACTAAAGATGACTTGGGAAAATTTAAGGTCAAGTTCAATGAGGGAATTCTAGTTGGATACTCATCTACTAGTAGAGGGTATAGAGTATACAACAAAAGGACTCAAATGGTTGAGGAATCATCCAATGTTGAGTTTGATGAATCCACTAGTACGTACCCTAGGAAATCCTCTATTGATAAGGATATAAGTGAACAAAATCAAGACGTCACTCAAGAAATACAAAATCTACATTTAGGGGATATCGATCAAGGGGGAGGAAGAGATGGCTCGGATGATGAAAGACACAATGTAGAGAATGATCCTCCCAAGGATGATGATTCCATAACCTTGAGGACAATAAGGCATTATCAAGATCATCCTATTGGTCAAATAGTTAGAGATGTGGCCCAAGGGGTAAGGACTAGATCCTACTTTAGATATAATGCTAGTCAAATCACTCTAATATCACAATTTGAACCAAAATCAATTGATGAAGCCTTAGTTGATACGGATTGGATTCTAGCAATGCAAGAAGAGTTGAACCAATTTGAAAGAAGTGACGTATGGAAGTTAGTTCCAAGACCCAATGATAGCACAATTGTTACAACAAAATGAGTTTTTAGGAACAAATTGGATGATCAAGGAAAAGTCACTAGAAATAAAGCTAGATTAGTAGCTAGGGGCTTTAATCAAGTTGAAGGACTTGACTATGACTGATCCGGTGGTAAGAATCCGGAACCCCATAACGAGGGATCAACACCACGGGGAGGTTAAAGGGCCCAGTGGCCCGCCGGAGAAGGACGAGCCGACCGGATTTAGAAGGAAGGGACATCTGGTAGTAAAAGGCACCCTGGTAGGGACCAGGGTTCCGACGCTCAATGAAACAGTACATAATGACCGAGCGGAGGGACGGGCCGCCCGGCCGACGCAGGGAATTAAGGCCGTCCGGACGACGTTCTTCGCCCGGTCGGCCGGATGGACGTCCCGGCCGGGCGGTGGGTAAAGGAAGGGAACACCCTCTGACAGCCGTCAAGTCGTATGGCTACGCCATACCCCTAGTCTGGCGACGGGGTGTCCTGTTGTCCCATCGAAGACATGCTCGGACTGTAGCAGTATGGTGTCAGGTAAGCTCTCTGACAAGTACATACCGAGGTATGGGTTGCTGACACGTCTGCACCTCGGTGAACGTGCATTAGTTCTCTCCTCGCTCTATATATAGAGCCTCTTACTTCGCCGCAGGTACGCGAAAAATCATCTCTGGAGCCACCTTTTGCATTATTTGCTTGCCTGACTTGAGCGTCGGAGGGTCGACGCCGGGAACCCTTCCCGGCCCGACTTCTGTGCAGGTTCGCCGGAGATTCGTGCGACCAGACGGAGGCCTACGTCCTCGACTAGGAGCGCGCCACGTGCCCAGCGTCCTTTGGTTCGGTGATTCGGACAGGATCAATTTGGCGCCGTCTGTGGGAACACTCCTGCATCCGATCGGGAACAATGGACGAAGCTGGACGACAACACATGGTGACGCTTTCGAACGAGGAACTCGACGCTCTGATCGAGACAAGGGCCGCTAAGCTCGTGGAGCAAAAACAGAAAGCCGCATCCGAGCGGCCGGAGCAGCAAGCAACATCAGCATCTGGTGGCCGAACGGAAGCACCACCTGCCACCGTCGCATTTCATCGGGCTCTGTTCCGCACCCCTGAAGCCTTACCAACTCACAGAGATAAGGGGTCTTCTTCGGAGGAAATGCCTCGACGAGACGACAGGAAGGGGAAAGCCCCCCGAGCGGACGCGTCGCCCGAGCGGATCAATCGCCAATTTTCAGAGGCCATTCTACGAGACCCTCTGCCCAAGCACTACATGCCCCCGACGATCGGCGAGTATAATGGGACAACCGACCCGGATGATCACCTGGGTAAGTTTGATAACACGGCAACCCTCCATCAATACACAGATGGAGTAAAGTGCCGAGTTTTTCTCACCACTCTCTCGGGATCGGCTCAACGGTGGTTTCGGAGGCTGCCGGACGGATCCATCACAAGCTTCAAGGACTTCCGAACGACCTTCCTCCACCACTTCGCCAGCAGTCGGCGTTATCAAAAAACAAGCGTGAGTCTATTCGCCATCAAGCAAGAGGCCCGGGAATCGCTTCGAGCTTACATCCAGCGATTCAACCAAGTGGCGATGGACATTCCAACGGCCACTTCGGAAACCATGATGAATGCCTTCACACAAGACCTAGTGGATGGAGATTTCTTCCGATCGCTCATCCGAAAGCCGCCCCGGGATTATGATCACATGCTACATCGGGCCAACGAGTACATTAACGTGGAAGAAGCGCAAGCCGCCCGGAAAAAGGAAACTCCAACCGAGCGGGCACCTATTCAGGCCGAACGGAAACAGCACGCCGCTCATCAACCGCCGAGGGGACCAAGGGCTGAAGCAATCCGATCTTCCTATGACCAGTCCCATGTGCAGGAGGTAGCCGCCGCCCGACCCAAACCGAAGAAGAGGTGGACCCCGATGTTCTGCTCCTTCCACCGGACGGATACGCACAACACAAGGGATTGTCGAAGTCTTCCCTTCGTGGCTCATCCTGTGCCACGGAATGCTGGACGGCGATCTCCCTCAGTCGATCGGCGACAGAGAATTCAGGAAGCCGATCGGACGCGAGTTGATAGGCCACGACAACAGACTCCCGATCGGCATCGCTCTCCTAGGCGAGAGAATCGCCGAGCGTCCAGAGAACGGTCCCGACCATCCGCTCGGGAAGAGGAAAATAAAAGCAACACTTCCCGAGGCGAGATCAATGTCATCGCTGGCGGGCCGACCGGAGGAGACTCCAATCGAGCTAGGAAGGCGAGCGTGCGGCAGCTCCAAATCCATGTCGTCGGTTGCAGCAGAGAGAGAGCAAGCGGACCTGAAATCAGTTTCGGGCCCGGGGACTTGGAAGGAGTTGAAGTGCCTCACGACGACGCTCTGCTCATCAATGCGGTAATAGCCAACTACACTATTCACCGCGTATTTGTTGACACAGGGAGCTCAGTCAACATCATATTCAAGAGGGCGTTCGATCAGCTGCAAATTGATCGAGCCGAGCTGCTACCTATGACGACTCCGCTCTACGGGTTCACGGGTAACGAAGTTCAGCCGGTCGGCCAGATCCGGTTGGCTACCTCGCTGGGAGAAGAGCCGCTCAGGAGGACGAGAACAACAAACTTCGTAGTGGTTGACTCTCCCTCGTCCTACAACGTCATTTTGGGACGACCGGCACTCAGCGAATTCCGGGCGGTCGTGTCAACCTTTCATCAGAAGATCAAATTCCCCATGGAGGACCATGTGGGAGAAGTACGAGGAGACCAGCTAGCAGCTCGGCGATGTTACATCGAGATGGTCCAAGCAGAGGCCAATTCTGCTCGGAAAACGCCCCGAATCGAGGTAAACGCCATCACCGAAAGGCCACCCACTTTAATTTATGAGGAAAAAGAAGAAGTGCAGATTCATCCAACCCGATCGGAGGCCACAACCTTTATTGCGTCCGATCTGGAGGAGAAGCAGAAAGAGGAGTTGATCCAGTGCCTCAGGAGAAATCACGATGTCTTCGTCTGGTCGACACATGAGTTGCCCGGAATTTCGCCAAACATAGCGCAGCATGAGTTGCATGTCCGACCGGATGCTCGGCCGGTAAAACAAAGAAAAAGAGATTTCAGCGCCGAGCAGAACGCCATCATCCGGACGGAGGTAGAGAAACTTCTGGAAGCTGGGCTGGCTAACGTAGTATTAGTCTCCAAGCCGGGCGGCAAGTGGAGAGTCTGCATCGACTTTCGAGACTTAAACAAAGCATGCCCCAAAGATTTTTATCCCCTGCCCCGGATAGATCAGCTGGTGGACTCTATGGCCGGCTGCGAGTTAATATGTATGCTCGACGCCTACCAAGGCTATCATCAAGTGCCGCTCGCCCGTGAAGATCAAGAAAAAGTTAGCTTCGTGACTGCCGACGGCACATATTGCTACAATGTGATGCCGTTCGGATTGAAGAATGCCAGGGCCACCTATCAACGCTTGATGAACAAAGTGTTCAGGGAGCAGATCGGGCGGAATCTGGAAGTCTATGTGGACGACATTCTTATCAAATTAGTCCGAGCGGCCGATCTCTTCAAGGACATGGAAGAAACCTTCTGAACGCTACGCAAATATGGAGTCAGGCTAAATCCCCAGAAGTGCCTGTTCGGAGCAAAAGGAGGACGCTTCTTGGGATACATAGTGACCGAGCGGGGCATCGAAGCCAATCCCAGCAAGGTGAAAGCTCTGCAAGATATGCCGCCTCCCAGAAATACAAGGGAAGTTCAGCGATTGACCGGTCGGATAACTGCTCTGTCTAGATTCATCTCTAAAACCGCCGATCGGAGCCTTCCTTTCTTCAAAATCTTGCGCAAAGCCACAAAGTTTCACTGGGATGAAGAATGCGATCGGGCGTTCGAAGACTTGAAGGCATATCTGAACTCTCTTCCGGTGTTGGCCAAACCAACGGCGGGTGAGCCGCTTTATATGTATTTGTCTTCAACCGAGCATGCGGTCGGCTCAGCATTAGTAAGGTCGAGCGGAGAAGAGCCTGTGTATTTCCTCAGTCACATTCTAAAAGATGCTGAATCTCGCTACACTGGGCTCGAGAAACTAGCATTCGCTCTGGTCCTCGCCGCTCGGCGCCTTCGTCCATACTTCCTGGCGCACACGATCGTTGTCAAAACCAATAGCCCGCTCGGACGAGTGCTACTAAATCCAGAGGCGTTCGGACGGCTCATCAAATGGACGACGGAGCTGAGTGAATTTGACATCCAGTATCAGCCTAGATCGGCGATCAAAGCTCAATCCTTGGCCGACTTCGTGACTGAGGTGCAAAGGCAGGAGTCGGAAGCTATGTGGAGAATATATGTGGATGGATCATCTACTCGGCTTGGAAGCGGAGTCGGAATATTGCTGCTCTCTCCTCAAGAAGAAAAGATGCACTTATCCGTTCGGCTGGATTACAAAGCTACCAACAATGAGGCAGAGTATGAGGCCCTCATAGCTGGCTTGCAGGCTGCCAGGCATGTGGGAGCCGGTCGGGTAACTATTCACTCGGATTCACAGTTGGCCGCTCAGCAGCTCTCTGGCACCTTCGAAATCAATAGCGCTCGGCTTAAACTCTACGCTGAAGCCTTCGAGAAGCTTAAAGCTGAATTTAGAGAAGTTATTGTCCAGAAGATACCCAGAGCGGAAAATCAAGCAGCTGATGAGTTAGCCAAACTTGCGAGCTCAAAAACGCCGGTCGACATACAGCAACCCATCGAAAAAGTACTGTTGGTAGCGCACGTCGACCGGATGAAAGGTCTCACATTTCCCAGCGATTGGCGGACACCCATCATAGAATTCCTCCGTTCGGGCGCCACACCATCCGATGAATATGCAGCCCGGCTCCTCAGAAGGAGAGCCGGTCGGTTTACACTCATCGGAGATCAGCTTTCTCGCGCCCGTTGCTGAAATGCGTAAGCTCGGAGGACTCGGCTTACATCCTCCAGGAAGTACATCAAGGATCATGCGGGGGGCATCCGGGCGGGCGCTCGTTGGCCAAGAAGATCCTCTTGGCCGGATACTTTTGGCCAACTTTACAAACAGACGCCGCTCGGACAGTATCTACACCGCCTTTCATGCGAGTATCACAACTTCTCCCACCGTCCGGAAATGAAGGCGTCAAGCGTTTCATGCCCGTTCGACCAATGGGGAATGGATATTGTCGGTCCATTTCCGATGGCGTCCGGACAGAGGAAATTTTTACTAGTGGCGGTCGATTATTTCTCCAAGTGGGTGGAGGCCGAGCCGCTGGCAAAGATCACTGAACAAATGGTTAAAAAATTCATCTGGCAACACATCATTTGTCGGTTCGGCATCCCTCGCCGACTAGTGTCAGACAACGGGTGGCAGTTCACAGGGAAGATGTTAGAGGATTGGTGCAAGAGCTACGGCATTGAGCAACATTTCACGTCCGTAGCCTATCCCCAGAGCAACGGTCAAGCTGAAGTGGCCAACCGGGAAATTCTTCGTATTCTGCGCGCTCGGCTCGACCATTTGGGAGGAAGTTGGCCGGATGAAGTGCCGAGCGTCTTGTGGGCCATCCGAACGACGCCAAAAGAAGGGACAGGAGTCACACCGTTCCATTTGGTATATGGCGGCGAGGCAGTCATTCCGGTTGAAGTCGGCGTTGAGTCCGCCCGGATCCAGAGCTACGATGATGACAACGCTGAACGGAGGAACATGGAGCTGGATTTGGTAGAAGAGGAGAGGGCAAAGGCGTCCGTTCGGCTGATGGCATACCGGCAGCGGATGAAGCAGAACTACAACCGACGAGTAATCCCCAGATCGTTTCAGGTCGGCGATCTCGTTTGGAAGAAAGTCAAACCAGTCGGCGACGTTGGCAAGCTTGAAGCCCCTTGGGCAGGTCCCTTCAAGGTTATTGAGAAGCTCCGTTCGGGAGCCTATTATTTGGAGGATGAAGACGGACGGCAGCTGGAGCGACCGTGGAGTGCAAATCACCTCCAGCCTTATCGGGCTGGATGAAAGGTGCACGGATGTAATTTATTCTGTTGTATATGCTAGCTGCCTATGTACTTGTGATGCAGGAAGCAAAGAGATGGAAACACATTAAGCATTCTCCGCCGAAAGGATTATTGCATAAGACCCCTTGCCGTTCGGCAGGGGCATATAAATTATCCGGGCCGAGCGCTCAGAGAGCGAAGGCCCCCGAGCCGATCAGCCGGGAGGGGTATATATTTAAGCTCGTGAGCGAATGACCCATGCTGTTCGGCCGGGCATAAATATTGTTCGGGCGCGGGATATGATACCAGGCCGCTCGACCTGGTAAGGAGTTAGCCTTGAAGGCCGTCTAGCCCAGACGTTAAACCGTAGAGCCGCGCCGACCGGCTATAAATATCCGCGCCGACGAGCCCCGTCGTTAAAAATCGAGAGCCGCGCCGACCGGCTATAAATAACCGCGCCGTCGAGCACCGACGTTAAATATCGAGAGACGAGCCGGCGTCTATAAACGTCCGAGCGGAAAGCCGACGAGCCCCGTCGTTAAAAATCGAGAGCCGCGCCGACCGGCTATAAATAACCGCGCCGTCGAGCACCGACGTTAAATATCGAGAGACGAGCCGGCGTCTATAAACGTCCGAGCGGAAAGCCGACGAGCCCCGTCGTTAAAAATCGAGAGCCGCGCCGACCGGCTATAAATAACCGCGCCGAGCACCGGCGTTAAATATCGAGAGACGAGGCGTCTATAAAGCGTCCGAGGAAAGCCGACGAGCCACATGGTTAAAATCGAGAGCCGCCCGGCTATAATAACCGCGCTGCCGAGCACCGACGTTAAATATCGAGAGACGAGGCGGCGTAAATCCGACCGGAAAGCCGACGAGCCCCGTCGTTAAAAATCGAGAGCCGCGCCGACCGACTATAAATAACCGCGCCGTCGAGCACCGACGTTAAATATCGAGAGACGAGCCGGCGTCTATAAACGTCCGAGCGGAAAGCCGACGAGCCCCATCGTTAAAAATCGAGAGCCGCGCCGACCGGCTATAAATAACCGCGCCGTCGAGCACCGACGTTAAATATCGAGAGACGAGCCGGCGTCTATAAACGTCCGAGCGGAATGGTTATAAAGAATACTTAGTAAGTTCTTGCCACAATAAAAGGTGAAAGGAACAGAGATCATCTATTACGCAAGCTAAAAAAGTCATTACAGAGATAGTCCGGGCCGAACGGCGGGAATACAAAAAAGTTTATAAAAACGCTCCTCACACATCAAAATCAAAAAAAGCGTCGGGGATGGTGTCCATCACGCTCGCTAGATCCTCGGGGGGGATGGTCAGCTCGGCAGGCAGGTGACCTTTGGTCTTTAGATATCCCACCGCCGCCTTGATCGCCTCCTCGAACGTGAGGGATATATTGTCGGTGAACTTCTCTCCGAAGCCCTCCGAGCAAAGGAACGCTTTCCTCACTTCGTCAAAGCGGGCCGACTCCCCCTCTTGGTATTCCTTGAGAGCGGCGTGGGCGGCATCGCTGGCGGCTTGGAGCTCTGCCAAATCTCCGTCGAATCTTTGGAGATCCGTGATAACCATGATTTTACTACATTATTTTGATTCATATATGCATGGTTTGATGTTGATTTCATAGGTTAAAATCATGGTTACATCACATTTTGTGCATTGTGTGTATTTTTGGACTTAATTGCAAATTATATTATTTTTGGTATTATTTGATGCTAATATTTGATTCTTATTTTGTAGGCATCAAAGGATCTTAGATTTGGATCTATTTGGACCGAAATTGGGCTCGAATCAGAGTTGAAACAAGAAGATCAAGCTTTGGGTCGATTTGGGCCGTTCATCAAGAATAGGACAGATCTGGACCATCCGTTGAAGATCTGGCCGATCCAACCTAATGGGGAGCAGATATGAGCCATTGATGAAGATCCAGAAGTTTTGATCCAGATCTGAGTTCATTCAGCCATTGATCCAGCCGGATTAATCTGGGCCGTTCATTGAAGATCGGCAGATCTGGGCCATCCAGTGATGATATGATCGATCCGACCTACGGGAGGGTAGATCCAGACCCTAGATCAACATCAGTACCTTCGGATCGGATTTTGGGCAAGCTTTCACCGTTGATTTAGCTCCAAATCAATCTCAGCCGTCGGTTCAGATCTGGAACAGATTCAAAACACAGAAGCTACAGTGTTTTCCAGTGTCGATCTCCTCCGCTGTTCTTGGCGTCGCGCGTTCTTCTTCCGGTGGATTTCGATCCCGATTCCTTCTCCAATCAACCTCTCGAGCTTCAATTTCATTGTAGAGCTTCACAGCAGCACATCCCGATCATCTGGAGCCATCAGAGGGTGTTCCCTCCGGCGCAATCTCTACTTCTGCGATTCTCTGTTCCAGCGCCGATTTGAAGGTGGTCTTCCAATCGGCGACTCCGATTCCCATCAGCAGCATTTGGAGGTGGTCTTCCGGTGTTCCTGAGCTCCATCCGACATCAAACTATCATCCGCAACTCCATCCAGATCCAGAGGACCAGATTTGTAGATTTCCAGCATTTTCGGCCATTTTTGGGTTCCGGGTTGTTCTTAGCTCGCCGGGGGTGGTCTGTCGGCAACTTTGAAACTTCCTGGAACTGATACGCTGTAGAGAGTCTTCATTGAGGTCCAGAGTCGGGTGGTTTCGACTTAGGCACTCTTGTGTGACGGCAAGAGTGTGAAGCTTGTTAGATTGGTTGTGAGTTGGATTGGTTAGGGTTTTATTTCATTTTGTTATTATTTTTACAGCTTAGAACATATTCATTTGATGTTTGTTATGATTTTAGCAAGTAATTTAGTATTTCATTACCTTGTTAAAGCTTGGTTTAAGTTTTATTTGATGCTTGGTTAAGTGTTTATTGTTTAAATTCTAAGCTAGGGTTTACATCTTGCTTTAGATCAGATTTACTTGAGTCTTGTTATTTCAATCTTAGTTTGATGTGTGTTAATGATTTAATTATAATGTAAGGTGACAATGCATTATGGTTTGATTGTTGGCACACAAGTAGATTTCATTTGTTTAGGTTTCACTCTTGTTTTAGATTAATCTCCTTACTGCTGTGTTTTCCTTTGTAGATTTAGATTCAAGCTTAAATCCCCCCAATTCCATTTTTATATCGAAAACCCCAAAAATAGGAATAAAAGACAATCCTAAATTACGTCATATTGTTGGTTCCTCGGATCGATCCTGGGCTCGTTACTACAACGTTATTGCAAAATTAAGGGGTTCAGTGGAAAATACATTTGTACAATTTGATTAGCGGATGTGACAGATCGGCCTTATCAATCCGTCGAGCGGCCCTCCTTCTCGGTGGCCAACAGGGCGTCCAAGTCTTTGAAGCGTTGTTCCAACCCCCTGATCTCCACCTTCATACGGTCCATATCATTGATGGCCTGTTGCTTCCGAGTGGTCGCCGTTTTGAGCTCCTTCTCTCGTTGCTTGATCATCGTTTCAAGCCGAACGACTTTGCTCGCCAAATCGTTAGCCCTTTTCCATTCGGCATCCAGCGATTTTTTGGCCTTCTCCAGAGCGGCAGCCGACTGCCCGTTACCCCCCGCGGTTTTTTGTTTTTTCAACTCGTCCTCCAGCTCGGCCAATCGATCGCTAATAGCGATCTGCTCCACCCAGTTCTACCAACAAATGTCCACAGGTTAGAAACATAATTCGAATATGCAAACAAAGAAAAGGAGAGCATACCCCGGTGGCCTGTTGAAGGTTGCTATCGCCGAGCTGCCCGGGAGTCATCTGGGTTATGCGACGCCGAGCATCTATCCAAGCTTGGGCAAGAGGGCCCGTCAGAGTAATCTGCTGCTCGGGGACCATTGGCCGATCAGCCATGTACGCCCGAGGGAGGCGCAGCAGTCTTTATCACCGCGCTCGGCTCGCTCGAGAAGCGGCGGCCTTATCGGACGCCCACCCGTAAGAGGAGGAAGCTCACCCATCGCGATACTGGCGCAAAGTTGGAAGGCTCGGAGAGCCCTGAGGGGTTGGGGTACTCTCGAGGGAAACCGTCCCGGACAGCACCGGTGCGCCCGCGCTCCGCTCGGGCGGTGGCTCATCAAGTTTAGAGGCAGGGGCAGATTCTGGTCGTCGGCGCTTCCGAGTGCGTGGCGGCACATCATCGGCCGAACGGCCCTCTACCTCGGCCTCGGTAGGAGGTTCCAGGTCGCCCGCGACCTCATTGTGAAAGGCAGGGACATCCGAGGCTTCGGGGACAGTTGGTGCCCCTCACCTTCTCCGTTGGCCGGATCAGATGGAGCAAGGCCCCGCTCGGCGGCCTCCTTGTTCGTCACCTCCTCAATCTGAGCGGCCTTGAGTTTGAGTAGCCCTGGCACGCCACATGACTTCAGCTGCAGAAGCAAAAAATAAATCAGTTAGAACAAAACAAATGGGAAGATAAGGAAACTTACTCATGCTGTAGGGCAGATCGGCTGGGATAGAAGACAAGCCGAATATATGCATTACTCCCGGAAGGAGCATCTCGTCAATATGATAGCGCTGACCGACTAGCCGTTCGACTGCATGGAGATAGTCCGCGTCGCCTCTAAACTTGCCGAGCTCCGGTTGCACGGGCATAGCCGTCTGCCACTTGGTGCGGAAAGTCGGCCGCTCGGGAAAATGTATATAGAAAAAATGCTCCTTCCAATGTTTGTTGGAGCTCGGCATATGATCAAAAAGCACGAAGCCTATCCTAGATTGGAAAACAAAGGTACCCCACTCGGCTTGCTTGGGATAGTAAAAGTAGTGGAATATTTTTGGGTCCAAGGGGATGTTGTTCAGCTTGAACAAAACTATCACTCCGCCCAGCAGCCTAATAGAGTTGGGAACTACCTGGCCGAGCGGAATGCGGAAATAGTTGCAGACTTCTAAGAAAAATTTGTGAGGTGGAAAACGCAGTCCGGCCAGAAATTGGTCTCGGAAGAAAAGCACTGTGCCGGACGGCGGTTCATGAGGCCGATCGGCCGGTGTGGCTAATACTATTTGGTGGTCGGTCGGCAGGTCATAAGTCCGGACGAGACGCAAGGCGTCTTCCTCATCAAAACGGCTCTCCATGGTCGTGTACCATAGACCTGGAGCGCCGCCGGTCGACTGTGAAGTGCTAGTCATGGTCAAGGGACGAGAATATAGGATTCCGAGGGAAGGGGTGAGCAAAGAATGGAGAAAAAGCCGATTGAAGGAAACGGGTAACAAAAAGAAGAAAGCGCTGGGAATAAGAGAAAAGGCCTTACAAACAAAGAAGATGATTGACGAAGGGCCGAGGTTTGCCGAAGAGTTGAGGGGCGAGGTCGCCGGAAGAGAATACGAGCAGAGAAGTGCCGGAGGAGAATGAAGCAGCGAGGCGGCGGCGGAAGCGGAGCCGCAAGCTTTATATTGCCGCCCGGAAGCAACCTCCACCGTCCGATCCAGGTCGTTGATAACGAGGTCATCATCCAGCCGTTCATTTCAAACGGCGGCTGTCCCATCGGAAGTGACGCCACCGCCATGCGCTGACAAGCACACGATCGCCACTCGTCAGCGAGATACTGGCCGCATTTAATGAGCTCCCCTTACCGTGCGTAGTGCACGTGATAAACAGTGGGGGGGAGCATTGGACATGGATTCCGAGAGAAGCACAAGGCACAGACAAGATACTATCGAACGGATGAGCATCCTTATGCCCGGCCGAGCGGATTAATGCAAGGATCATTGCTCAGTCAGATCGGCAGTCCAGTCAGTCGGACTTCACCTCCTTCGACTAGACTCGAGGGGGAGGCAAGTGATCCGGTGGTAAGAATCCGGAACCCCATAACGAGGGATCAACACCACGGGGAGGTTAAAGGGCCCAGTGGCCCGCCGGAGAAGGACGAGCCGACTGGATTTAGAAGGAAGGGACATCTGGTAGTAAAAGGCACCCTGGTAGGGACCAGGGTTCCGACGCTCAATGAAACAGTACATAATGACTGAGCGGAGGGACGGGCCACCCGGCCGACGCAGGGAATTAAGGCCGTCCGGACGACGTTCTTCGCCCGGTCGGCCGGACGGACGTCCCGGCCGGGCGGTGGGTAAAGGAAGGGAACACCCTCTGACAGCCGTCAAGTCGTATGGCTACGCCATACCCCTAGTCTGGCGACGGGGTGTCCTGTTGTCCCATCGAAGACATGCTCGGACTGTAGCAGTATGGTGTCAGGTAAGCTCTCTGACAAGTACATACCGAGGTATGGGTTGCTGACACGTCTGCACCTCGGTGAACGTGCATTAGTTCTCTCCTCGCTCTATATATAGAGCCTCTTACTTCGCCGCAGGTACGCGGAAGATCATCTCTGGAGCCACCTTTTGCATTATTTACTTGCCTGACTTGAGCGTCGGAGGGTCGACGCCGGGAACCCTTCCCGGCCCGACTTCTGTGCAGGTTCGCCGGAGATTCGTGCGACCAGACGGAGGCTTACGTCCTCGACTAGGAGCGCGCCACGTGCCCAGCGTCCTTTGGTTCGGTGATTCGGACAGGATCAATGACAAAACCTATGCTCCGGTTGCGCGATTAGAGTCCATTCGAATCCTATTAGGATATGCCGCTTATATGAGTTTTAAACTTTATCAAATGGATGTGAAATCGGCATTCCTAAATGGGTTTATCAAGGAGGAAGTGTATGTGGAACAACCACCCGGATTTGAAGCCATAGACTACCCAAATCATGTTTATAAACTTAAGAAAGCTCTATATGGGTTAAAACTGTTAGCTAGAGCCCTAGAGCCAATCATTTGATGATTGTATTTTGGACTTGTTGTATCATATTCTATATAAATAAAGGCATTTGGTTTTTTGATTATTATACTTACTTGTATTGGTGCCAAATAAACTAAGTATAATAACGTCCTTGAGTAGAAGGTTCTTACCTATATCAATCGATTGGTTGAATCGATAGTGAGATGATATAAGGAACACTACTCTAAATCATTCCTAGTCGAGTATTAACATTCAGGGATAATGTTAATGAAATAAGACTAGCATGTAGGTCAACTCGATGACTTGATCTCACAAGTCATGGATATAGAGATATCAAGTTGACACATGGGTATGCATTAGAGAATGTATACTGAATGACCCGCCATGAGAAAGTATCATGGATCGTTATATGAGTGTCATATACTTTCTCATGTGGCTATTAGTATGACTACTAGTCCTTAGACTTGAAGTCACCATGGTTCCCTACATAAGGAGTTATGTACTTTAGTTTCGTCAAACGTCACCCGTAACTGGGTGGACTATAAAGGCGATTACTGGGTATGTAACAAATTATGCGGAGGGATGTGAGTGATGTAGATGGGATCTATCCCTCCTATATGATGGGAGAGACATCGATATTCTTGATAGAGTGAGACCACGAAGTGCATGGCCATACCCAAATGAGTCAATATAAGATATTGAGCTCATTTGATTTAGTGAGTCTACTTGGAGTTCAAGATTTAGATTGATTAGAGGATGACACGGTCTATGCCTCACATTGATCAATCTAGATGTCTAGGATAGAAGGACAATGTCACATATTGTGAGGAGTCACAATTAGTAGTCACAAGATGATGTTGGATCTCAACATTCTTGTAACTTGGGTAGTAATGATGTATTGCTAGATACCGCTCATTACTTATGCTTCTAAATGAGTTTAGGGGCATTGCCAACGTTACAAGAACCTATTGGGTCACACACAAAGAACAAGTGGATGGAGATTAGGTTCATATGATGAACCAAGAGGATTAAATTCATTTGATGAATCAAATTGGATTAAGAGTAATCCTAATTGGGCTAATTGAGTTGGACTCAAGTTGATTCATGTGTTCAATGAGTCTAATTTAGATTATGACTCATTGAATCAATTTAATTAAATGAATTAGATTCATTATATTAAATTGACTTGAATTAAATGGTTGGATTAGATCAACCATGAGAGAGATTAAGTCAAGTTTGACTTGACTTGAGAGGAAGATGAAGAGTCAAGTTTGACTTGACTTTATGCCACCTCATTGGTGAGTTGACATTAAGTGGACCAATGATGATGCTCCACATCATCATGGTTACTTAAGTGAAATGCCACCTCATGGGAGTTACCAAGAGTTATGACTCTTGGTATCCCATGGAGGTTACAAACCACTTAATTAGATGAAAAGAGTTTCATTTTGCAAGTGTAACTCTCATTCAAGTGATCTTCCTCCTCCTAAGCTCTCTTCTTGCTCCTTCTCTTCTCTTGGTCGTGGGTTTCAAGCAAGGGAGAAGAAAGGAGAGTGAATCTAATCCAAGGAGAAAGATTAGTGAAAGTCACATAGAGATTTTAGAGGAGTATGTTCTCTTCTTTTTCCTTTCTTCTTCTTCCAATCCTACCCGAGAGCCCTAGAGAGTGCTAGCACACTTGTGATGCTCTCTTCTCCATCCTTGAGTGTTGGAGAACACTTCTTGTTCGTGTGGATATCACTAGAGAGTTGTCTACGTTGACAACTTCGAGATCCGGCGTACTGTTGGACGAGCGGGATTTGCGAGGGCACGCTTCAAAGGTATAAAATGTTTTTCCTTTGTAGATCTACTGTAGATCATAGTTTGAAACTCGTACTCATATTTTCGAAAGTTTTCTTCGCACGGATCCAATGGCTAGGGGGTTTCGGGGTTTCCGCGACGCGAAAAAGCGGTTTTCGTGGCCCGAAAAACCCAACAAAAACAAACTCCCCGGGCTTGGTATGAACAACTCTCATCTTTCTTAATCTCTAAAGACTTTAGAAGAGGAACAATTGACCCGACCTTATTCTTAAAGTCTAAGGATGGAGACATTTTTGTTGCACAAGTTTATGTTGATGACATCATTTTTGGTTCAACAAATAATGAACTTCTTCAAGACTTTATTAAACATATGGAAAGTGAGTTTGAGATGAGTCTCATTGGAGAGCTAAGTTTCTTCCTAGGGTTGCAAGTCAAACAAACAAATGAAGGAACTCATGTCTATCAAACAAAATTTGCTAAGGAACTTATCAAGAAATTTGGTTTGGAAAATGCTAAAGTAGTATCTACTCCTTGGGCACTAATACCAAAATAGATAGTGATCAAGAGGGAAAATTAGTAGACGCAAAGCAATATAGAAGTATGATTGGTAGCTTGTTATACCTAACCGCTAGTAGACCAGATATACTCTTTGCGGTAGGTATGTGTGCAAGATACCAATCATGTGCCAAGGAATCTCATTTAGTGGCGGCAAAAAGAATTTTGAGATATATCAAGAGTACCCTTAATGTAGGCCTTTGGTGCCCTAGAACTAGAAATTTTGATTTAATTGGGTATACTGATTCCGATTATGCGGGTTGCAAATTAGATAGAAAGAGTACTAGTGGTGGATGTCAATTTCTTGGACCTTCCCTTGTAAGTTGGAGTAGTAGAAAACAACCTTGTGTGGCCTTGTCCACAACCGAGGCCGAGTATGTGGCTATGGGTAGTTGTGTAGCTCAATTACTTTGGATGATGCATACTTTAGAAGATTATGAACTTCACTATTCTAAAGTTAAGGTCTTGTGTGATAATGTTAGCACCATCAACCTAATCAAAAACTCGGTGCACCATTCTAGGACAAAGCACATTGAAGTGAAACATCATTTCATTAGAGATCATGTGGCAAGAGGAGACATTGTACTAAACTATGTTGACTCTAAGTCAAATCTTGAAGACATATTTACCAAACCACTACCGGAAGCGGAATTTACTTTACTTCGGAGGGAACTTGGTATCTGCTTTATAGAATAGTGAGTATAGCGTTACATGATCCCATATAACATCAAAATCTATCTTAATGCATCTCTCAAAACCCTTTGGAGTTGTGGTTGTGTATTCTATTTTAGATATTTTGTGGGATGCTTTGGATAGTGCTTTTGGTTCATCATGTTGTTGTGATACACTACCTTGAACCAATATGACATTTGGTCTCATCAATCCTAACTTGGACCAATCATTGGGAAGGCTTGTGCAAAATTAATGTGTACATAGCTCCTTGAATATGATTGGACATTTTCCTCAAAAAGACAATTATCATATCCTATCGTATATAATTTAGGATGACATGGAGAAATACCTTGGAAACACATGCCAGAAAGGTTTTTTTTTTTTTCTAGCATAGGTAAAGCAACTATAAGGAAGTCCTAATTAGAACTTTCTCTCAATAATATACTACATCATCTAACTAGTCTTGACCCTTGTGTCAATCTTGGGATCTGCGATGAACATATTTTTAATTATATTTTTCCCAAGAAGACAATGGTCAAATAGACATCTCCACAAAATCTGGGATTTTTTGGAGGTCTGTAGAATTATCGGTGAGTTTATGAAATTCGGCCTAAAAATGAGGCTAAATTGGTATCAGTCGACTGGATCAGATACCAGTCGACTGGTAACAGTGATTTTTTATGAACATAATGCTTCTGTATGTTTCTGTTTTGTGCACCAGTCAACTGATATATACATCAGTTGATTGATACTCGCGTTTTTATATAACCCTGCGCAGCAGACAGCCCGATGGAAACCCTAGTTCCATCTGTCGTCTGCTGTCGCCTGCGTTCCAGAGCAGCTCCTCGCAGTCCCCTATCTCCTCCGGTCCTCTAAACTCCATTTTCTCCCTCGATCTACTCTTGCCCTCTCTTATTGCCCACTTAGGGCTTCTTGTTGCCTCTCGACGCTAGTCAACAAACCCCTCTCTCGCCACTGCTCCTTACTCGTTCCTTCTTTAAATTAGAAGCTATGGAACGGAGGTAACTTTTCTACCGCCTACTCGTCAAGTTTAGTTGTGGATTAACCCTAATACTTCTTTGTTATGTGCTATTTTTCTTTGTTGTTTTGTTCTGTTTCTGTTTGGGGTGGCATTTGGTCCATATGCATTGCATTTCCATAATTAGGGTTAGGCAAAAGTGTAGGGCTGGTGAGGGGACCTCCCGACAATTCGCCCCCGTGCCTTCGGCGGATAGGTTTCATTCCGAAGCTACGCGACAGCGGTTTGCCAATACTGACTTTGCCATGATGAGTTGTTGGTATATTAATCAGACCTATTTTACTGAGATCATGCCTGATATCATGGAAACTATCCTATATTTTGGGTTAGATAGGTTAGTTCATTGCATGCATACGGTAAATCTGGACCTGTGCAAAGAGTTCTATAATAACCTGCATCCTAGTACCAGCGGAGGTCGTGCATGGGTGTCTCGTGTTGGCGGTATAGACTTTGAGTTCACTCCCAGCATTCTTCGGTCGTTCTTAGGGTGTCGGGCTTCTGATAGCACATTTACGTGTTTTCCTACTGTGGTTGAGCCGTTCACAGACTCACTTTCTCATCTGTCAGTCGAAGTGATACATCAGTATTACTTCAATGCTCCCTGGGCTCCTCTGCGGCGCATCTTTGATGCCACTCGCATGCCCGCCCACAGTAACATTCTTTATAAGATTGTTATTGGGTGTATCCTCCCCATTGTCACTAGAGGGCAAGCCAAGATTCGGTTGCCTCATCTAGTCCTCATGTATGCTTTGGAGCATCGGCTCGACATTGACATTACCCTTCAGATCTTTGAGTCCATCTTGCACTTTTCTAGCCCTATCCAGGACAAGGTGTACATGTCTTTCTGCCACATCCTGATATCCTTCTTTGCATCTCGGGGTATCGATGTTTCTAAGGGTCAACAGCATCAGTTGTCCAAGGACTATGATCAGATTAGAGCCCGCCAGCTATCTCTTGCAGGGATTGAGAGACGCCAGGGGGTGATGGTGTGGCGTGCTCAGGCTGCCACTGACTCTGATGATGAGGAGGAGGCGGATGTCCCTGCTCCAGCACTGGCGCCAGATTCAGCTCATGTGCCCGTCGAGGATCGACTGACTCAGCTAGAGGAGATTGTACGCCAGGGCTTTCAGGAGTTTCGTAGCTTTCGGCAGGATTGGACTGCCGCTTAGCAGCGTCAGACTGCGATGTACGAGATGCTGCAGCGTTGGGATCTGGCTTACCAGGCCCCTCCACCTCCGGCGTCTGGTGACGATCATTAGGCATGATGTCTTGTTGTTTTAGTTGGTGTCGAGATGTATTTTGGCACGGATAGGGTTATTTTCTGTTGTATCTCGAACACTATGGCTCATGACTATGCTAGGTGTAGGTTATTGTATGCTTTCTATGACATTTTGTGACTGGTGTTCACTATTGTAGTTCCCTTCATTTGCGTATGGTTCTCTATTTCTCTCTTGCTAGTCATTAAATTCCTCTATATCAGGATTGGTCTTCTTTCCATGCCTTTCTTATTATTATGTGCTTATCTTTATATTTCTTGATTATCGATTTAAGGGGGAGCTATATTCATGGTGACTTTAGGGGGAGGCTCAATTCATATTAGATTACGGGGGAGTTTAAAATTCTACATATTTTATTTTGATGTATGTCAAAGGGGGAGATATGGCTGGTTTAGGTTTAAGTTAGATATTTTTATGCATATGTCTCTTATTGTGCCTATACTTAGTACTATATGTTTCGTGGATATTATCATGTCTTATAGTTGTTGTATATTTAAAGACCCAACTTAAACAAATTTTGCCAAACATCAAAAAGGGGGAGATTGTTGGAGCAATCTTGCTCAAGACATATACTTATTGTTGATGTTTGGTTAAATAAGTTTAAGTTAGACATTAGTTGTGATCTAACAGAAATGTTGAGTGATCATATATGACTTCTTGGCAAAAAGGTGACTTAGCATGACAAAGCCAAAGGTGACCCTTGAAGGCAAGCGCAAGGATGAGGAGTCGTGGAGATGGAAACATCCTAAGGGCGCAAGGCTGATGGAAGGTGCTTGGAGGCTCTTGAAGGCAAGCGCAAGGATGAGGAGTCGTGGAGACGAAAGCATCCTAAGGGCACAAGGCTGATGGAAGGTGCTTGGAGGCATGAAGTCTAAGCTAAGGAAGTAATTTAAGTATGTAAAGTAATGTAAATTTCAAAACTATAAAGAAGCTGTGATCTCAAAAGGCATAAGGTATCAGTCGACTGGTACACACACCAGTCGACTGATACCCAGACACAAAACAAACAGAATGTCGACGGCTATTTAGAATCGGGTACCAGTAGACTGGTACAAGCACCAGTCGACTGGTACAAGCACCAGTCAATTGGTAGATGACCGTTATCGCTGGCGGTTGGAAATCTCTCTAAATCTTAAGTGCCGTTGAAGCCTATCAGTCGACTGATAGCTATATCAGTCGACTGATATTGGGAGAAACTATAAAAATAGTTCTTGAAGCTGAGAGAATAATATACTGTTCAAAACTGAAAAAATGCTCATCAAGTGATCCAAAAAGCCTACAGATTCTGATCCTCTTTCTCCAAAAACCTAGATCTCATTTTGTAAAGAGGAAGAGAAAATTGTGTAAGAGTTTCTCCACCTTCGATTGTGATTTGAGAAGGAGAAGTTTATAGTGGAGCTTGATTGTGTGGGTGTGTGTCTTTGATTAGTCACCTCAAGGAGGTGGAAACCAAGTAAACCAAGGAGTTAGCATTGTTCTCTTGTTTTCTTGTATTTCCTTTATTTCTATTTGCTTTCGCTAACAAGATTGTAGGTAAAAATTGAAGAAAGGCTATTCACCCCCCTCTAGCCAATTGCAAAGGTCATATCACATATGACATAACCCAAAGGTTTCACATCTATCAACAAGAATAAAGTATGCAAGCTTCAACAGTCCATTTATGGACTAAAATAAGCATTCAAGAGTTAGAATATCCATTTTGATGAGATGCTCAAACAATTTGATTTCTCACAAAATCCAGACGAACCTTGTGTGTATCAAAAGGTTAGTGGGAGTGTGGTCGTATTCCTAATATTATATGTTGATGACATATTGCTTATAAGAAATGATGTGCCACTTCTACAGTCAGTTAAAGTTTGGTTGCCTAATACGTTCTCCATGAAAGATATGGGAGAAGTAACTTATATTTGTTAGTGCAGTGGAGGCCGGCAAGAGGGGAGTGAATTGCTGAAAACACAAAATAAAAATACCCTCCTCGGATTTCAACTCAAAAAAGCAATAGTAAAATAATAACAATTAAATTAACAGAAGTAAAAAGAAACTCAGCAATTAACTTGGTACAACCAAGGAGGTTGTTAATCCAGGGCGATGAAAAAGCGCACTAGAAGAATCTCCTTTGCTGAAGGCGGAGAAGCCTTTTACACACTAACGGCTCAGAACTATTACTAAGAATTAAGTACAGAGTTGATTGTCAAAGTTGTTATTGAATTCCTAGCTCCAAGAGCCTTTTTATAGCTCCTGGAAATTCTATCCCGAGGGTCCAAGGCTCCTCCAACAAGGTTTAAGGTGCCTCCAGCTCGGTCAGCGGATAAAACTTTATCCGCAGCGCAAATGGTCAAAACAGACCTGTTGAAGGCGCCTTCAACAGGGTTGAAGGCGCCTTCATGATGGAGGTGCCTCCAAGCCTGCTGGAGGCGCCTCTAAGCTGGCAGCTCCATTTTTCAGCTTGGTTTCTTTAGCTTCCGATGCTCCGTTCTTTTGGGTGATTGCGGCCAACCGGAATAGGGCTCACTCGAACCCAATTCCCGGCCTTATCCTCGAGCAGCCTTCCGTCCTGGCTTCACGTCCCTCGAACGCCGCGCACGCTCTTCACGCCCACCGGAGTACTCTTCCGCAACTCTCTCGTCCTTCGGACGCACCGAGCCCGTCGGCTCCCTTCTCGTGCCGTCCTTCTCGCTAGCTGTGTCTTCCGCTCGACTTCCTGTGCTCCTAAGCTCCTGCACACTCAGACACAGGGATCAAACACAGCAGGACCTAACAAACTTGGTTGATCACGTCAAAACTACCACGGGGTCCAACAATCTCCCCCTTTTTGATGTGCATCAACCCAAGTTCAAGTTAGGGTTAAAAATAGACATAAACAGTAATTTTAAAGAAAAAAATTACTAAACTAACAAGTTAAGTATAATTTTTGCAATTAGTAAAATTGCAACACTTTTTATAAAAAAATTAAGTTTTCTCTAACTCCCCCTAAACTTGTAAAATTGCAATACTTTTTATAAAAAAATTAAGTTTTCTCTAACTCCCCCTAAACTTGTACTTCTCTCTCCCCCTTTGATCACAGCAAAAATGGGGTCTTAAGAATTTTCAAGTAAGATAGAAGTTTTTGAAAATTTTCTAAGTTTTAAAAATAAATTTTTGAAAAAATTGCTAAGTTAAAATGAATTTTTTAAAAAAAATTTCTAAGTAAAAATAATCCTAAGTAAATGTTCAAATGTTCCCAAAACAAATTTCTAAGTCAAGTGAATGAATTTTTAGAATTTTCCAGAAGAAAATTTCTAACCCAAAAAAAAATTAAGTTAGAATTTTTTTTTAAAAAAAAATCTAAGGAATTTTTGTTTATTTTAACAAATATTTGATAAACTTTCAAAGCATTATTTAATTCTTGTTTAATGCTTTTTCAGAAAGTTAATTAAACATTTTCTTTCAATATTTTAGCTTCCAGGTCGTGGCGAGACACTAGGCCTTCTTGGTTATTGGAGCAACAACCACTTCCTTAGACAAAGCTTCCATAAAGAATTTCAATGTTTAATTTTCTCACTGTAAGCTTTTAATTTTTGAAAAAATTAATTAAGCACAGATTTTGGAACCCAATAGAGGTTCCTACCTACAGGGTTATTCAGATACTTAGGGGGTACATAATTTTTGGGTATTCTTCTAAGTTGACCTTGATGCCTCCTTATATACCAATTTAATTTACCATAAATTCTTAATTTTGAATTTGAAAATTGATTTAAGCATGCATCATTTTTCAATTTTTCAATTTCTAATTTTAAATTTTCATTTTCTGATTTAAAGTTTCATTTTCTTTTTCTAATTTATCTAATTCTCTAGAAAGAGCTTTAATAAATCTAAAAGATTGATTAGGGGTTAGATTGCGTACCTTACTTACCTGATCTGGTGACGCTCCCCCTTCACTACAGCTTTCTTCTGACGTTCCTCCCCCTTCGTCGATGCTCATCTCTGAGCTGGACGTTTCTTCTAGCTGATGGTTGGCCATCAGTGTTAGTCCCGAAAATTCTTCGACTTCCGATTCGGAGGATGACGAATCATCCCATGTGACCTTTAGGTTCTTGTGTTTGGAGGGTTCTGGCTTCTTGTACTTTACCCTTTCTTTCTCCTTTCTCTTTAGCTTTGAGCAGTCATCTTTGATGTGCCCCTCTTCGTTGCAGTTGTAGCAACGAACCGTCCTCTTCTTTCGATGATGCCTCTGCGATTTAAATTTGTTAGTACTAAAAAACTTATTGAAGCGTCTTACCAGTAGTGCCGCTTCGGATTCGTCGACTGAGGCTTCGGAGTCAGAACTGTTCATCTTTGCCTTTAGAGCTATGTTCTGGCTGGTCTTCTCTACTCCATTTGGCTCTGAAACTCGAGATTCGTGAAGTTCAAAAGTCGAAAATAATTGTTCTAACGTACTTACCTCGAGGTCCTTAGAGATGTAGTACGCATCTACTAAGGAGGCCCAATCTGGAGTTCTCGGGAAGGCATTGAGCGCGTATCGAATAGAATCTCGGTTGGTTACCTCTTCTCCAAGGTTCGTTAGTTGCGTTATCAGCTCCTTGATTCTCGCTTGGAGTTGTGCTACCTTCTCGCCTTGGATCATCCGGAGGTTCGTTAACTGGTTCCGGAGGATGTCGCGCTCGCTAGTTTGGTCGAAGTACCTTCTGAAGCTCCAGAATTTCTCCCAGAGATCTTTCACGAGAGCTTCCGATCCGATTTACCTCCTGCGGCGGTAGCACACTGAGCAGGTGGAACTCTGCCTTTCCGTTGGCGACGAAATCGGCTTGCTCCTTCTTGCTCCATGTGTTTTCTTCTTTGTCTTTCGGCGCTGCAAAACCATATTTCATTGTAATAAGAATATCAAAATCCGTTTTAAAAAATACCTCCATTTTGCGCTTCCAAGTGGCGAAGTCTCCGTCGAACTTCGGGGGATGGATGTTCGCTCCGGCCATCGTCTTGATCGTAGTGCTTCAGTTAGCGGTTAGTCCTTCTGAGGCGATCACGCTCTGATACCAATTGTTGGTGCAACGGAGGCCGGCAAGAGGGGGGTGAATTGCTGAAAACACAAAATAAAAATACCTTCCTCGGATTTCAACTCAGAAAAGCAATAGTAAAATAATTACAATTAAATTAACAGAAGTAAAAAGAAACTCAGCAATTAACCTGGTTACAACCAAGGAGGTTGTTAATCCAGGGCGATGAAAAAGCGCACTAGAAGAATCTCCTTTGTTGAAGGCGGAGAAGCCTTTTACACACTAACGGCTCAGAACTATTGCTAGGAATTAAGTATAGAGTTGATTGTCAAAGTTGTTATTGAATTCCTAGCTCCAGGGGCCTTTTTATAGCTCCTGGAAATTCTATCCCGAGGGTCCAAGGCGCCTCCAACAAGGTTTAAGGCGCCTCCAGCTCGGTCAGCGGATAAAACTTTATCCGTAGCGTAAACGGTCAAAACAGACCTGTTGGAGGCGCCTTTAACAGGGTTGAAGGCGCCTTCATGATGGAGGCGCCTCCAAGCTGGCAGCTCCATTTTTCAGCTTGGTTTCTTCAGCTTTCGATGCTCCGTTCTTTTGGGTGATTGCGGCCAACCGGAATAGGGCTCACCCGAACCCAATTCCCGGCCTTCTCCTCGAGCAGCCTTCCGTCCTGGCTTCACGTCCCTCGAACACCGCGCACGCTCTTCACGCCCACCGGAGTACTCTTCCGTAGCTCTCTCTTCCTTCGGACGCACTGTGAGATCTCGGAAAATTTAAATAAATAGGGTTATTTTAGAAATAGCCTTATAAATTTTTTTTCGAATTTTTAGAAATTTTCTGGGAATTTTTCGGAGCTCGTATGGAGGGTTTTGAGGGGATCGATCGGCAGGTTCGGATAAAGCCTATTTGGGATACCCGTTTAGGTGAGGAAATGTTTTAATTATAAATCCTTTTCCATTTCTTTCTTATTCCCAAACGCCGATCCACCCTCTCACCCGAACCCTTCTCTTCTCCGACTCCTCTCCCTCTCGTTCCCTCTTGCGGGCGGATCCGTGCCGATCGTCGACATCGCCGGAGGAGCTCGTCGCCGGAGCTTTCCGGAGATCGAACCAGGAGTTCCGGATTTCCCGATCTCTTCTCCCCTCTCTGCCCCGATCCCCTCTGCTCACACTGCCTCTCTCTCGCGGATGAATCGGAGGCGATGGGAGCGGAGCTTCTCCTTTGGCGATCATCCTCGTTCGCCGGAGCTTGCTGGAGCACGGCGGAGCCTAGATCTTCTTCGGCCGAGGGGTTCTGTCTGGTGAGTTCTGCGGCCGAGTGTCGACAGCGAGGCAGCTAGGGCACGACAGGTGCTCGATCCGTGTCATCTCTAGCCTATCGACCCTTCGTTCTTCCCCCACGAGTTGTTCACAGAGCAGTCCGCGTCTCCTTTCTTGTCGGATTTGGATCGAACAACGCCACCGAACAACGATCCTTAAGGCATCGGATTGCTATGGATTCTTCTTGTTACCGATCACTGCTTTCTTCTTTCTTGAAACTGTGGAGGTGTCGGAGTAAGGTAGAATCTAGGTATGTTGCTTGATTTGTGATCTTCACTATTTAATCTCTCCTTTGTGATCAGATTGAATCCATTGAGGTGAGGTTCTATTCTATTCTGTGGTGTTGATTCTTGATCGCTTTGAGATGTTTATTGCATCAGATCAGTAGGAAGGATTGAATCCAGTGAGGACCTGTTCTGTGGATTTCAATTTGAGTGCTGTGGATTGCTCTTTGATCCAGCAACATCTTGTTTCAAGAGCAACTTGAGCAAAGCAGTGAGGTTCTGTTGCTGTGGTGTTGGAAGTGTGATCGTGAGGTGATTCCTAACAGCAACCTTTGATCCAACAGTCAATAGGTGTTGTGAATCGAGGTATGTGAAGGGATGTTGATACTTGATGTAAATGCATGGAATTGGGTTTATGTGTAGGTTTGATTAGAGGTTGTAATTAGATTTAGATGGTGATTAGTATGATTGATGTGATTAGATATAATTGTTTGAATTAATCTAATGGGGTAATTAGGGTTAGGGTAATTAACCCTAATTAACTGTTAGATTTAAATTGGGAAGGTTGAGATGATATTGATTAAGGTTTTGCCCTAATTTAGTTTTAGGGATTTTATTTAGCTATTCATTTGATTTAGCTAAATAAAACTGTTTGTTTGACACAGGACTCTGATTCGAGACGGGCGTCTCGACTTCGGATTTGGATTGTACCTTCTATTTGAGGCGGGTACCCTTTGACTTATCTTTTGATATTGTCTTATGATATGTATAGTTTATATATAATTACTAGTGATAGATGGTAGATTTATTCCTTCCCTGGTCTTAGCTAGTTGATACCTATCACATGCTTCATCTGCTAGTTGCTTTACTTCAGGATTGGATATTTTATCTCTTGCCATGTGTATATATGTTCATAGAGATGCATATCTATAGTGCTCTACTCGACTGTATTAGTTGCGTTACATGTGTGATACATGCTCTTGGATTCATGATACTTACATCATTGTTATATGTGATGTCTTTGGATTTATGCTGTTTATTTTCATTGTTATTTATGTGTTGGTCTGTTTGGCATCTACACATATGGAGGATATGTTCAGGTATGACATATTATAGCCGCATGCACCATATCGCATGATTGCATGCTGGGCGATTGACGACTCCATTATTGTTGAGCTCGTCGGCCGACTACATTGACCTGCGCACCACGTGACCACTGCATGGGTAGTGGCACAGCACACAGGGTGTGTAGGTTGCTCGGTGGTGCTCCGCTGGAGGCTCCACTCATGGGTAGTGTGATAGGCAGCGTGGTAGCACACCGGGGTCCCTCCCCGTCATTGTGTACCGGGAGATGAGAGCATGCGCTCCCTCCTATAGGGAGGTTGGAGGATAGGTGTACTCCGGTGCATCCCGTCCACTCGGTCACTCTTCAGGGGTAGTGACGGGAGAGTGCACGGTGTCATAGCCCTACCCACGCGGTCTCACCATTGTGTGTGAGATTCTGACTGGCGTCAGGGGTGACCATGTCATTTGCATCATATGCACAGATTGCATTACTTATTATTGATGCATTTTGGTGATTGCATATGATTGACATGCATACAGGTTATATGCTTGTGCTTTGACTATTTTTATCTGTGTATGCTCACAGTCAGTTACACAAGCCTCGCAGGTGAGTACAGTTTATTTCAATTATGCATTTTCTTATTATTCTTGCTATAGACTGTACTTTATGCCTATTGCTAGTTATTACAGTTTATTTCAGCTATGCATATCTGTTATACTGTTAGGAGACTGTACCGTAGGTTGTATTGTTAGTGTACTGTACATTAGGATATTGCTGGTAGTTATATATTGCTGTACATGTCTATTGGATTACCTGCTGAGTTCATTGAACTCACCCCGTTTTTATTACCATTTCAGGTTGAGGCCGTCGGGGAGATTCTAGTCGCTAGCCCCTTTGCCGCGAGGATTTCTAGATATCGTTTTCTGTATTCGTTTTTATACGTATACTTGTGATGAGGGTGTGTATTGTGGACTTTATGTCGAACATTCGGGTTTGCTACTTTGTTTTCTGCTGCGAATATTTCATTACTTCGTGGATTTCGTTTCTTCGTTGTAGTGGAGTAGGATGTGTACGTATATCTTCGTTGATTTCTATATCATCTTTTCTGAATATAACTGCGTGGATTGTTTACTATTTGTGTGTATTGTTCCGGCCGAGTGTGGCCGAGGTATAGATATATGTATACTGAGATTCATATGTTGGTGCAACCTTAGGTTAAGGTTGACCTGGTTGACCTGACTCGAGTTGACCTGACTCGAGTTGTGTTTTGATGTTCGACGATGTTTGACGAGAAGAGAGTTGTATTCTTGATGTTTGACAAGAATAGATGTTTGGGAGATTGTTGGTGCAACCGTAGGTCAAGGTTGACCTGATTCGGTGAAAAGTCCAAGTACGGAGACTTGGCACGGGGAAAAGTCCAAGCAGGTAGCTTGGCACGCGAAAAGTCCAAGTATGGAGACTTGGCACTGGAAAAGTCCAAGTACAGAGACTTGGCACGGGGAAAAGTCCAAGCAGGTAGCTTGGCACGCGAAAAGTCCAAGTATGGAGACTTGGCACGGGAAAAGTCCAAACAGGGAGTTTGGCACGGGGAAAAGTCCTGGTGAGTGAAGCCAGCAAGAAAGTCCCGGTGAGTGAGGCCAGGCAGGGAAAGTCCCGTGAGTGAAGCGGTGGGAAAGTCCTAACGGGATGTTAGGCAAGGGAAAGTCCGGTGAGTGAAGCCGGCGGTGGGAAAGTCCTAACTGGATGTTAGGCATTGGAAAGTCCTAACTGGATGTTAGGCGGTTGGAAAGTCCCGTGAGTGAAGCCAGCGGTGAGAAAGTCCTAATTGGGATGTTAGGCGGAAATCCTGGTGAGTGAAGCCGGTGAAAGTCCCGTGAGTGAAGCAGGGAAAATCCAGATGAATCAAGGGTGATCGGATATCGGTGATGGGAAGTCCAAGTAGGTCATAGGAGGACCGGATACTTGGTACGAAGAGAAAAGTCTAAGTGGGTCAAAGGGATTGACCGACACTTGGTGAGGGAGTCCAGGGAGTGACTGGATGCTAGGCGCAATGTACCAACAGTCAAGATTGACCGGATGTTGGTTGGACTTGGTTTGGGCGAAACCATGAATGGATCGATCCGTGATCGATCCGGATACTCGAATATTCTTATCGGTCCGGTGACCATCAAGAATACATCAAGAGCTCATCAGGATAACCGATCGGTCCGTGACCGATCGTGAGTCGATCGAGCCGAACAGAGCGAGGCGAAGAGGGGCTGATCGGTCCGGGACCGATCAAAGCCCGATCGGTCCCCGCATCGATCAGAGTTCTCGATCGGCGTGGACCGATCAGAGGTTCGATCGGTCCATGGACCGATCGTGACGGAACAAGCGGGACCGATTCATGGAGCCCGACGGTCCACGCATCGATTCAGTACCACTGGCTGCGACGCAACGCCAGATTTCTTCGTGTTTCTTCGCTTTCGCGGGTTATAAAGGAGGGCCGCGAGCCTATCTTCTTCTTCCTCTTCTCCGAACCTTCTTCTTCTTTCTGCAGCTCGCTAAGTTCTTGAAGCTGAAGCTTCGCGTGAGCTTCCTTTGGCCGGGTCACCTGTTGTTGTAGGCGCTTCTTCCAGTCGAAGAGAAGGCAAGCAAGAGTTTTCTTACTGTTGTATTTCTTGCTGTGTTTTCCTTGTATTTCTGTACTCTCCTTACTTGCTGTTGCAAGAGTGTGTTGTGGCGAGGTTTCTCCACCCAGAAGGAGTTTGTATTAGCCGGTTCTCCGGGGACTCATCCACCGACGGATTGACTGGACTCGTCCACCTTACGGACACGCCGAGGAGTAGAAATTTATCTCCGAACCTCGTTACATCGGTTTGTTTGAGGTTTGTCTTCTTTCCCTTTCGTTTCTACGTGTTATTTTCCGCTGCGCTAACCCTACTTTGTAGAAACGCGACGATTTGGGGTCGGCTATTCACACCCCCCTCTCTAGCCTCCGTACGAAGGATCCTAACAAGTGGTATCAGAGCGAGGCCGCTCTTCGACGGATCAACACCCGGGGGAGCACGGGCTAGAGATGGATCTCTATGGAGAAGATGTCACGATTCAACTCTTCTACGAGTCTCACGACAACTTCACATATTGGAAGGTAAGGATGATGTATTTTCTTAGGACTAATATGTTAAATTGGTTTTGTGTACAAGAAGGGTTTTCCCCTCTGATGGATGAGGAAGGAAAACCTATCAAGAAGAAGGAGTGGACGAAAGAGCAAATCCGACAATCCGAAATCAATGACGAGGTAACAAAAATTATTGAATTTGCTTTACCTAATAATGTTTTGTGCAAGATAGATAGGTACAACAACGCCAAGGAATTGTGGAACAATTTGGCAAAATTCCATGAAGAGGAGCCTAGTGAGCCAAGTAGCTCACATCATGGAGGAAGCGAATTGGGAGTTGAGGGCTACTCAACATCCAAGGAAGAAGAGGAGGAGAGCTCTTGTTCAAGATCGAGCAAGAAGAGGCATCTACCTCCGGAATGAAGAAGAAAGCTCATCTACATCCACAACCCTAGGTAACTCAAACACTGTGATTTCAAGCAAATTACACATAATGTGTTTTGAGTGTAGGAAGTTTGGGCACTACAAGAGTAAGTGTCCAAAGAGGGTTAGAAAGACTCCACCGGCACCAAAGGTCAAGGAAGTCGGAGTCCCGACATGCAAGAGCAAGAAGCACGTGGTGTGCTTCCAATGCAAGCAACGGGGACACTATAGGAGTCAATGTCCAAGGGGGAGGCAACCTCACAAGGACAAGAGGCCAAACACATGTAAAGGGGGAGCTAAGGCAAACCCTAAGGTAACATTTAAAGCTCATTCTTGCAATTCTAGTAGGATGCATGCTAGTAGTCTTATTGCCATTGTCAATAATGATAAGCATGTTAACACTAGAAATCGATACATGTGCTTAGGCCAAGCATGTTAGCCTAGATAAGAACAATTCTAGAAATGCTAACCCTAGAATTAACTCATCTAAGGCTAAGGAAAATCTAGATAGAAATCCCAAATCATCTAGACACATGCCTAGGAATACCTCAAAGAAAAATGATAAATCAAAACTTGAGGTATTAGAGAAAGAAAATCAAGTCTTGAGGTCAAGACTGGACTCTCTAGAAAAGGCTCTTAAGGATTTGACTCTAGGGTCTAGGGGTCAAAAACCCAAGTCCAAGGACAAGAAAGGTTTGGGTCACAAACCTAAGTCCCAATTGGTCAAGCCCACTTATCATAATGTTTCATTCGATTATGGAACAAAACTTAGGGCTAGGAAGACCATTACCAAGGTCACAAGGGGAGTCACCCCTATAGTTGACCTTGATGAGACCCAAATGACCAAGGCTTTAAAGCCTAAGAGGGTCATTAGGAGGGTTGTTAGGGAAGTTATCCCTAGTGAATATTTAGTGAACCCAATGAGCTCTAATAGGTATTGGGTTCCTAGGAGCATCTTCTCTACCCCATAAATGGGTTAGAGAGTGTCAACTCCGATTAGAAGGGTAGTTAACCCAACTTTGAGGAAATTGACACTCAAGGAGCATTTTCAAGGTTTTGAGAACTTTTGAAAATGAAATGGAATTATCATTTACTCCTTTGAAGAGTTAAATGTGCCTAAAGATTGAAAATTTCATTTTTAATCTCAATTGACACAATTTGGGAAAATCTAGAGAACTCTCGAGGAAAAATGAAACATGCCAAGTTTTGAGGATAAATTTGATCTTTAAGTGGCATGAATTAATCTAGAGTTCAAGAAGTGTCAAAATTAGGATTTTGGCATTTTGGGGCAATCTAGGATTAAATTTGAAGTTAGCCAAGTGGTTAAGGATACTTAGATAGGTAATCTAGGTATATTTATTTATGCTAAATCTTGCCATGATTGTTTGCCCTCACATGTCATGACATCATGTTTAGTTTTATTATCATTTGAAATGTCATGATAATGCTTAGGCTAGTTTTTATGTCATGTTTATTTAAGTTTCAAACTTTATGCCATGACATCATGACATTGGCACATGTTTTCATTTATGATACCATTTTATGCCATGTCATCATCTCTTGCATTAATAATCAATTGAATTGATTTAAGGATGAAAAACATATTTTGATATTGAGATCAAATTTGTATTTAGAAAATGCATGAGACCTTAGTCTAAGATACCTAAACCCATATCTCACATCAAAATTGCCATTGATGTGTTTGATACACTTTAGATGTGTGTGAGATATTAGGATCATGAATTAGGATCAAGGTGCATAGTTCTTGTACCTAGATGAGCCTAATTCAAGAAATGGAGGATCATAGGGAAAGCTTGTGTACAAGTCATGTACATTTAGCCCTAAGATTATGGTCCTAAATTAAAAGGTTTAAAATCATTTTGAAATTGATTTGGAAAACCTTGATGAAGCCATCTTAGTGATTGCATTCATCATTGAACATTGTGATACAAAGTTGAGTTAAACTTGAACTATTTCAAAGTTTTTGAACTTTGTATCAAGATTTGAAAATGGAAGTTATTCTCATAGAAAACTATTTTTCCTTGATAGTATATGGTATGAGGAATGTATCCTCAAAATTTTATAATTTTTGGAATTTTCTGGAATTTGTTGTGAGTTTCTGAATTTCGGGAGAAGGAAATCAGAAACCGTCTGATCCAACTTGGATCGGTCACTGGACCAATCCAGGGAAGGCTGGATCGGTCTGGGGACCGATCCAGAGGGGTTCTGATCGGTCCGGTGACCGATCAGGCGTGCTGAATTTGCTGAATTTCGGCTGTGGTATGAAATTTCAGCTGTGGGAGTTGAGTTTCGGGTTTCTAAAGGTTTGAAACTCTCCAAGACATTGTTGGTGCAATGGTCAAGGGGGAGTTGACCTTTAGGGGGAGTCTTAACTAATTGTCAAGGGGGAGTTGACTTTTAGAGGGAGTTTTTACTCCTTAAGACTTTTGAGGATTAGTGATATGGAATTGTCACTAAGTTGAGTGTTGATTTTAGTATCAAAGGGGAAATTAAGGGTTTCAATGAAAGTTATGGGACTTTCATTAGGAAGAAACTCTTGACCTTGATTCCCTCTTTTTAATGTGTGTCAAAAAGGGGGAGAGATGTCCCAAGGGGGAGAGTGTAGGTTTTGGAAGAATGTTCAAGGAAGAACATTGGAAAACCTAAGTTAGGTTATCGGGTTAACCTAACTTGATTTTGGATTTTGTCAAACATCAAAAAGGGGGAGATTGTTGGTGCAACCTTAGGTTAAGGTTGACCTGGTTGACCTGACTCGAGTTGACCTGACTCGAGTTGTGTTTTGATGTTCGACGATGTTTGACGAGAAGAGAGTTGTATTCTTGATGTTTGACAAGAATAGATGTTTGGGAGATTGTTGGTGCAACCGTAGGTCAAGGTTGACCTGATTCGGTGAAAAGTCCAAGTACGGAGACTTGGCACGGGGAAAAGTCCAAGCAGGTAGCTTGGCACGCGAAAAGTCCAAGTATGGAGACTTGGCACTGGAAAAGTCCAAGTACGGAGACTTGGCACGGGGAAAAGTCCAAGCAGGTAGCTTGGCACGCGAAAAGTCCAAGTATGGAGACTTGGCACGGGAAAAGTCCAAACAGGGAGTTTGGCACGGGGAAAAGTCCTGGTGAGTGAAGCCAGGCAGTCGCAAAGTCCTGGTGAGTGAGGCCAGGCAAGGGAAAGTCCTGGTGAGTGAAGCCAGGCAGTGGGAAAGTCCTAACTGGGATGTTAGGCAGTGTGGAAAGTCCTGGTGAGTGAAGCCAGGCAGTGGGAAAGTCCTAACTGGGATGTTAGGCAGTTGGAAAGTCCTGGTGAGTGAAGCCAGGCAGTGAGAAAGTCCTAACTGGGATGTTAGGCAGTGTGGAAATCCTGGTGAGTGAAGCCAGGTGAAAGTCCTGGTGAGTGAAGCCGGGCAAGGGAAAATCCAGATGAATCAAGGGTGATCGGATATCTGGTGATGGGAAGTCCAAGTAGGTCATAGGAGTGACCGGATACTTGGTACGAAGAGAAAAGTCTAAGTGGGTCAAAGGGATTGACCGGACACTTAGCGGGGAGTCCTAGCAGGTCAAGGGAGTGACTGGATGCTAGGCGCAATGTACCAACAGGTCAAGATTGACCGGATGTTGGTTTGGACTTGGTTTGGGCGAAAACCATGAACTGGATCGATCTGGTGATCGATCCAGTGATACCTCGAATATTCTGATCGGTCTGGTGACCGATCAGTAACACATCAGTAGCCTACTGTGTGATAACTGATCGGTCTGGTGACCGATCAGGAGTCGATCAGAAGCCGAACAGGAGCGAGGCGCTAGTTGGATGAATCGGCGACCGATCAGCACAAAGCCTGATCGGTCCCCAGACCGATCAGGAAGTTCCCTGATCGGTCTGTGGACCGATCAGGAGGTTCCCTGATCGGTCCATGGACCGATCAGGGACGGAACAGAAGCGAAGGGACCGATCCACATGGAGCCTGATCGGTCCACAGACCGATCCAGGCACTAGCCGTTGCGACGCAACGGCTAGATTTCTTCTGTGTTTCTTCGCTTTCTTCGCAGGTTATAAAAGGAGGGTTGCTGCTGCGAGCCTATCTTCTTCTTCCTCTTCTCCGAACCTTCTTCTTCTTTCTGCTGCTGAGCTCTGCTGAGTTTTTGAAGCGTTGAAGCTTAGCGTGAGCTTCCCTTTGGCTGGGTCACCTGCTGTTGTAGGCGCTTGGAGCTGCTGCTTCTTCCAGTCGAAGAGAAGGCAAGCAAGAGTTTTCTTACTGTTGTATTTCTTGCTGTGTTTTCCTTGTATTTCTGTACTCTCCTTACTTGCTGTTGCAAGAGTGTGTTGTGGCGAGGTTTCTCCACCCAGAAGGAGTTTGTATTAGCCGGTTCTCCGGGGACTCATCCACCGACGGATTGACTGGACTCGTCCACCTTACGGACACGCCGAGGAGTAGGAGTTTATCTCCGAACCTCGTTACATCGGTTTGTTTGAGGTTTGTCTTCTTTCCCTTTCGTTTCTACGTGTTATTTTCCGCTGCGCTAACCCTACTTTGTAGAAACGCGACGATTTGGGGTCGGCTATTCACACCCCCTCTCTAGCCTCCGTACGAAGGATCCTAACTTGTCACCCGTACAGGGGAGATGCTGCCGAAATTTCTTCGGACAGGGACTACCTGGGGCGTGACAATTTATTTGGTATCAGAGCTAGGCTCACGATACTTGCTCTTCGTTTTGGATTTTCGAGGTTTATCTGATACCAATTTATTTGTTATCAGAGCCGGTTGCGATACCTGCTCCAGATTCATGAGTTTATTTGATACCAATTTATTTGGTATCAGAGCGGGTTTACGGTATCTGCTCTTTGTGTATTGGGTTCTTGAGTTTATCTGATACCAATTTATTTGGTATCAGAGCAAAGTTTTACGATATTTACTTGTCGGGTTTCGGATTTACGAGGCTTACTTTCGTGAGTATTTCTCGGTATTTTCGGATTTGTCCGGAGTTCCGTCGATTTTATCATTTCGGAATTCCGAGGTATTTTGACAAGGTTTTATTGGTTCTATTTGGGGCTAAGCAGCGACAGGACATCTCCAGACGACAAATAGGTAAAACAGGTAACTTTATAGTTTTTATACCTGTAGTGATATCTGGGTAATATTTTGTTTACTGATATGGTACATACACGTGTTTCGATATTTAGACGTGGTCATCCACGTAAGAGGCCGATAGATTCTCTGGAGATAGAGTCTCCAGAGAGATCTGCTAGGGTCGAGCTTGTCTGTCAGGGACAAACTCGTCAGGATATTATAGGCACGTCGGATTATAAGATCCCGACGGTTCCGACTTCAGAGGTGCATGCCTCGACTGTACCACTAATGGTATCACCTTTAGTATACTCGGTACCCCCTCCAGTCGTGCCTACTACTGTGTACTTGAGGTACGAGATGAGGCAGATATCTGGTGGGACACAGCGCTCCATTATAGGGAGCAGCATATTTCCTGGACGAGAGTTAGGGAGGCATTTGAGAGTCAGTATTTTCTCCGGGCGTATCAGCTGACACGTCGGCAGGATTTTCTGAGTCTTCGACAGAATAACCGTTCAGTGATGGAGTATAATGCCGAATTTAATTGGTTGGCCAGATTCTGTCCTGAGTTAGTTGCCGATGACAGATCTCGTATGCTTCAGTTTGTCCAGGGACTGGACGGGCATCTTCAGTTGAAGATTTCTGGCTTTAGTACTTCATCATACACCGAGACACTGGATAGAGCTCTCATGATTGAGTCTACTCATCGGGGAGTGAATGCAGATAAGAAGAGGAAGCAGACTGATCGGACTTCCGGACAGAGCCAGCAGCCACAGACTACTGGACAGCAACAGAGCGATCGCACTCAGACGGGTCAGAGTACTTCTGGGTCATCTGGACGACTCCAGAAGTCAGGACCATCTTCATCTAGATGCTCCCGGTCTTCTTAGCAGAACCGGAAACAGTCCACCGGTGGCTCTCACTGTACCCGATGCGGATTCCGTGATCACATCATCTCGGCATGTACTCTGGGACAGTCAGTTTGCTATTAATGTAAACTGCCTAGGCACGTGAGCCGAGACTGTTCACTGAAGGCTCAACATGTAGCTTCCGGGATTTCTATTCCAGGAGGACAGTTTGATCAGTTTGGGACTCAGCGAGGTGGGTCGAAAGCCCAATCTTCGCAGCGTCGGCAGAGGACAACTCCCCTTGCAGCAGCTGCATATGACATGCACGGGCAGGAGCATTCCGGTGTTCTTGTGGAGAACCCCACGGTATTTCGCCTTTGCATTCTCCAGTACTATTCGTCAAGAAGAAGGATGGTACTCTGAGGTTGTGCATCGATTATAGGCAGCTGAATGCAGTGACTATCAGAAATAAGTACCCCTTGTCACGGATTGAGGATTTATTTGATCAGCTTAGAGATACATCAGTGTATTCTAAGATTGATCTGTGATCTGGATATCATCAGCTGAGAGTCAAGGATTCAGATATTCAGAAGACAGCTTTCCGCACCAGATACGGACATTACGAGTTTTTGGTAATGCCATTTGGGCTTACCAATGCTCCAGCAGTATTTATGGATTTGATGAACCGTATCTTTTTGGAGTATCTGGATCAGTTTGTGATTGTATTTATCGATGACATATTGATCTATTCACGTTTCGAGGAGGAACATGCGCAGCACCTTCGCATAGTCTTGGAGACTCTTAGACGACATCATCTGTATGCGAAGTTCAGCAAGTGTGCATTTTGGCTTTCTTCAGTTGGTTTTCTAGGACATGTGGTTTCTAGCCGAGGTATTTCAGTAAATCCTCAGAAGATCGAGGCTATCACCAGCTGGGAGTAGCCGAAGTCAGTCCAGGAGATTTGCAGTTTCTTGGGTTTGGCTGGATATTACCGACGATTCGTTGAGGGTTTCTCCAGTATTGCTATGCCGTTGACACGTCTGACTAGGAAAGGCGTGAAGTTCACATGTGGTCAGAGGCTTGCGAGACTAGCTTCCAGGAGCTGAAGCGAAGATTAGTATCAGCACCAGTTTTGGTTTTACCTTCTAGTGATGACGGATTTGTACTTTACACAGACGCATCTCTTCAGGGTTGGGCGCTGTTTTGATGCAGCACGGTAGGGTAGTCTCCTATGCTTCTCGTCAGTTGAAGGAGCATGAGTAGAACTACCCAGTACATGATTTAGAGCTAGCCGCTATTATCTTTGCTTTGAAGATTTAGCGACATCATCTTTATGGTATTACTTTTGAGATTCTTACTGATCATAAGAGTCTCAAATATATTTTTACACAGAAGGAACTCAATCTCCGACAGAGGAGATTGATGGAGTTTCTGAAGGACTATGATTGTACTATTAGCTACCATCCGGGTAAAGCTAATGTGGTTGCTGATGCACTTAGCAGGAAGTCCAGAGGGACTTTAGCTTGTCACCGAGTTTTAGTCACGGACTTGATTCAGGGATTCTCCGAGTTGGGCCTCGAGGAGCAGGGACGGACAGAGCAGGGTATTTTTGTTACCATGGTTGCTCAGTCGTCGATCAGGATGAGGATTCGAGAGGCCCAGGCCGGAGATCAGCATTTACAGTTCATTAGTAGCCAGATAGCTTCCGGACAGCAGACCGAGTTTACACGAGATGACGAGGGTATTGTTTATTTTCGAGGCAGATTATGTGTGCCGCAGTCTCACCCGGTCATGGAGGAGTTACTTTAGGAGGCTCATCGTTCTAGATTTGCTATCCACCCAGGTGGGACCCGTATGTATCGAGATTTGAGGCGTTCCTATTGGTGGAACGGTATGAAGAAAGACATCGCGGAGTTTGTAGCCAGATGTCTTGTCTGTCAGCAGGTGAAGGCTGAGCACCAGAGACCTGCTGGATTACTTCAGAGGATCCCTATTCCCGAGTGGAAGTGGGAGCACATTACTATGGATTTTGTGGTAGGATTGCCTAGGACTCGACAAGGCCATGATGCGATTTGGGTAATCGTTGACCGATTAACCAAATCCGCACATTTTATAGCGATCCAGAAGATTGATTCTCTGGATCGATTAGCAGAGTTATATTGTTGTGAGATTATCAGGTTGCATGGTGTTCCTTTGAGCATTATATCTAATAGAGACCCACCCACGGTCCACGTCCCGATTCTGGCAGAGTCTGCAACAGGCCTTGGGCACACAGCTTCGTTTCAGTACGACATTCCATCCGCAGACAGATGGGCAGTCAGAGCGGACCATTCAGACTTTAGAGGACTTGCTGAGGTCTTGTGTTATGGACTTCGGGGGCAGCTGGGAGGACCACCTGCCATTAGTGGAGTTCGCCTACAACAACAGCTATCATTTGGCTATCCAGATAGCACCGTTTGAGGCGTTGTATGGTAGACCTTGTCGGACACCCACCCTCTGGGAGGAGGTTGGGGAGGTCCAGTTGGTAGGACCTCAGAGAGCTCAGCAGGATGCAGAGTTAGTTCGTACTATCAGACGGAGGATGTCAGAGACTCAGGACCGTCAGAAGAGTTATGCTGATCAGAGACGGAGACCCCTGGAGTTCTCCATTGGTGATCATGTATTTCTTAGAGTTTCACCCACAAAAGGGGTGAAGAGATTTGGTCTTCGAGGTAAGTTAGCTCCACGATATATTGGGCCATTCTAGATCTTGGAGAGGATTGGAGCAATAGCTTACCGTCTTGCGCTACCACCATCTCTAGCTGGCATTCACGATGTATTCCATGTATCTATATTGAGGAGATATGTATCCGCTCCGACACATGTACTGTCAGATATATCAGTTCATATTCAGCCTGACGTTACTTACGAGGAGGTTTCGGTACGGATTTTGGACCATAGGGAGCGTCAGCTCCGGAACCAGACGGTCTGGCTAGTTAAAGTCGGATGGCAGTATCATTCTGACGAGAAGGCTACTTGGGAGCTGGAGGATACGATCCGAGCTCGATACCCCCATCTTTTTACTTGAGGTATGTGGGTTAGAGTTTCTTTCAGCATTTATACTGTTTGGTTATATTATAGTGTTTGCTGTTAGTTATAGCGAAATTTGGGGACCAAATTTTTATTAGTAGGGGAGGATGTGAGATCTCGGAAAATTTAAATAAATAGGGTTATTTCAGAAATAGCCTTATAATTTTTTTTCCGAATTTTTAGAAATTTTCTGGGAATTTCGGAACTCGTATGGAGGGTTTTGAGGAGATCGATCGGCGGGTTCGGATAAAGCCTATTTGGGATACCCGTTTAGGTGAGGAAATGTTTTAATTATAAATCCTTTTCCATTTCTTTCTTATTCCCAAACGCCGATCCACCCTCTCACCCGAACCCTTCTCTTCTCCGACTCCTCTCCCTCTCGTTCCCTCTTGCGGGCGGATCCGTGCCGATCGTCGACATCGCCGGAGGAGCTCGTCGCCGGAGCTTTCCGGAGATCGAACCAGGAGTTCCGGATTTCCCGATCTTTTCTCCCCTCTCTGCCCCGATCCCCTCTGCTCACACTGCCTCTCTCTCGCGGATGAATCGGAGGCGATGGGAGCGGAGCTTCTCCTTTGGCGATCATCCTCGTTCGCCGGAGCTTGCTGGAGCACGGGGGAGCCTAGATCTTCTTCGGCCGAGGGGTTCTGTCCGGTGAGTTTTGCGGCCGAGTGTTGACAGCGAGGCAGCTAGGGCACGACAGGTGCTCGATCCGTGTCATCTCTAGCCTATCGACCCTTCGTTCTTCCCCCACGAGTTGTTCACAGAGCAGTCCGCGTCTCCTTTCTTGTCGGATTTGGATCGAACAACGCCACCGAACAGCGATCCTTAAGGCATCGGATTGCTATGGATTCTTCTTGTTGCCGATCACTGCTTTCTTCTTTCTTGAAACTGTGGAGGTGTCGGAGTAAGGTAGAATCTAGGTATGTTGCTTGATTTGTGATCTTCACTATTTGATCTCTCCTTTGTGATCCGATTGAATCCATTGAGGTGAGGTTCTGTTCTATTCTGTGGTGTTGATTCTTGATCGCTTTGAGATGTTTATTGCATCAGATTAGTAGGAAGGATTGAATCCAGTGAGGACCTGTTCTGTGGATTTCAATTTGAGTGTTGTGGATTGCTCTTTGATCCAGCAACATCTTGTTTCAACAGCAACTTGAGCAAAGCAGTGAGGTTCTGTTGCTGTGGTGTTGGAAGTGTGATCGTGAGGTGATTCCTAGCAGCAACCTTTGATCCAACAGTCAATAGGTGTTGTGAATCGAGGTATGTGAAGGGATGTTGATACTTGATGTAAATGCATGGAATTGGGTTTATGTGTAGGTCTGATTAGAGGTTGTAATTAGATTTAGATGGTGATTAGTATGATTGATGTGATTAGATATAATTGTTTGAATTAATCTAATGGGGTAATTAGGGTTAGGGTAATTAACCCTAATTAACTGTTAGATTTAAATTGAGAAGGTTGAGATGATATTGATTAAGGTTTTGCCCTAATTTAGTTTTAGGGATTTTATTTAGCTATTCATTTGATTTAGCTAAATAAAACTGTTTGTTTGACACAGGACTCTGATTCGAGACGGGCGTCTCTCGACTTCGGATTTGGATTGTACCTTCTATTTGAGGCGGGTACCCTTTGACTTATCTTTTGATATTGTCTTATGATATGTATAGTTTATATATAATTACTAGTGATAGATGGTAGATTTATTCCTTCCCTGGTCTTAGCTAGTTGATACCTATCACATGCTTCATCTGCTAGTTGCTTTACTTCAGGATTGGATATTTTATCTCTTGCCATGTGTATATATGTTCATAGAGATGCATATCTATAGTGCTCTACTCTACTGTATTAGTTGCGTTACATGTGTGATACATGCTCTTGGATTCATGATACTTACATCATTGTTATATGTGATGTCTTTGGATTTATGCTGTTTATTTTCATTGTTATTTATGTGTTGGTCTGTTTGGCATCTACACATATGGAGGATATGTTCAGGTATGACATATTATAGCCGCATGCACCATATCGCATGATTGCATGCTGGGCGATTGACGACTCCATTATTGTTGAGCTCGTCGGCCGGCTACATTGACCTGCGCACCACGTGACCACTGCATGGGTAGTGGCACACCACAGTGGGTGTGTAGTGGCGTTGCTCACCGAGGCTCCACATGGGTAGTGTGATACAGCGTGGTAGCACCGGGGTCCCTCCCCGTCATTGTGTACCGGAGATGAGAGCATGGCGCTCCCTCCTATAGGGAGGTTGGAGGATAGGTGTACTCCGATCCCGCCCACTCGGTCACTCTTGGGTAGTGACGAGAGTGCACGTGTCATAGCCCTACCCACGCCGGTCTCACCATGTGTGTGAGATGACTGCGTCGGGGTGACCATGTCATTTGCAGCATATGCACAGATTGCATTAATTATGATTGATGCATTTTGGTGATTGCATATGATTGACATGCATACAGGTTATATGCTTGTGCTCTGACTATTTTTATCTGTGTATGCTCACAGTCAGTTACACAAGCCTCGCAGGTGAGTACAATTTATTTCAGTTATGCATTTTCTTATTACTCTTGCTATAGACTGTACTTTATGCCTATTGCTGGTTATTACAGTTTATTTCAGCTATGCATATCTGTTATACTGTTAGGAGACTGTACCGTAGGTTGTATTGTTAGTGTACTGTACATTAGGATATTGCTGGTAGTTATATATTGCTGTACATGTCTATTGGATTACCTGCTGAGTTCATTGAACTCACCCCGTTTTTATTACCATTTCAGGTTGAGGCCGTCGGGGAGATTCCAGTCGTTAGCCCCTTTGCCGCGAGGATTTCTAGATATCGTTTTCTGTATTCGCTTTTATACGTATACTTGTGATGTGGGTGTGTATTGTGGACTTTATGTCGAACATTCGGGTTTGCTACTTTGTTTTCCGCTGCGAATATTTCATTACTTCGTGGATTTCGTTTCTTCGTTGTAGTGGAGTAGGATGTGTACGTATATCTTCGTTGATTTCTATATTATCTTTTCTGAATATAACTGCGTGGATTGTTTACTATTTGTGTGTATTGTTCCGGCCGAGTGTGGCCGAGGTATAGATATATGTATACTGAGATTCATATTGTCACCCGTACAGGGGAGATGCTGTCGAAATTTCTTCGGACAGGGACTACCTGGGGCGTGACACGCACCGAGCCCGTCGGCTCCCTTCTCGTGCCGTCCTTCTCGCTAGCTGCGTCTTCTGCTCGACTTCCTGTGCTCCTAAGCTCCTGCACACTCAAACACAGGGATCAAACACAGCAGGACCTAACCAACTTGGTTGATCACATCAAAACTACCACGGGGTCCGACAATATTCTCGGGATAAAAATCTATAGAGATAGATCGAAAAGGCTGCTTGGTCTTTCATAGTCGACATATAAAGATAGAGTGCTAAAATAATTTAGCATGTCTGAATCCAAGAAAGGTTTCATACCTATGAGGTATGGAATTCAACTTTCAAAATCTATGTGCCCACGCACAGAAGACGAGAGGATTTGCATAGATAAGATACCTTATGCGCCCACAATAGGATCTATCATGTATGGTATATTATGTACAAGACTCGATGTATCATATGCTCTGGGTATTACGAGCAAATACCAGTTTGATCCAGGAATGGATCATTAGGTGGCTGTCAAGATGATCCTTAAGTACTTAAGAAGAACTAAGGATATGTTCTTGGTTTATGGAGATGATGATATGATCATACGCGGATATATATATATGCTAGTTTCTAGATGGACAAGGATGACTCCAAGTCTCAGTCTGGATTCATATTCATATTAAATGGAGGCGCAGTTAGTTGGAAAAGTTCCAAGCAAGACACTGTTGCAGATTCTACCTGTGAGGCGGAATACATTGCAACTTCTAAAGCAGCAAAAGAAGCGGTTGGATCAAGAAGTTCGTTACTAAACTTGGAGTGGTTTCATCCATTGTTGAAGCATTACCTATTTATTGAGACAACACTAGAGCCATTGCACAAGCAATAGAACTGAGGTCTCATCAACGATCAAAACATATGCTTCGCCATTATCGTCTAATTAGGGAGATCGTTAGTAGGAAAGAAATACAACTCAAGAAAATTCCCACTAAAAGGAATCTAGCGGATTCTTTTGACAAAGGCTCTACCACAAAGCAAGTTTGAGAGTCACGTCTATGCTTACGATTTAGGACACTGTGCCGATTGACTTTAGGCCAAGTGGGAGTGTTAGAATTTGAGGGATGTCCTAAGGCAACCACCTTATAGTTTTTTCTATTTATTTGATAAGTATAAATTTACTATTTGAGTGCATATTATATGTTTAATTGTCTTAAACTCGTTTACTGAATGCCCATAATATAATTTATAGCATGAGAGAATTTATGATTGGATCGCAACTAGTGATTATCTCTACATGTACAATTATGAATATATTAAAATTTTCCTAGTCATTGAATTAATGTATTCGTACACCATCAATTCTATAAGAGTAGCATGAGTTATACTCTTTAGTTCGGCCAAGCAGCTATTTTTTCACTGGTTGGAGACATTGGGATGTTGAAAATTAAACATGGATGTTGGTTATGGTAACTAGTTTATTGGAGTGACTCGCTGTAAGACTTCATATGGTTCTCTACATATATATAGATATATCTGTGAAGTTCTTACTGCAGCACGAGTGCAAGTTTCTTTCGACTTGAGGTATACACGTCATCTTAGTCATAGAGACTTATACTTTGACATCTTAAGTAAACATCTCATTGAGGTGTGGATCCGGAATGATTGGGTATAAGTTAAAGTTCCCGAAGGTGTTTGGATAGCCCACAGAGGATTCACCACTCCTTGCGAGGAGATGTATACCCTATGACCACTCGTTAGGATTATTACTCAAAGTCTTTGGCCAAAACATCACATGTTAAGAGTGCGAGACTCTTATATACGTGTATGAGTAATTTGAATATGCAGAATGAGGAAGTATTACTTGGGCTAGGTATGATGTAGTCAGCCTAGTGGGAATAAGACACATAGACCATATCCTGAACTAAGTGAGTATAAGACGAGTGAAAGGAATGAGACACGACTCACTGTAGCTGCTGAAGGATTTAGAATTAATTCTAAGATCAACTATAATTTTCTGATTAATTAGGGATCATGATATACTACTAGGTGTCACTCATGATCGTTCTATAATTAAGTAGTTAATTATGGATGACCAAGATAAACTGAAAACCTATTGGGTCAAACGCACTAATGAGTCTCTAAAAGACTTAAAACAAGTTAAAGAATAAAATTCTTAGATCAAGAGATAAATATTTAGTTGGACCATACATAAGACAAATATGGAAATATTTGTTGCAATGGAAGCACGAATGAGCCGCATCTCTTATGGAAGAGTTGGGCCATATTTGGTTTAATCATGAATTAGTCATGAACCAACTTAGTTTTGTTGTGAACCAAACCAAGAAGTTAATGAGCTAATTTTTTGTTAAGGGATAATGGGTTGGATTTGGGTTTTCTAATCCAACTCATTAATGAAGGTTATATATTGATATGGTTGAGAGAAAATTATACACATGAGATCATTAATTGACTTGTAAGGTTTTTAGAAAACCTTAACCCAATTTCTCTTCTACTCTCCCTCTCCCCTCTCTCTTTGTCGCCGCCAACAAGGGGAGGCCCTTCTCCTTGTTGTCATGACCACCACAAGGAAGAAATCTCTTCCTTATGTGTTTCTCTTCCTCTTTCTCTTGATCCCTCTTCTTCACTTGTGGCTAGTAACTTCCGAAAGAGAGGCTTGTACTCAAGGAGTTATTTTAAGGAGTTCGGTGTGGATACGAATAGAGGCAAGGTTCGACAACATCGCCACGGTTGATGCCCTTCTCGTTACAGGTCATCCGTAAGGTACACCTAGCGTAAATTTACTTTCCATAAAAATTTAATTATGCGATCATATTTGACATGTTATATCCTTGTATACGTGTGGTGCATGCGATGTAATAATTTAGAAATTATTATTATTTTATTTTCAGCTGCGCATGTTTATGAAATATGTTTTAGCACACATTGTATTAGACATATCCCAAGAGGAAAGACAAGTAGATTTTCCCTAGTAGGCATAAGATGAGTGGTTCTTATTGTTGGGTTGTAAATCAAATTGGGTGTTAACCTTGCTTCGACATTAGGGTGTTTGTGTGTTTTCTCTTCTTCTGTTCAGTTTCAGATTTCAGAGACGTGGGATGTTTTATATTTTTATAAATTCACAGCTTATTCTTGTTCAAGTGTTGTTGTTGTATTCGGGAGTCTTGGAAGTTCGTATTTAATTGCCAAGGTTCTTTGTGAGTTTCTTCAGATTTTGTACGTAGTATCGTTATATCAAAATGATGAGTTTTCTTCTTGATGAGTTTGAGATTTTGGGAAAAATTTCGAGTGGATTGTGGGCATCACGTTGTCGTTTCGACTTCTTTCGTGATGTTCACTGACTTCATGTACAAGTTGGAATAATTGGGGATTTGAGTTTTGTTACATTATGGTCTCATGTTTAAGATCTAGATATTAGGGTCATTTGGTGCTGGAGGGGGGGGGGGGGGTGAATAGCTCGTCGTGTGCTCGTTGTTGCTTGCTTCGTGATGATATGCAACAAAATGAACAAGAAATAAACTTACAACGCTAACACAAGGATTTACTTGGTATCCACCTCAAGATGAGGTGACTAATCCAAGGATCCACACATATGAGCACTCTTCATTAAGAAATTACTCCTTCTCGGTAACTACCGGAGGTGGAGAAATCTCGTACACCACTCACACATACAACACTCAATATAAGAAGAAAAATACAATGAATACAAGTGTAAAACCTCTCTTCTTACTTACTTGTTGCTTGTTGTTGCCTCTTGAATCTTGGAAGTGCACCAGTACTTATCCCTAAGAGCCTCCAAGAACTAGCTGTGAGCGTCGAGGAAGAGCGTGTGAAGATCGGGAGAAGTGTTGTGGAGAAAAAGCTCGCCAACAGCTATATACCTCGCGCTCCTAGGGCTCCCAATCGATTGGGCATGCTCCCAATCGATTACCACGTCAGATCTGCGCCATCCAAGCCGTCCATTACTCACTTCCTACATAACGGTCGAATCCCAATCGATCGGCTGATCGATTAGGGAGGCTTAAATCGATCGGTCGATCGATTCAGAGAGCCTCTGTGCTCTCTGGAACTGGCCTGAATCGATTGACCAATCGATTTAGGATTTCTCACGAGAATTCCAGCCCTAATCGATCGACTAATCGATTGGTAGCTTTCAATCGATCAACTATTCGATTGGTAACTTTTAATCAATCAACTGATCGATTCAGAAGCTCAGTATTCGCTCACAAACTCTCCCCATCGATTGACCAATCGATTGGGAAAGTTTTGATCGATTACCCAATTGATCAAGACAGTTTCTGCACTAAATCGCATCAACCAATCGATTGGTTGATCGATTGACTCCCCCAATCGATTGGCAAGTAGAATCCTCGTTTTAAATAACTAAGTGGGAGAGGAATTATTTAAATTCCACGGTCTCCATTACTGGTTTGTAAGTGATGCATTCAAACTTGCGCGTTGGCTCTGAGTGCCTTCCTCCACATCGGATGAGTTTGTTTGCGGATCACTAGATCAAACTTCCTTTATGGATGATTATAAGAAATTATTTAGGTTTGTGTGATCTTCTCCATTTGAAGGGGCACAATCTTATTTAATGGACTAAGTATCAAGTACTGGTATACACTTAAGCGCATTTAATAGTATCCTTCCGATCGGAGTCACTACTGTTATTTGTGTGACCAAAGAAAAACCAACTATTAATTTTATTTGTCATAAAGTTAGGTTGACAAGATAATAAAATTAATGGGTAAAACCCCCTCTTACAAATGTTTGAATTTGTATACGTCCACACTATCGTGGCATACAAAATTCACGGTGTTTTGAGGTGTTGGTGAATTTAAATGATATTGTTTGAGGAATCAATATTATTTTAAATTCTTATGTTTTGACCAAATATTTTGTGATTCTTAGGATTTCAAATGACCTTCAATCCTCTTGCTATTATATTGAAAGAGAACGAACTTACTGGACCCAATTATATAGATTGGAAGAGAAACTTGGGCATTGTCTTAACCGTTGAAGGCTACAAGTTCGTACTTTATGAGATCTGTCCAAGCTTGCCTAATAGTGATTCTAGTGAAGAGGAGATTGAGTGTCATAAGAAATGGGTCAGGGCAGATGAGATGGCGCGATGTTACATTTTGACTTCTATGTCAAATGTATTGCAACATCAACATCAAGCCATGCCTACTGCTTATGACATGATGCACAATCTTAAGGAACTCTTTGAACACCAGAATCGGGCTGCTAGGCAACATGCTATGAGAAACTTGATGATGATCACCATGACTGAGGGGACACCCGCAAGGGATCATATCCTCAAAATGATGACTCATTTAAATGAGATAGAAATCCTTGGAGCTGAAATCGATGGGGAAACCCAGGTCGATATCATTCTCCAAACATTGCCTAAAAGTTTTGAGCGGTTCCGCTTGAATTACAACATGAACAAAAGTGTTTATTCCTTGGCAGAACTTCTGACAGAACTTCAAGCAGCAGAAGGGTTATTTCGTCAAAGCTCTCAAATTCACATTGCTGAAAATGTTTCTGCTTCTAAATTGAAAGGTAGAAAGAAGAAAAAAAAATAAGTTGGTTCAGCAAAGAAAGTGAATCGATCTCTAGAGACTGGACCAAAAGTAGGTGTGAAGAAGCTGGAGGGCAAGTGCTTTACATACAAGCAGTCTGGACATTGGAAGGTGGTCTGTCCTCGTAGAAAGGAGAACAATAAAGGTATATCTTATTCTCTAGTAGTTGAAACATGTTTAGTGGTGTTATCTACCGGTACCTGGTGTGTAGATACGGGAGCCACTTGTTGGACCGTGATCGTTCGATAGAGGGGGGGGGGTAAATGCAGCGGAAAAGAAAGAATAAGCCAAAGAGAACACAAGGATTTACTTGGTTCGGAGCCTTTGGCGACTCCTACTCCAAGGCCCGCACACAAGAGTGCTTTCGATGGGCAAATACTAATAATTCGAAAAGGGTGTTTACAAATGCAGTACAGGAATTATATAGTCAAATAAAAGCCGACAATAAACAGAAATGAGACAGTAAGAAAGAACTTGTCGGAGGTCGCAGCGTCGCAGGAGCACAGGAGAGCAGATCGTCAATTCAGAGTTGTTGTCTTGAGCTCCGCCTTTGACACTCCTTATATAGGAGGCTCGGGGCGCCCCGGATCCCTTCCGGGCGCCCTGGTGTGACATGGTAGTCCCAACCAGCGAGCTCCACGTGTCGACACCGCTTCCTGGATAACATTTGCCTCCGGGTGCCCAGATCCCTTCCAGGTGCTCGGACCACCTTTCTCCAGAAAAAGTCCTTCTCCTACAAGACAAGGTTAGTCCGAGGCAAATATAATGAATTTCCTGCAAAACAAAGTGTTAGCACAGTTTATAAATTCAACATAAAGAGTATGACTTAGATTCCGTCTTTCCGAGACTGGAATCTAGTCACGATCTCGACTTAGATATTCGAAATGGATCTAAGCCTGATCAACGCCTAATGTTCCCTTCCTGGGAACGCGTCCTCACAGTCACTCCCCTCCAGTGACTTACCTTTACTTACCCTCCAAACGTCCAGTCAGCCCTTCGACCCGTCTGGACTTCTCGCCAACTATCTGGTCAGCCCGTCGACCTAGCTGGACTTCGTGCCAAGTGTCCGGTCAGCCCGTCGACCCGCTTGGACTTCGTGCCAAATGTCCGGTCAGCCCGTCAACCCATTTGGACTTCGTGCCAAGCGTCCGGTCAGCCCGTCGACCCGCTTGGACTTCGTGTCAGACATCCGGTCAGCCCATCTGTAACGACCCAATTTTCCTCATTAGGAGTTCTAAAAGTTCTTAAAAATATTTAGAAATATTTTAGAAATATTCTAGAGATTTTTAGAGTATTTTTATGTAATTTTTGGAGGCCGTTTGATATTTTTACTAAACGAAAGAAGTTTCGACAAAAAAATGTCCAAGCCGAGAATTGAACCCACGACCTTTGACTCGGTCAAAACCCGGCTGACCAGATGGGCAAACGGATTTTTCTGTTTAAAAAAGGTAGCGAATTTATTTAAGATAGTTAACAGAATATTGGATTATAAAAGGGATAAGTTGATCTTGGATTTGTCTGTTTAGAAAAGGTAGGGAATTTATTTAAGATAGTTAACAGAATATTATAAAAAGGATAAGTTGATGTTGGATTTGTCTGTTTAGAAAAGGTAGCGAATTTATTTAAGATAGTTAGCAGAATATTGGATTATAAAAGGGATAAGTTGATGTTGGATTTGTCTGTTTAGAAAAGGTAGCGAATTTATTTAAGGGGTTAACAGAAATATTAAGTTATAAAAAGGGATAAGTTGATGCTCTATTTTCCGGTGACTTAAACCATTCTCTCCTTCTCTTCTGCGTACGATGGCGGAGCTCGGGCAGAAAACGAAAGGGAGTTAGGGCATCATCTCCGGTGGCCGACCAAGGTCCTAGAAGCCCTTTTTATTCGGTTACGAGTCCAAGAAGCAAGGTAAGTGCTTCTCACCTGCAATAGTAGTTTTAGACCTTTGTTCTTCTTGAATTCGAAGCATAACAAGTGCTTATAGTGCAGATTTTTAATTAAGCCTATAGTGCAGATTTTAATTAAGCTTATAATGCAGATTTTTATGTAGAGCTTATATTGCAGATTTTAATTAAGCGCTTATAGTGCAGATTTTTAATTAAGCCTATAGTGCAGATTTTAATTAAGCTTATAATGCAGATTTTTATGTAAGCTTATAGTGCAGATTTTAATTAAGCCTATAATACAGATTTTAATTAAGCTTATAGTGCAGATTTTTAATTAAGCTTATAGTGCAGATTTTAATTAAGTTTATAAGTGCAGATTTTAATTAAGCCTATAGTGCAGATTTCAATCAAGCTTATAGTGCAGATTTTTATGTAAGCTTATAGTGCAGATTTTAATTAAGCTTGTAGTGCATATTTCTTAGAGCTTAAAATGCAGATTTCTTTAGAGTAGATTTCTTTAGAGCTTGTAATGCAAATTTCTTAAGAGCTTATGGTGCAGATTTCTTTAAAGTTTATAGTGCAAATTTTTGGTAGAACTCGTAGTGCAGATTTTTGTTTATGCATTTCAAAGTTAGAATTTGTTTAAACATTTCAGTTTTTAAAGAAGCATTCTTTTATTAGAGGTATTAACAAGTATAAGAAAGATAAAGAAAAGAAAGGAAAAGGCCAAGGCCTTAAGTAGATCTCAAAGTCAAGACTTTAGGGATTTTTGGCACACAAAGTGCTCGTTAAAATGCCGAGGCATTATATATTAGAAGTATTAAAAGATAACAAGTATTTTACTTTTATCAGTGGCACTGTGCTGGACTCTCAGTTGTCCTTGGGTTGGGCTCCCATAGTCGTCCCTAGGTTTAGATAACCTAGTAGTAACGGCACGACCGACGGTCGACGGTCGACGACCCGAGGGTCACCAAATGGGCCGCCAAATGGGTCAGGTCGTTACAAAAGTAAAAACAAGTATAGTTGCCGGGCCCAAGAAGAAAGTTGATTATTATTTTGAAGTATTAAAGTATAAGTTTTCAAATAAAAGAAATAAACTTCACATAAGTTTTAAATTCAGCAAGTTTAGCTTTCTTATATACTGACATGTTGTTTAGATTTGCTTACATGTTTAGTATTTCAGTATGCTATGTTTCGTTTGCTATTAGATGAGCATTCAGTTTCTAGATTTCTTTCAGCTTACATGCATACTCGAGTTTTGTGAGTTAGATAGCGCTTACTAAGTAATTTTGCTTATAGATGCATTTCCTCTTACTGCAGATAAAGAAAAGGAAAAGCTATAGTAAAGGAAGGCGACAAGGAGGTGCGGATGGATGTGTGATGCCTGGACTATAGAAGCCTTGGGATTTAGCATAAGAATTTATTAACAAAGAGTTGAGTAGAATGTATTAGATGAGCCATTTAGTCATCCGCTGCTAGTTAATTGTATGTTTTGAGTTCTCCGAGAGTTTTAGGAATTTCTATCAACATGTAAACAAGGATAGTTAAGTAAAGTTAGTAGTCCAGTAGCCCTCCGCCCTCACAGACCAGTAGTGAGGAGGGTGGGGTGTTACAAGTTGGTATCAGAGCAGTTCCTATTCTCCAACATCACACATCAGCACCAACCTTGCCGTCTTCAAGTAAGAAAGTATTTAATTTTTAGTATGCTTTTCTTTATTCTTTACAATAAAGAGAAATCCTTAGAAGTATTAGATTATATGTACAGAATAGGGAGATGTTTAGAAGTGCTTATAAAGTTAAGAATTCTGCTTAGTTTCTTTTACATAACAAGATGTGTTCTGGGATGGTGGTATGATCCGGGGACCTAAGCCCGGTGAGCGCGCCAGAATCAAACAAGATATGTTCTGGGATGGTGGTATGATCTGGGGACCTAAGCCCGCGCCATAATCAAACAAGATATGTTCTGGGATGGTGGTATGATCCGGGGACCTAAGCCCGGTGAGCGCGCAAGAATAAAGGGGAACTCCGGTCCTAAGTTCGGACCCCTACCAACCGATCAACAACTTATGTTACGGTACTACTAAGTGCAACTAGGCCACCACAATAGTATGTTTATAAGTATGCATGCAAGTATGTTCAAGTCATGTTATATTTATATTTACGTTTATGTTTAGGTCCACGTTATGTTCATGTTATGTTCTTGCCTATGCATATGGACATGCTTGTGATTGAGTCTATCATTATGTTTAGTTCATCTACCATGCTTACGTTTATGTTGTCATGCTTATGTCACTGCTTATGCTTATGTTCATTGAAAGTAGGTTAGGAGGTCCTAAGATACCTTTGATGTGGTTTTCCTTAGTACATTAGATTATGGACGCTAACTAATGCATGTACAAGGTAGAGAACATGCTATAGAATTATTCTAAGTTCGAGGACGAACTTTTTATAAGGTATAGGGGATTGTAACGACCCAATTTTCCTTATTAGGAGTTCTAAAAGTTCTTAAAAATATTTAAAAATATTTTAGAAATATTCTAGAGATTTTTAGAGTATTTTTATGTAATTTTTGGAGGTCGTTTGATATTTTTACTAAACGAAAGAAGTTTCGACAAAAAAATGTCCAAGCCGAGAATTGAACCCACGACCTTTGACTCGGTCAAAACTCGGCTGACCAGATGGGCAAATGGATTTTTCTATTTAAAAAAGGTAGCGAATTTATTTAAGATAGTTAACAGAATATTGGATTATAAAAGGGATAAGTTGATCTTGGATTTGTCTGTTTAGAAAAGGTAGCGAATTTATTTAAGATAGTTAACAGAATATTATAAAAGGGATAAGTTGATGTTGGATTTGTCTGTTTAGAAAAGGTAGCGAATTTATTTAAGATAGTTAGCAGAATATTGGATTATAAAAGGGATAAGTTGATATTGGATTTGTCTGTTTAGAAAAGGTAGCGAATTTATTTAAGGAGTTAACAGAAATATTAAGTTATAAAAAGGGATAAGTTGATGCTCTGTTTTCCGGTGACTTAAACCATTCTCTCCTTCTCTTCTGCGTACGATGGCGGAGCTCGGGCAGAAAATGAAAGGGAGTTAAGGCATCATCTCCGGCGGCCGGCCAAGGTCCTAGAAGCCCTTTTTATTCGATTGTGAGTCCAAGAAGCAAGGTAAGTGCTTTTCACCTGCAGTAGTAGTTTCAGACCTTTGTTCTTCTTGAATTCGAAGCATAACAAGCGCTTATAGTGCAGACTTTTAATTAAGCCTATAGTGCAGATTTTAATTAAGCTTATAATGCAGATTTTAATTAAGCGCTTATAGTGCAGATTTTTAATTAAGCCTATAGTGCATATTTTAATTAAGCTTATAATGCAGATTTTTATGTAAGCTTATAGTGCAGATTTTAATTAAGCCTATAGTGCAGATTTTAATTAAGCTTATAGTGCAGATTTTTAATTAAGCTTATAGTGCAGATTTTAATTAAGTTTATAGGTGCAGATTTTAATTAAGCCTATAGTGCAGATTTCAATCAAGCTTATAGTGCAGATTTTTATGTAAGCTTATAGTGCAGATTTTAATTAAGCTTGTAGTGCATATTTCTTAGAGCTTAAAATGCAGATTTCTTTAGAGCAGATTTCTTTAGAGCTTTTAGTGCAAATTTCTTAAGAGCTTATGATGCAGATTTCTTTAAAGTTTATAGTGCAGATTTTTGGTAGAACTCGTAGTGCAGATTTTTGTTTATGCATTTCAAAGTTAGAATTTGTTTAAACATTTCAGTTTTTAAAGAAGCATTCTTTTATTAGAGGTATTAACAAGTATAAGAAAGATAAAGAAAAGAAAGAAAAAAGCCAAGGCCTTAAGTAGATCCCAAAGTCAAGACTTTAGGAATTTTTGGCACACAAGGTGCTCGTTAAAATGTCGAGGCATTATATATTAGAAGTATTAAAAGATAACAAGTATTTTACTTTTATCAGTGGCACTGTGCTGGACTCTTAGTTGTCCTTGGGTTGGGCTCCTATAGTCATCCCTAGGTTTAGATAACCTAGTAGTAACGGCACGACCGACGGTCGACGGTCGACGACCCGAGGGTCGCCAAATGGGCCGCCAAATGGGTCGGGTCGTTACAAAAGTAAAAACAAGTACAGTTGCCGTGCCCAAGAAGAAAGTTGATTATTATTTTGAAGTATTAAAGTATAAGTTTTCAAACAAAAGAAATAAGCTTCACATAAGTTTTAAATTCAGCAAGTTTAACTTTCTTATATACTGACATGTTGTTTAGATTTGCTTACATGTTTAGTATTTCAGTATGCTATGTTTCGTTTGCTATTAGATGAGCATTCAGTTTCTAGATTTCTTTCAGCTTACATGCATACTCGAGTTTTGTGAGTTAGATAACGCTTACTAAGCAATTTTGCTTATAGATGCATTTCCTCTTACTGCAGATAAAGGAAAGGAAAAGCTATAGTAAAGGAAGGCGACAAGGAGGTGCGGATGGATGTGTGATGCCTGGACTATAGAAGCCTTGGGATTTAGCATAAGAATTTATTAACAAAGAGTTGAGTAGAATGTATTAGATGAGTCATTTAGTCATCCGCTGCTAGTTAATTGTATGTTTTGAGTTCTCCGAGAGTTTTAGGAATTTCTATCAACATGTGAACAAGGATAGTTAAGTAAAGTTAGTAGTCCAGCAGCCCTCCGCCCTCACAGACCAGTAGTGAGGAGGGTGGGGTGTTACACCGTCGACCTATCTGGACTTCGCCTGCACACTCGGTCAGAGTGTTAGATAACGACAAACCTAACTTAACCTAATTTGTCATTCATCAAAACCTAAGTTAGACCGTTAGTGCTAACCGCACCAACACCACTGATCATATCTGTAATTCATTGCAGGAGTTCTAGGAAACTCGACGACTACATGAAGGGGAGATTACCATCCACATAGGCAATGCTACAAAAGTGGCGGCTATTGCAGTGGGAGATGTGTATTTGTCTTTTGATAGAAATAAAAGATTGATTTTGAGAAATTATCTTTATGTACCAAGTTTTAGAAATAACTTAATTTCAGTTTCTAAACTCTTTATGGATGGATATTCTATTTCTTTTGATGACAAAGTAGTTGTCAAGAAAAATAGGGAAGTTATCTGTTCTGGTACATTGGTTGGTAATTTGTATACTCTAAATCCAATAACTCCCGCGATGCAACAAATATAAATTAATAACACATCTTCTAATTCTAATAAGAAAAGCAACCTTTGGAAATGAACCAAACATATCTTTGGCATCTAAGGCTAGGTCATATTAACTTAAGTAGGATTCAAAGGTTAATAGCTGATGGACCTTTGGGTTCATTAGTGGTGGAAAATTTTCCAACCTGCAAATCTTGCTTGGAAGGAAAAATGACCAAGAGACCTTTTAAGGCCAAGGGATATATAGCCAAAGATGTGTTGGAATTGGTTCATTCTGATTTGTATGTACCTATAACTATCCAGGCAAGAGGTGGTTTCGAATGTTTTATCTATTTTATAGACGACTATTCGAGATACGGGTACATTTACTTGATGCGCCATAAGTCTGAGTGCTTTGATAAGTTCAAAGAGTACAAGGCTGATGTGGAGAAACGTCATGGTAAAATTATCAAGACACTACGGTCTGATTGTGGTGGCGATTACCTCTTAGGAGAGTTTAAGAGTTACTTATCAGAGGCCGGGATTCAATCCCAACTGTCTGCACCTAGTACACCCCAACAGAATAGTGTGACAGAACGAAGGAATATGATTTTTATGGAAATGGTTAGATCAATGATGAGTTATTCAGAATTACCAAATTCATTTTGGGGATATGCTCTGGAAATGGCAGTGTACATTCTAAACTTGGTACCTTCTAAGTCAGTACCCTCTACTCTCACTGAATTGTGGAATGAGTGTAAGCCTAGTCTGAAGCATATTCGGATTTAGGATAGTCCAACACATGTGCTGAGGCAGACACTGACAAGTTGGAATCACGTACAGAAGTTCGCTTGTTTGTGGGTTATCCTAAAGGAACGAAAGGTGGTTTATTTTATAGTCCTAAAGATTAGAAGGTCATTGTTAGCACCAATGCCCGATTTTTAGAAGAGGACTATGTAATGAACCACAAGCCCATGAGTAAAATTGTTCTTGAAGAAATAAGAGAAGACACGTCTACCTTGGTACCAACGGTACAAGATGAGATACCACAAGAAACTGCAACACGTGTCACAAATGATGCATAATTACAAGCAGTGCCACGTCGTAGTGGAAGGGTTGTTCGGCAACCTGATAGATTTATATTTTTGGGAGAGTCTTCAGACTTGATTCCTGGTAAACATGAACCGGATCCCTGCACATATGATGAAGTACTCCAAGATAAAGATGCAACATCTTGGCAAAGTGCAATGAACTCTGAAATAAAATCTATGTATTCTAATCAGGTATGGGAACTTGTAGAACCATCAAATGGTATAAAAGTCATTGGGTGTAAATGGGTTTACAAAAGAAAAAGAGGGGCAGACGGGAAGGTGGAAACCTTCAAAGTAAGACTTTTTGCAAAAGGGTATACTCAGAAAGAAGGAATCGATTATGAGAAAACTTTTTCGCCGGTAGCCATGCTTAAGTCTATCCGAATTCTTTTATCTATTGTTGCTCATATGGATTATGAGATTTGACAAATGGATATCAAGATAACTTTCCTTAATAGAAGTCTTGAAGAAAATATCCATATGAACCAACCAGAGGGAGTCATTGCGAAGGGCAAAGATCATCTTGTGTGTAAGCTCAATCGGTCTATTTATCGACTGAAGCAAGCTTCGAGATCTTGGAACATCCAGTTTAATGAAGTGATCCAGTCTTATAGATTTATTCAGTGTCCGGATAAGTCTTGTGTATACAAGAACAGTGACGGAAACGTGATGGTATTTCTTATACTATACGTAGATAATATTTTGCTCATTGGCAACAATGTCAAAGTGTTGTCAGACGTAAGGGTATGGTTGCCTAAGCAGTTTGATATGGAGGACTTGGGAGAATGTGAACATATTCTTGGGATCAAAGAAATAAGGGATCGCAAGAAAAGAATGTTGTGCTTATCCCAAGCTTCATACTTCGATACTATCCTAGCTCGTTTTAGCATGCATAACTCCAAGAAAGGTTTTCTACCTTTTAGACATGGAGTACCTTTATCTAAAGAGATGTGTCCTAAAACATCAAAGGAGATAGAGGACATGGAGGCAGTTCCTTATGCATCGGCTGTAGGAAGCCTAATGTATGCAATGCTATGTACGAGGTCAGATATCTGTTTTGCCGTGGGCATGGTTAGCAAATATCAAAGTAATCCAGGATAGGGACATTGGACTGTCGTAAAGCATATATTAAAGTACCTGAGAAGGACTATAGATTATATGCTAGTTTACCAGACAGATGATTTGCTCCCTGCGAGTTACACGGATTCGGACTTCCAATCAGATAGGGATAATAGTAAGTCAACCTCAGGGTATGTGTGTACTTTGGGAGGTTGAGCCATAACATGGAGGAGTGTTAAGCAGAAATGTGTTTCGGGCTCCACCATGGAAGCTGAGTATGTAGCAGCCTCTGAGACAGCCAAAGAAGCTGTATGACTTAGAAACTTTTTAATGGACTTAGATGTGATTCCTGGTTTGCCCAAAATTATCACAATTTATTGTGATAATAGTGGTGCAATAGCAAACTCGAAGGAACCACGAGCCCATAAGGCTAGTAAATGTTGGATCGTGGCGGCCGGCTAGAAGGGGGATTGAATAGCCTGAAAATAAAATGCAAACCCTTCTCGAACTCTTAAACTAATACTTGCATAAAATCGAAAAGCAATAACTTAAAACAGAAAATACGAGGCACCGGGGGTGGTCCGGGCGCCCCGGACTAAAAACTCCTTCAGGCGGAGAAGCCTCTTACAATAATAAAGCGCAGAAAATAGAAGCTTAACTACAGAGAAAGCGTACAAGTGTAGAAAGAATGAATTGCTTGAGTTGTTGAAAAAGCTTCTGGACCAAGGCTATATTTATAGCCTTGGTCGGGGCGCCCTGAGGGTTCTGGGCGTCCTTGGGGTATAAACTTTATCCCCCAACATTCAGATCGATTCAAAACTCGATCCGGTTAAAAAGTCAACTCCGGGCGCCCCGAAGGGGTCCGGGCGCCCCGGACAGGTCTGGGCACCCCGGAGGGAAAAGCCAACCCCGTTGACTTTTTCCAGCCCGGGTCTTCTACTCCAGCTCCGTTCGCCTCAGACTGAGTCTTCCGCTCGCTTGGGTGATCTCTGTCATCCGGAATAGGGCTCACCCGAACCCAACTTCCAGTCTTCTCGAGCAGGTTTCCGCTCCGGCTTCTCGTCCCTCGGAATCGCTGTGTGCTTCCTTCTCGTCCGTCAACGTACTCATTCGCAGTCTTCATCCCTCGTTCGCACCCCGTGCCGACCTTCTCGCTAGCTGTGTCTCTTTCTCCTCGAGCAGTCTTCCGCTCCGGCTTCTTGTCCCTCGAAACCATCGCACACTTTCTTCTCGTCCGCCGGTGTACTCTTCCACAGCGCCTCATCCCTCGGACGCACCGCGTGCCGTCCTTCTTGCTAGCTGCGTCTTCCACTAGACTACCTATGCTCCTAAGTTCCTGCACACTTAGACACAAGGTTAAAAACACACAGGACCTAACTTAACTTGTTGATCACACCAAAACAACCTTAGGGTTCCAACAGTAAACACATTGAGCGCAAGTACCACCTGATATGAGACATCGTAAAGCGAGGAGAAGTTGCTATCGCCAAGATTGCATCAGAAGATAACCTGGTAGATCCTTTCACTAAGGCTCTTCCGGCGAGAGCTTTTGATAGATATGTTGAGGGAATGAGGATCAAATGTATGGCAGCATATATGGTAGCATAGTCTTTTAGTATAAGCGAGAGATTATTAGGATGTATACTAAAAGCCTAGCTTTTTGTATGAACATTTATTGAATGAACATTTATTCTGTAATAAGAATCACATTGGTCAAATATATGCATTTATGTTAAATGTAGTTATTTATTTAATTTATATTGTAGATAACATGGTGTGTGGTGTCACACAGAAGATCATGTTATCAGTTCCTTATATATTATAAATAGTAGCTCACAACCAAGATGGATTGGGACAAACCATTGGAATAGTTGCAGTGTAATTTGACATTAATTTATCTTGACTATAAAAATACACTAGTACACTATGTGTGTATTGAGTAGGATCATTTGAGGTTGTTCCTTTTATACTGACTGCATAAAAGAATATAACCTCTGTTATTATGGATGTGCATACTCTTAATCCCGATATAATAACAAGCACATATACTTAGTATTTATTTATTTAATTTATCAATGAGTGAGATTTATTCGTTAAATCAATAGGCCCGATAAGTTGGGAAATAATATTATTTATATGATGTGTTGTTGATTATAGAAGGAAATTGTGTCCTAGTTATCTAGGTTGATGATGTCCCCTTGAGGAGCTCATAAGGATTGTCATATAAACCCTGTAGGTGGACTTAGTTTCGACATGACAATGAAGTTGAGTGGTACTACTCTTGGAGCTAGATATTAATTAAGTGAGTTGTCAGTAACTCATTTAATTAATGGATATTCGATATCTTAAACACAGGGAGACTAATGCACTCATAATAAGAAGGAGCCCATAATATAATATGGGATTAGTGCGATAGTTCAATAATAACTCTTTAGTGGTATGAGTTATTATTAATGAACTTGAGTTGAGTGTTCAGGTCGAACACAGGAAGCTCAAGCTCATCGGGAGGCCAAAATCAATTCTTCCTCTCAGTCACTGTTGTAGCCTCTATAAAGCCTTATATCCACCAAGTCTACTTCTTATTTAAGTAATGAGCCGGACACATCCTTGCTTAGTGCAAGGGGGCCGACCAAGCATTAGCTTGGAGCCCAAGAAGTGGCCGGCCAAAGCATGACTTGGTGCCCAAGCTAGGGGCCGACCACTAGGATTAAAAGGGGATTTTATTTTTATTAAAATCTTTCCTTTTATAGCCATCCACATGGTTTTAAAATAGAGTTTTAAATTTTAAAATCTTTCCTTTTATAGCTATCTACAAAGGATTAAAAGAGAGAGTTTTTTTTTAAAATCTTTCCTTATTTGTAGTGTTTAAAAGAGAGATTTTAATTTTAATAAAACTTTCCTTTTTTGTAACCATGATTTAAAAGAAAAGTTTTAATTTTAATCTTTCCTTTTTTGTAGTCATCTATAATGTTTAAAAGAGAGAGATTAATTTTTAAAACTTTCCTTTTGTAACCATCACAATAGGAAATTTAAAAGAGAGAGATTTTAATTATTATTAAAATTTCTTTTTTTATCATGACCAAGGATTATAAAAGAGAGGTAGATGGTGCCTTATGGGGTAACACACAACCTAAGTCTCCTCTTCTATTCCTTGGTGGCCGACCCTTTTTCTCCCTTTCTCCCTTTCTCCCTTGAGGCCGGCGACACCTCTCTTCATCCTTGGTGGCCGGTTGTTTGGTGGAGAAGAAGAAGAAGAAGAAGAAGGAGGCCTCTTCACCTTATTTTCTTCCTTAGGCCCAGCGGCACATCAAGTGGCATCTTCTTGTGGCAGGTTGCTTGGAGAGGAAGAAGAAGAGAAGGAATTTTCCTATTTTGATTTCCCTTGGTGGCCGAATTTCTTGGAGGAGAAGAAGTTGTTTGGGTGGATTTCATCTTGGTAGATCATCACCCACATGACGTCCAAGAGGAGGAGAGGACTACAACAGAAGATCAAGAGGTCTTTGTTTACAAAGAAAGGTATAACTAGTTCTTAATTCTGGAGCGAAACTAGTTTTTCTTTGTATGAATCCTAAAATACCAACACAAGAGGCTAGCGATTTTGTGTTTCATTTTTTTTTGTTTCGATTTAGTGTTTAGATCTTGTGCTTCTATTGAGATCTTTGTAGTTAAACCTAAGATTACTGTAAAAAGTTTAAATATTCAATTTCTTTGAAATGCTTTGTCTAGGAAGTGGTGGATGATCCCATACCTAAGAAGGTCGAGTGCGTCGCCATGTTTAACCTGGAAGCCAATACTTGAAATAGATATTTAATCAACTTTTGTAACATGGGATGAACTTGGATTAATAATGTTAAGTATCGTTTGCAATCCAAGTTTTAACTACTGAAGAACACATGAGTTGAACTTGAAGTAAAAATGTTAAGTTCCGTTTCCAATTCAAGTTTAACTCATGAGGAACACATAGGTTGTTAGGAAAGTTCTGTGCTTGTACAAATTTTTATACAGGGGAAGCAGAACGGAATTCTGAGTAGCATCCAACAATTATATGCTTTGTGTGTAGGAAAAAAGGACGCTACAAGAGTAAGTGTCCTAAATTGGCCAAGAAGAAGGGCCAAGTGACACCAAAATCCAAGGAGACCACCCCCACAACAAGGAAGAGCAAGGAGCACATTGTGTGCTTTTCTTGCAACTAAAAAGGACATTACTGGAGCCAATGTCCAAAGATGAAGCAATCAGTCAAGTTCATGGGAGGAAGCTCAAATCAAGGGAGATCCTCTCAAAAGCAAACCCAAGGTATTTTTTATTGAGTCTATCCCTTTGAACCATGGTAAAAAACATGCTAACTCTAATTTATATCATTTTAATGCTATTCATCATAAAAATCGGAGGCATGATAGTGCTAAAGGAAATCATGTGACCTATCATGCTAAGACTACCACCCCTAAGGCTAGGAAGGTAGATAACTAGGCAATAACTCTAAGAATTTTAATTATAGGCCTAAGAATAGAAATGCTCATAGAAATCAAGAAAAATCAAAATCTAAGGATTTAAAGTCAGAAAACCAAGCCTTGAGGTTAAGGCTTAATAAATTAGAAAAGACCCTAAAGAAAATAGAAAATAATTAAGGGTCAAAATAAGCATAACCTAGGGATAATTAGACAAGAATCATCCAATGGTAGGAGGGGTTTAGGATACAAACCTAAAACCAAGAAGGATAAAGCCGCTTACCATAAGATTCCATATAATTATGGAACCAACCCTAGGTCTAGAGGTCAAGTCAAAGATACAAGGGAAGTTATCCCTAGAAGTATTTTTGCCAAGACCAATGTGACTAAGACTTCTAAGAAGTCAAAGAAAGTCACTAAGAAGGTCACAAGGGAAGCTATCCTTAGAGTTGACATAGAGGAAGTAACCAAGGCTTCTAAGAAGCCTAGAAAGGTCATTGGGAAGGAATCTAGGGAAGTTATCCTTAGTGAATACCTTAAGCATCTAAGGAGTACCAATAGATTTTGGGTTCCTAGGAGCATATTCTCTACACTCTAGAGGGTTAGAGAGTGTTAACTCAAATTGAAAGGGTGGTTAACCCAACCTTGATGTAGTTGGCACTTGGAGAGCATTTTCAAGATTTTTTTAAACCTTTGAAAATGAAATAAATCATATGATTACTCTTTGGAAGAGTAAAATGTGTCAAACCTTGAGAAATTGAACTTAATTTAAATTGACACACTTGAGAAAAATAAAAGAAATGCCAAGTTGGATTTTGAGATTGTCTTGAAGAAAATTGGGCAATCTAGAATCAATTTTAGGTCTAACATTTATTTAAGGAAACTTAGATAGATAATCTAGGTATATCATTTATGCTAAAAATTGTCATGCTTTGTTTTGCCCATCATATGTCATGACATCATATTTTGCATTCATGTTTATTATGAAAAATATAAAAATATCATGTCATGTCATACCTACATCATGTAGCTATAGTATATTTTCTTTTGAAAATCATTTATCTTGATGTATGTCATAAATCATCATGCATTAATTTTTAATTTCCTTATGATTAAGGGCAATGACATTTACTAACAAGTGACATCTTAGGTAGATGTTCATAATTCAAAATACCTAGATAGATATACATGATCCCTAGTTTAGGGCAAAAACCAAACACTATATCTTACAAAGAACCATAAGGTGACTTGTATGTATTTTAGTACATATTAGGTACAAGTGAGATTCTAGGATGATGAACAAGACTCAAGATATTGATTTAGTGCATCTATTTGAGTTTTAATTTCATCAAAACACATAGTTATGTGTACTCCAATCATCGGAAAAGCTAATGTACAAGTCATGTGCATTGAACCCAAAGAACATGGTTGGAAATTGGTTTTGAAAAATATTTTAAATATACTTTGGAAAATCTTGGTGAAGGCTATCTTTTGATAGTAATCATCATTGAAAAGTTAGACACAAACTTGGAAGAAACATTGAAGTTTTTATAAGTTTCCAATTTTATGTCAATCTTTGAAAATATGAAGTGTTATCTTAGAAAACTATTTTTCTTTGATAGTATATACCTTAAATGATATCTACAACAATTTTCATGATTTTTAGAATTTTGTAGAATTTTTAGGGCATTTCTAAATTTTGTTGAAATTGAATTCCAGGAAATCAGAGCCCCAATCGATCAGCCGATCGATTGGGATGTGTTTCCCGTGAGCAGTAGCTCATGGAATCGATCAGTTGATTGATCTATTCACGCCTAGATCGATCAGGCAATCGATTCAGAGGTAGTTTCTGTGAACAGAACCTCTCTGAATTGATTAGTGGACCAGTTTCAATTGATTGAGCCCCAACCCAATCGATTGAAAAGACTGATTTTGGCTGAAAAGTCTAATTTCAACACTTTAAGCCATTTTTAGCCCCTTTAAGCATTCCTAACCCATTGAAACACATTTGTATACATTTAGAGGGAGTTTTCATGATGAAAACAAGGATGAATTGGTTAAGGAAGACTAAGTTGAAGTTTAGGTTGAGGTTTAGTTTCAATATTGGATTTTTAAATCTCAAAACTTCTAATTTTGAGTTTCCTAAAGGTTTAAGGATTCTAAGTCATTATTGTTGCAATGACAGAAGTTTGAAACATATTATTAGGGGGGAGCTACTCTTTAAAAATATAAAAATATTTTTCTGAAACCATTGAAGGTGGTAAATCCTTCGTTTGGAAAAATGCTCAAGGTTGAGCATTGGGGAACAATGGAAGATTGGATATCTTCATTGTAGAAAAGGAGTATGCTCAAGGATGAGCATTGAATATAATGAAGGGTATGTGACTTTCATTGTGAGTGTGAAGTGGTAAATGCTCAAGGGTGAGCATTTGACACAATGAAGGGTATGGGACCTTCATTGTTGAAATTGTTAATGCTCAAGGGTGAGCATTGAAGACAATGAAGGGTATGAGACCTTCATTGTTGAAATTGTTAATGCTCAAGGGTGAGCATTGAAGATAACGATGGGTATGAGACCTTCATTGTGGTGTTGTGAACAATATGTGAGGTTATGAACAACATTGAGCAACTTTTCAATGGGAGAGTTTTTTATGTGTGCCAATAGGGGGAGAAATGTAGGGCTTAAGTTAGGTCTTTGTCCCTCAAGGAAAGTTTGGGGGAGAATGTAGGGTCTAAATTATGTCTTCATTATCCAAAGGGCATTAGCATGAAGAATAAGTTGAGGCTATGAGATTAGCCTAACTTAAAGATATTATCAAACATCAAAAAGGGGAAGATTGTTGGTGCAATATCCCTTAGGTCAGGTTGACCTAATTGACTAAGCTTGAGTTGACTCAAGCTTGAGTCTTGATGTATGAGTTTCGATGTTTGACAATACATGGAGATTGCAGATGCAATCGCCCGATTGGGAAGATTATTGATACAATTCCCTTTTGGTCAAAGACTGACCAGTTTGATGTGAAGAAGAGTCAAGTAGGTCAAAGGGTTGACCGGATACTTGACTGGAAAAGTCTTAACTAGAGGTTAGGCAGTTGGAAATCCTGGTGAGTGAAGCCAGGTGAAAGTCCTGGTGAGTGAAGCCAGGCAGGTGAAAGTCCCGGTGAGTGAAACCGGGTAGTGGAAAAATCCTGATGAGTGAAGCCAGGTGAAAGTCCTGGTGAGTGAAGCCAGACAGATGGAAAGTCCTGGTGAGTGAAGCCAGACAAATGGAAAATCCTAGTGAGTGAAGTTAGGTGAAAGTCCTGGTGAGTGAAGCCAGGCAAATGAAAAGTCCTAGTGAGTGAAGCTAGGCAGATGGTAAAACCAAGTGAGTGAAGCCAGACACGTGGAAATCCAGGTGGGTTAAGGTTGATCGGACACTTGGTATTGAGAAGTCCAAGTAGGTCAAAGGATTGACTGGATACTTGGCACAAAACAATCCAGATGGGTCAGGGATGACTAGACATCTAGTGGAAGGAAGTCCAAGTGGGTCATGGAAGACCAGATACTTGGCACGAGACTGTAAGTCCAAGTAAGTCAAGGTTGATCAGACACTTGGTGAAGAAGTCCCGGCAGGTCAAGATTGACTGGATGCTAGGCATGAAGGAGTTCCAATAGGTCACAATTGACCGGATGTTGGATTTGGGGACCCTTGAGCCTGGTTTGAGCAAGTCAAGGGTAGTCAATCGATCAACCGATCGATTGGGAGAATGTTACGATAAACAGTAGCCCAATCGATCGGTCGATTGATTAGGGGTGTTTATCGCACAAACAGAATGTCCCTCAATCGATCAACCGATCGATTGGGGCCAGTTTTCTTGTGTGGTCGTGAGAAGCACAGAAGAAGGCTAAATCGATCAACTAATCGATTCAGCCTCCCCAATTGATCATCCGATTGATTGGGAAACGATTGTTGCACTAGATATAGGTTTGGACGTCTGAGATTGCTGTAATTTGACATGGTAATCTATTGGGAGCAAGCCCAATCGATTGGCAGCCCTAGGAGCGCATAGTATAAAGCCCATGGTGAGCTTTCTTCTTAGCAGTGCTTACACAATTCTTCACTGCTACTATTCATCGGACTTTGAGTGTGGAAGATAAGTGCTGTTGTACTTTCCAGCTAGTCTAGATACATCCTCATCAACAAGAGATCAAGCAAGAAGAGGTTTTTGCTTTGTGCACTTTTGTATTTACTTCTTGCTTAGAGTTGTATCTTGTTGTGTGAGTCTTGTATGAGGTTTCTCCACCTCCAGTAATTACCGAGAAGGAGAGTCTTATTAGTGGAGTGAGCGTCATGTGTGGATCCTTGGATTAGTCATCTCTTCTTGAGGTGGATACCAAGTAAATCCTTGTGTTAGCATTGTAAGTGTTGCTTCAAGGTCATTTTGCTACATATCATCATCACAAAGTAAGACAACAAAGCGCGACGAGCTATTCACCCCCCCTCTAGCTACAAATCGATCCTAACACCTACTTGTGGGAAATCTATTTATGGGTTGGTGGACTCACAATGTAAATGATACAGGTGTAGGAGATGACACCAAGGAGGTAACAAAGGACGTGGAGGTGGAGTAACTGAGGAGATGAGATGGAATGCATGACACATTGTCCGGGGGCTTAAGAGCATGTTAATAACTGTAGTCTTTTAATTGTTAGGTGGACGTGATTTAGAGACTGTTCATTTTATGTTTTCATGTTATGTCATTGGGAGTTTAAGAAAATTCTCATTCAAAAGATATATGTTGAGAATTGAGGATTCACATGTGATGAAACTTTTCTTTGAGTCTAAAGTAAATGTGGTATGCTTTATGCTGGATGTCTTAGGAAGGGAGTTATGGGTTGTTTCATTGTGTCAGTGCATTGCTATAAATTTGAGTTTTAAATAAAATACATTGATTAATTTGAGTAATCTAGCTAATAACAAACTAGTTAAAATTAAAAGTTTAAATTGATCAACCTAAATCAGTAGCTGCTATCTTGTGGTAGTCAACTAAGTATGAAGGTTGGACATTTCAACATAAGAACATTTTTCTAGTTTTTAAAATCATGCTTGGACTTTTAGGTATTTATCAATTTTAGAGGGAGCATCAATTTTTAATTTTTCAAGACTAAGGAAATTGAAAGTTAATTTTCTAATTTCAAACTTAATTTTTCTTAATTTTAAAACTTTTTTTCAAAATTTAACTATACAAATTTTCAAGTTCTCTCTTTACCAAATTTTTTAAATTGTTTTTAAACCTTTAAACCAACATATTTTCAAAATTATTAACTTATCAAATTTTTTGAAATTATTTTTACACCTTTAACTTAACATACTTTTTTTTAACTTAACTTAAATTATTAACTCAACAAATTTTTAAGTTATTTAACTTATAAAAAATTATTTTAACCTTTTACGTTACCAAATTTTTCAAATTTTACAAATGTTCAGTCTTACTACAAATTTTTAGACTTACTTTTTAAGTATTAAAAGGTCTATTTTTTTTGGAAACTTGCTTAAATTTTCTTCAATGGTTCTCTCTTTTTAGTTATGTTTTCCTTATCTTTAATGTGTGTTAAAGGGGGAGAGATAGTGAATTCAGGGGGAGTTGTTCAATTAAGGGGGAGAGTTAAGTAAAAACTGTTGTTTAACTCAGGGGAGAGTTAAGTAAAAACTGCTTATTTATTTTTGCATATATTAACTTAACTATTAACCTTGGTTGCCAAGCATAAAAAAGAGGGAGATTATTGATGCAGGGCACACCAGAATCGAACTTGAGTTTTGATATTTTTAAAGGTTCAAGTTAAGTCTTGTTGTGATCTATCAAGTTGACTGAGTGTGCAAACTGTTTACTCAACCTAGAGAAAGTCTTAGCAGATCATGGAAGCCAGGCAGAAAGTTCAAGTGGGTCGAGAGGACTCGACACTTGGCAGGAAAGCTCGATAGGTTTGGAGAATCAAAGATCGAGGGAAAGTCCTGGTGGACCGATCCAATGCTAAGCGACAAAGTCCAAACATGTTTGGAGGACCAATGTTTGGCAAGTAGCTTAAGATAAGCAATTGGAGAAGAGCGACAGTGAGGACATATTCTAGAGAGGAATAAACCCTAGGTCACTGATCCAACTGAAGAAACCGGAAAGGTTTCCAAGTTGAGATTAATTAAGACAATATTGCTGTCTATTACTACTCATGCAAATTATTATATTACTGTGCTAACATTTGTTTTGCAGGAATATAGAGTCTAACTTTGTTTTGCAGAGAACGACCTGATCGATCGACCGAACCAGAGAATCGGTCGACTGAACAAGGCTAACTCAGACCAGAGACTAGTTCAGACCAAAGTAGAGCAAAGAGCTATCAAAGCATGATCGGTCTACCAAACCAAAGGATCGGTCGATCGAACCTTGATGATGTGGCACAGATCTGACCGAGCCAAAGCAGAGAAGGAAACTTGGATGATCAGTTGGCCTAACTAGAGGATCGGTCGACCGATAGATCATCTCATTAAAGCAGCATTAAGTGTGAATCTCAGCGAACAGGGAAATTCACTATTCGATCGACCGAACAAAGTGATCAATCAACCGAACCATTAAATGTTATCCATGCCCGAAGATCGGATCTCAGCAAAGAAGGGAGAGAACGTGTTCGGTCGACCAAACCCGAGGATCAATTGACCGAACAGTGACGATTCTTATAAAAGTAAAGCTCGAGGTCCGAGGCTGGTGATCAGTTTTCAATTTACCTCTATACAAAGGCTTTGTTCGTGCTACTGTTCTACAACATACCTTCAAGCAAGCTACTGCTTCAACACAGCGCTGAAAAACTTCATCGATATTTTTTGTTTGGTATAATTATTATTTATTAGCTTGCATTGCGCTTAGATTAAAATAAGATAGTAGATTGTTACTATCTTATACTTTGCATCTGTATGAATTGCTTCTCTTTGAAGGATTTTAGAAAGAAGAATTTTAGTGGATTGTCCAATTGTGTGATCAAAGATCATTGATCTTGGAGTAGGAGTCGACCTAGGCTCCGAACCAAGTAACTAAAATGTGTATTTCATTTTTTGCTGCACGGCTCTTGTTTTTACGATACGAAAAGAAAGAGTTTTTAACATGTAATATTCATCTCCCCCTCTATCACTTTATATCGATTCTTCAAATTGCAGCTAAATTTTAAACTCTAAAATCTTGAATTTTAAATTTTAAGCTATGAATACTATTATATCAAATACTATTTATTAATTTGATAAAAATTATTCAGCTTCATTAAAATCAATTTAAATTAATAAAATTATTCTAAAAATTATAAAAATTACTAAGTTGCTGCAATACTACAAAACAAAAAAAATATTGTATTAGATGTTACATATCATAGCAAATATATTATATTCTGCAAAAGGTCATATGCTGATCTCAGGTGTCCCAATGTCCGGTTGCACAACCATTTATAGAAAGGTAAGTTAGAAAATTGAACAAGTCACCACATGGAAAGGTATTATTGGTCCTTTGCTGATCGACTAGAGGGGGGTGAATAACCCTGTAATTATAATTGAAATACATTCCTTTTTCTTTTGGCGTTAACTTCGACAATAATAGATAAATGAAATAACTGAAAGAGATACGAGGCAAAAAAGATTACTTGGTTTGCAACCGAGGAGGTTGCTAATTTAAGGCAAATGCAGATCTTTAAGTCGACTCCTTCTTCAACACAAGTTGGAGGTGGAGAAACCTTGTACAAGACATTGACAACTCACAAACAATTAAGAACAGTAAAGAAGTTGATTACACTTTGAGTGTTGTTGAAACTAGGTGAATCAAGGCTCTATTTATAGTCTCACTGTCTAAAGTGACCATTTGTTGACATGACATCTTCGGGCGGCTATACCTTATCCTGATGCCCCTAGCGATGCAAATTCTATCGGCTTTGCAACGGTTGAAAAATAGAATTTTTGCATGTTTGGGTGCCTAGATCGTTACTGACGTGGACTCAAAAGTGATCCACAGCAACGACTCTGCGATGAGACGCCTGTTCGGCGCATTGGTGGTCTAGGCGCTCGGACCAGTCAGCCAAGTGCTGACTCATCCGGCATCTTCTCCAGTGGCTTGGGTGATTCTCCGACCTTCTAGAGTTAAGCTCACCCGGACCCATCTCCAATCTTCTCCTCGAGCAATCTTTCACTCCGGCTTCTCGTCCCTCGGAAACACCGCACGCATCCTTCTCGCTCCACCGACGTACTCTTCCGCAGTTTCTCGTCCCTTAGATGCACCGAGCACGTCGACTTGCTTCCCATGCCCTCCTTGTCCTCTATGTCTTTCACTCAACTTCTTACGTTCCTAAGTCCCTGTACACTCAGACGCAAGGCATCAAATACATAGAGTCTGACTTAACTTAGTTAACCACATCAAAATCAACACAGAGTACTTACAATCTCTCTCTTTTTAATGTGAATCAACCCTAGTTAAGTTAGGGTTAAACCAAAATAGTAAACTAAATGAATATGCAATTTAGTACATTTAATTTGCAATATTAAACAATGGATACAAACAAATGTACCTTCCCATAGACTTAATATTAGTTCTCCTCCTTTGATCACATTGAAAATAGGGGTAAACATTGAAAATAAATTGTAAAAGAAATATTTTAAGGGTTACATAAACACTAGTTCTTAGAAGACTTATGGGAATTATTTTTTTCAAAAATTTGAATTTTTATGTTTTAAAAAATTAGTTTTGTAAAATAATTAAAAAATATTATTAATCTTTAGAAAATTTTAAAAATTCTTGTCACTATTAAACACAATAATCCAGAATAGTGATATAATTTTCATGAATAATCATAACTAATATAAGTAAAAAATAAATTATTTTATATAAAGAGACATAATTTTTTAAAAAAAATGTTTAAAAATAGATGTTTTGAGCTTGAAAAATTTTACAAAGTTTTTTGAATACGTAAATTAGAAATTATTTTTTTTTAAAAAAAATAAAGATTTACTTTTTGAGAATTTTTAATATTAAAAATTAATATTTTGATAAACAATTCGTAGAAAATTCATTAACGATCGAAAATTTTCAAAAAAATTATTCTAACATGGGATTTATTGTCTTATCATTGTAAAAATTTTGAACAAAATATTCTAATAGAAAGTTTGCATGAAAAACATTTTTCTAACTAAAGCAATTTCTAATCTAGGAAATCAATTAAATTTAAAAGAAATTAAACTAGACATGATTTTGAAATCCAATATAAGTTTCTATCTACTGGATTGACAAAATATTTTCTTGGAATAAAGTTTCTTGTTAATTTTCTAATTTAGCCTTTGTGATATCTGAATACCAATTTAGTTCCTGAAAATTTCTAAGTTTATGTGAACATGCATCATCCTTTTTCAAATGTTCTAATTTTTCTTTTAACTTAGCATTTTTAATTTTTCAATTTGTCAAAATCCTCTAATAAACATTATTTTTCTAAGATTATTTTTATTTCTAGGTTTCCCTTTTTCATTTTTTGTTTTCAGTTTGCACATTGACTTAGACATAGACTTTATTTCAAAATATAATTGATCAGGAGGTAAGAGACATACCTCACTTACCATGTCATATCTAAAATTAGATTCTCCCCTTTTATCGATGCATTTTTCTGATGTGACTCTCCCTTCATCAATGCTAGTTTCCGACTTGATTGGTCTTCATGACTAGCCATCAATGTCAGTCCAGCATATGCTTCTATCTTAGATTTGGATGAAGAACTTTCATCCCAAGTGGCCTGGAGATTCTTGTGCTTGGTTCGCCTTAACCCTTTGTATTTCTCCTTTTTTAGCTCTGGGCATCCATTCTTGATATGCCCTTCTTTCTTATAATTATAGTATTAAACCTTTTATTTGCTCCTTGGATTTTTCTTAGTCTGTATTTCTTTAAACTTGTTAGAATTTTAACAAAAAATTAAACTTTCTTACCACAAATGCTTCTTGGTATGCATTAAGATCTGAGTCTAATTCGGGTTCGTCCTTCCTATTGGCTCTTAATGTTAGGTTATGACTTGACTTTTTTCTTGTACCTGTACATCTAGATTCATATAGTTTTAAAGTTAAAAAAAAGTTCTTCTAAAGTATTTACATCCAAGTCCTTAGAGATGTAGTATGCATTTATGATCGATGCCCATTCTAGAGTTTTGGGAAAGAAGTTGAGTGTATAGAGGATTGAGTCTCGGTTGGTTATCGATTTGTCAAGATTAATCAGTCCGGTGATCAACTCTTTGATCTTTGCGTGTAGTTAAGCAACTATCTCACTTTTTTCTAAATAGAGGTTTGTTAGCTTGCTCCGAAGAATGTCCCATCATGCAAGCATTGCTTCGGATGTGCCTTTATGGAGCTCCAGGAATTTCTCCCAGAGATCTTTGGCTGAGGTGTAGCTTCCGATGTGGTTAATTTCTTGAGGCGGTAATACACTTAATATGTGGTATTCCGCTTTGTTGTTAGCTACAAAGTCATTTTGCTCCTTCTTCGTCCAAAGGTATTCTTATTTTTCTTCTCCTTGTTGATCCTTGGGAACTACAAAACCATACTTCATTATCAAAAGAATTTCAAAATTAGTTTTTAGAAATATCTCCATTCGACATTTCCAATGTGGGAACTCCCCTTTGAACTTTGGCGGATTGATGCTTGATTCGACCATCTTCTTCTTTGCTTGATCGGTGATTAGTCTTTCTGAAGCTCCCTCACTCTGTTACTAATTGTTGGTCCCATGGCGGCCAACTAGAGGAGGTGAATAACCCTGCAATTACAATTGAAATACCTTTCTCTTTCTTTCGATGTTAACTTCAACAATAAAAGATAAATGAAATAACTGAGAGAAATACAAGGTAAAAGGTTACTTGATTTGCAACAGGGGGGTTTTAATCCAAGGTAAATGAAGCTCTTTCAGTTGGCTCCTTCTTTGACACAAGTCGGAGGCGAAAAAATCTCGTACAAGACACAGACAGCTCACGAACAATTAAGAATAGTAAAGAAGTTGATTACAATTCAAATGTTGTTGCAATTAGGTGAACCAGTGCTCTATTTATAGCCTCACTAGTCAAAGTGACCATTTGATAACATGGTATCTTCTGGCACCTGGACCATATCCGGGTGCCCCCAACAGTGTAAATTCTATTTATTTCGCAATGACTGAAAGATAGAATTTTTGCATATCTGGACGCCTGGACCGGTCCAAGCGCCTGGATCGTTGCTGACGTGGATCCAAAAGTGATCCACAACAATGACTTTATGACGAGGCGCCTATTCGATGCCTTGATGGTCCAAGCGCCCGGACTAGATGGTCCGAGTGCCTGGACTAGATGGTCCGAGCGCTTGGACTAGTTGGTTCGGGCACCCAGACTAGTAAGCCAAGTGCTGACTAATCCGACTCTACTCTGATCACTTGGATGATTTTTCGGCCTTCCAGAGTTGAGCTCACCTGAACCCATTTCTGGCCTTTTCCTCGAGCAATCTTTCTCTCCGGCTTTTCATCCCTCGAAAACGCTGTGCGCATCCTTCTCACTCGACCCGCGTACTCTTCCGTACCTTCTCGTTCCTCGAATGCACTAAGTTTGTCGACTCATGTCTCGTGCCTTCCTGCTTGTCCACTACATTTTTCGCTCGACCTTTTGTGTTCCTAAGTCTCTACACACTCAAACGCAAGATATCAAATATGTAAAGTCGAACTTAACTTCGTTGATCACATCAAAACTAACATGGGATACTTATGGATATTTCTTAAAACTTCGTAGGGAATCAACCCTTGTTTTATTCTATAACTCTACTATGTGATAACCAACTTATCCAAATCCTGAGGATAATAGTAACTGTTAGGGTCGATTTGTAGCTAGAGGAGGGGAGGGGGGGGGGGGGGGGGAATAGCTCGTCGCGTTTCATTTGCTTGCTTCGTTGTTGTTGATATGTAGTGGAAAGACTCAAAACAAACACTCACAATGCTAACAAGAGGATTTTCTTGGTATCTATTTCAGGAAGAGGTGACTAATCCAAGGATCCACACATGACGCACTCTCCACTAAGAAAAACACTCATTCTAAGTAACTACCAGATGTGGAGAAATCTCATACAACACTTACACAACTCGATACAATACACGCAAGAAGAAAAAAAAAATACAAGAATATAAATAAAAACTTTCTTCTTGCTCACTTGTTGCTTGTTGATTCCTCTTGAACCTTAAAAGTGCACCTGCACTTGTCTCCAAGAGCTTTCAAGAACTGGCGATGAGTGTCGAGGAAGAACGTCTGTGAATCGGAAAAAGAGATTGCGAAGAGGAATGCTCTCCACAGCTTTATACCTTGTGCTTATAAAGCTCCCAATCGATTGGGCTTACTCCCAATCGATTGCCACGTCAGATCAGCGCGATCCCAGCCATCCAAAACCTACATCCTGCATAACGGTCATATCCCAATCGATCGACTGATCGATTGGGGAGGTTGAATCGATTGGCTGATCGATTCAGCCAGTCGATCGATTGGGGAGGCTGAATCGATTGATTGATCGATTCAACCTTCTTTTGTGCTCTCATATCTGAGCGAGAAAACTGGTCCCAATCGATTGAACAATCGATTAGGGAGCCCAAACGATCGGCTGATCGGTTGGTGAAGTTATTGTGTGCGTGATATAAGCTTCCAATCGATCAACTGATCGATTGGGCTTGGTCTAATTTGCTCACTTAATCAAATTGACCAACCCAAGCTTGCCTGAGTCAAGTCTAGGGCTCCCAAACCCAATATTTGTTCAACAGTGACATGTTGGGACTTCTCGTGCCTAATATCCAGTTAACCTTGACCTGCTGGGACTTCTTCTCCAAGTGTCCGATCAATACTTTGACTCACTTGAACTTTTCACCTAGTACCAAGTGTCCGGTCAACCTTGACCCACTTGGACTTATCCTCTCGTACCAAATGTCCAGTCCTCCATGATCCACTTGGACTTCCACCAAATGTCCGGTCACCCTTGACCCATCTGAATTTCCTCGTGCCAAGTATCCGGTCAATCCTGGTTTCCCAACACCAAGTGTCCGGTTATCCTTAACCCACCTGGATCTCCACGTGTCTGGCTTCACTCACCAGGTCTTTCCATCTGCCTAGCTTCACTCACCAGGACTTTTCATCTGCCTGGTTTCACTTACTAGGACTTTCACCTAGCTTCACTCACTAGGATTTTCATCTGCTTGGCTTCACTCACCATGACCTTCCATCTGCCTGGCTTCTCTCACCAGGACTTTCACCTAGCTTCACTTACTAGGATTTTTGCACTGCCCGGCTTTAGTCGCCAGGACTTTCACCTTCCTAGCTTCACTAACTAGGTCTTTCACCTGACTTCACTCACCAGGATTTCCCAACTGCCTAGCTTCACTCACTAGGTCATTCACCTGGCTTCACTCACTAGGATTTTCAACTGCCTGGCTTTACTCTCCAGGACTTCCCCTTGCCTAACCTCCAGTTAGAACTTTCCTAGTCAAGTATCCGGTCAAGCCTTTGACCTACTTGACTCTTCTTCACATCTAATTGGTCAGTCCTTGACCAAAGGAGAATTGTATCAACAATCTCCCCAATCGGATGATTGCATCTACAATCTCCATGTATTGTCAAACATCGAAACCCAAACATCAAGACTCAAGCTTCAACCAACTCAAGCTCAGTCAACCTGGTCAACCTTGACCCAGGGATATTGCACCAACAATCTTCCCCTTTTTGATATTTGACAATACTTTTAATTTAGGCTAATCCCATAACCTCAACTTTCCTTCATGCTAATACATGAATGAGGATTTCCTTCATTCTCTCTCTTTCCTAGAAAGCATTCTCCCCCAAACTTTCCTAAAGGGGCAATGAAGGCCTAATTTAAACTCTACATTCTCCCTTTATTGGCACATATAAAAAACTCTCCCCCTGAAGAGTTACTCAATGTTGTTCACAACTTCACATGTTGTTCACAACACTACAATGAAGGTCTCATACCCTTCACTGTATCCAATGCTCACCCTTGAGCATTAAATCACGTCACACTGCTCATTCACAAGCATTCATCATTTCAACAATGAAGGTCTCATACCCTTCATTGTAGTCAATGTTCACCCTTGAGCATTAAACAACTTTATAATGCTCATCCTTAAGCATCCACAACTTAACAACGAAGATATCCACTCTCCATTGTTTTTCAATTCTCAACCTTGAGCATTTACTCTAAAGAAGGTTAACCACCTTCCAAAGTGTTTGAAAAAATTAATTTTCATATTCTTAAAGACTAACTCCCCCTAAATACATGCTCCAAATTTCTGTCATTGCACCAACAATGACTTGAAGTTCCTAAATCTTTAGAAAACCCTAAAACTTGAAGTTTGGAGGTTTAAAAGATTCAATATTGAAACTAACCTCATCCTAAACTTTAACCTAGTGTTCCTTAACCATTTCTCCTTGTTTTCATCATGAAAACTACCCTTAAATGTATATAAATATATTCCAAGGGGTTATGAGTGGTTAATAAGGTTAAAAATGGCTTAAAGTACTGAAATTAGGCTTTCCCAGTCAAAATCAGTCTTTTCAATCGATTGGGTTGGAACTCAATCGATTGACACTTGCTCAATTGATCCACTAATCGATTCAGCGAGGTTATGTTCACAGAAAAATTGCATGAATCGATCTAATCGGGGTTAAATCGATCGACTGATCGATTCAATGAGCTTCTGCTCATGATAATACCTTTCTCAATCGATCGCCCGATCGACTGAGATACTCTAATCGATCAGGTGATCGATTGAAGCTCTGATTTCCTGAAAGTGAATTTCAGCGAAATTCAAAAATACCCCAAAAATTATACAAAATTTAAAAAATCATGAAAAGTCTTATAGACATTATTTAGGGTATATACTATCAAGGAAAAATAATTTTCTAAGAAAATACTTCCTATTTTCAAAAATTGACACAAACTTGCAAAAGCTTCAATGTTTTCTTCTAGTTTGTGTCTAACTTTTTAATGATGATTACTATCAAAAGATAGCCTTCACCAAGGTTTTCCAAAGTATATTTAAAATATTTCTCGAAACCAATTTCCAACCATGTTCTTTGGGCTCAATACATATGACTTGTACATTAGCTTTCCCAATGATTGGAGTACACATAACTATGTGTTTTGATGAAATCAAAACTCAACTAGATGCACTAAATCAACATCTTGAGTCTTGTTCATTATCCTAGTATCTCACTTATATTTAATGTGTACTATAACATATACAAGTCACCTTATAATGTTTGTGAGATATAGATTTTGATTTTGTCCTAAACTAGGGATCATGCATATCTATCTAGGCATTTTTAGGAATTATGAATATCCACCTAGGATGTTACTTGTTAGTAAATGTCATTGTTCTTAATTACAAGGAATTAAAAATAATGCATGATGATTTATAGCATATATCAAAAAGAAATAATTTTTAAAAGAAAATATACTATTGCTACATGATGTTTGTATGACATGACATAGTATTTTTGTTTATTTTTCATGATAAGCATGAATGCAAAATATGATGTCATGGCATATGATGGGAAAACAAAGTATGGAAAATTAGCATAAATAAAATATACCTAGATAATCTATCTAAGTATCCTTAATTCCTTAGCTAAATTAAAATCGATCCTAGATTTGCCCTCATTTTCTCAAGAAAATGACAAAACCTAACTTGACATTTCTTTTGCTCTTTCCTATTTGTGACAATTAAAATTAAGTCTAATTCCTCACATTTTGGCACATTTTACTCTTCCAAAGAGTAATCAATTTATCCTTTTCATTTTCAAAAGTTAACAAAAATCTTGAAAATGCCTCCAAGTGTCAACTTTATCAAGGCTGAGTTAACCACCCTACCCATTTGGAGTGGAACATATTCTCTAAACCCATCTAGGGTGTAGAGAATATGTTCCACATAATCTAAAAACTATTGGTGTTCCTTGGATGCTCTAGGTACTCACTAGGGATAACTGTTAGGACCAAAAGTAGCTAGAGGGAGGGGGGGGTGAATAGCTCGTCGCGTTCGCTCAGTGCTCGGCGTTGCTTGGCGTTGCTTGTTTCTTCAAGAATATGCAGCGGAAATACAAAGAAACAATCACACAACGCTAACACGGTTGGTTTACTTGGTATCCACCTCACAAGAGGTGACTAATCCAAGGATCCACACCAACACACACACCCTCCACTAAATAAAACTCTCCTTTATGGTAACTACCAAGGGCGGAGAAGCCCTACAAGACTCAATACAAGAAGAGAGGGAAAGGATACAAGAGATACAAGCTTACAAGCTTACAATGAGTATAAACCCTAACCCTAGCTTCTCTTCTTGGCTTTGATCCGCCTCTTGACTTGGAAAACTTCCAAGATCCTTCAAGAACTGGCGATCTGAGCTTTGTGAGTGCTGTGGAGGAGCTGGCGAGAAATCTGGAGTGAATCGGAGAAGAGATGCCGAAGGAATCGCACGCCAACAGCTATAAACGATGCCAACGGTCGAATCCCAATCGATTGGATTGCTCCCAATCGATCGGGGAGGCTTTGGATCGATCCACGGATCGATCCAGCGTTTATCGCGCACAGCAGCCGCGTCCCAATCGATCCACTGATCGATTGGAACATCTGGATCGATCCACGGATCGATCCAGAGGCTCTCTGTTCGCTTAGGAGAAGCCTGGATCGATCCACTGATCGATCCAGCTCCTGGATCGATCCACTGATCGATCCAACACTTGGTTTTTGCCCAAAACCAAGTTCTAAGCCTCTCAAACCAACATCCGGTCAACCTTGACCTGTTGGTACATCATGCCTAGCATCTGGTCACTCCTTTGACCTGCTAGGACTTCCCACCAAGTGTCTGGTCAATTCCTTTGACCCACTTAGACTTTTCTATTCATGCCAAGTATCTGGTCACTCCTTTGACCTACTTGGACTTCCATCAGATGTCTGGTCAACTCCTTTGACCTATCTGTATTTCCTCGTGCCAAGTATCCAGTCCATCCTTTGACCTACTTGGACTTCCCAACACCAGATGTCCGATCATCCTTGATCCATCTGGATTTTCCCTTGCCTGGCTTCACTCACCAGGACTTTCACCTAGCTTCACTCACTAGGGCTTTCACCTGGCTTCACTCACCAGGACTTTCACCTAGCTTCACTCACTAGGGCTTTCACCTGGCTTCACTCACCAGGACTTTCACCTAGCTTCACTCACTAGGATTTTCCTTCTGCCTCACTCCATTCCTTTGACTGGCTTCACTCACCAGGACTTTCACCTAGCTTCACTCACTAGGATTTTCCTTCTGCCTGGCTTCACTCACCAGGACTTTCACCTAGCTTCACTCACTAGGGTTTTCACCTGGTTTCACTCACCAGGACTTTCACCTAGCTTCACTCACTAGGATTTTCACCTGGTTTCACTCACCAGGACTTTCACCTAGCTTCACTCACTAGGACTTTCACCTAGCTTCACTCACTAGGGTTTTCCTTCTGCCTGGCTTCACTCACCAGGACTTCCCTGTCAAGTATCCGGTCAACCTTGACCTACTTGACTCTTCTTCAATCAATTTCTTATTGTCAAACATCTAAACTTAAACCAAGACTCAGCTTGGTCACCCAGGTCAACCTTGACCTGAGGGATGTTGCACCAACAATAACTTCCCTAGATACCTTCCTAATGACCTTTTTAGGCTTCTTTCTCTAGGTCAACTCAAGGGATAACTTCTCTTGTGATCTTCTTAGTGACTTTCTTAGATTTCTTAGAAGTCTTAGTCACATTGGTCTTGGCAAAAATACTTCTAAGGATAACTTCTCTTGTATCTTTGACTTGACCCCTAGACCTAGGGTTGGTTCCATAACTATATGGAACCCTATGATAAGAAGGAACTTCCTTCTTGGCTATGAGTTTGTATCCCAAACATTTATGACCATTGGATGGTTCTTGTCTAACTCTCCCTAAATTATGCTCATTTTACCCCTTAAGGATACTTTCTATCATTTTTAGTGTCTTTTCAATTTTGTCAAGCCTTGACCTCAAGACTTGATTTTCTTTCCATAAATCTCTAAATTTTGATTTATCATTAAATCCTTGAGCATTTCTATTTCTAGGCTTATAACTAAGGTCCTTAGTGTTCTTGCCTAATTTGTCTACCTTCCTAGCCTTAGGTGTAGTAGTCTTAGCATGAATGCCACATGATTTTCCTTAATTCTATGATGATTCCTATTTTCATGATAAATAGCATTAAAATGATATAAGTTAGAAGTAGCATGCTTTTTACCATGATTTAAAGGAATTGACTCAATAAATGACACCTTGAGTTTGTTTTTGAGGGTTCCCCCTTGATTTGAGCTTCCTCCCTTGAGCTTGGTTGGTTTCTTCCCCTTTGGACATTAGCTTCGATAATGTCCATTTTGCTTGTACAAGAAATACACAATGTGTTCTTTGCTCTTTCTTATCACGGGGCCAACCTTCTTAGGCTTTTCCTTAGCCTTGGGTGCCACTTGACCCTTCTTCTTGGTGAATTTGGGGCACTTATTCTTGTAGTGCCCAAGTTCTCTACACTCAAAGCAAATAATATGATTTTTATTATTAATTAAACTACTTATACCTTTACGTGTAGGGATAACACTTGATCCTCCATTTGATGTCTCTTAATTTTTAGAGGATGCCTCATCTTCTTCTTCTTCTTCTTCTTCTTCACTTGACCTGGAAGTAGAAGCTTCTCCTTCTTCTTGATCCGAAGTCACCAAATGTCGCTCCCCCTCAATCATAGAGGTAGAGACTTCTTCATCTTGTACATGGAACAAAGAGTATGCTCCCTCTTTGCCCTTTTCATTGCATTCCATTAAGGATGAAGCTTCTTGTTCTTCTTCCGATGTTGAGCATCTCTCAACTTCGGACTCCTCTCCTTCTTGATCTAATGAGTTGTCCTCTTTGGATTTTTCTTAAATTGGTACTGTGGAGGATTCCTCATGAATTTTAGCTAATTTGCTCTATAGCTCCTTGGCGTCTTCAAATTCTCCAAATTGCTCCAAGATGTTGCTTGGAAATAGATTGACCAATAACTTAGTCACTTTATCGTTGGCCTCACATTTTTAGATTTGCTCTTGGCTGCACTTGCTCTTTTTGAGAATTTTACCTTTGTTATTTGTTGGAACTTGGAAACCTTCCATTAGAGCAAGCCATTACTCTATGTCCATCATAAGAAAATTTTTTATCCTTGATTTTCAAGAATCAAAGCTCATTGATATGAATGGTAAAGGCACCCTTATGTCGAATCCGAGTCCATCTCGGAATTCCATCTTGAAGTTGAGCCTTTGATGAAGTCTTTAAATTATGAACTTGCTTCAACTTTTTCTCCCTCTAGCTTGTTGCCCTTTCCGGCGATGATCCCGGTAAAGAGCGACCTCGCTCCGATACTACTTGTTAGGCTTGATTTATAGCTAGAAGGGGGGGGGGGGGGGGGGAATAGCTCGTCGCATTTCATTTGCTTGCTTTGTTATTGTTGATATGTAGTGGAAAGACTCGAAACAAACACTCATAACGCTAACAAGAGGATTTACTTGCTATCCACCTCAAGAAGAGGTGACTAATCCAAGGATCCACACACGACACACTCTTCACTAAGAAAAACACTCTTTCTCGGTAACTACCGGAGGTGGAGAAACCTCGTACAACACTCACATAACATAATACAATACACGCAAGAAGAAAAAAATACAAGAATACAAATAAAACCTTCTTCTTGCTCACTTGTTGCTTGTTAATGCCTCTTGAACCTTGGAAGTGTAGGTACTTGTCTCCAATAGCTTTCAAGAATTGGCGATGAGAGTCGAGGAAGAACGTCTGTGAATTGGGAGAAGAGATTGCGAAGAAGACGGCTCGCCACAGCTTATACCTTGCACTTATAGGGCTCCCAATCGATTGGGCTTACTCCCAATCGATTGCCACATCAAATGAACGCGATCCCAGCCATCCAAAACCTGCATCCTGCGCAATGGTCATATCCCAATTGATCGGTTGATCGATTGGGGAGGCTAAATCGATCGGCTGATCGATTTAACCTTCTTCTGTGCTCTCGCGTCTGCACGAGAAAGCTGGCCCCAATCGATTGGGGAGCCCAATCGATTGACCAATCGAATAGGGAGCCCAATTAATCGACTGATCGATTGGGGAAGCTACTGTCCGCACGATATAAGCTCCTAATCGATCGGCTGATCGATTGGGCTGCCATTTGTCACAACATTGTGCCCAATCGATCAGCTAATCGATTGGGCTTGGTCTACCATGACTTGTTGTGACTCTTCGTGCCTAGCATCCGGTCATATTAATGAGCTGCTGGAATTTCTTCACCAAGTATCAAGTCAATACTTTGACCCACTTGAAATTTTCTCCTCGTGCCAAGTGTCCGGTCAACCTTGAACCACTTGGACTTACCGTCTTGTGCCAAGTGTCTGGTCCTCCATGACCCACTTGGACTTCCACTAGATGTCCGATCACCCTTGACCCATCTGAATTTCCTCGTGCCAAGTATTCGGTCAATCCTTTGACCTACTTGGGCTTCCCAACACCAGGTGTCCGGTCAACCTTGACCCACCTGGATCTCCACGCGTTTGGTTTCACTCACCAGGTCTTTTCATCTGCCTGACTTCACTTACCAGGACTTTCCATCCGCCTAACTTCACTCACTAGGACTTTCACCTAGCTTCACTCACTAGAATTTTCATCTTCCTAGCTTTACTCATCAAGACTTTCCATCTGCCCGACTTCACTAACCAGGACTTTTACCTAGCTTCACTCACTAGGATTTTCGCACTGCCCAGCTTCACTCACCGGGACTTTCACCTACCTAGCTTCACTCACTAGGTCTTTCACCTAGCTTCACTCATCATGATTTCCCAACTGCCTAGCTTCACTCACTAGGTCTTTCACCTGACTTCACTCACCAGAATTTCCAACTGCCTGGCTTCACTCATAGGACTTCACCTAGCCTAACCTCCAGTTAGGACTTTCCCAGTCAAGTATCCAGTCAAGCCTTTGACCTACTTGACTCTTCTTCACATCTAACTGGTCAGTTTTTGACCAGACGGGAATTGTATCAACAATCTACCCAATCGGATAATTGCATATACAATCTCCATATATTGTCAAACATCGAAACTCAAACATCAAGATTCAAGTTTGAGCCAACTCAAGTTCAGTCAACCTTGACCCAGGGATATTGCACCAACAGTAACTACATTATAAAACATAGTACCACTATGTTAATGACCCTCTCACGACTGCCCCATGCCATTGAGAGAGAGTTCAACATGAATCTAAATTGGCAAATGCATGGGCAGGGTTCGCAGAGGTGATGAAATCCCCTGTTGAGTCATTATCCCATGCACTTACCAATTGAGCCAACCCTAAGGACCAATAACAGCTACATTATAAAAAAATGATGAATAAGGTAACATCTAACCTGAGATGATCTGCCTGGCCTCACGAAAGTTTTCCATTGACCACCTGAGTAAATTGAGAAAATGCATATGGAGTCCCATCTTGACAACTAGTATTTTCGGGTCTGGTACCTATTAGAGAGAAAATCCTCTATAATACACTACAGATGAGTTTTAAACTCTAGATGTTTGATTTATAACTAGAAAGTTTGACTATGACATCCTACCCCAGGGGCACCTAGTCACAGTTGTTATAATATTACTGAAAATAAGAAACAACATTGTAGGAGTTCTATTAATTAGTTAGTAGTTACTACACATCTATAAGTAGTTATAACAACGTTGAAATAGAAAGGTATTATGAAGATAGAATATCTGATAAGACGTCTTATAAAAGAGACATTTATTTTTAATTGAGATGTTGGTTGAACCTTAAGGTGGAGGCCTCTTGGCCTCCCTTAGATCTGACCCTAGCTGTTTCTGTGGCTCAAACAAGATAATGACTTTATTATTGCTTCAGAACTTCCCTTCATCCCAGAGTTTACACTTGACATATAATATCTTAGAACTTGTTCCAAGGCTTACTTTAGACATAGGTTATTTTTAATATATTAAATATATTTTTATGTATATTTTTTTTAAGAGAATAGAAAAGAATAGGGCTTATGCAATAAAAGATTTGCATGATTCTTTAAATGATAGAGCCATAAAGGGGTTCTCTTTTTTAATATTTTAAATTTATTTTAATTATGTATGTTATTTTATAACATTTTAAATATATTCCTCTTCAATATCTCTCAACCTTAGTATTCTTTTATTATATTTCTCCTTAGTATTCTTTTATTATGTTTCTTTTTCGTTGGTGACGCTTTCTCCTATAATAAGTAAGAATATGAATTAGAAATTTTTTATCCATACAATACAAAATAAAGATGTTTTTTTTTAAGTTCCCTCTCTTCCCCTTTTCTAACTCTCCCTCTCTATGTTTCTCTCGCTCGTTGAGCTTGGGGAAGAGAAATCACACCTAACGTTGTCACGCTAATCCAGTTGGTGCTACTATGATCACTGCTTGATTAAGTTCAAATGTTGATGCATTCATTCATATTATGTCCTATCGAAATGGAAGATTTTATTATTTTTGAGCAATAGCAAGTTAGATACCTTTACCATTTCATTCCTTGATACACAGTAAGTTTAACTTTTATTTAGATATATTTATAATCATAAATTATTCGATTTACCCTTTGTCTTCATTCTATCATTTATAACTATTATGATTTAGGTGATGAAAAATTTAGTTTGTTTTTTGTTTGTTACGTTTTGTGCCTAAAAAGGATCATTTTCTTGATAAATGATAATGGTTTGCTTAAAACTTCATTTTTTGGGATTATATTGAGTTTTGCCATTTTGTACTTTTTTACATGAATATGATGAGTTGAGGATGAGAGCATAATTCTCTCTATTATTGTCCCATTTCATTATTTTTATTTCCTCAATTTTCTTTCCTTTTGTAATGGTTGTTTTCTCCCTCCTTTATCTGAGTAATTATATATTTTTATCTTTTTTTTTATTATTTTTAAATAATTCTGAATACATTTTTTTCGTGACAATTATTCATTTATTATCTCTTAAAAGAGTTATTATTAAAACTTGAATAAGTAAATTTAATTAATAATTTTGCAACTCAAATTTGAATGGAAAAGGGCGAGGACATTTTTAATTTGTTTAAAAATATTTTTAAAGTCATTTTCAAATGTAAAAGGGTGAGAAATTTTTTTAAAAAACAATGTCAAAGGTCAAATTTTATTTTCACCTAAGACTTCAGATAGGATGGAGCCCTGCCTCATTCTCTTGCCCCCGAACATGGTGTAGTGTAAGGTGTTAGCAGATTATCCAAATATATATGGTTCAAATCTTAACTATGGTGTGCCGTAGGATATTTTCCTTTAGTTTGAAGAAAAATTTGGGACGTTTACTGTAATGAAAAATCTGAGGCTTGATTGTTGGGCGAAGAGCTCGGGCGGCGAACAGTTCACCTTCAAAATTATAAAATCTTTGGCAAATTACTAAACCATGTAGTTTAAGTTTCGTATTATCCAAATCACATAGGCAACTTTAAAAATGCCCAAATCACGTACCTAACCCATTTTCCCCTCCGCTCGTTCACTTTTGCTCGCTGAATTGATTATTATAGTGTAGCGATTGAATCATTATGTTCCTGTAACAAAAAAATGATTTTTTTAAAAAATTTGATTAAAAAGTCTTCTATGATAAAAATTTTGTTGCTCTCAATACAATGTATCAAGTTGATGTTTGAGAATATGAATATAATCAAGAGCACAAGATGAACACATAAAATTTAGTTCCATATCATTCCGAACTTTCTAGATTTATCAATCGATTTTGACCAAAACATTAATTTTCATTGCCCTTAAAAAATAATGAATTATTAATAAAGTAATTGATTAAAAACTTTTTTTTTGGTCACGTAAACCTACCAAATCAATTGCTACACTTTAAAGTGAACAAGTCAGAAGGGCAAAATAAGTATCGATACGTGATTTGAGTGTTTTCAAAGTTATTCGGCGAGCGAAAGCGAACGAGTCAGAAGGGCAAAATAAGTATCGATATGTGGTTTGAGTGTTTTCAAAGTTGACAATGCGATTTGAAACTTAAATTAAGTGGTTTAGTAATTTGTCAAAAAAAAAAAAAAAAATTTCTTAGAACTCGTTCTCTTTTAATTTAAATTCGCCAAGAGTCTTCTACCTTCCAGGTCTCCACCAGATAGATATTCAGTCCTTGGTATACATCAAACTTTGAAAATTTACTCCATATCATCCTTCCTTCCTTTGATCATCCTTGGGCGGTATACCTTGCTTGACAGGGCGAAGGGCACATTTTCCTTTTCCTCATCTGCTATACCTTTCCTCGTAGCGGTGCCTGCGGAACGAATCAAATAAAAGGAAAAGATGAAGACACGACGACAAGGAACTCTCATTCCATTCCCCATGCGCGTATTATTTAAAGGCGATCGATCCCCACGCAGACGGCGGCCGTGCTGCGGATCAGCTCAGCCATGAAAGCGCTTCTCTGCCTTCGGGCTGCCGTGCCCACCGTGATTTGTGCTTCCAAAGCAAACACCGGCACCGGCTTCGGCTTGCTCGGCCGCTGCCTCAGTCTCAGCTTTCCCCGATCGACCGGCCCCTTCATCCGGTCGGCGCCATTGTGCAGCTGCTCCGTGAAACCGCCGACTCCTACTACGCCAACTCCAGCCTCGGAGGACCCCGACAGCGATCAGGATGGGCAGGAAAGGGATGTAGAGATCGCACAGGGGACCAGCTTGTGGATGGAGCCATGGGAGGTGTTGCTTGATCATATCTTTGGTCCGCCAGACAAGCTAGTGGTCCAATTGTTGGATCCCGTTAAAGAACTGGTATTTTTTGAAACCTCTTTTCTCCTCCCTTTTTCAGATTTCAGAAAACTAAGTAGAAACACCGTCCATTTAAGAAAATTGGTAGCTTTGGTGGTAAGATTCACATTGGCGCACACAATATAATCTTATATTTTCGGTAAAAGAGGATCCTCTATATTATCTGTAAAATACATGATTTTCTTTTTGAATGCAGAACCAAAACTCTAGGGCTTGAACTAGCGTTCTCTGTTTTGCCTTTTTCATATTTGGATATTGACTTCTTTTCTAGAAATGAGAATTTAGAAGAAAAAAAAGAAGATGGCATAACAATTTGAGTTTCTCCTTTCGACCTAGTATTTTGTAGTGAGGGAGAAACTCTATTGCACCTACATCTCCTATGTCAATCAAGTGTAACTCTCGCTTCGGTATCTCCTTTAGATGGTTGAAGTTCATCTTTAGCCCAGACAATTTAGCAATGAGGGGAAAACTCCATTGCACTTGCATCCTCCTTACAAACTCCACCCATGCCAAATAAACTCTATCATGACTGGTCCAAGCCCAGATAAAGAAGGAGGATTGTGTTAGTTTGCCGGCTAAAACATAGGCAAATGCTATGTATAGATTCATCAAAGTTGCATCCTCACCGTATATTTTGGGAGATGGACAACATATGTATATAAGTTTCTCACCTTCTTCGGCCCACCAGTCTTTGCCATCTTCCATGTCCAAATATTTGGTCTAGAAGATTCCATGATAGCCTCCTTGAATGAAAGGTTTAAGACTTTCTCTTTGTCATGTTTTCTTCTATTTGACCTTCTTGACATCCACCACCATAGAAGATTTTGCTCATCTTAAAAGGCCTATGCATTATTGATGAAGATAAGAACTTGGAAAGCTTGCGTAAGTTCTAAAAGAGGAATGCAACCCCCGAGGCTATGATGCAGTGAAAGGACGCCCAATTATCACCTAGACACTCACAGTTCGATTCCCAGTTATAGCACATTTGTAGGGATCTTTCCTTCAAATGGGGCGTGCAACCAAGGGATGTTGGGTTTTTGAGCTGCCTACAACGAGCGCTTCCCGATTTACCCTAGCGACCGGTGGAAAATTTTCATAGGGTCGGACAAGTCACCCCAGGTTGGATGTTAGTTGACCTAGTTAATCATTTTTTTAAAAAGAGGAATGCAAAATGAAAAAGATGAAAAAATTGTTGATCATTGAATAAGAATTAAGACATAGGAAAGAACACAATGTGATTTTATTCTTTTAAAAACTTAGGTAACAATTACAATATTGAAATATTTTAATAGTATATTAATCACTCTCATTCTTCTACATGGAGAGATAAATTTGTTATTTAGTCTTTCCTTATAAGTTATACATCTTCTCAAGCAATTAATTGAAAAGTAACGGGAACAAAAATAAGATCTACACATGGTATTCATTGACTTATAAAAAGTTTATGGTAGAGTCCTAAGAGAAATTATATGGAGAATTCTAGAAAAGAGAGGTGTTAGCATAACATATATTGAACTAATTAAGGATATGCATGAGGATGTAATAACTAGAGTGAAGACTTCAGGCGGATTAATTGAAGCATTTCTAATAAAGATAGAGTTACATCAAGGATCATCTCTATGCCCTTATCCTTATCTTTTTACACTAATTATAAACGAACTGAACACATTTAAGACATATTGTCATGGTGCATGTTGTTTGCAAATGTTATCATTTTGGTAGATGAGACACATGAAGGAGTAAATACTAAACTAGAATTTTAGCGGAAAATACTAAAAGTGAAAGGTAAAGACATAATATATAAAATTTAAGTTTAGCAATATTAGACGTAATGAAATACTTGTTAAGATAGGAGATGACAAGTTGTCTAGAACTAAGAGCTTTAAGTATTTAGGATCATTTTTGCAAAAGGGATTGATAGAGATGTCTTACATAGGATACAAATAGGATGGTGGAAATGGAGTAAAATGTCAAGTGTTTTATGTGATCATAAAATACCTCTAAAACTTAAAAGAGAAGTTTTACAAAATGACGATTAGATCTGCTATGTTATATGACACTATATGTTGGGTTATGACTCAAGCACATGAGCAGAAGATGAGAGTTATAAAGATGAGAATGTTAAGGTGGATGTGTGGATACATGAGGATGAACATAATAAGAAATGAGAGCATTAGAGAGAGGCGTAGTTGTATTGAGAGAAAACTTCGAGAGACACGTTTAAGATGGTACGAATATATATTTCGACGACTAATAAATGCTCCAATTAGACGATGTGAAACTATGATAAATATGCACATCAACGAGGAAAAGAAAAATTAAAAAAGACTTAGTTAATAACAATAAAATAAGATAAAATTTCTTCAAGTATAGATGATGATATGGTAGGGGATAGAGTCCAATGACTAGAAGGATCCATATAGCCGACTCCACCTAGTGAGATAAGACTTGGTTGTTGTTGTAGTCTTTCCTTGTGGACACAGGAGCTTGACAAATCAATAATAAAATTCTTCATGACAATAAATTTGGTACATAAAAAATGATACAAAATACCAAAAGATTTATGATTTTTTTTGCCAATAATATTATATGAGACTAATAGCCAAAAATTTAGCATTAGTTGTATCATACACGAGGATTTGTCAATCCATCCTTACTCACCGCATGTGATATGTTTATCATTTATATAAATAATCATAATGAATATCAGTTATAGAAAATATATATCACATATTGCATTGTCATATTTCTATTTTATCTATTTCAATTGTACAAATTAACTAAGATATATTTCAATTTTGCACAAGTAACTCACACTCTGCTTATCTCTAGCTGCAGGGTTTAGTAATCGGGAACACAGAGTACAATGCCTTATTAGCTCTAGTCCAAGTATACTTCAATCTGGTAACTACATACACTCATGCACTTCTTAATTGACTTTGTCATTTTGGTACAAAATCACATAAAATAATACAACATTGATTTTTTTTTATTGAAAACAATTAGATACAGACATAAAATTATTAAAGTTTTACTTAATTTGATGAACTAGCTGATTCATATATGTTTTCTTATTTGTAACATGTTGTCACTTTCAGATCTAGTTTTTGCAATTTGTATTCCAAAACATGTTAGATTTGGATTTCTTGTAATCTTATTTCCAATGTTTCTACATTTAATTTATATAATTTCCATAGCACAAGATTGTCATATTAGAGGTATAGTAATAATAAATGCATATGATATAATAAAAACTTGACTATTGGGCTCATAATTTTACATATAATAATATATTTTTTTAGTTAGGTTGAAGTGTTATGGTCTAGGACTTAAGAGGCCAAACAAGAAACTTTGCATCAGCTATATTTTGACCAAATGCACTCTCCTTTGAACCAACTGACTCTTTGTCTTAATCCACTTCATGAACAAAAACCAAACAATTAAACTTTTTTTTTTGGAGAAAAAGAGTTCCACAAGGTAGCTAATGATTGAGTTTTCTACTCCAATCTCGGTCAGTGCATGATAGACTGACTTGACGCTGAATTTACCTTTTGGGTTCTGCATCCACCATATTTCATCAGCCATGTTCCCTAAAGCAATGAGAGTGCTTCTCATCGTATTGTTTAACACCTCCATTTCATTTCTGAATGCTTGAATTTGTGTTTCTGATCGTCCAATGCCCATGCCAATTTGTCGAAAGTTGAGTTCAGACAGCCTAATTTTTTTTGTTAATACATACTTTGAATAGTTGTGTGTCTCATTGCACTAATGGGAAGGATGACCAATTGTCCAGCCATCCGTGTGCTCTACTGCCATCCTTGGGTTTGACATAGATGCTCCTTGTCATGAAGTCTGAGCGTAGGACAAGTTGTTGTTCGTCTGAACCCTTGAATAGTGCCAGTGCTTGATTTATGGGATTTGGATGATCTTTGGCCAACCTAATTTATAATTTCCCGTTGATCATTTTCAACCACCATGTTCTAAGTTGAGGCTAATTTTGATTTCTTCGGTTAATAATTCCCAATCCTCCATAGTGCATTGGCCTGATACATCTGTGCCAAGCCACTAGATGACATTCAGGTGATGGCCCATCTGTGCCCTTTCCACAGGAAAGCTCCTTGACTTGGGAAGGAAATACACACTGGCTTGGTATGTGTAGTGTAAGCCTACCACCTTTGGTGAAAAACCTCTTTTTCCATGCTTTTAGCCACTCGGTGACTTTGTCGATTTAAGCTCTCCAAAAAATCTAGTCTGGGTTTTTGATGCCAAGCTGGTACCCAAAGTAACTAATAGGTAGCTTGGTTTCTTTGCAGCCTAGAATTAGTGACAGCACTTGAAGAGCTTTTTAAACATTGTTCACAATATATGTTAAAGAGCTTTTACTATAGTTGATTTTCACCCCACTGAAGAGATTAAAGCATGTAAGAATGATCTTTAGACTCCTTATGAATCATTAGCATACTGCAGTGAAATTGGAAGATTGTTTTTTCCTAATCTGAGTGCACTCATACACAACTCAGAATTCCATTTCTGTAGCTCCATGTGAGAATTTTACGAAGAAGATCTGAAAATTGTGGAAATGAAAGGGAGATAATGGATCACGTTGTCTCAAGCCCTTTTATTTCTGATCCAAGGTGCAGAAACTCCATTTACGAGGACTGTGAATTGTAGTTGCAGTTTCTTCGATCTGCTTGATCCACCCCCGTGGAAACTCATGTAGCTCAAGAATTAGATCAATGCTTCCTAGTTCGCATTGTCAAATGCTTTTTCATAATTCTGTCTTAATCATCTGTGCAAGCATAGCACCACTTCAACATCTCAGTGGTTGCTACAAAGCAATATTTGCCACCTTTGTTGTTTTTCATGAAAAATCGATACTCACTTATCATTGAGCTGATGTAAGCTTTGCAGCCTTTTGCACTCTAGGACCTAGTTTAATGCTAGTGGTTTCAAGAGCAATTAGCTTGAAATCGCTAGTTAGTTGGGCTTTTTAAGGGATCAAGGTGATACAAACTACCTTCATAGAAACTCTGAAATAATTATCATACATCTCGTCTGATGATGACCCAACTACTGCATAGGAACTCAGACTTCGTGTAATCCTATATTCTCTTGACTATTTGAAAAAAAGGGTTTTGATCTTATGACAAAAGACATTCATTGTTCTTAAGACAATTAATAGCTCCAGTGTCCAGATACTCATGGTCCATAAGTTCCATGCAGAAAGACTATGAGAATGCTAAAATTATCCATGACATGATTCGGAATGCCAAACAACATAGTGAAATGGACTCGAGGCCGCATCTTCTTGAGGTCAGTTTTTCTTCATGATGATGAGATTTCATTAGTTTACTTGCGACATTACTGATGCCAAGCTCAACTGTACATATATAACTTATGTGAATCATGTGCCTTTGTTACCATGGTATCCAGGCTATTCTTAACTTGACATTGGCAGTGGAGAAGTTGCAACAAAGAAAAATTACAGAGAATGGTGCCAGGGAGTTGATTGAGAATGCCAAAGAATCGTGGGGACGTTACAAGGAATTGAAGGAGGAGGGCTTCGGACTTCAAGCACCACCAGAGGCGGAGGATTGAATAGGACATAGATCTTTCTATGCCTTTTGTTCCACAATTGGCGGTCATAATCTTGCATGGTCAAGCATAATTCTGCCTCACCCGAACTCAAATCATGTTTCTTCTTCTTCTTCTTATCTTGTTCTGTCAATTGCGTACTGAAAGATAGGCGGGTCGCTATGCAAATGAGAGTTTTATTAAAGCTAAAGACACATTGAATACAATTTCAGAATGTGTTAACTTGGTCAATAGTTTAATCGCATCAACGCATAAGCAAGCATGATAAGGATGTAGATGGAGAGACAGATAAATAGTTTGATGACCAATTTGGAATGACTTAGTCAATATTTTAATGACATTCCTAGGAGAAGTTGAGTTTTTATTGTGAGCTTGTTGTGTTGAGGGTGGGCTGGTGGCTCGAGTGGTTGGATAGGAGGCTTAGTAATGTCCTCATAACTTTAATATCATTGGAAAAATATTGGAGAAAGATGACTCTTCTTTGGTGAGTTTGTTGTGTCAGTAGCAAGTCGTCGCATCAGTGATTCGAGTGGGCGTCATGGATCGAGGGCACAACAATGTCATCGCAAGGTTGTCTTAGGTCAAGATAAGAATTTGATTCCTTTTTAAGATGATATTATCTCACTTAAGGACTCATAGTACATCAAAAATCATCTAATTTTTTAACTTAAAATAGAAACACTATAAATTTTGAGACCCGAAAAACCTTCAACTTCCTTGAAACTCTTTTAGGAACTAGAGAAGAGAAGAAAAGAGAAAAATCAACCGGAAGTACACTGATCCTATCCGGAAGTTGAGTCAGACGGACCGCCAGGTGAGGTGGCGAGAATGTTGACGAAGTCGCGATGTCCTGGAGGGGGGTGTGCTGAGATGACTCCCTTGTTGACCAAGTCTTCAGAAGTCCTTTGATCAATGCTACCTGCAGCCAGTGACCGAGTTGACCCGGCCCCCGGTACTCCGATGCTCGAGGCAGATCCAACGAATATATGAGTACAAGACTAAGTCATAAAATAATGAAATATGCATAGAATATGAACGGAGAACGTACCCTGACCCAGGGGGGCGCCCTCGGATGAGACGCGGCTCGAGTTGTCGCGACCCGGAAGAGTAGCTGACTCTGATCAGACTGTAGAGCTGGATCTGACGACGCGAAGCAGGACGTGGCAGGGGGCCGGAAGACAAGCTACAGGTCGGGGAAAGGCACCGGCACGCAGGCCGGGAGGTACTAACAGCACGCAGGCAAGGACACAAGATTGGCACGTAGGCCGGGACACAAGATCAGCACGCCAGCCGGGAAACGAGATCGGCACGCAGGCCGGGACACAAGATCGGCACGCCGGTCGGGAAACGAGATCGGTACGCAGGCCGGGACGCGAAATCGGCACGTAGGCCGGGACATGACTACGGTACACAGGCCGGGAAATAATAGCAGTGCACAGGCCTGGATAAAATGGCGACAAGGAGGTCAAACACAAATCACATAGTCCAAAACACAATCGCGGCTCGAAGGCCAGAACACAACAATGGCTCGATGGTTGGAATAGTGCCGAGGACGCTCGCCCACATGGGTAGTATACCGGATCGACCTCGGAAACGTACGCCAATGCAAACTGGGGCCATCTACAGCGATGGGGAATGGCTGCGGCACGGAAGCCGTCCGCAACGATGGGGCTCGGCTGCTACTCGGAAGCCCTCTGCGATGCTAGAGGCTATTGTTGACGCTGGTCAACGATGGTTGGTCGCTGCGACGAGGAAGACAGTCAAGGTGGTGTCGGTCCGGCGGTGGCGCCGTGGGGCATGCGTGAGCAGGGAGAAGAGAAGCAGTCGGCGTGAGCAGGGGATGCGTTGGAAACCCTTGACCTCCTCGTCGTAAGAAAGAAAGCGGGGAAGAGGCGGCTGCTGTCCCATGGGCGTGAAGAGAGGGAGAGCTAAGAGACGTTGTTGGCGTCCGAGAGAAGGAGCAGTGGGGAGCCACGGTCGGCCGGCGTGCGCGAAGGAGGAAGAAGAAGAGAGGTGGGCGGGCGCCGGCGAGGAGTTAAGCACAAGGGAGAGAAGGGGAGAAGAGGTGGAGGTCGCTGGCCGGTGTCAGTGTCGGCTAGGAGCCTGGGAAGGAGGAAAGGGCTGGCTTCTCTGGCGGCGGCACTGCGAGGAAGAGAAAAGGAGCAGTAGCGTCGCATCGGCCCGGTGGTGAAGTCGCGAGGAGGAAGAGGAGGAAGGAAGAGAGAGGAGGCCAGCGGCCGACGTCGTCGCCGGCGAGGAGCTCGAGAGGGAGAAGCAGATGGCGGCGACGCAAATCCACCAACGCACGAACCCCCCTTCCATTCGCTATCCACCCCAACCTAAAAGGCTGCTATAGTGGTTTTACCAAATTGCCCTCCTTCTTTCCCCTTATTTCTTCCCTACCCCTCATCCAATATCCACATCACAAGTCTCCCCTTCAAGTCTAGTCGAAAGAGGCGCAAGTTCGACTAACTAGACCCATCCGAACAAAAAACAGAATCGCTACTGAATGCAGAGTCCTATCGCAGGTCTGTCATATAACGTTGAACAAGTAGCTGTGGCAATGTTGGGCAGGAAATCGAGCGATATTGAGCGGGCGATCGAGCGATACTAAGCAGAGCGATAGAGCAATGGCTGAGCGAGAAGTAAAAAACAAGTACCGACCGAGCGACAAATGCGGGGCAAAGCGAAGAGTGAAACGAGAGCAACGAGTGTATGACAGAACGACGAACGAGACGCAAACGACGAGGGTTGGACAGAACGACGAATGAATCACAAACTATAAACGTTGACCAGGCTATAAGTGTAGGATAGAACTGCAACCAACCCAGAATTTAATCGAACATCTAAATGGTACCCGAGCGGTAAAACGACTGCCGAGCGAGGACGACTGCCGAGCGGGTTGGAAGACGATGGGCGAGCGATGTCAATCATTCGACCGAGAAAATGTCATCCGAGCAACAATAAATCGCGACCGAGCGACAGTGAATCGTGACCTGGCAATAAAGAGCGAGACCGAGCGAGAGCCGATCGAGCAATAGTGAATCGCGACCTGGCAATAAAGAGCGAGACTGAGTGAGAGCCGACCGAGCGACAGCAAATCGCGACCTGGCAATAAAGAGCGAGACCGAGTGAGAGCCGACCGAGCGACAACAAATCGCGATCTGGCAATAAAGAGCAAGACCGAGTGAGAGCCGACCGAGCGACAGCAAATCGCGACCTGACAATAAAGAGCGTGACGGACGAGCAAAGTTATGATCATGACCAAATGAGTGTTGACCGAGCGACAACGAATCGCGACCTGACAATAAAGAGACTGATCGACGCGCCAAGCCGTGAGCGTGACTGGGAAAGTGCCGACTGAGCGAAGATAAATCGCAACCGAGCAATGGAGAGAATGACGGACGAACAAAACCATAATCGTGACCGAGCGAGTGTCGACCTAGCGACAATAAGTTGCGACCGGGCTCTAGAGAGACGGACCAACGAGCAAGGCCGTGAGCGCGACCTGAAAAATGACGACCGAGCGGCCAAAAATACGAGTCGAAAGATGATGGACGAGCGGTGTCGAGCGCGTGCTCGGACGACAATAAATCACAACCGAGTGATCGAATAGTGTTAACCGGGAAACAGAGAGAATGCCTATATGGCAGAATAAGACCGAGCGAGCGATGTCAAGTGCGTAACCGAGAAAAACATTAAGCGATAGGCCGACCGGCATAAAACGAGTAGCCGAGTGGTACCAGCGAATGGTCGAGAAAACGGCCAAGCAACAGCGATGAGCGAAATGTGAAGGGCAGAGCGACAAGTGAGCGGTGGATGCCGACCCAGCCACAGCGGTGAACGAAACGCGGATGCCGAGAGCCAGTCAGAGCGGCGAGCGAAGCAAATATGATAAGTGTTGGGCAGAGCGGTGAGCGAAGCGGTGAGCGCCGATCGAGCAACAGCGACGTGCAAAACATGGATGATAAGTGCCGAGCAGAGCGACGAGTGAAGCAGTGAGAGCCAATCGGGCAAGAGCGATGAGCAAAAATGCAAATAATAAGTGCCGAGCAGAGCAGCGAGTGAGGAGTGAGTGCCGACCGAGCAACAGCAGTGAGCGAAAACGTGAGCTGAGTGCCGGGCAGAGCGGCAAGTGAATCAAGTGTGATGCATGTCGGGCAGAGCGGCGAGTGAGTCAGAACCGACCGAGAGGTCGTTGGGCGTGAGAGCATGCTCACTTATAAGTCACACTGAGACGAGAGTCTGGAGGCGTGAGAGCAGAGCTCACTTATAACTCGCACTAGGGCGAGAGTCTGGGACCCGACTTGCCGATCGTTGGGCGTGAGAGCATACTCACTTATAACTCGCACTGAGGCGAGAGTCTGGAGGCGTGAGAGTAGAGCTCACTTATAACTCACACTGAAGCGAGAGTCTGGGACCCGATCGGGAAGGTGGTTGGGCGTGAGAGCAGAGCTTACTTATAACTCGCACTGGGGCGAGAGTCTGGGACAGCCGACCGAGCAGCTTGGTCGTTGGGTGTGAGAGCAGAGCTCACTTATAACTCACACTGGGGCGATAGTCTGGAGCCCGCTCGAGAGGTGATCTGAAGGCCTGACCAAGAAGCAATCTGGAGGTCTGACCAATTTTTGATATGGAGACTGACCAAGAAACAATCTGGAGGTCTGACCAGTTTTTGATCTGAAGGCCTGACCAGGAAACAATTTGAAAGCCAGGCAACAATTTGAAAGCCTGACAAAGAAGCCATTTGGAGGCTGGGCTAAGAATTGATCTGAAGATCTGACCAGGAAACAATCTGAAGGCCTGACCAAGAATTAGTCTGGAAACACGACCGAGAATCAGTCTAGAAGCCTGATCGGTAATTGGTCCAGGAGCCCGACCGGGGATTGGTCTGACCCCCCGACCGAGAGATCGTTAGCAATACTCAAATCCGAGACTGGTGATACTACTCTGGTCCGAGACACGTGGCGATAGCTCGACCCCGAACGAGGGAGGTTAAGCCTTGAAGCTCATAGAAGCCAAGCCAATAGCAACATGAGGAGATAGAGCTTTTATCATACCTGATCGCGAAGTGACGTCAACTGGCTAGCTCGGCTCAACTCCCAAATGCCCATACAGTCAGTGAGATAAATAGTGTCAATCCCTTGACTCCCAAATATCCGCGGAGTCAGGGAGAGAATAATCTGAGCCTTGACTGTCAAAGGAAGTGAAGTCTATAGCCATATGAGGGAGCAGAGTCCGTAATAATATAAGGAAGCAGAGCATCGCGAGTGTAAGGAGCAGAGCCTGTAGACATAAGAGGCTGCAAAACAAGTGGAGGATGCAGAGCATATAATAATAATAAAATGAATCGCCTATAGTAGTAGAGAATACTGAGCCCATGATGATGGGTGCAGAGACTGTAACAGTAAGAGGATGCAGAGCCTCATGGTGAAGGGTACAGAGCCTGTAGCATACATGATCGAGGAACTGGGCCCCTGGTCCCTGATCGGAGAGTAAGGTCCCTAGCCTATAATCAAAGAGCGAGGCCCCTAGATCCTGATCGGGAAGTGGTACTACAAGTCTATGATCGGGGAGCTGTGTCCCAAGTGTATGAGTGGGGAGCTGTGCCCCTAGAGTATGAGCGGGGAGTTGTGTCCCAAGTTTATGAGCGGGGAACTGGGCCCCTAGTGTCCGATCAGAAATTGAAGGCTCTAGTCTTTGATCAAGGAACTAGACTCTTACTCTTTTATCAGGGAAATATAGCAGTTCCTATAATCGTAAAAAGAGAGCAGAGCTTGTAATCGTACCTGATCGGGGAGTCGTGCCAACCGACTAAGAGTTTGTCTCGGTCCCTTAACTCCCGAATACCCGTGGAGTCAGGGAAAAAACATAATGGAAAAACTAACCTGTTAGCCGACTGAAGCTCCACTCGATCCCTCGACTCCCGAATGTTGGATCGAGACCACGCTAGAGGGCGAGTGAATAGCGTTCGTGGCTATTTCTTTCGATTCGTCAAACAAACGAGTAAAAGCGCAGCGGAATAAAGAAATAACAAACACAGAGAGACAGGAAGATTTACTTCGTTCGGAGCCTAAAGCGACTGCTACTCGAAGGCCCGCGATCCTTGATCGCTTTCCGTGGGCAACAACTATAAGCACGATAAAACTATTACAGATTAACTACAATTTAAAGCAGTAAACAGATTATACCGACAACAAAAGACTAAATCGAAGCTCCGGGTTGTCGGGGTGTCGTTGCAGCACTTTCTGGATCGAGTCGTTAGCAGCTTGTCGCAGGGAGATTACTTAGATTGTCGTTGTACGTTGAAGCTGCACCTTAACCCTCCTTTTATATGCGGTTCCGGGCACCTGGATCCCTTCCGGGCGCCTGGAGTGTGACGTGGCCAACCAACCAGGATGCTCCACGTGGCGAAGTCGCGCAGGGGATAGAATTTGGTCCCGGGCGCCCGGACCTGTTCCGGGCGCCCGGATCCATCCCGGGCGCCCGGACAACCTTTTTCCAGCAGGTTCCTCACCTGCAAACAAAGGTTAGTCCGAGCAAAATACCCTGCAAGACAATGTTAGAATGTGATAAAACACAGTAAGTAATAATTGACAGTCTTCGGACTGTCCGAGTCTGACTTTGGATTTCCAACCGGAAACCCTAGGTCGACCCGACGTCTACTGTTCCCTCTACGGGGAACGCGTCCTCACCTACTCCCCTCAGGAGAGATTACCTGATGCCAGCCGATCCTCCAGATCGACTGGACTTTTGCTCAGCACTCGATGCTTCCGGACTTTCTGCTGGACATCCGCTTCCCGGCTAGTCCAGACTTTCACCTGGTTCGCGACACCAGGACTTTCCACCTAGGGTTACCACCCCCTAGGACTTTTGCCTGAAGCCATCGACCTGCCAAGACTTTCCGCATAGGGTTACCACCCCCTATGACCTAGGGTTACCACCCCCTAGGGTTTTCCTCTACCTAGGGTTACCACCCCCTAGGACCTAGGGTTACCACCCCCTAGGACCTAGGGTTACCACCCCCTAGGGTTTTCCATTTACCTAACCGCAGCTAGGACTTATGCCTAAGTTCCACTTAGGACTTTCCTGCAAACTTGTTCAACATATTAGAAACCAAAACACTTTAACTTTGAACCCTTTGACATAATCAAAACATAGGTTCGATCGTCGGATGCTTCCCGCACCAACAATCTCCCCCTTTTTGATTATGGCAATACAGTTCAAAGTTAAGTAAAAAAAATAAGACAGTAAGTACAAAAACTTAAACAAAAAACTTTATATGCTTTCCCATTGATTATGTTTAAGTTTACTCTTTACTTAACTTTTCCCTCTCCCCCTTTGACATAAATCAAAAAGAAACTTAGGAAAAGAGAAAAATAGTCTATGTAACTTCCTCTCTCCCCCTTTGCTCTATGAATCGCCTTTTGCAAACATTTAATTTTGAAAATATAGCTTAAGTGAAAAGGGACTTAGCTTAATTTTGAATAAAATAATACTTATTTTTGAAAAAAAACTTGTTAGTTTTTTTGTTGAAGAGAGAGAGTAGCTAAAATTTTAATTTAGATTATTTATTCAGTTGGTCTTTAAGTCCAAGCATGAGTCAAGTTAAATAGTAATCAAATTATCTAATTGGTGTTGATCAGGTATCAGAGCCCTAAAGTACAGGTAATCTTAATCTTAATATTTCCATTTCCTTTAGTTTGAGAGATACTTTTAGCTAAGATAATGTTATTTTTTGTCTTTAACAATTAACTCAGCAAATTTTTGTGATATCACAACACTTTAAATTCTTAGTTTTTAAAGAGGGAGTTTAGAAAAGATTTGATCAAGACTCAATTTAACTAAGATTTTTATTTTTTAAAATACTTTTATCAAAGACTTAGCTAAACTTATGAAGATAGTAGTTTTGTTAAGTATTTAACCTTAAAAAACTTAGGTTTTTTTTTTAAAAAAAAAAATTATTTGGATGAAATTTTGAGAATGTTTTGGAAAATATTTAGCATATTCAGCGAAACTTAGCATTTGAAAACAATTGCTTTGAGAGACTCTTAGCTAAATTCCCTTTTTGTCTTTAAAAAACTTTAAAAAGCACTTAGCTAAATTTGAAAATACTTAGCTATATATTGTCTTGAGAAAACTTCTTGCCAAATAGCTAAGTTTAGAGTATTATCTAACTAAGCTTAGTTAAAGAAGACTTGATTAAGTACTTAGCTTAAGGTGGTTTTACATAAAGTCTTAGCTTTGAAAACATTCTAGAAGAGTTGTAATTTAAAAGCCAGGTCATAAATAATTTTAATTTTAAAGTTAAGTTAAAAATAACCTGAATTTTTGAAGATAAGTAAAAATAGTTTTTAATTTTGAGGTCAAGTTAAAAATTTTAAAGAAGAACTAATTTTAAAACCGACTCAAAATCACTCCCCCTTAATTAATCCCTTAATAAATTTTTGAGTTCAGGAGTCCAAGCATGAGAGGTAAAAAAAATATTTTCCTATCTTTCCATCTCACTCATTCTAGATTAACAAGCATGTTTAGCATATGAGTGAGCGTGAGATGGAGTTGTCTTTGCAATTGATATAAAACATAAGTTTTGAATTTCAAATAATTTTGAAATGAAGTTTTAACAGATTTTAAGATGATTTTTGAAATTTAGTTTTGAAAAGATTTTTAAAGTAATTTTTGAAATTTAGTTTTGAAATTTTAAAATGATTTTGAAAAGATTTTGAAATTAAGTTTTGAAAAGATTTTAAAATGATTTTTGAAATTTAGTTTTGAAAAGATTTTTAAAGTAATTTTTGAAAAGATTTTAAAATGATTTTGAAAAGATTTTGAAATTAAGTTTTGAAAAGATTTTAAAATGATTTTTGAAATTTAGTTTTGAAAAGATTTTTAAAGTAATTTTTGAAATTTAGTTTTGAAAAGATTTTAAAATGATTTTTGAAATTAAGTTTTGAAAGGATTTTAAAATAATTTTGAAATTTAGTTTTGAAATAATTTTAAAATGATTTTGAAAAGATTTTGAAATTAAGTTTTGAAAAGATTTTAAAATGATTTTGAGATTTAGTTTTGAAAAGATTTTAAAAGTAATTTTTGAAATTTAGTTTTGAAAAGATTTTAAAATGATTTTTGAAATTAAGTTTTGAAAGGATTTTAAAATAATTTTGAAATTTAGTTTTGAAATAATTTTAAAATGATTTTTGAAATTATGTTTTGAAAGGATTTTTAAATAATTTTGAAATTTAGTTTTGAAATAATTTTAAAATGATTTTGAAAATATTTTTAAATTAAGATTTGAAAAGATTTTAAAATGATTTTGAAATTGAATTTTGAAAAGATTTTTTAAATAGTTTTGAAATTGATTTGGAAAAGATTTAAAATAATTTTGAAATGAATTTTGAAAGATTTTTAAAATATTTTTGAAATTGATTTTGAAAGATTTTTAAAATAATTTTGAAATGAATTTTGAAAATATTTTTTAAATAATTTTGAAAATATTTTGAAATTAAGTTTTGAAAAGATTTTAAAATGATTTTGAAAAGATTTTGAAATTAAGTTTTGAAATAATTTTAAAATGATTTTGAAATTGAATTTTGAAAGGATTTTTTAAATAATTTTGAAATTGAATTTTGAAAATATTTTTTAAAATAATTTTGAAATTGATTTTGAAAAGATTTAAAATAATTTTTGAAATTGATTTTGAAAAGATTTAAAATAATTTTTGGAATTGATTTTGAAAGATTTTTAAAATATTTTTGAAATTAAGTTTTGAAAGGATTTTAAAATAATTTTGAAATTTAGTTTTGAAATAATTTTAAAATGATTTTTGAAATTAAGTTTTGAAAGGATTTTAAAATAACTTTGAAATTTAGTTTTGAAATAATTTTAAAATGATTTTGAAAAGATTTTGAAATTAAGTTTTGAAAAGATTTTAAAATGATTTTGAAATTGAATTTTGAAAAGATTTTTTAAATAATTTTGAAATTGATTTTGAAAAGATTTAAAATAATTTTTGAAATTGATTTTGAAAGATTTTTAAAATATTTTTGAAATTGATTTTGAAAGATTTTTAAAATAATTTTGAAATGAATTTTGAAAAGATTTTTTAAAATAATTTTGAAAATATTTTGAAATTAAGTTTTGAAAAGATTTTAAAATGATTTTGAAAAGATTTTGAAATTAAGTTTTGAAATTGTAACGACTCAATTTTCTCTATTTCAAGTTCTAAAAGTCCATAAAAATATTTGGAAATACTTTTAAAATATTCTAGAGATTTTTAGGAATTTTTAGAGTATTTTTACGTAATTTTTGGAGGTCGTTTAGTAGGGTTACAAAAAGAAAGAAGTTTTAAAAGAAAATGTTGAAAGTGAGATTCGAACCCATGATCTCGGGTCGAATTGACCCAAGCAAAAGCAGCCCAACCAGCTGAGCTACACAGATTTTGTTAATCATATATGGAGCGATATATATTTAACTAGTAGTTAGGAACAGTAAAATAAATTGGGAAAAAGTGCGCGGCTGAGGGATTGAAGCCGAGACCCTGGACTCGGTTAAAACCCAGCCAACCAACTGTGCTAGCGGCCGTTTCTTATTAAAGAAGGAGAAATATTCTAGTTAAGCAGTAGTTAATGATTAGGGAATAAATAGGAAGAAAAATGGTTGCAGCCGAGACTCGAAGCCGTGAGCTGCGCCTTAAGCAAAACGCAGCCAACCAACTGTGCCAGCAGCTATTGTTAATTAAGAAAAGAATGGATTATATTTAAGGTATAGTTAGTAGCCGAATATCCTAGTTATAAAGGGAGTTTTATTTTCTCCCGTGACCTAACTTCGCGATCCCTCTCCTCTTCTCCTCACACGCGACGCCGCACGCCTCTTCTGCTCGGGCGAAACAGAGCCGTGTTAGGGCTTCGACTCCGGCGCCGGAAAAAGGGCTCTTTCCGGCCGGTCTTCACCCAACCGTGATCCTCTTGTCGTGGAGAGCACGCGGATCCGAAGGAGAAGCTTCGGCCGAAACCGTAGACCTTCCTCTCCTTCGGTTGTAAGTCCAAGAATCGTCGGTAAGTGCTTCCTCACCTGCAGTAAGATAGCTCCGAGATTTATTCCTTGTTCTTTTTCCTTGTTCCCGAAAGCTTTTGGACAGCTTGAGGGTGCTTGGCGTTTTTGATCGGATTCTATGCTACTTAGTTTCATGTTTTGTGATAATAATGGAATAAATGTCTCCCTTGATGTTGGTAATGCTGGCTAGATTCTGTTGAATACCATCAGGATGCTTATAATGAAATTGATGGCTATGGAGAGTTTAGAAACGTGATGGCAACGGTGATAAGATCATTAGGAAGAAAAAAAAGAAAAAAAAGAAATATCCTATAGCATTTTAAGGTTAAGTGTTTACTCAATTTTGTACTATCATGTATTCCTTCTTGTGAGAACCATTGGTACAATTCTCAAGTTAAGGATTGAACTACAGAGTTCGCAACTGAGCATATAAATTAACTCAAACCTCAAGGTGATAACCATGGCTAAAAGGGTTATAAGATGTTTTAATGTCTCTGTTTGGATTCAATTAAAAGGTTTATAAGGAATATGGTATTTACTGATTGAAATAGTAATTTTTATGATAGTATTTAAATATCTGATTTTGTTTGAGGCCAGCATTCTAGTTTTGGTTTATGAAGAGTGCTTTAATATTGAAAACTTGGAATCTTCTTTGATCCGTATCAACCTTAATGAGCAATGATCAGTTTGTTTTGTTTACTGAGGTGGATACTTCCTTGTTTAACATTTAAGTCATTAATTCCAAGCACGTGTGTGATTTGTATACGGAATAAGTCCAAGGGGTCATGCAAAGTCAATCAATATTTGCCTATATTATGAACAAGAGAAGAAGAACATGACTTTCAGTTTTGCTTGATTTTGAAACATGTTTTGTTTACTTCACCAGTAGCTTCCATTGCTATTAGACAAGCATATTTTCTTATTGCGGTTAGACAAGCAGATTTTCTTATTGCTTTGCTTAGTTTTCTGTATATATATGCAATGAACTTGAATAGCATGTGTTCAATATATAGTTTTAGTTTTTATAGATATGCAATGAACATGGATAGCATGTATTTATAGTATTTTAGAATTTTGTTAACAAAGCATGCAGAATTTGTTTAGGATAGTATGCAGTTTAGATTTAAGTTTCTTTACTACCTCATTTAGCATGAACAGATCTACTTTTGGTTTTAGTTATGATCCTCTACTAAATTACCAAAAGATAAGTAAAAGAAAGATAAAGAAAAGAAAGAAAAAGGCTAAAGCCTTAAGTAAGATTCCGAAGTCAAGACTTTAGGGATTTTGGCACACAAGGTGCTTATTAAAATGCCAAGACATTTTATTATAAGAAGTATTTAAAGATAAAAAGTATTTTACTTTTAAAGGGCATGTACCGGACACAAGGTCTAAGGGATGGGCTCCAAGATGCCCCTAGGCACAAGGCCTAGAAGTACCTTAGTAGTTTCGGGATTAGCTACCTCGACTCTTATTAAGGATGCGCGCAAAGTGGTACAATGCCGGGCCCAAGAAGAAATTTATTATCTATTTTGAAGTATATATATATATATATATAAGCTTTTGGAACAAAAGAAATAAACTTAATTTAAGTTCAGAAATCAGCAAGATAGTTCTTTTTGTTTCAATTTCAGCAAGTTAACTGTCTTAGTTTTATTTCAGCAAGATAGTCATTTTTATCTCTTTAAATTCAGCAAGTTATTTCTTTTATATTAGCATGCCATTGAGACTTTCTACTGCTATTCATGAGCATGACTAGCTTCACATGTTTAGCATTTCAGTTAGTTATACTTTACTTGTTGTTTTTAGTAAGCATGAGTAGTTCTTATCATGTTTCGAATTTATTTCGTACACATGCTTTTCATATAGAGATTTTGTGAGTTAGATAGCGATTACTAAGCTTTATGCTTATAGATACTACTTTCCTCCTACTGCAGATAAAGGTAAAGATAAAGGAAAAGCTAAAGTATGAAAGGAAGGCGACAAGGAGCTGATGGAGGTGTGATGTGTGGACTATGGAAGCCTTGGGACGAAGTTTTAGAAATCTATAAAGACTTGTATTTAGACTATTGGAGTTTTTGCCACCAAGTGATGATTTGGTTTAGCTTCTTAGATGTTTTATGTTTTATATTTATTAGAACTGCGTGGTTGTTTGTTTAATATAATTGTTATATATGTATCTATGATTATTGTCACCGGTACAGGGGAGGTGTTGTCGGAATTTTTGTCTAGCAGAAATCTCTCTCGAGGCCTGACAATAGTTTTAAAAAAAGTTAGTAGTCAAGTAGGTAGCGTTAACCACGTTAGGGAGTTAGTAGTTAAGTTAGTAGCGGTCACCCTTACAGACTAGTAGTAAGAAGGGTGGTCGTTACAGATGGTATCAGAGCAGGTCCCATTCTCCAGCATCACACACATCAGCATCATCCTTGCCGTCTTAAAGTAAGAAAGTATTTAAATTCTTTCTTTATTCTACTTTCCTTATTATTAACTGCAGTACAGAGTAATTGCTTATGAGTACTTAAGTAAGATAGAAGTTATTGTTTTTCCTTTCTTGATCTATATATATGTATGTTTAGGAAGGATAGAGAAGATAACAAGTCTCTTTCTTTGCATAATTAGATGGCAAGAAGAGAACATCCTCGTACCGTTCATATTGAGGACCAAGTTCAGGAGAACGAAGATCCCAGAACCCTTGGGCCTATTCTCTCTGAAGTTGTTGCTCAACTTCAGAGACAAGTAGCGAGCAGCAGCAAGTGATTGCCAATCTAATGGCCAATCATAAGCCTGTTCCTCCCACTCCCCCAACCATTAATGTGAAGACCCCAGTGGTGACTGAAGTCCCATCAGCTGCCCTGGAAGTCGCCACAGCATCTAAAAGACAAGAAGCATATCTCATCCAGTGGTTGAAACTGAAACCAGAAAGTTTCTCAGGAACGACTGAGCCCTGGGATGCCCAGGCTTGGTTCAAGACATTTGAGAGCACAATGGAGCTTCTTGACTGACCAGAAGTCGAGAAGGTTGATATCATTAAGTGTGCCTCTTTCTGCCTATCTGGAGATGCTTGTATGTAGTGGGAGCGAGTTAAGAGTAAGTGAGCAGTCAACCAGATGAGCTGGGTTGACTTCGAGATAGAGTTTTACGAAGAAGTCTTCCGCCAACGGATCACCTATAAACAGTATGAGGAGCTTATAGAATTCAGACAAGGTGATCTACTGGTAGAAGAAGCGGTCAAAAGATTCGACAAGCTAGCTCGCCTTTTCCTAGAGTAAGTAAGTACAGTGAAAGAACGAGTCATACTAACGTTCCTAATGCTGAGACCAGAAATAACGCCTAATGTGAGTAGTGAAACTCACCGACCATAGATTGGCGAAGAGCTGGTCAGCAGGGCATTAGTGAGCACTGTCTGTACAGCAACAAGGCTCAACAAACGCAACACAAGCCAGTCAAGATAGAAGACAAGACAGTGGGGAAACAGAGAACCCAGTCAAATAATCAGAACTGGAAGGACAAAGATAACAAGAAAGACCCAAGCAGGAAGATGTTCAGGTAGTCTGTGAGTATCCAGAGGTATTTCCAGAAGAGCTACCTGGACTACCACCCAATAGAAAAGTGGAGTTTGAGATTGAACTGGTTGCTGGTACCGGTCCAATTTCAAAAGCTCCATACCGTATGTCTCCAACAGAGCTAAAAGAGTTACAAGAGCAACTTCAGGAGCTACTTGACAAAGGCTTCATCCGCCCTAGTCATTCACCATGGGGAGCTCCTGTGTTGTTTGTCAAGAAGAAGGATGGATCTATGCGGATGTGCATAGAATATAGGGCTCTGAATCAAGTGACCATCAAGAACAAGTACCCCCTTCCCAGGATCGATGACTTATTTGATCAGTTAAGAGGGGCGACAGTATTCTCAAAGATAGACCTGCGCTCTGGGTACCATCAGCTAAAAGTGAAAGAAAGAGACATACCCAGAACGACTTTCAAGACCAGATACGGACACTACGAGTTCGTAGTCATGCCTTTTGGTGTGACTAATGCACCTGCAGTTTTCATGGATCTGATGAACAGAGTGTTCAGAGAATACCTTGACAAATTCGTCATTGTGTTCATCAACAACATTCTGCTCTATTCCAAAACCCTAGAGGAGCATGACACGCACTTGAGAATAGTTCTACAGACCCTTCAACAAAAATAGCTTTATGCTAAATTCTCAAAGTACGAATTCTGGTTGGAGCAGGTAGCATTTCTAGGACACATCGTTTCTAGAGAAGGCATACAAGTAGATTCAGCCAAAGTAGAAGCGGTCAGCAATTGGAAGAGACCCATGAATGCCAGGGAGATCAGAAGCTTCCTTGATTTAGCTGGGTACTACAGGAAATTCGTGGAAGACTTTTCCAGAATAGCCTCTCCACTTACAACCCTCACCAGAAAGAACAAGAAGTTTGAATGGTCAGATAAATGTGAGCAGAGTTTCCAAGAGCTAAAGAAGAGGAGTTCTACAGCCTCTTCCTATACCAGAGTGGAAGTGGGAAGACATATCCATGGATTTCATAACAGGTCTCCCAAGAACCACAAATGGATATGATGCGATATGGGTGATATTGGATAGATTGACCAAGTCTGCACATTTTCTAGCCATCAAGGTGTCTCACTCTATAGAGCAGTTGGCAAAGCTGTATGTTAAAGAGGTGATCAGACTTCATGGAGTTCCCAAATTTATTGTTTCTGATAGAGATGGGTGCTTCACCTCTCACTTTTGGGAGTGTGTTCAGACTGCACTAGGCACCAAACTCAAGTTCAGCACAGCCTTCCATCCTTAGACCGATGGACAGACAGAGCGAGTAAATCAGATCCTGGAAGATATGCTCAGGGCTTGTGCACTAGATTTTAAAGGCAGTTGGTGCAAATATCTGTGCTTAGCTGAATTTGCCTACAACAATATCGAGCCACCATCAAGATGGCTCCTTATGAGGCGTTGTATGGCAAATCCAGATCACCCATTTCTTGGCAAGAAGCGGTGAGAGAAAAGAAATGGAAGTAGAGGCATTCAGACAGAGTTGATAGATGAGACTACTCGGGCTATTCGGAAGATCGGAGAATCGGGCGCGGAGTAGACAAAGAGTTATCTTGACACCTGTAAATCTTGAATTCAAGTAGGGATTCAGTCTTTCTTAAGGTCGCTCCTATGAAGGGAGTGATGAGATTTGGCAAGAAGGGCAAATTAAGTCCTCGTTATGTAGGACCTTACCTGATCACAGAAAGGATTGGGAAAGTAGCTTACAAGCTGGATTTACCACAAGACATGTCAGCAATACACAATGTGTTTCATGTCTCCATGTTAAAGAAGTGCCTCCATGACCCTAGCCAAGTGATTGAGCCTCAGTCAGTGCAGATCCAAGAGGATCTTAGTTATGAGAGTAGACCTACACAGATAGTGGACAGAGCAGTCAAGAGACTAAGAAGCAAAGAAGTACCACTAGTGAAGGTCGTCTGGCAGAACCAGAAGCACAAGGAAGTCACTTGGGAGCGGGAGGACAGTATGAGACAGAAATATCCAGAACTATTCTAAGTTTGAGGATGAACTTTTTATAAGGTATGGGGAATTGTAACGACCCAATTTTCCCTATTTCAAGTTCTAAAAGTCCATAAAAATATTTGGAAATACTTTTAAAATATTCTAGAGATTTTTAGGAATTTTTAGAGTATTTTTACGTAATTTTTGGAGGTCGTTTAGTAGGGTTACAAAAAGAAAGAAGTTTTAAAAGAAAATGTTGAAAGTGAGATTCGAACCCATGATCTCGGGTCGAATTGACCCAAGCAAAAGCAGCCCAACCAGCTGAGCTACACAGATTTTGTTAATCATATATGGAGCGATATATATTTAACTAGTAGTTAGGAACAGTAAAATAAATTGGGAAAAAGTGCGCGGCTGAGGGATTGAAGCCGAGACCCTGGACTCGGTTAAAACCCAGCCAACCAACTGTGCTAGCGGCCGTTTCTTATTAAAGAAGGAGAAATATTCTAGTTAAGTAGTAGTTAATGATTAGGGAATAAATAGGAAGAAAAATGGTTGCAGCCGAGACTCGAAGCCGTGAGCTGCGCCTTAAGCAAAACGCAGCCAACCAACTGTGCCAGCAGCTATTGTTAATTAAGGAAAGAATGGATTATATTTAAGGTATAGTTAGTAGCCGAATATCCTAGTTATAAAGGGAGTTTTATTTTCTCCCGTGACCTAACTTCGCGATCCCTCTCCTCTTCTCCTCACACGCGACGCCGCACGCCTCTTCTGCTCGGGCGAAACAGAGCCGTGTTAGGGCTTCGACTCCGGCGCCGGAAAAAGGGCTCTTTCCGGCCGGTCTTCACCCAACCGTGATCCTCTTGTCGTGGAGAGCACGCGGATCCGAAGGAGAAGCTTCGGCCGAAACTGTAGACCTTCCTCTCCTTCGGTTGTAAGTCCAAGAATCGTCGGTAAGTGCTTCCTCACCTGCAGTAAGATAGCTCCGAGATTTATTCCTTGTTCTTTTTCCTTGTTCCCGAAAGCTTTTGGACAGCTTGAGGGTGCTTGGCGTTTTTGATCGGATTCTATGCTACTTAGTTTCATGTTTTGTGATAATAATGGAATAAATGTCTCCCTTGATGTTGGTAATGCTGGCTAGATTCTGTTGAATACCATCAGGATGCTTATAATGAAATTGATGGCTATGGAGAGTTTAGAAACGTGATGGCAACGGTGATAAGATCATTAGGAAGAAAAAAAAGAAAAAAAAGAAATATCCTATAGCATTTTAAGGTTAAGTGTTTACTCAATTTTGTACTATCATGTATTCCTTCTTGTGAGAACCATTGGTACAATTCTCAAGTTAAGGATTGAACTACAGAGTTCGCAACTGAGCATATAAATTAACTCAAACCTCAAGGTGATAACCATGGCTAAAAGGGTTATAAGATGTTATAATGTCTCTGTTTGGATTCAATTAAAAGGTTTATAAGGAATATGGTATTTACTGATTGAAATAGTAATTTTTATGATAGTATTTAAATATCTGATTTTGTTTGAGGCCAGCATTCTAGTTTTGGTTTATGAAGAGTGCTTTAATATTGAAAACTTGGAATCTTCTTTGATCCGTATCAACCTTAATGAGCAATGATCAGTTTGTTTTGTTTACTGAGGTGGATACTTCCTTGTTTAACATTTAAGTCATTAATTCCAAGCACGTGTGTGATTTGTATACGGAATAAGTCCAAGGGGTCATGCAAAGTCAATCAATATTTGCCTATATTATGAACAAGAGAAGAAGAACATGACTTTCAGTTTTGCTTGATTTTGAAACATGTTTTGTTTACTTCACCAGTAGCTTCCATTGCTATTAGACAAGCATATTTTCTTATTGCGGTTAGACAAGCAGATTTTCTTATTGCTTTGCTTAGTTTTCTGTATATATATGCAATGAACTTGAATAGCATGTGTTCAATGTATAGTTTTAGTTTTTATAGATATGCAATGAACATGGATAGCATGTATTTATAGTATTTTAGAATTTTGTTAACAAAGCATGCAGAATTTGTTTAGGATAGTATGCAGTTTAGATTTAAGTTTCTTTACTACCTCATTTAGCATGAACAGATCTACTTTTGGTTTTAGTTATGATCCTCTACTAAATTACCAAAAGATAAGTAAAAGAAAGATAAAGAAAAGAAAGAAAAAGGCTAAAACCTTAAGTAAGATTCCGAAGTCAAGACTTTAGGGATTTTGGCACACAAGGTGCTTATTAAAATGCCAAGACATTTTATTATAAGAAGTATTTAAAGATAAAAAGTATTTTACTTTTAAAGGGCATGTACCGGACACAAGGTCCAAGGGATGGGCTCCAAGATGCCCTTAGGCACAAGGCCTAGAAGTACCTTAGTAGTTTCGGGATTAGCTACCTCGACTCTTATTAAGGATGCGCGCAAAGTGGTACAATGCCGGGCCCAAGAAGAAGTTTATTATCTATTTTGAAGTATATATATATATATATAAGCTTTTGGAACAAAAGAAATAAACTTAATTTAAGTTCAGAAATCAGCAAGATAGTTCTTTTTGTTTCAATTTCAGCAAGTTAACTGTCTTAGTTTTATTTCAGCAAGATAGTCATTTTTATCTCTTTAAATTCAGCAAGTTATTTCTTTTATATTAGCATGCCATTGAGACTTTCTACTGCTATTCATGAGCATGACTAGCTTCACATGTTTAGTATTTCAGTTAGTTATACTTTACTTGTTGTTTTTAGTAAGCATGAGTAGTTCTTATCATGTTTCGAATTTATTTCGTACACATGCTTTTCATATCGAGATTTTGTGAGTTAGATAGCGGTTACTAAGCTTTATGCTTATAGATACTACTTTCCTCCTACTGCAGATAAAGGTAAAGATAAAGGAAAAGCTAAAGTATGAAAGGAAGGCGACAAGGAGCTGATGGAGGTGTGATGTGTGGACTATGGAAGCCTTGGGACGAAGTTTTAGAAATCTATAAAGACTTGTATTTAGACTATTGGAGTTTTTGCCACCAAGTGATGATTTGGTTTAGCTTCTTAGATGTTTTATGTTTTATATTTATTAGAACTGCGTGGTTGTTTGTTTAATATAATTGTTATATATGTATCTATGATTATTGTCACCGGTACAGGGGAGGTGCTGTCGGAATTTTTGTCTAGCAGAAATCTCTCTCGAGGCCTTACAATAGTTTTAAAAAAAGTTAGTAGTCAAGTAGGTAGCGTTAACCACGTTAGGGAGTTAGTAGTTAAGTTAGTAACGGTCACCCTTACAGACTAGTAGTAAGAAGGGTGGTCGTTACAGAAATAATTTTAAAATGATTTTGAAATTGAATTTTGAAAGGATTTTTTAAATAATTTTGAAATTGAATTTTGAAAAGATTTTTTTAAATAATTTTGAAATTGATTTTGAAAAGATTTAAAATAATTTTTGAAATTGATTTTGAAAAGATTTTAAAAATATTTTTGAAATTAAGTTTTGAAATGATTTTAAAATAATTTTGAAATTTAGTTTGAAATCATTTTAAAATGATTTTTGAAATTAAGTTTTGAAAGGATTTTAAAATAATTTGGAAATTTAGTTTTGAAATAATTTTAAAATGATTTTTGAAATTATGTTTTGAAAGGATTTTAAAATAATTTTGGAATTTAGTTTTGAAATAATTTTAAAATGATTTTGAAATTAAGTTTTGAAAAGATTTTAAAAGGATTTTGAAATTGAATTTTGAAAAGATTTTTTTAAATAATTTTGAAATTGATTTTGTAAAGATTTAAAATAATTTTTTAAAGATTTTTAAAATATTTTTGAAATTGATTTTGAAAGATTTTTAAAATAATTTTGAAATGAATTTTCAAAGATTTTTAAAATAATTTTGAAATGAATTTTGAAAGATTTTTTTTTTAAAAAAATTAAGTTTTGAAGTAATTTTGAAATTAATCTGAATTTGAATTAATTATCAGTTTGTTTTTAATTGCTTAGTCATCTCACCCGATCTGAATTTTCAATCAAGGAATCCTATAATTTTTGTGAGATGAATTGATGTTCAATTTAAGGTTTTGGTTTAACTTTGTGTTAGATTCATGTTTAGCTTTGGGTTCAACAAGTAAGCATTCTTTGGATAAACTTCTGGGCCATGGTGAGTCACACGGAGCTCATTAAAGTAACCATGCCTTCGAGGTTTTCCAAATAGTCCTACCCATTGAACTTAATACTAATCCTTAGTCTAACTAGTTAGGATCCATTTAAGGGTAGCTTTGGTCAGTTCCACTTGGCCAAATGCACCAGGTCGAAGCCATATCTTCCTAGACATGCGATGCCCAAGTTTCCCTAACGTACTATCATCCAAAAACTTCACCAGTACTGTGGTTCAAGTTAAACTTATCCCGTTTTAATCTAACCTTAATTACCCTGCCGGGTAATCTATTCTTGTTTTACCCATTTCGGGTAAATTAGGTTCAGTTACCCTATCGGGTAGTTCAGTTGGAGGTGCCAGCTAGTTTGGATCCTCCATCTAATTTTCAATTTTTTAATTTAATTTCGAATTTAATTTTGAATTTTGAATTTGTAATTTAATTTCGAATTTTAAATTTAATTTTGAATTTTGAATTTTGAATTTGTAATTTAATTTCAAATTTTAAATTTAATTTTTGAATTTAAAATTTAATTTCGAATTTCGAATTTATGAATTTATTTTCAAATTTTGAATTTTTGAATTTATTTTCGAATTTTGAATTTAATTTTGAATTTTAAATTTTGAATTTTGAATTTGTAATTTAATTTCGAATTTTAAATTTAATTTCCATTTTGTTTCATTAAGATCGTTTTTCTTTTAACTCCCCCTGGATCATAGCCTCGATATGGTCTATCGAGGTAGTAGACTTGATCCTTGGGGACCCAATATTGACCAAGTCCAACTTGATTGACCAAGTTGGACTTAGGTACCCATGCTTGGACTACCTTTCTATTATTTCTATTTAATAAAGACAGATATGATTTATATTTTGTTTTGGTCTTAAATCCAGTCCGGATTTGTATATGGCTCGCTGTTTTCCAAGAATTAGATCCAAATTCTTGGAACCCAAGGTGAACCGTTCCAACGTGTCCTTGAGTTCTTTAATTTGAGTTTTCAAATTGGAATTTTCTTCCTCAAGTTGTTGGACTTGAGTCGAACTTCCAATTTGAACTGGCTCAGTTAAAGCACTTAAGTCAGTCGCTTCCTTAAGGGCTGTTACCTCCTTTTGGAGCGACTTAACCCGGACGTTGGATTTAGCCAACTTCTTTAATAAGTAAGGAATTAAATTTTCTAAATCATCTAAGTTAATACTTGAAATTAGAGCACTTACAGTGAGTTTGGGTCCTTCGGAAACGGATACGGATCCGTGGCTTCGCTCGGACTCGGTATCTGACTCATTCTCGGTTTCGGATTCGAACTCGGACTCAGTTTCGGCCACGGATGCTAGTACTGGTAGAGCAAGGAAACTCGTCTGCTCTTCTGCGTCGGATTCGGATTCGTCTGATGACTCAGACCATGTTGCCTTCATCTTTCTAGCTTCCTGTGCTATGCTTGTGCCTGCAACCAACGCAATACCTTCCTCGGCCAGAGTAGTATCAGTCTGCTCATGTAATTCAAATAATTTATCATGCTTACTTGTGTCTGACATACCTGTTGGTGCAACATCCCTCAGGTCAAGGTTGACCTGGTTGACCAAGCTTGAGTCTTGGTTTGGGTTTCGATGTTTGACAATGCAAGGTTGATTGAAGAAGAGTCAAGTAGGTCAAGGATGACCGGATACTTGACTGGGAAGTCCTAGTGAGTGAAGCTAGGCAGGAGGAAAATCCTGGTGAGTGAAGCCAGGTGAAAGACCTAGTGAGTGAAGCTAGGCAATTGGGAAGTCCTAGTGAGTGAAGCTAGGCAGGAGGAAAATCCTGGTGAGTGAAGCCAGGTGAAAGACCTAGTGAGTGAAGCTAGGCAATTGGGAAGTCCTAGTGAGTGAAGCTGGCGGGAGGAAAATCACGGTGAGTGAAGCCGGTGAAAGACCTAGTGAGTGAAGCTAGGCAATTGGGAAAGTCACAGTAAGTGAAGCCGGGCAGAGAAATCCGGATGGGTCAAGGTTGATTGGGTGAGAGTCAAGTAGGTCAAAGGTTGATCGGATACTTGGCACGAGAAAGAAAAGTCAAGTAGGTCAGAAAGGTTAGATGTGAAGAAAAGTCCAAGTGGGTCAAAGGGATTGACCGGACACTTGGTGAGAGAGTCTAGCCGGTCAAGGGTGACCGGATGCTAGGTCTTATGTACCAACAAGTCATGGTTGACTAGATGTTGGTTTAGGGGCTTTAGACTTGGTTTTGGACAAAACCAAGGTTTGGATTGATCCGTGGATTGATCCGGCAGTTTGGATTGATCCGTGGATTGATCCGAAGGTTTGGATTGATCCGTGGATTGATCCAGCAGGTTTGGATTGATCCATGGATCGATCGGAGATCTGGATCGATCGGTGGATCGATCGAAGATCCGGATCGATCCGCCGATCGATCCGGTGAGTCTCCACAAATGCTCGGATCGATCCGTGGATCGATCCGGAGATCAATCGATCGGTGGATCGATTGGGGGCCCTCAATCGCGATAAGCGCTGGATCGATCCGTGGATCGATCCGGGCGTGTGGCGCTCTGGATCGATCCGTGGATCGATCCAAAGCCTCCCCGATCGATTGGGAGCAATCCAATCGATTGGGATTCGACCGTTGGCGTCGTTTATAGCTGTTGGCGTGCGATTCCTTCAGCATCTCCTCACCGATTCAACTCAGATCTTCACCAGCTCCTCCACAGCTCTCTCCAAGCTCGAGATCACCAGTTCTTGAAGGATCTTGGAAGTTCTCCAAGTCAAGAGGCGGATCTATTGCAAGAGGAAGAAGTTAGGGTTAAGGTTTTTATTGCACATCTTGTAAGCTTTTGCTTATCTTGTATTTCCCTTTCTTCTTCTTGTATTGAGAGGGTTGTAGGGCTTCTCCGCCTTTGGTAGTTACCATAAAGGAGTGTTATTCATAGTGGAGGGTGTGTGTGTTGGTGTGGATCCTTGGATTAGTCACCTCTTGTGAGGTGGATACCAAGTAAACCAACCGTGTTAGCGTTGTGTGATTGTTTCTTTGTATTTCCGCTGCACATCTTTGAAGGAACAAGCACCGCCGAGCACCGAGCGAACGTGACGAGCTATTCACCCCCCTCTAGCTACTTTTGGTCCTAACAAGTGGTATCAGAGCGAGGCCGCTCTTCACCGGAATCATCGCCGGAAGGGTCAAGCATAACAAGAAGAGCTAGAGGGTGAAGAAGTTGAAGCAAAATTGTCAAAGTCAAAGAAATTCAAAAGCTCAACTTCTACAATGGAATTCCGAGATGGGCTCGGATTCGACACGAGGGTGGCTCCACCATACACTTCCACGAGCTTCGATTCTTGGAAATCAAGAATCGAAAATTTTCTTATGATGGACATAGAGCAATGGTTTGCTCTTATGGAAGGCTTCAAGACTCCAACAAACTCAAAGGGCAAAGTTCTCAAGAGGAGCAAGTGGACTCAAGAGCAAGTCCAAAGGTGCGAGGCCAATGACAAAGTGACCAAGCTTTTGGTAAATTTATTGCCAAGCACCATCCTTTGCAAAATTGAAGAATTTGAAGATGCGAAGGAATTGTGGAGTAAATTGGCCAAGCTTCATGAAGAGATCCCCTCCACTGTACAAGAGCAAGAAGAATCCAGAGAGGGTGACTCTTTGGAGCAAGACCAAGAGGAGGACTCCAAGGTTGAGAGATGCTCAACCTCCGAAGAAGAAGTCCAAGAAGAAGCTTCATCTTCAAGGGAGTGCAATGAAGAGAACAAGGAGGGAGCATACTCCTTGTTCCATGTACAAGATGATGAAGCCTCCACCTCTAGGATTGAGGGGGAGTGTAGATCAATGAACCCGGAGCAAGAAGAGGCCTCCACATCCGGGTCAAGTGAAGAAGAAGAAGATGGTGCCACCTCCAAAATTCAAGAAATATCAAATGGAGGAGCAAGTGCCATCCCTACACAAGAAGGTATAAATGCCTCAATTAAAAATAAAAATCATATAATATGTTTTGAGTGTAGGGAAAGTGGGCACTACAAGAGCAAGTGTCCCAACTTGGCCAAGAAGAAGGGTCAAGTGACACAAAAGGGCAAGGTGAAGCCCAAGGAGACCATTCCCGGAACAAAGAAGAGCAAGGAGCATATCATATGCTTCTCTTGCAATCAAAAGGGGCATTACCGGAGTCAATGCCTCAATGGGAAGAAGATGGTCAAGGCTCAAGGAGGCATTAGTCAAGGGGGAGCCTCCAAGGTAAAGAAGAAGGTAACATTTATTGAGCCTACTCCTTTACATTATGATAAAAAGCATGATAGTTCTAATTTTTATCATTTTAATGCGATTTACCATAAGAATAGGAAGCATGAGGGCTTTAAGGAAAAGCATGTGGCCCTACATGCCAAAACTACCCAACCTAAGGTTAGGAAGGTAGATGGGCACTTGGGCAAGAACACTAAGGATAATAGATACAAGCCCAAAAATAAAAATGCTCATGGGTGTAATGAAAAATCAAAATCTAAGGATTTAATGATAGAAAATCAAGTCTTGAGGTCAAGGCTTGATAAAATGGAAAAGACCCTAAAAAGGATGGAAAATATCCTAAAAGGGCAACATGAGCATAGCCTAGGTCTAGAAGCACAAAGGTCATCTAATGACCATAGAGGTTTGGGATACAAACCCAAGGCCAAGAAGGATGTGCCCTCTTACCATAGGGTTCCATATAGTTATGGAACCAACCCTAGGTCTAGTGGTTAAGTCAAAAATACTAGGAAGGTTATTCCTAAGAGTATTTTTGCAATAAATATGACTAAGACTTCTAAGAAGTCTAAGAAAGTCACTAACAAGGTCACAAGGGAAGCAATCCCTAGGGTTGACTTAGAAAAAGTGACCAAGGCTTCTAAGAAGCCAAACAAGGTCACTAGGAAGGTATCTAGGGAAGTTATCCCTAGTGAATACCTAGAGCATCCAAGGAGCACCAATAGATTTTGGGTTCCTAGGAGCATCTTCTCTACCCCATAGATGGGTTAGAGAGTGTCAACTCTAAGAAGAAGGGTAGTTAACCCAACTTTGAAGAAATTGACACTCAAGGAGCATTTTCAAGGTTATTATTAACCTTTGAAAATGAAGTGGATTTATGTTTACTCTTGAGAAGAGTAAAATGTGTCACAATTTGATAAATTGGATGATATGTTAAGTGACACAAATTGGGAAAATCATAAGAACTACCAAGTTGGAATTTTGGTATGTTCTTAGGAAACTTAAGGTCAATCTAAGCCTTAATTTAAAATGCTACTCTTGTGGAAAAATGGAATATGCCAACATTTGAGGAATATGCTTAATTTCAATTGGCATAAATTAATCAAGGGAATTAGAAATGCAAACTTAGGCTTTGGCATTTTCTTGAAGCACTTTAGGACAATCTAGGTTTAAGTTGTAAGTTTAGCTAAGGTTTTAAGGATACTTAGATAGTTAATCTAGGTATATTTTATTGATGCTAAATCTTGCTATGATTGTTTTCCCATCATATGCCATGACATCAAGTCTATTTTTGCATTCATGTTTTATTATGAAAAAAAAAATACAAAAAATACAATGTCATGACATTCATACATCATGTAGTTATAGGATATTTTCTTTTGAAAAATATTTCATTTTGATGTATGCCATAACATTATCATGCATTAAGTTTAATTCCTTGTAATTAAGGACAAATGGCATTTAACAACACTTATTAACAAGTGACATCCTAGGTGGATGTCTAATATCTCTAAAAATGCCTAGATAGATATGCATGATCCCTAGAATAGGGCAAAAACTAAAATCTCACATCTCACAAGGACTATAAGGTGACTTGTATGTGTTTTAGTGCACATTAGATACAAGTGAGATGTTAGAAAGATGAACAAAACTCAAGATGTTGATTTAGTGCATTCTTTTGAGTTTTAGGTTCATCAAAACACATAGTTATGTGTTTTCCCATCATTGGGAAAGCTAATGTACAAGTCATGTGCATTAAGCCCAAGGAATGTGATGGGATATTGGTTTTGAAAATTATTTTAAAAGACTTTTGGAAAACCTTGGTGAAGGCTATCTTTTGATAGTAATCACCATTGAATAGTTAGACACAAACTTGAAGAAAACGCTAAAGTTTTAGCAAGTTTTCAAGCTTGTGTCAATCTTTGAAGATATGATATATTTTCATAGAAAACTATTTTTCCATGATAAAGTATGCCCTAAATAATGTCTACACGAAATTTCATGATTTTTGGATTTTTGTAGAATTTTCTAGGGATTTCTGAAGTTGGCTGATTTTGAATTTCAGCAGCTATCAGAGCTCCAATCGATCCATGGATCGATTGGAGTGCCTGAATCGATCAGTGGATCGATTCAGAAGGCCATTCTCGCGAGTAGAAGCTCGCTGGATCGATCAGCCGATCGATCCACACATCCTGAATCGATCAGTGGATCGATTCAAATAGGTTGAATCGATTAGAACCCAACTCCAATCGATCTAGGACGCTGATTTTGGCTGGGAAGGTCTGATTTCAGCACTCTAAACCTATTTTAGTCAATGTAACCATTCCTAACCCCTCAAGACACGTTTGTATACCTTTAGAGGGTGTTTTCATGTTGAAAACAAGGATGAATTGGTTAAGGAAGGCTAAGTTGAAGTTTAGGTTGAGGTTTGTTTCAAATTTTGAATATTTGAACCTCAAAACTTCTAAAATTGGGTTTCCTAAAGTTTTAGGGATTCCGAGTCATTGTTGGTGCAATGACAGAAGTTACCACCATGTCTTTAGGGGGAGGGACTCTTTAAAGACATGAAAATTATTTTTCATGAACCTTGGAAGGTGGTCAACCTTCCGTTAAGAACATGCTCAAGGTTGAGCGTTTGAACTTTAATGGGGAGTGGATATCTTCATTGTTCAAGTGGCTTCAAGTGGATAATGCTCAAGGATGGGCATTTGCCTACATTGGGGGAGAATGTAGAGTTAAGGTTAATGAAGGGTATGAGACCTTCATTATCGTGTTGGTCACAACGAGTGAAGTTGTGAACAACGATAAGCAACTTTTCAGGGGGAGAGTTTTCAACAATGGGGCATTTGTTGAAGAGTGCCAAAAATTGAGGCATGGTTTGATGTGTGCCAATAGGGGGAGAATGAAAGGAGTAAGTTAGGCTTTCATTACCTAGAGGGAGTTTGCCCTCTTAGGGGGAGAATGAAGGGCTTAACTTATGTATTCATTACCTAGTGGCATGAAGAAGGTTTAGGCTATGGGATTAGCCTAACTTACATGTGGTATTGTAAGTGATAGTGTTGGTATTGTCAAACATCAAAAAGGGGGAGATTGTTGGTGCAACATCCCTCAGGTCAAGGTTGACCTGGTTGACCAAGCTTGAGTCTTGGTTTGAGTTTCGATGTTTGACAATGCAAGGTTGATTGAAGAAGAGTCAAGTAGGTCAAGGATGACCGGATACTTGACTGGGAAGTCCTAACTGGGATGTTAGGCAGGAGGAAAATCCTGGTGAGTGAAGCCAGGTGAAAGACCTAGTGAGTGAAGCTAGGCAATTGGGAAGTCCTAGTGAGTGAAGCTAGGCAGGAAAATCCTGGTGAGTGAAGCGGTGAAAGACCTAGTGAGTGAAGCTAGGCAGATGGGAAGTCCTAGTGAGTGAAGCTAGGCGGGAGGAAAATCCTGGTGAGTGAAGCCAGGTGAAAGACCTAGTGAGTGAAGCTAGGCAATTGGGAAAGTCCTGGTGAGTGAAGCCAGGCAAGAGAAATCCAGATGGGTCAAGGTTGACCAGACATCTGGTGAGAGTCCAAGTAGGTCAAAGGGATTGACCGGATACTTGGCACGAGGAAGAACAGTCCAAGTAGGTCGGAGGGATTGACCGGATACTTGGCAAGAAGAAAAGTCCAAGTGGGTCAAAGGGATTGACCGGACACTTGGTGAGAGAGTCCTAACCGGTCAAGGGTGACCGGATGCTAGGTCTTATGTACCAACAAGTCATGGTTGACTAGATGTTGGTTTAGGGGCTTTAGACTTGGTTTTGGGCAAAAACCAAGATCTGGATTGATCAGCCGATTGATCCAGCAGGTTTGGATTGATCCGTGGATTGATCCAGCAGGTTTGGATTGATCCGTGGATCGATCCAGCAGATCTGGATCGATCAGTGGATCGATCCAGAAGATCTGGATCGATCCGCCGATCGATCCGGTGAGTCCCCGCGAACAGAACCCCTCTGGATCGATCCAGAGGTCCCAATCGATCAGTGGATCGATTGGGACGCTGCTGCTTCGCGCGATAAGCGCTGGATCGATCCGTGGATCGATCCAGGCATTTTTCCAGAGCACAGAGGCGCTCTGGATCGATCCGTGGATCGATCCAAAGCCTCCCCGATCGATTGGGAGCAATCCAATCGATTGGGATTCGACCGTTGGCGTCGTTTATAGTTGTTGGCGTGCGATTCCTTCAGTATTACTTCACCGATTCAACTCAGATCTTCACCAGCTCCTCCACAGCTCTCTCCAAGCTCGAGATCACCAGTTCTTGAAGGATCTTGGAAGTTCTCCAAGTCAAGAGGCGGATCTATTGCAAGAGGAAGAAGTTAGGGTTAAGGTTTTTATTGCACATCTTGTAAGCTTTTGCTTATCTTGTATTTCCCTTTCTTCTTCTTGTATTGAGAGGGTTGTAGGGCTTCTCCGCCTTTGGTAGTTACCATAAAGGAGTGTTATTCATAGTGGAGGGTGTGTGTGTTGGTGTGGATCCTTGGATTAGTCACCTCTTGTGAGGTGGATACCAAGTAAACCAACCGTGTTAGCGTTGTGTGATTGTTTCTTTGTATTTCCGCTGCACATCTTTGAAGGAACAAGCACCGCCGAGCACCGAGCGAACGCGACGAGCTATTCACCCCCCCTCTAGCTACTTTTGGTCCTAACAATACCTTCGTGTAACTGAATCAGATTCTCCCATAGCTCCTTGGCGCTTGAGAACGTGCCGGCGCGATTCAGCTCCTTATTCGTTAAGCCGCACTGAATTGTATACGTTGCTTTTGCGTTTGCCTTTACCTTTTTGATAAGGTTCGCGTCCCAGTTCTCGTACGGTAGTGGTATGCCGACGTCGTCAGTTGGTATTTCAAGCCCGGTCTTGGTGATCATCCAGACATCGAACTCGGTTTGTAGGTACGACTCCATTCGGCCTTTCCAGTAGCCGAAGTCTTCACCAGAGAAGAGCGGTGGTCGAGTGGTGCTATAGCCTTCTTGGAGAGCCATTGAATCTTGCACAAAAAGTGAGCAAAAACTTGTCCCATGACTTAATCCTGGATTAGTAGTGTGGTAGAAAGATAGAAATAAAAATTTACGAGTTTCTAGAAAAAATGATAAAATAATAATAAAATATTGTTAAAAAATATTTAAAAAAGATTATTTCAAATTTTTCCAAATTCGATATTTCGTTAATCCCAATTAATTGTGAAAAGATGAAAATGAATTTTTTTTTTGTTTTTTGAAAAAATTTTGGAGGGAAAAAAAACGAAAGGCGTAAGGTTTTATTTTTAGCCTAAATAGACGAAAAAGCCACAAAAGAAATGCTTGAATGGTGGTTTCACCTATTCGAAGCGACCCCGCTCTGATACCAATTGTTGGATCGAGATCACGCTAGAGGGGGGGTGAATAGCGTTCATGGCTATTTCTTTCGATTCGTAAAACAAATGAGTAAAAGCGCAGCGGAATAAAGAAATAACAAACACAGAGAGATAGGAAGATTTACTTCGTTCGGAGCCTAAAGCGACTCCTACTCAAAGGCCCGCGATCCTTGATCACTTTCCGTGGGCAACAACTATAAGCACGATAAAACTATTACAGATTAACTACAATTTAAAGCAGTAAACAGATTATACCGACAACAAAAGACTAAATCGAAGCTCCGGGTTGTCGGGGTGTCGTTGCAGCACTTTCTGGATCGAGTCGTTAGCAGCTTGTCGCAGGGAGATTACTTAGATTGTCGTTGTACGTTGAAGCTGCACCTCAACCCTCCTTTTATATGCGGTTCCGGGCGCCTGGATCCCTTCCGGGCGCCTGGAGTGTGACGTGGCCAACCAACCAGGATGCTCCACGTGGCGAAGTCGCGCAGGGGATAGAATTTGGTCCCGGGCGCCCGGACCTGTTCCGGACGCCCGGATCCATCCCGGGCGCCCGGACAGTCTTTTTCCAGCAGGTTCCTCACCTGCAAACAAAGGTTAGTCCGAGCAAAATACCCTGCAAGACAATGTTAGAATGTGATAAAACACAGTAAGTAATAATTGACAGTGTTCGGACTGTCCGAGTCTGACTTTGGATTTCCAACCGGAAACCCTAGGTCGACCCGACGTCTACTGTTCCCTCTACGGGGAATGCATCCTCACCTACTCCCCTCAGGAGAGATTACCTGATGCTAGTCGATCCTCCAGATCGACTGGACTTTTTCTCAACACTCGATGCTTCCGGACTTTCTGCTGGACATCCGCTTCCCGGCTAGTCCAGACTTTCACCTGGTTCGCGACACCAGGACTTTCCACCTAGGGTTACCACCCCCTAGGACTTTTGCCTGAAGCCATCGACCTGCCAAGACTTTCCGCATAGGGTTACCACCCCCTATGACCTAGGGTTACCACCCCCTAGGGTTTTCCTCTACCTAGGGTTACCACCCCCTAGGACCTAGGGTTCCACCCCCTAGGGTTTTCCATTAGCCTAACCGCAGCTAGGACTTATGCCTAAGTTCCACTTAGGACTTTCCTGCAAACTTGTTCAAGATATTAGAAACCAAAACACCTTAACTTTGAACCCTTTGACATAATCAAAACATAGGTTTGATCGTCGGATGCTTCCCGCACCAACACCGAATACCGGTGGAGTGAGGATAGAAAATAATATGTGCATCGAGATCCTCCGGGATTGTGATAATAGCAGAGAACCTCCCGGCGTCGTCCATCTTCATGTTCCAGAACAAGTGAAGGATGTTCCCACAGACGGCGCCAAATTGATCCTGTCCGGAAGCTGAGTCAGACGGACCGCCGGGTGAGGTGGCGAGAATGTTGATGAAGTCGCGACGTCCCGGAGGGGGGTGTGCTGAGATGACTCTCGTGTTCACCAAGTCTTCGGAAGTCCTCTGGTCAACGCTATCTGCAGCCAGTGACCGGGTTGACCCGGCCCCCGGTACCATGATGCTCGAGGCAGATCCAACGAATATATGAGTACAAGACTAAGCCCAGGGGGGCGCCCTCGGATGGGACGCGGCTCGAGTTGTCGCGACCCGGAAGAGTAGCTGACTCTGATCAGACTGTAGAGCTGGATCTGATGACACGAAGCAGGATGTGGCACGGGGCCGAAAGACAAGCTGCAAGTCGAGGTAAGGCACCAGCACGCAGGCCGGGAGGTACTAACGGCACGCAGGCCGAGACACAAGATCGACACGCAGGTCAGGACACAAGATCGGCACGTCGGCCGGGAAACGAGATCGGCACGCAGGTTGGGACACAAGATCGACACGCTGGTCGGGAAACGAGATCGGCACGCAGGCCGGGACGCGAACTCGGCACGTAGGCCGGGACATGACTACAGCACGCAGGCCGGGAAATAATAGAGTGCACAGGCCGGGATAAAATGGCGGCAAGGAGGTCAAATATAAATCACATAATCCAAAACACAATTGCGGCTCGAAGGCCAGAACACAACAATGGCTCGATGGTTGGAATAGTGCCGAGGACGCTCGCCCACATGGGTAGTATACCGGATCGACCTCGGAAACATACGCCAATGCAAACTGGGCGCATCTACAGCGATGGGGAATGGCTGCGGCACGGAAGACGTCCGCGACGATGGGGCTTGGCTGCTACTCAGAAGCCCTCTGCGATGCTAGAGGCTACTGTTGACGCTAGTCAACGATGGCTGGTCGCTGCGACGAGGAAGACAGTCGAGGTGGTGTCGGTCTGGCGGTGGCGCCGTGGGGCATGCGTGAGCAGGGAGAAGAGAAGTAGTCGGCGTGAGCAGGGGATGCGTTGGAAACCCTTGACCTCCTCGTCGTAAGAAAGAAAGCGGGGAAGAGGCGGCTACTGTCCCACGGGCGTGAAGAGAGGGAGAGCTAAGAGACGTTGTTGGCGTCCGAGAGAAGGAGCAGTGGGGAGCCACGGCCTGCCGGCGTGCGCGAAGGAGGAAGAAGAAGAGAGGTGGGCGGGCGCTGGCGAGGAGTTAAGCACGAGGGAGAGAAGGGGAGAAGAGGTGGAGGTCGCTGGCCGGTGTAGGTACCGGCTAGGAGCCTGGGAAGGAGGAAAGGGCTGGCTTCTCTAGCGGTGGCGCTGCGAGGAAGAGAAAAGGAGCAGTAGCGTCGCATCAGCCAGGTGGTGAAGTCGCGAGGAGGAAGAGGAGGAAGGAAAAGAGAGGAGGCCGGCGGCCGACGTTGTCGCCGACGAGGAGCTCGAGAGGGAGAAGCAGATGGCGGCGGCGCAAATCCACCAACGCACGAACCCCCCCTTCCATTCGCTATCCACCCCAACCCAAAAGGATGCTACAGTGGTTTTACCAAATTACCCTCCTTCTTTCCCCTTATTTCTTCCCTACCCCTCATCCAATATCCACATCATACACCATTTGAGTTGGGTACCAATTGCAACAGTTATAGGGACTAGGGAGTCGCTTTTATTGGTTTTATAAGGACAGTGAGACATTTCCAATGGACACAAGGAGGAAGTGTCTCCTGGTTCAAAATTCAAAATTGAAGGGAAGTAGCCCAACCCTAGGGGTGTTTGGCGATGGAAATATTCGGCTGCAAAAAATTCCATCACGAATGCATTTCGAAATGAACATTAAAATCTGTCGCTAATTTTAGTGACAGAAGTTTAAAAGTTATCATGAGTTCTATAATAATTTGCATACATCTAATGGGGTTGTTTACCGAACTCGTGTAGCCAAGTGAAGTTTGGACTTTTTTTGTGAGATCCTTCAGACCTTTTTAAGGTGTTGTCCATTAACAAATGAGTTTGTATTTTACCCCACTTTACCTCATCTTTTGCCTCTACCATTTAAGCATATCACCATCAACTCTATGCATCATAGTCTCTTTGGTCGTCCTCGTCCGGACGGTCCACATGCACATCTTAATACTTTTTCCTTACTTGAATTATCAGCTAGAGACAATGCATTATTCAAAGTAGTCAATAATTGCCATTTACCTATTATCTCTCATGCCCTAGCTATTATCAGACCCCCTCACATGTTCTTGCTATACACCAGGCGACATTCCCTTGATGTCAACATTATGTTGAACATCTTTCATTGCATCATTCATTTCATTCCGCTAGTGCATCGGACAGTCCATATGCCTTTTGACCACATCATTACAGACTGGCTAGAGTCCATGCACATTGATGTCTCCCAGGGGAAGCTAAAGTCTATGATCGCCACGTATTCCAGAATATCTGTGCGGTCCTTCACAAAAATCAGGATAGAGGCTGGTCTGGATGGTGTATGATGGATTGACCGACGCACACTTGGTGAAGGGCCGAGGGATCAACCTCGGGGGGCAGCGCAGGCACCAGCTCTTGTGTTAGCTGATCCAGAGGAGGATGTTGAGGCATCTACTCCTCCTAGTCATGTTGGAGTTGCTCAGTTTTAGCCACTTTCCCTGGAGGAGACCATGGACGCTCGCTTGGAGGAGCTGCACATAGATATTACTGAGGTGCATGCAGAGGTTGCCACCATTGAGCATCGACAAATTGATATGCAGACGAGCATTATCTCTCTAACTGATCTAATGAGATATTGGATGTCGGCCACTCTTCCCAGCCTCCCCCTCTAGCGAGTGATGACCCACCTATTATAGATGTTCCCATGAGTACTGCTACTGCTAATCCTGCTGAGGGTGACATGGTTGATTTTTATGTCCCGTTATGACATGTAGTTCTCACTTCTTGTATGGATATATTTATTTGACTTGTAGTTTATGATGTGCACTTCGGACACTATTTTGTGTGATATATATGATATGTCACTTATGGATTTATGTTTGTGACACAGTGTATTTAGTCTTGTTATCATAGTGTTTATTTGTATGATACATAAGGATATACCCTATCATTATTTGGTTTAGGGGGAGTGCTCCTATCTTGTTCTGTATCTACTTTATATTTGGATTACATGTGCTTAGTGGGAGTATCCCTGCTTTGTTGTATATCATGATTGATTAATACACATTGAGGGGAAGCTCTTGTAATTTTTTTTGATATTTGGCAAAGGGAGGATATAAGTTTAAGTTTATGCTTATTTGAGATGAAGTTCATGCTCACTTGATAATTTGATAATAACATGATGATTTGCTAATTTTGATATTACTGTTTATCATTTTGTTATTATTATGATATATTAGAAATTAACTTAAACTTAAATAGATTATCAAACATAAAAAGGAGAAGATTGTGCTAGGACCTTTGCGTTTGGCTAGGGGGGAGGTGAATAACTTTTCTTTTTACTTGGTCTCCACCTCCTTGAGGTGACTAATCTAAAGCACACACGCATACGATCAAGCTTCACTATGATCTTCTTCTTCTCAAATCAAGAACGATGGTGGAGAAACCTTTACAAGATAATCTCTTCTTCTTACAAGATGAAAGATGAGCTTAGGAAGAAGAGATTGAGAGCTATGTGAGCTTGGAGATCACTTGGGGAGCTTAATAATGTTTTCGCATGATATCACTGTCCTTTCTCTCCAAGCCTCAAGCCCTTTATATTCCAAAATACCTTCTAAATGCGAGTGTAAGTGAAACATGTCATAATGTGCAACACATATATCATATGACAACATGATAATTCTCACACGAAAATAGACATAATCATCAAAAGGCACAATGTTATCCATAAACATACGATAAGCATAGTGAAATAGACATAAAGATAACAATCTCACACACAAGAAATATATATGCCTAAAAGTCATAGTAATAAGCATGGAAGTCAGACAAATAACCATAAAAATCATACATAGGTGTAAGCCTATGCAAAGTCATAAGGGGCATAGTCATGAAAGATAACATACTACAAGAGCATCTATAATGTTCGAGATGAATAGACGAAGAGCAAGTCGAAGCCAAAAATCTCTCGACCCTAACTAAAGGTCATGCATCATGCCTAAACATTATCAGCTGGAGGAGGAGGGCCCTGGTAAGCAAGATCCCAGCGTTGCATCATCTCGAGCATCTCTGTCTGTTGCTGACGGACCTCTCGAAAATCCTGATGGACAAACTCCTCTAAGTGAGTGACCTACTCTCTCAGGGACATGTGTGCCGGTCCAGGAGCAGGGGCCTCCTCCGCATCATCGTCCAAATCTGAAGCAACATATCCATGTCTGCGATGCTATACCATAATGCCTTGACGTCGCTCAATCTATGCTAGAGATATCTGTCAAGGCTTTAGCTGATCAAAGTCCTTCGACAACTGATGTTGTGCACTTTGAGTGATATCAATCCCTCTAGATGCGAAAACCATGTCAAGACATGACAAAACGACATGTACAACTTCCCTTGCACAGGACTAGAGAAGTGAATGATGGACTCAAAGACCTGGAGAGCTACGTCAATATCTAGTTACTATTCTAATACATACATCAGCACTAAATGAGGTAGTCTAATCTTTGCTTGCAATAACAACTTTGTAAAAGATACAACTAGGGGTGGGCATGCGAGTGGCATAAAAAATGCACCTGATGTTAGAGTGTATACTAAAAGCCTAGCTTTTGGTATAAACATTTATCTAGAAATAAGAATCACATTGGTCAAATGTCTACATTTATGATAAATGTAGTTGTTCAATTAATTTATATTGTAGATAACATGGTGTGTGGTGTCACACACAGAAGATCATGTTATCAGTACCTTATAAATTATAAACAGTAGCTCACGACCAAAATGGAAAGGAACAAACCATTAGAAGGTCGTAGTGTAATTAGGTATCAGTTTATCTTGACTGTATAATTACACTAGTACACTCAGAGTGTATTGAGTAGGACCATTTGAGGTCGTTTCTTTTATACTGACTTTATAAAGAAACAAAAACCTCGGTTATTATGGAAGTGTGTGCTCTTAATCCTAATATAATAACAAGCACATATATTTGATATTTATTTCTTTAATTTATCAATGGGTGAGATTTAGTTCGATAAATCAATAAGCCCGATAAGTTGGGAAATGGTATCACTTATAGTGTGTGTTGTTGATTATAGAAGGAAACTGTGTCCTAGAGATACTAGGTTGATAATGTCCTCAAGAGGAGCTCATAAGGATTGTCATGTTAAACCCTGCAGGTGGACTTAGTCCGACATGATAATAAGGTTGAGTGGTACTACTCTTGGACTAAGATATTAATTAAATGAATTGTCAGTAACTCACTTAAATTAGTGGACATTCGATATCTTAAACACAGGGAGACTAACACACTCATAATAAGAAGGAGCCCAAAAATGTAATTTGGGATTGGTGCGGTAGTTCAATAATAGTTCTCTAGTGGAATGAATTATTATTGATAAAATTAAGTTGTGTGTTCGGGGCGAACACGGGATGCTTAATTTTATCGGGAGACCAAAACCAATTCCTCCTCTCGGTCCCTATCGTAGCCTCTTATTTATATAGTACTATACTCACCTATACCCACCTTCTATACCCACCAATAGGGGGCCGACCAAGCTAGCTTGGGAACCAAGCTAGGGCCGGCCTAGGTATAAAATTGGGTGGCCGGCCCTAGCTTGAACCCAAGCTAGTGGGGGCGGGCCAAATTAAATTTAAAAAGAAATTTAATTTTAATTTTTATTATGTGGAAGATATAATTTATTAAAGAGAATTAAAATTAAAATATCTCTCTTGTAAAATATCTACAAAAGATTAAAGAAAGAGATTAGATCTCTTTCCTTATTTGTAGATTGGTGAGATATTTTATTTTCTCTTTAAAAATTATTCACATGTTGTAAAATTAAAATTATGGAAATTTCTTTTTATCAACCATGAAGAGATTTTTGAAGAGAAATTTTAATTTTAAAATTTCCGGAAACAAATTAGGAAGTTTTGATTGTTGATTAAAACTTGTCCAATTTGTTCTTCATGATGTGGCCGGCCACTTGAATTTAATTTGGAAAATTTTATTTTATTTTTCTCAATTAAATCATGTCAAGGAAATTAAGGAAATTTTATTGTAATTAAATTTCCTAATTTGCCTAGGCCAAGGAATATAAAAGAAGGGGTGAGGGTGCCTTCATGGGAGACAACCTCTATTATTTTTCTCCCTCTTTTTTCCTTGGTATGGTGGCCGGCCCTTCCCTTTCTCTCCTCTCCTCTTGATGGCCGAAACCTATCTTCTTGGTGGAGCTTTTGTTGGTGACCGGATCAAGGAAGGAGAAGAAGGAGAGAAAGCAAGTCTCGTCTCTAGCATTCCTTGGAACATTGGTGGTGGCCGAAATTCTTCATGCTTGAAGAAAGTTATTTTGGCCGGCCATCTTCTTCTTTTCTTCCTCTTTGTGGTGCCCGAAACTTATCTCTTGCTTGGAGCTCTTGTGGTGGCCGGATACTACTTGGAGAAGAAGAAGAAGAAGGAGAGGAAGCTAGCATCTCTTGGAGCTTGGTTGGTGTTTTGATTTTCTTCCTTAGTGAAGCTTCCTTGTTGTGGCCGAACCTAGCTAGGAGGAGAAGAAGGTGGTTGGTGGTTTCTCATCTTGGTAGATCATTGCCCACACAACGTCCGGGGTTAGAAGAGGAATACAGTAGAAGATCAAGAGGTCTTTCTAGAAGGTATAACTAGTAGTTTTTCTTTTTCCGCATCATACTAGTTATTTATGGAAATAATACCAAATACAAGAGGCTTACGATTCTAGTATTTCAAATATGTTTTTTCGATGTTGTGTTCTTTTATTTTTTTCTTTTCCTTGTGATTTGATTGTTCTTTTCGGTTAACCTAAAGTTATTTTAGGAAATTAAATATTAGCTTTCTATAAAAGGTTTTGTCTAGTCGGTGGTGAATGCTCCCATATCCAAGAAGGCCATGTGCCTCGCCACGTCAGTACTGGGAACCAATTATGGAAATTAATATTTAATGGAATTAATAACTTAAGGCGATTTGGGTCGAACGTGTTAAGTTCTGCAGGAGACCCAAGTCAAAACCTAAAAGAACGAATAGATTAAGTTTTGGATCAAACGTGTTAAGTTCCGCAGGCGATCCAAAATTTAATTTAAAATAACACATGGTAGCTAGGAAAAGGTTCAGACCTTTGTACAAAATTTTTGTACAGTGGAACCTCTAGGCTTTCCGAGTAGCAACCAACACCTGAGAGGAGCCCTAAGAGCATGAAAGTAATGCTGATGAATCATGTCAATGGACACATGGAAAAGTGACTGAGTGAGGGGCTCACCAACCTGAGGAAAGCAAATGAATGTGCTAGTAGATGCCCTACACCCTAAGAAGGATCTCAACACATCATGAGTGAACTCAAGATGCACTCCGCTAAGAATAGTGACAAATGCACGACCACCACCACTACCCATGGGATGGAAGTTATTGTAGAACTCCTTACATAGATCTAAATTAACCGTATGTGTGCAATTTACCAACCTATCTAAACTATAATGCATAATTGTCCCAATGATGTTGGGAGCAATGCCACCAAAATAGAGTTGATTGAGATACCGACAACTCATCATTTGAAAGTCGGTAGTCACAAAGTGTTGTTGCCGAGTGGCCTCAGAAGGAAACTGATCTCCTGAAGGCACTAGAGGGGGCTGTCGAGAGGCACCCTCTCCCGCCCTGCATTTTTACCCAACTCTAAATCATGCGAATGCTAAATAATGTACCATTGTGATCCAATCAAAGAAAAAATCATGGAAAACATGCATATAAGTTAGGTTTAGCCATTTATCAGACTAAAATCGAAGAGTGGAGTTGAGAATGCATTACCTACGCTCCATTTGTACTGATTGAAAGATTGAGGGAAAATTAGTGTGACCCCCAAACCCTAAACTTGAATCAAAGAAAAATGCTCGGTAGAAGAGGAGAGGAAGAGTAGATCTTAGGGCTTGGAGGAGTTTTGAAGGGTTTAGGAAGAGAAATGCGGTGGCGAAGTGTTGTGGTCGGTGAAGAATGGCGAGCAACAGCAAAAAACTAGGGTTTTTGCTGCGGCTCGGTCGTGCGCGTCTTATAAAGATTCACGAACATCAGTCGACTGATGGAAGTATCAGTTGACTACACTCAATAACAAAAACATACAGAAGCTCTCTGTATCATAAAATAGTGTTATCAATCGACTGATACATAGTGTGAGTCCAAAATTTTATTTGAACAAAGTTTCAAAAATACACCAAATATTCTCTAGACTTCCAAAAATACATAACTTTTATAGAGAGGTCTGTTATGTTGATATCTATTTGGAAAAAATAAGTGGAAAAATACATATATCTTGAATCCCAAAATAGATACAACACTCACAATTATCAAAAGTGGTCCAAAGAAACCTTGACTTAAAGTCCTAGTTGCGGGTTCTTCAAAATATATTTTCCCATTCTAAACCTTAATGCATTCCTAGTATCCATTTATGTGATAATTATGCACCTAACTCAAAATCTTATGCCTTTATGATTGAATGCATAATTTCATGCATGAGCATAGTATTCTAAAAATGTCCAATCATGTTCTAGGAGCTAAGAGCACATTAATTGTGCACTAGCTTTTCCAATGATTGGTCCAATAAAAGATTAATGTCTCTTGATGTCATTTTGGCTCAAAGTAATGCATCATAACCAATATGATGAGCCAAACACATCTTCCTAACATCTCACATGATGTCTAAGCGAAGAAATATACAAGCAAGACATTCTAGGTCCTTTGTGAGATAGATATTTAGGGATTGTCTTAAATTTAGTCTATGGAATCATGCAAAACTAAACTCACTATTTTAAAAAGCACATACCAAGTTCTCTTCTAAGGGAGGTGAACTCCGCTTCAGGTAGAGGCTTGGTAAAGATATCGGCAAGGTTAGATTTAGATTCAACATATTTTAGTTCAATGTCTCCTCTTTCCACATGATCTCTAATGAAGTGATGTTTCACCTCAATGTGCTTGGTCCTAGAGTGATGCACTGGATTCTTGGTCAAATTGATGATGTTCACATTGTCACATAACACTTTGACGTTGGAATACTGTAACTCATAATCCTCTAAGGTATGCATCATCCAAAGCAATTGAGCTACACAACCACCCATGGCCACATACTCGACCTCGGTTGTGGACAAGGCCGCACAAGGTTGCTTTCTACTACTCCAACTCACTAGGGATGATCCAAGAAATTGATAACTACCACTAGTACTCTTCCTATCTAATTTGCAACCCGCACAATTGGAATCGGTGTATCCAATCAAGTCAAAATTTTGAGTTCTAGGGTACTAAAGACCTACATTAAGAGTGCTCTTGACATATCTCAAGATTCTCTTTACCGCAACTAAGTGAGATTCTTTGGCACATGATTGATATCTTGCACACATTCCTACCGCAAATAATATGTCCGGTCTACTAACGGTTATGTATAACAAACTACCAATTATACTTCTATATTGCTTGGGATCTACTAATTTTCCTTCTTGATCATTATCAATCTTGATATCAGTTACCATAGGAGTAGATACTACTTTAACATTTTCCAAATCAAATTTCTTGATAATTTTCTTAGCAAATTTTGTTTGATAGACATGGGTTCCTTCACTAGTTTGTTTGACTTGCAATCCTAAAAAGAAACTTAATTCTCTAACTAAACTCATTTCAAACTCACTTTCCATGTGCTTGATAAAATCATGAAGAAACTCATTATTTGTTGAACAAAAAATGATGTCATCAACATAAACTTATGCAACAAAAATGTCTCCAGCCCTAGATTTTAGAAATAAAGTTGGGTCAATTGTTCCTCTTCTAAAGCCCTTAGAGATTAAGAAGGATGAGAGTCTCTCATACTAAGCCCGGGGAGCTTGTTTTAATCCATATGAGGATTTATTAAGTTTATAAACATGATTTGGGTAATATATATTTTCAAATCTGGGTGGTTACTCTATATAAACTTCTTCCTTAATAAACCCATTAAGAAAAGCCGATTTCACATTCATATGATGAAGTTTAAAATCCATGTGAGTGGCGTATCCTAATAAGATTTGGATGGATTCTAACCGTGCTACTAGAGCATATGTTTCATCATAATCAAGTCTCTCTACTTGATTGAAACCCCTAGCCACCAACCTAGCCTTATTTCTAGTGACTCTTCCTTGATCATCCAATTTGTTTTTAAAAACCCATTTTGTTGTAACAATTGTACTATCATTGGATATTGGTGTTAGAGTGTATACTAAAAGCCTAGCTTTTGTAAACATTTATTTTTGAAATAAAAGAATCACATTGGTCAAATGTCTATATTTATTTGTTAAATATAGTTGTTCAGTTAATTTATAAAGTAGATAACATGGTGTGTGGTGTCACACACAGAAGATCATGTTATCAGCTCTTTATAAATTATAAACAGTTGCTCACGACTAAGATGGAAAGGAACAAACTATTAGTATAGTCGTAGTGTAATTAGGTATTAGTTTATCTTGACTAATAAATTACACTAGTACACTCTAAGTGTATTGAGTAGGACTATTTTAGGTAAGTTCTTTTTATACTGACTTAATAAAAGAACTAAACCTTAGTTATTATGGAAGTGTGTACTCTTAATCCTAATATAATAACAAACACATATATTTAATATTTATTTCTTTGACTTATCAAAGGGTGAGATTTAGTTCGATAAATCAATATGCCCAATAAGTTGGGAAATGATATTACTTATAGTGTGTGTTGTTGATTATAGAAGGAAACTGTGTCCTAGTTATCTAGGTTGAGAATGTCCCCAAGAGGAGCTCATAAGGATTGACATGTTAAACCCTGCAGGTGGACTTAGTCCGACATGACAATGAAGTTGAGTGGTACTACTCTTGGAGCTAGATATTAATTAAGTGAGTTGTCAGTAACTTACTTAATTAGTGGACATTCGTTATCTTAAACACAGGGAGACTAACACACTCATGATAAGAAGGAGCCCATAAATGTAATTTGGGATTGGTGCGGTAGTGCAACAATAACTCTCTAGTGGAATGAGTTATTGTTGATGAACTTAAATTGTGTATTCGGGGCAAACACGAGATACTCAAACTCATCGGAAGGCCAAAACTAATTTTTCCTCTAGGTCCCTGTCGTAGCCTCATTAAAGCCTCAAGTCCATCCAAATATAAGTCCATCTTGGTGTCCAAGAAGGGGGGCGGTCTAATGCTTGGTGACCAAGCAAGGGCCGGCCACATCCTCTTCTATGGGGGTCGGCCCTATTGCTTGGTGACCAAGCAAGTAGGGGTCGGCCACATTAATTCAAATAAGGAGGGGTGTTTTGAATTTTTAAAATCTTCTCTTTGTAGAAAACTATAAGTTTTAAAAGAGAGATTTTAATTTTAAAAACTTTCCTTATTTGAATTAGGCCACATGGTTTAATAGAGAGTTTAAAAGTTTTAAAACTTTCCTTTTTTAACCATCCTCATGGTTTTAGAAAAAAGGAAGAGAAGTTTTAAAAATTAAAATTTTCTATTCATGTTAAAAAAAGAAATTTTTGAAGAGAAGTTTTAAATTTTAAAACATGGTTTTAATTTTTAAAACTTTCCTTTTTAACATCCACTTTAGGAAAGAGAGCTTGTAAAATTTTATAAGAGGATTTCTTCTTTTAAAATTTTATAAAAAAAATATATTTCCTTCCTCTTTAAGGGGGTCGACCACCCTTGCTTGGTGCCCAAGCAGGGTGGCCAGCCAAATAAAATAAAAAATAAAATCATCATCCAATGATTTGGCGATTGATTCAATCAAGAGGAAAGAAAAGGAAAAATAAAAAGGAAAAGGAAAACTAGAGGAAAATTTTAATTTTTGTAAAAATTCTTCTCTTATTTGCCTTGGGCAAGTAATATAAAAGAAGGGGTGAGGAAGCCTCATGAGACACAATTCTTATTCTCTTGGTGGAGTCTCTCTTGGTGGCCGACCCTCCCTCTCACTTCTTCTTTTCCCTTTGCTCTCTTCTCCTTGGTGGTGGTGGTGGCCGGATTTTAGAGGAAGAGGAAGAAAGCTTTTGGGTGGTGTTCATCTTGGAGGATCGTCGCCCACATGATGTCCAAGGCGAGGCGAGGAATACGACAGAAGATCTTGAGGTCATTAGCATACAAAGAGAAGGTATAATTAGCAATTATTTTCCGCATCATGCTAGTTATTTTTCTTTGTATGAATTCCAAACACAAGAGGCATTAGATCTAGTTTTTCGAATTAGTAATTCGTGTTTGTGTTTTTCTTTGTTTTTCGAATTTGTGATTCGATTATTCTTTTTGGTTAAACCTAGAGTTATATAAGGAAATTAAATATTAGCTTTCCTTAAAAGCCTTTGTCTAGGCGGTGGTGGATGCTCCCATACCCAAGAAGGCCATGTGCCTCGCCATGCAGTTCTGGAAGCCAATTTTAGAAATTAATATTTAATTGAATTTATAACGTAGGTGGGTTTGGATCAATAGTGTTAAGTTCCGCTTGCGATCCAAGTCTAAACCATTAAGAACAGATAAGTTAAATTTGGAATCAATAATGTTAAGTTCCGTTTGCGATTCCTAATTTAACTTCTAAAGAACACAATAGGTTATTTAGGAAAGGTTCGACACTTGTATAAAATTTTTGTACAGTGGAACCGGTACGATCTTCGTAGGACTAACCAACACTTGGAACTAACTCCCATACTTTAATTCTCTCAAATTAGTTCAACTCTTCTTGTATTGCTAGGATCCAATCCATATCAATTAAGGCTTCATCAATCGATTTTGGTTCAAACTGGGATATTAGAGCAATTTGACTAGCATGATCTCTAAAGTAAGATCTAGTCCTTACTCCTTGTGTAACATCTCCAACTACTTGATCAATAGGATGATCTTGATGGTGCCTTAAGGTCCTAGAAGTTATGGGATCATCACATTCAGGATGATCATTGTTTACATTGTTTCTTTCATCATCCAAAGCACTTCTTCCTCCCCCTTGATCAATACACCCTAAATGTAGATTTTGAATTTCTTGGGTAATATTTTGATTTCTTTCGAATATATCCTTATCAATAGAGGATTTCCTAGGATAAGTACTAGTAGACTCATCAAATTCAACATTAGATGATTCCTCAATCATTTGAGTCCTTTTGTTGTATACTATAACCTCTACTAGTAGATGAGTATCCAACTAGGATTCCCTCATCTGACTTGGACTCAAATTTTTCTAAGTCATCTTTGGTATTTAAAATATAGACCTTACAACAAAAAACTTTGAAATAGTGAATTATAGGAATTGTGCCATTCTATAATTCAAAAGGTATTTTTCTTAAAAGTTTATGGATCAAAACACAATTTTGAATATAACAAGCGGTATTAACCGCTTCGGCCCACAAGTAGCTACGTAAGGAGTATGCATTAAGCTTGGTCCTAGCCGCCTCTTGTAAAGCATGATTTTTCCCTTTCCACTATACCATTTTGTTAAGGTGTTCTTGGACAAGAAAATTCATGCCTATAACCATTTTCTAGACAAAACTTAGAAAAATTCAAATTCTCAAATTCTCCGCCATGATCACTTCGAATTCTATTGATTTTGAGGTTCTTTTCATTTCCTATCCTTTTGTTAAATCTTATGATTATTCCTAGAGTTTCATCCTTATGCTTCATGAAATAAACCCAAGTATATCTAGAGAAATCATCAACTATCACTAAATAATATTTGTTACCTATCAAAGAAGGAGTTCTATGACAATCAAAGAGATCTAAAGGGAATAATTTTAAAGGTAGTGAAGTACTAGTTAGAGTTTTACCTTTGTGTGATGATATAGATTGCTTACCCTTTTGACATGCGTCACACATCTTATCCTTGATGTACTTGATTTTTGGTAGTTCCTTCACTAGCTCCATCTTGGCTATTTTGGCTATGTTCTTCATGTTGATATGCCCAAGTCTTCTATGCCATAGCCATCTCTCCTCTTCTTTTGATATTAAACACTTAATAGAGAGGTTAGAAGCATATGAAAGATCAACATAGTAAAGATTTATTTTTTTATATCCTTCTAGGACAATATTTTCAAGACTCTTGTGCTTAACTAAACACTTATCAGAGTGAAACTCTACATTATATCTGACATCATATAATTGACTAATACTAAGCAAATTAAACTCCATGTTCTTAACCAATAGGACTTTATGAATAATGATTGTAGGTGATACCTTAATTGTACCTTTAACTATAATCTTGAGCTTCCCATTATTCCCAAATGATACCGTTCCTTTCTTTATATAATTTATTGTGGATAACTTTCTCACATCACTGGTCATATGTCTTGAGCAACCACTATCCACAATCCACATACTTGCATCCTTCTCTTCTACCTAAACAACATAAAACACACAACTTTTTGATACTCATGCACTTGATTTGGAAGTGTCATGCAAATATTTATTAGGCACCTAAGCTTGTTTTATCTTGGCCATAAGATTTTTCTTGACTTTATTTCTAGATGCATCATTTCTAGTACCATTGATTAGAGACATGTAGGCAACTTCCTTTTCTTTAGGCCTATATCCTATTCCAGCTTTGTTATAAATGACACTTTGGTCTCTAATGATCATATCTAGATATTTTGATTCGTTTGTGAATTTTTATAAACATGCTCTTAGTTCAATCACATCATTCTTCAATTTTTTATTTTCTTCCTTGAACATATTTGACTCACTAGATATACATGCATCATTTCTAATAGAGTTAAGTTCTCCCTTCAAAGTCTTAACCCTAGATTGTGATTTAACCAAGGTATTCTTGAGATGAATATAGTTTTATAAAGAAGTTCTACTTTGGGAGATTCTTTTACCTCATCGTCACTTGATGATGATTCATCACTCGATTCCACTTCATTTAATGACTCCTCTTCACTTGATGCTTCTTTGTCATCTTTGAGGGCCATGAATGCCATGTGTTGGATGACATGACATAACTCATCCTCATCCGACGAATCAATACTTGGAGTGCCCCATGTAGCTTGAGCCACCATGGTCTCCTTCTTCTTTTTCTCCTTCTCCTTCTTCTCCTTTTCTTCTTTCTTTTCCGATTCTGGACAATTTGGATTGATGTGCCCTTTCTTGTTGCATCCATAACAAATGACATTAGTATTAAAACTTGAACTTTCACTACTTTTACCTTTTGAAGGTTGAAACATATTTTTCACATCCTTCTTTGTGAATTTCCTTGATCTTCCCATCATCTTCTTAACATAATGAGCTACTTCACTAGCCGTCATTTCTTCATCACTATCCGATGACTCTTGCTCAGATTCGAATGATGAGGATTCCTTCTTATTTTCTTTCTTCTTCTCCTTCTCCTTCTTTCCTATAATGAGGGCTATGCTTTTCTCTTTTGAAGACACATTAGATTGTTCATGGAGTTTAAATTCGCAAAATAGTTCATCAAGCTTAACTAAGGATAGATCTCTAGAAACCTTATATGCATCAACCATTGATGTCCATAAGGTTGTTCTAGGAAAGGATTGAAGAACGTACCTTACTGGATCCCGATTGTCAATTTTCTCACCTATTACATGAAACCCATTTACTATCTCCTTGAATCTACCATGCATTTGACTCACGGTCTCATTTGTCTTCATGGTGAACATTTGAAGTTAATTCACCAAAAGATCTCTCTTGACTCTTCTTGATTCACTTGATCCTTCATTCAACTCAATGAGGTTCTCCCAAAGCTCTTTGGCAAAGTTGAATTGTCCTACTTTATTTAGTTGCTCCTTAGATAATCCACATTGTAGGGTGGTTGTGGCTTTTGCATTGGCTTGAGCCTTCTTCATTATTTCCTTTGTCCAATCCTTGGTTGGTAGAAGTTCTCCAAATTCATCCTTTGATTTTTTGAACCCATCTATAATACTAAACCAATTCTCAATATCATTCATTAGGTAATATTCCATTCTAACTTTCCAATATGCGAAATCATTTTCGTCGAAGAATGGTGGTCTAGTGGTGCTATAACCCTCTTAAAGTGCCATCTTGATGCTTCAGTTGATGACAAGTTCTTCTGAGGCCAACAAGGCTCTAATACCACTTATTGAGGCCTTTGCGTTTGGCTAGAGGGGGGGTGAATAACTTTTCTTTATTTTTACTCGGTCTCCACCTCTTTGAGGTGACTAATCCAAGACACACACGTACACGATCAAGCTTCACTACAATTTTCTTCTTCCCGAATCAAGAATGAAGGTGGAGAAACCTTTACAAGATAATCTCATCTTCTTACAAGATGAAGGATGAGCTTAGGAAGAAGAGATTGAGAGCTATGTGAGCTTGGAGATCACTTGGGGAGCTTAATAACGTTTTTGCATGAGATTCTCCTTTCTCTCCAAGCTTCAAGCCTTTTATATTCCAAATTGAAATCCTCGATTACCAGTCGACTGATGAAAACATCAGTTGACTGGTAGTAAGTAATGGCTACTGTGCTACTCAAAATCTGTGGGGATTCTGTGCGTCATCAGTCCAACGGCTATATACCAGTCAACTGATACTTGTGTCAGTCGACTGGTAGCCGACTATAATATTTTATTTGTTTTAATATCGGGTATCAGTCGACTGATGGAAGTATCAGTTGACTGGTACCTCTTAATATGAAATACATGACTTCAACCATGATCTTTTCATACTTGAACCAAATCTTTAGCCTAGATTTATACCTTTAAGCATCTTCCATCTGCCTCGCACCCTTAGGATGCTTCCAAGCCCACGACTCATCCTTGCGCTTGCCTTCAAGTGCTTCCTTCGGCTTCATCATGCTAAATCTTCTTTCTCCAAGAGGCCTCACCTCCGAAACTTCACTGGCCAAGACAATCTTCTTGGACTCTCCTTTGTACCTGCTTACTCAATATTTATGTTAGATTACTAACCTTGCCTAACTTAAACTTATTTGACCAAACATCAAAAGTAAATAATGCCTAGAGCAAGATTGCACCAGCAGATTGTTGGTGCAATCATACCTTGGAAGTTTTAATGTGTTGACAATTATTTAAATTTAGTTAATACGTTGGATCTAACATGAGTTGTGAGTTTGCAGGAGAAGCCCTTGCAGGTCGGAAGATCGGATGCAAGGCAAGAGAAGTCCAAGGAGGTTGAGGATCGAATTCTTGGCAAGAGAAGCCTTGTTGGCCGAAAAACTAGATGCAAGGCAAGAGAATTCCAAGGAAGTCGAGGACCAGATTCTTGGCATGAAGACCCGAAGATGAGGAACCTCCTAGCACAAAGTCCAAGGAACAAGAGGTTCATCTGGCATGAGGTACATGAAATGATTGGGTTTAGGTATAAATTGAATTATGAGCTAAAATGTGTATCAATCAATTCAATGATCGATTGGGAAGTCAGCAATTGATTGGTTAATCAATTAAGAATCAACTTCGTGAGAACAGAGCACTCCTGGATCGATCATCTAATCGATTGGGAAGTAACCAATCGATCAGATGATCGATTGACCAGACTTTTATGTGAAAGCACAGAGTGCTCTTGGATAGATTAGCTAATCGATTGGGGGTAACCAATCGATCAATAGATCGATTGAATAAGCTTTACATGAAAGCACAGTGCGCTCCTGGATATATCAGCTAATCAATTGTCACTAACCAATCGATCAATCGATCGATTGACCAGACTTTTACACGAAAGCACATTGTGCCCCTGGATTGATCAGTCGATCAATTGTGTATCCTTCTTCACGAAAAGAAAGAGAAGCTCTAATCGATTAGTGGATAAAGTGATGAGTTCAATCAATTAAGGCTTTAGCCCAATTGATTGGGATTCAAATAAAATAATCTATACCATTGATTTGGAGTTGGTGGTGCTCAATGGATAATTTGGAATCGATTGGAGATTTACCCCCAATCGATTCACGGTGGCATGCCCATGAGAAACAACTATATTTTGAAAACTTTTAAAAGAGCTTCTCAATGAAAAAATGTGAACCACTCTTGCGAACGCTGTTCTATTGCTCAAGATCTCTCAAATGCTCAAGATAAACTCAAGATCTCCTCTTTGCTAGATTTTTAGGCTACTCAAAGAAAGAAAAAATAATTTCAAAGTTTGTAATCTTCTCTTCTTCTTCTTCCTTGTTGTTGTTGTGAGCTATTTCTTTTGAAAGAGAGAACTGTAAATCTTGTAAGATTTCTCCACCTTCTGCATAGTTCCAAGAAGGAGAGGTTCATAGTGGAAGGGCGACTATGATGTAGATCATTGGACTAATCACCTCCTCAAGGAGGTGGATATCAAGAAAATTCAAGTAGTTAACGTTGCTTCAAGGTTTCCACTGTGCAAGCCAAGAAGATCAAGAAATCAAAGCGAGCTATTCACCCCACCTCTCTAGCTCAACCAATCCCAATAATTTGGACTAACGTGTCTTGCAGGAGTTAGTTTGTAAAAATCAACCTTAGATGAACAGTGTCCAAGGTACCTTGGAGTTGCGCAGAGGTGCCCTCTAGGAGATAAAGTTTGCGGATAAACTTTTATTGTGCTGAGGCGCCCTGGAGCGCATTGGAGTCATCTCGGAGGTGCGCAGAGGTGCCTCAGAGCATTTGAAGATGCCCTCATACGGATAGAAATTGAAGGTTGCAGAGTTGATCGAGTTTGAAGTATGCGCAATCAGATTTGAGGTTGAAAGTGCCTTGGATGAGATTGGAGGCGCCCTCAACACTCTAAATGTAGTGTTTATCTGGCCACAAGTGCATAACTTCTCAACGCTTATCCTTGATCATTCTGCTGCTCTGACTGCATGAAAACTGCTCTGCTGCTATGTCACTGCTCTTCTACATCCGACCACTACCGACAGATCGACACCAACACATGAGCATTCCACTTCAATATCTACGTGTTGGTAACACATTTACTATTGTGTCTTTTTTATTAAACATGCTTAAAGGAAGTGTAGCTTGTTACACTATCATATATTCTTCTTGTACTCGATTACCCTACCGGGAGTTTATCGATAAAGAATTTAGTGGATTACCCATCGATAAGTCCGAGGGGTCTGAGTCTTGGAGTAGGATTTGTCTAAGACTCCGAACCAAGTAACTGATCATGTCCTCTTTTCTTTTCTCATAGTGTTTTCTCTCTTACTTAGTTTAGTTTTTCCACTATGCAATCTGTTCCTTAAATTAAAAAAGAATAAGTTTTTTAAATACACATGATTCACCTCCTTCTCACGTTCCATCCATTCTACATGAACTACCCATCATATCCTAGAATCATCTTAGAAATATTAAGCTCTATAAATTTCCAAAATACTTTTGGGGTAGGAAAATTTTCATTCCATTTGTTCAATGATAATTATGAGTGGATACTTGATGATTTTAACTCATGTTTTGATTTATCATGTGGAGTGAATCGACTAATCCCTAACTCTTTCAAAAGTACCATTTAGTTATGAGGAATATAGAATTTGGATGAAGTGAAATTGAGGGAATGGTGTGAGAATATGAGTTACTTTGTTTATGGGCTATGATTGAAGAGGTCAATATTGATATGAGATTTTATTTTATAAAACATTTAGTGTAAAGTTAGGAAGATACTCTTCCCCTAGTCCTATCATTTTAGGGGTTTGCTCACTGCATTGCAATTGTACTAGGATGTGATCCAGAGGGTTTGGAGATGATGGGTAACACCCTTGGGATTGATATTAACTCGTGTTTGACAATACATATGATTCGAAGAGATGGAAATGGATATAGTCTTATTTTGAAAAATAATTTTCTTTTATGTTTGCCAAATTATGATTTATCACTATTCATGTCATAAAGAATTGGTTCTTGTTAAATGCCAATAAACAACCTATCCCTTCTCCTATAAAACCCTCCACGCGGGTTCCTTCAAGTAGCCATGCTCTTTCTAGGTTCAATTTTTCTGAGTTTCGCTCAAGTTTAGATACTCTTCATCATGATCATACCATATATAGGAATATGTTAGAGCAACATAAATCTATGTCAGATGAACAATTTCAGTGTATGTGAGATCATTTTAAGAGAGGGGGAAGTTATTTAAAGTGATCATTAATTTTATTGAAATACAAAGGAATAATTGGAAGAAACAAGAGGATTTTTAGTGTTTTATGTGACAAATTCATATAGAAATTGACACTATGTACAAATATCACAAGCATTTGGAAAGTAGAAAGCCTTGGTTTCCTGTTCTACCTGGATTTGAAGGTTTCCCTAAATATCCCCCTCCACCACCGTATTGATTTCATTGGATCAGTGAAAATTCCAAGTCGGGGGGAGTTGTACATATGTACATATTTGTTGCTTGCGTTTCATTTCAGTTTAGTTGCATTTATTTTTTATTTTAGTTTAGTTGCTTTTATTTTAGTTTGATTGCATTTTGCTTAGTTTGTTTTCAGTTTGTATAATTTTATCATCTATGACATGTGTAGTGTATCAATCATCACTTTACTTCTGACTTGTTCTCATAGCAAAAATTTTACCATGTTTGTTCTGGACTTGTGTTGTTGTTATTCATAGTGCTAGTATGTTTGGTGATCTATTTTTCTCTATCTTTAGTAACATGAAGTGTAACGCCCGCCCTTCTACTATCATAACTTACCTTACAAAGATCAGCGTTACTTTCCGTACATATCTAATTTTCCTTTCACATCTTACTTCACACATAACTTCTTTTCGTATCAGAGCCAAGTTAAAACCCTAATTTCTTTCCTCTACCCCGCGCCGTCTTTCCTCTGCCCGCGCCGTCTTTCTATCCAGTGCTGTCCTCGCTTCCAGATCCCGCATCGCGGCTGCGAGACCTTCTCGACGCCGCGCTACCTCAGCCCAACACCGCCTCCGCCTTCGCCAACACAAGGATCGACTGGAAGTCTGCGATCCCTTCTCCTTCGACCTCTGGGATCCCTTCCAAGGCTTCCCCTTCGACGCCTTCCGCTCGCTAGCCGAGACGTGGCCTGGCTTCGTCAGCGACATCTCCGCCTCCGTGATCCGCCCCTGCTTCATCAGGCAGATGCCGAGGTTGCACACCTTGTTGCTGTCGGTGTCGATCTGTAGCGCGCGGCGGTAGGCCGCCTCTGCCTCGGTGTAGTTCTCCTTCTGCATCAGCGCCCACCCCAAGTTCCCCAGAAGTCTAGTGGCTTCCTACTCCAGCGTCACTTGGACCTTCCTCCCCGTCTTCGTGCACTTCCCGTTGAAGGCGAGACCCTTTTTCGACGCAGGGCTGAGGTTGCCATATTGAGGAGCCGAGGAAAAGCCAGCTTTGGTCACCGGTGGCGGCGCTGGCACGGCAGGAAAGCTTCGCTTCGAGGTCCCGCAGCATCTCCTGCGCTCTCTCGAAGGCTTTGAGGTGCGAGTCAGCCCCACGAAGGCTGTCTGCCGCTGCTGGTCGCACCTGCTTCAGGGTCGCAAGCTCAGTTTATCTATTCATGGCTACATGTGGCGCCCCAAAGCCAGATATTTCAATCTTTACCAACCATATTACTGCACCCCTTTCTTCTGAGCAGTTGGATGGTAAAAATTATATCTCCTGGGCATCTCACATTGAACTTTGGCTCGTTGGACAGGGGTATGAGACACATCTCACTCAAACTGAAGAAGATGTTCAAGACGCCGATCGTCCTCTGTGGAAGAAGGTTGACGCTCAGTTGTGTTGTATTATCCGAGCCACCATCCATCCATCTCTCAGGAATGTCTTCCATACTCACAAAACTTGTAAAGCTGTTTGGACACAGGCTCAACAACTCTTTACAAACACCTCTCGGCGACTCTATCAAGTTTGTGAAGATCTCATGACCATCCTCAGCGCTCATCAGATTAAGGATTCAATGTCAACTTATCTGGGTTCAGTCTCTAGTCTTCTTTGTGATTTCAATGAACTGCTCCCACTTGCGGCCAATCCTGCTGAAGAGTTTGAAAATCGAAAGAAATTTTTTATGTCTCTGGCTTTATATGGTCTGCCCACAGATTATTCTCATGTTCGTGATCAGATCCTGGGTAGCCCCACAGAAGCTACCATGGACAATACTTGGGCGACTCTTCTCCGTGTCCCGGCCAAAGTCTTGACTATACCTGCCGACTCGTCAGCGTTGGTCTCTCGACACAAAGGACCTCCACCTCGCAAGGGTGGAAAAGTACGCCCTTGGTGTGATCATTGCCACAAACCGGGACATACGATTGATAAGTGCTGGAGTCTACATGGTTGTCCTCCTCGTGCTGCTCAGATTGTTCAGAGTTTTGTTGCTTCTTCAGCTTCCACTTCACAGTTACCACCTGATTTGACTCCAACACCTTCTTATACTGACTTTCTGAAATGGTTTGAGGATCGTCAGGCTTCTGGTTCCACTGCTACCATTGCACACGCTGGTACTTCCTTTGCTGGCATATCTCGTTCTTCGGGTCCTTGGGTTCTTGATTCTGGGGCCACCGATCATATCACTGGTAATAAATCCCTATTTTCCTCTCTCACTACTTCTGGTACTCTACCAATGGTCACCATGGCCAATGGTTCTCAAACTCAATCCCAGGGTATTGGTATTATTCATCCTTCTTCATCTCTTTCCATTCATAATGTTCTTTATGTTCCCGGCGCTCCATTTAATTTATTGTCAATAAGTCAACTTACTCGATCTCTTAATTATGTCATTTCTTTTACTAACACATCTGTTTCCTTATAGGACCGGAGTACGAGGAGGATGATTGGCTTCGGATATGAATCCCATGGCCTATATCGACTTCAACAACCCTCTTTTGTTGGTTCGGCGGCAGTATCTCCACTACTTATTCATGCTCAGTTGGGGCATCCAGGTCTTCATAAATTGAAACAGTTACATCCTAGTCTTTCTCACTTAGAGTCTTTATCTTGTGAGTCGTGTCAATTAGGTAAGCATGTTTGTAGTTCTTTTTCTCCTCGCATTGAGAGTCGGGCTATGTCTCCTTTTGCTTTGGTTTATTCTGATGTTTGGGGTCCGAGTCGTGTTTCTTCTACAGTGGGGTCAAGGTATTTTGTTACTTTTATAGATGATTTTTCCCGTTGTACATGGTTATATCTGATGAAGGATCGTTCAGAATTGTTTTCTATTTTTGAATCCTTCTTCCTTGAAATAAAAACTCAATTTGATACTTCCCTTAGAACTTTGCAAAGTGATAATGCACGCGAGTATTTGTCTACTCAGTTTCGTAGCTTCTTGGCATCCCATGGTGTGTTGCATCGTACATCTTGCCCTCATACCCCTCAACAGAATGGGGTTGCAGAACGCAAGAATCGTCATCTTCTTGAGACCACTCGGACTCTTCTTCTCCATTCTCATGTCCCTCATCAGTTTTGGGGTGATGTCGTACTTACTGCGTGTTATCTCATCAATCGCATGCCTTCAACCACTCTCCAGGGTAAAATACCTCATGAGGTGCTTTATCCGCATCAATCCCTTTATCCTCTACCACCTCGGGTCTTTGGTTCTGTATGTTTTGCTCATGCTCTTGATCCCGGCATTGACAAACTCTCTCCCCGGTCTCATAAGTGTGTGTTCCTTGGGTACCCACGGTCTCAGAAAGGGTACAAATGTTATTCCCCTACTTTTCGTCGGTACTTCATCTCTGCTGATGTCACGTTCTTTGAGTCGGTTTCTTTTTTTGGTCCTTCCACTTCACAGGCTGAGGTTTCTCCCTCTCCACCTGTGCCAGTAACTATCTTTTGTCCTCCGGAGGCGCCTCTATCATCTCCAGCCTCGTCTCCTCCTTTGCAGGTTTATCAACATCGTCCTCGTTCTGCTTTGCCGCCGACTAACACTGACACTGCTGTGGGCACATCTTTGGAGCCAAGTCCTTCGCCGTTTCCTCCGGTTCCATCTCCTGACTCTGATGTTCCTATTGCACTTCGAAAGGGTATACGTTCTACTCGTATCCTTCACCTCACTATATTTCTTTAAGCTATCATCGTCTTTCACCATCCTATTATTATTGTCTGTCTTCCTTGTCGTCTGTTTCTCTTCCAAAGACTGCAGGTGATGCCTTTGCCCATCCAGGATGGAAACAAGCTATGCTTGATGAAATGAGTGCCTTACAGAGCAGTGGGACTTGGGACCTCGTTCCTCTACCTCCTGGGAAGTCAGTGGTTGGTTGTCGATGGGTGTTTATGGTGAAAGTTGGTGTAGACGGCACGGTTGATCAACTTAAGGCTCGTCTTGTCGCTAAAGGCTATACTCAGGTATTTGGATTGGATTATGGAGATACTTTTTCTCCTGTTGCCAAGATGTCCTCTGTGCGTCTTTTTCTGTCTATTGCTGCAATTCGCCATTGGCCCCTTCATCAGTTGGACATCAAAAATGTATTCTTACATGGTGACCTACTCAAAGAAGTCTACATGGAGCAACCTCCGTGTTTTGTTGTTCAGGGGGAGTCTTCTGGTCTTGTATGTCATTTGCGGAAATCTTTATATGGTCTTAAGCTGTCACCCAGAGCATGGTTCAGTAGATTTAGTACCGTAATTCAACAGTTTGGCATGACTCGAAGCGAAGCTGATCATTCTGTCTTTTATCGCCACTCATCTACTGGTTGCATCTATGTAGTGGTTTATGTTAATGATATCGTCATCACTGATAATGATCATCTTGGGATTTCACAAGTAAAACAACACCTTTTTAAACATTTCCAGACAAAGGATCTCGGCAAACTCAAATATTTTCTAGGGATAGAAGTGACACAGTAAAGATGGGATCATTATATCCCAAAGGAAGTATGCAATGGATATTCTGGAAGAAACAGGAATGCTAAACTCAAAGACAGTCGACAATCCCATGGATCCTAATGTCAAGCTCCTACCAAATCAGGGGGAGCCTCTTTCAGATCCTGAACGGTACAGGCGATTGGTAGGGAAACTAAGCTACCTTACTGTCACTCGTCCGGATATCTCATTTGCAGTAAGTGTAGTAAGTCAGTTTCTTAGCTCTCCATGCAAAGAACATTGGGATGCCGTGACTCGCATTGTTCGATATATCAGGGGTGCACCAGGAAAGGGTCTTCTATATGAAGACAAAGGACATACTCAAGTCGAGGGGTATTCTGATGCAGATTGGGCAGGATCTCCCTCTGATAGGAGATCCACTTCTGAATTTTGTATATTTGTCGGAGGTAACCTTGTTTCTTGGAAAAGTAAAAAACAGAATGTTGTGGCAAGATCTAGTGCAGAGGCAGAATATCGAGCTATGGCTATTGCTAGTCAAGAATTTATATGGTTAAAACAGTTACTTCAGGAACTAAGGTTTAGAGAGGTTACACAAATGTCACTCATATGTGACAACCAGGCCGCTATGCATATTGCCTCAAATCCAGTTTTTCATGAGAGAACAAAGCATATTGAAGTTGACTGTCACTTTGTCAGAGAGAAGGTCATATCTAGAGAAATATCTACTAGTTTTGTCAACTCAAATGATCAGCTAGTAGATATATTCACTAAGTCACTTAGAGGTCCCCGGATTGATTACATATGTAACAAGCTTGGTGTATATGATCTATATTCTCAAGCTTGAGGGGGAGTGTTAGAATAATTATAGGGGTATTTTTGTCTTTTGGTATATATCTTCTTTTCTATATAAAGACCTAACTCGTGGTTCTCAAGATACGAGAATTTAGGTTTTACTTTGTACAACTTTTATTTTAGTTTGATTGCATTTTATGCATTTTGCTTATTTTGTTTTCAGTTTGTATAATTTTATCATCTATGACATGTGTAGTGTATCAATCATCACTTTACTTCTGACTTGTTCTCATAGCAAAAATTCTACCATGCTTGTTCTGGACTTGTGTTGTTGTTATTCATAGTGCTAGTATGTTTGGTGATATATTTTTCTCTATCTTTAGTAACATGAAGTGTAACGCCCGCCCTTCTACTACCATAACTTACCTTACAAAGATCAGCGTTACTTTCCGTACATATCTAATTTTCCTTTCACATCTTACTTCACACATAACTTACTGCCTAGTTCAGAGATCTACTCTAAACTTGTTTCGATCGTTGATCAAAATGTGAAGCACTCCCGGCTAGCACAAGGCCTAGCCGTGTGAAAGTCACACGACCATGTCACCCAGGGGTGCACGGCCGTGCGCACCTAGGGGTGCACAGCCGTGCGCACCTAGGGGTGTACGGTCGTGCGAAACCACACGACCGTGTCACCTCGAACAGTAGAGAAGAGGTGCACGACCGTGTGGCTCCACACGGCCATGTCACCTCGGTCGAGACGGGGAAGTGTCCGATCGTGTGACTTCACACGGCCGTGACATTTTAGGCCGAGAGGAGGAAGTGTCCGGCCGTGTGACTTCATACGGCCATGACACTTTGGGCTGAGAGGAGGAGGGGTGTGGCCGTGTGACTCCACACGACCATGACACGGCCGTGCGGGGTCACACCCTGCTATACAAAATGGGGTATTCTTCCCCTTTGTTCTCCTCTTTGGTTTACCACTTATCCCACAACCCTAGGGAGAATCTTTGACACACCAATCACTACCAAACTACAATTCATTATACACTACTCTTAATAGTATTTTTCATACTAAGTGGAGATAAGAAAACATATCCATTAGTACCAAACTCTAACATAGTCAAGCACTAGCAACCTCCAAGAACGTTTTCCACTGTTTCGTCACACATACCAACAAACATTGCTCCTGCTGCCCCTCCTACTCGAGCTTTCTTTTACCTTTATCTGCAGTATAAGAAAATGCAATCTATAAGCAAGGGCTTAGTAAATACCATTTACTCACAAACTACTCATTAAGGAGAACATGCTTTTTCTTTTAAAAAGAAAACCGCTTGGAAAGAAAATAACAAACATGCACTTGAGTATAGTTCACGCTAAAACACATGCTTTGTAAATATGCACATGATGTGTATTTTTAAACCAGTTTATCATGCTAATCATCAACTTAAACCATGCTAGTGATGTAACGAGAACAGAAATCTTAGCATATCGTAAAGTTCATCAACACTACACTTTATAACTCAAGTTGTCCACTTAATGATGGTTTCACTTTAACAACCCAATGAACTTTGAAAACTTTATAATACATACTAGTGAACATAATAGTCAACTTTCTTGGACCTGACAATGTACCACTTTGCGTGCATCCTTAATAAGATCCGAGGTAGCTAATCCCGAATCTATTAAGGTACTACTAGGCGAACTTATGCCTAGGGGCAATCTTGGAGCCCATCCCAAGGACCTTGGTTCAGTACATGCCACTTCAAAGTAAAATACTTTCTTCTAATATCATTTTCTTTTACTTTGCACTTGCTTGTCATTTCAACAAACACTTGATGTGCACTTTATCCCCTCACACTTATAGGGAAGCGCTTTTAGGACCTCTGAATCTGCTTCTTAGCCCCAAACTAAATGGGAAGCAGTTTGATACCCCTACACACACTCTTAGTCCCCAAAACTTTAGAGGACTTCTTACATAATATGATAAGCTTCTTCCTTAACATGTCTAAAGCATAACTCAACATAAATCTTCTAAATCATACATAAAAGACATTACTAAATAATTCTTTGAAGAAACTTATACTGCAGGTGAGAGGTACTTACATTCTTTTTCTATTTCTTACTCTTACACCGTTAGGGTTTAGGGAGAACGACCTCTCTTGTACGCTTTACTCTCCCTGGTTAGCCCTTCTAAGCGTACTCCTTCCTTGGGAGAGATCCTCCTCCTAGATTTTTCTCTTGAAAGGCTTTAAAAACATAAAACCCTAAATTCTGGCCGAACTTGAGCAAGAGGAAGGAGAGAATTCGGCTAGAGAAGAAGAAGAAGAAGAAGAAGAAGAAGAAGATAAAAACTAGGTTTTCATCTCTTCAACTCTCTTTTATACTATGTGGAAGTTGAAGCATCTCTTCACACAAACTCCACATATAATGAATTGTTTCATATTGCTCATGTGATGCTTTACCACTACCCTAATGACAACTTTAACCAATCATATATAAGAGGTCTTGGATTCAATCCTAACCCAAGGCCATTTATAAATCTATTTATTTTCTTTTTTTTATTTTATCTCTTGTTCTACTTCTTTTTTCTCTTTTGAACTAAAGGAAATTTTACGGGTGTTACAATCCCCATACCTTATAAAAAATTCATCCTCGAACTTAGAACAATTGCGGATACTTTAGTCTCATATCTTCCTCACGTTCCCATGTTGCCTCTTCATACTGTTGACTTTGCCACAATACTTTCACTAACGGTATCTCTTTGTTCCTTAGCTTCTTAACTTCTTGATCCATTATCTGAATAGGTCGACTTTCATAACTGAAATCTTCTTGAACCTGTACCGTATGTGGCTCAATCACCTGGTTTGTATCAGGAACATGCTTCTTCAGCATTGAGACATGAAATACATTATGAATAGCTGACATTTCCTGAGGTAGTTCCAGCTCATAAGCTACCTTGCCAACTCTTCTAATGATCCGGTATGACCCCACATAACGTGGACTCAACTTTTCTTTCTTTCTAAATCGCATCACTCCCTTCATAGGAGCAACTTTGAGGAATACTGAGTCCCCAACTTCAAATTATAGCGGTCTACGGCGCACATCCGCATAGCTCTTCTGCCGGCTCTGAGCAATTTCTATTCTCTAGCGGATGTTCTAAATAGCTTTTGTGGTGACTTCGATGAGGTCTGTTTGGAGTCCCATTTCTTTCCTTTCACCACCTTCATACCAACAGATAGGAGATCTACATCTCCTCCCATATAAAGCCTCATAAGGTGACATTCCGATAGTAGCCTGATAGCTATTATTGTATGTGAATTCTGCTAAGCATAGATATCGACACCAGCTCCCTTTGAAATCTAAAGCACAAGCCCGTAGCATATCCTCCAAAACTTGGTTCACTCGTTCTATTTGCCCGTCAGTTTGAGGATGAAATGCAGTGCTGAACTGTAGCTTAGTGCCAAGAGCTCTCTGAACACACTCCCAGAAGTGTGATGTAAAGCGACCATCTCTATCAAAAATTATAGTTTTGGGAACTCCATGCAATCTGATAATCTCTTTCACATACAATTGTGCTAGCTGTTCAATAGAGTAGGATATTCTGATAGCTAGGAAATGAGCAGACTTGGTTAATCTGTCCACTATTACCCAGATAGCATCATAACCATTTGTAGTTCTGGGTAATCCCACTATAAAATCCATAGATATATCCTCCCACTTCCACTCTGGGATCTGGATAGGCTGCAAAACTCCACCTGGTCTTTAATGTTCTTCTTTAACTCGTTGACACGTCAGATATGTACTGACGTATCTTGCAATGTCTCTTTTCATTCTAGACCACCAGAAGTGTTCCTTTATATCTTGGTACATCTTGGTGGAACCAGGATGCATCGCACAGGGTGTTCCATGGGCTTCATCTAAAATTTTCCTTTGCAATTCTTCTTGATTAGGGACACAGAGACGGTCACCATGATATAGTATCCCACTGTTGGATACCCGAAACTCTCTATTTTCTCCTTCCGGTATCCCTTGCTTGATCTTCTGAATCTCGGGATCTTTATCCTGCCCTTTTTGTATATCTTCAAGCAGGGTTGACACTAGTATCAAAATGGAGAGCTACCCAACAATAATTTCAAGCCCAAAACTTACTATTTCTTTCTGTAGGGGATGAGACATAGTAGATGTAGACAGTATGTAGGTCCCTTTGGAGGCCGGCAAGAGGGGAGGGGTGAATTGCCCTACAAATTAAAACACGAACCTTTCTCGGATTTCAACTATATAATAAACAATTGTAATAAATAAATAAAAGAGACTAAGTAAAGAAAAACAGACACCAGAGTTTTACTTGGTTTGCAATCAGGGGATTGCTAATCCAAGGAATGTAAGCGCACTATCTGATTCTCCTCTGGGCGGAGTAGCCTCTTACAGCGTTGAACGTATAAGAAGAAAAGTAAAGCACACAGAAGTTGATTACAAGTTCGTCGTTCTGATTAATTGATTTGCTTCTGGACCAAGGCTATATTTATAGCCTTGGTCGGGCGCCTGGAAGGGTTCCGGGTCGGGGATAAAACTTTATCCCCGACGTGTCAGTCAACATCCACATCATCGCTGATGATTTGGGTTCCGGGCGCCCGGATGGTTCCGGGCGCTCGGACCCCAAAAGTCAACTTGGTTGACTTTTTCCGTCTGGTCCCTCGCTCCGGTTCAGCTCGTCTCGGTCCGGGTCTTCCGCTCCGGCTCCACTAGCTTGGGTGATCTCGGCCATCCGAATAGGGCTCACCCGAACCCATGTTCCGGCCTTCTCCTCGAGCAGCCTTCCTTCCGGTTTCTTGTCCCTCGAACGCCGCGACGTTCTTCTTGTCCACCGGTGTACTCTTCCGCGACACCTCGTCCCTCGGACGCACCGAGCCCGTCGGCTCTCTCCTGCCGTCCTTCTCGCTAGCCGCGTCTTCCGCTCGACTTCCTGTGTTCCTAAGTTCCTGCACACTTAGACACAAGGGTTAAACAACGCAGGACCTAACTTAACTTGTTTGATCACATCAAAACACCTCGGGGTTCCAACAATCTCCCCCTTTTTGATGTGAGCAACCCAAGTTAAGCTAGGGAAAAACAGATGCAATAAAAATAATTTATTTGTAATTAAGTCCAAAGATATTTCATAAAAAAGTTTATATACCTCCCCCTAGACTTAACATTCTTCTCCCCCTTTGATCACATTAAAAATAGGGGTTCTTTAAACAAGTCTAAGGAAAAAAAAAATTTAAGTGAATTTTCATAAAACTTTTTAAGGCAATTAATATTAATTTCTAAGGCAATGTTTCAAAAGAGAATATTTAGTAAAAAAAAAAATTCTAAGTCAATATTCAGAAAATTTTAACGTGAATTTTTATAAAAGATTTCTAAGGCAATTTTCAAAGAAAAATGTCTAAGACAGTATTCATAGAAAAATTCCTAAGTTAAAAAAATATCTAAGTTAATTTAAAAAGATTTAAGTCAATTTCCAAAAAGAATTTCTAAGTCAATTTTCAGAAATTTTCTAAGTCAATTAAAAAAAAATTTAATTTCAAAAAAAAATTATTATAAATTATATAAATTGAATAACTCTTTTAAAGCATTAGGTAAATTAAATTAATGCTTTTTCAGTTAGTCAATTAAACTTTTCATTTCGATACTTGGCTTCCAGGTCGTGGTGAGGCACTAGGCCTTCTTGGTTATTGGAGCAACAACCACTTCCTTAGACAAAGCCTCATAATGAAATTAGTCGTTTAATTTCCTTGCTGAAAATGCTAAGTTAAATTAAACAGGTTTTTGGAACCCAGTAGAGGTTCCTACCTACAGGGTTAACCAAGTATTTCCTAGGTACATAGATTTTTGATATATTTCTAATTTGACTTTGATGAAATCTATAATACCAATTTAAACCTCTATAATTTCTAAAAGTAGAAATATTTGAACTTTTATATTTTTTCAATCTTTCTATTTCTTCTTTTAGTTTTTCATTGTGAATTTTCAATTTATCAAAATCCTCTATTAGACATGATTTTGCTAAAATTCCTTTTGTTTCCAAAATTTCATTTTTTAATTTGGCATTTTCTTTTTCTAATTTATACATGGATTTAGTCATTGCCTTAATAAAGTTGATCAGGGGGTAAGAGGCATACCTCACTTACCATGTCAGACTTAAAGCCCGAATCTCCCCCTGTTTCGCTGCCTTCATCCGAGGTCGCTCCCTCTTCATCGTTGCTCGATTCTGATATACTTTGTCCATCGTAGCTTGCCATCAGTGCTATCCCCGCTATTCTTGAGCTTCCGATTCAGATGAAGAAGTGTCATCCCAAGTTGCTTTTAGGTTGTGTTTCTTGGGAGACTTCCTTTTGTCCTTTTTGAGTTCTGGGCAGTCTTCTCTTATGTGTCCCTCCTTCTGACACTGGTAGCATCGCACCTTTCTTCCTCCTTTTTGATTCTTTTTATTCCGCATTTTAAATTTATTAGACCTAAAGAATTTTTTAAAATTTCTTACCATGTGCGCTTCTTGATCGTCTTCGGAGTCTGACTCGAGTTCATCCTTCTGAGTTGTGTTCAGCGCTATAGTCTGGGTTGTATCCTTTGTCGTTCCTGCACATCTAGTTTCGTGTAATTCAAGAGTAGAAAAACATTCCTCTAATGTACTTACCTCCAGGTCCTTTGAGATGTAGTAGGAGTCGATGATTGACGTCCACTCTGGAGTTCTGGGAAAGGCGTTGAGTGCGTAGCGTAAGGCGTCCCGATTTGTTACCTTTTCACCGAGGTTCTCGAGACCAGTAACTAGTTCTTTTACCTTTGCATGTAGACCGGCTACTTTCTCACCTTTCTCCAAGCGAATGTTCATTAGTTTGTTTCGGAGGATGTCCCTTCTAGCGAGCTTCGCATCGGATGTGCCTTCGTGGAGTTCTAGAAACTTATTCCAAAGTTCTTTAGCTGATGAGTAGCTTCCGATGCGGTTTACTTCCTGAGGCGGTAATACGCTTAGCAGGTGATGTTCCGCACGGCTGTTTGCTATGAACTCATTCTGCTCTTTTTTTGTCCAATTGCTTTCTTCTTTTTCTTCACCGTTCTGATTTGTTGGAGCTACAAAACCGTATTTCATAATAAAATAAATTTCAATCTCGGTTTTTAGAAATACCTCCATACGACGCTTCCAGTCTGTGAAGTTCCCCTCGAATTTTGGTGGAACGATGCTTGGTCCGACCATCTTTCTTGTTTCGATCGGCGGTTAGTCCTCCTGAAGCGTCCTCGCTCTGATACCACTTGTAGGTCCCTTTGGAGGCCGGCAAGAGGGGAGGGGTGAATTGCCCTACAAATTAAAACACGAACCTTTCTCGGATTTCAACTATATAATAAACAATTGTAATAAATAAATAAAAGAGACTAAGTAAAGAAAAACAGACACCAGAGTTTTACTTGGTTTGCAATCAGGGGATTGCTAATCCAAGGAATGTAAGCGCACTATCTGATTCTCCTCTGGGCGGAGTAGCCTCTTACAGCGTTGAACGTATAAGAAGAAAAGTAAAGCACACAGAAGTTGATTACAAGTTCGTCGTTCTGATTAATTGATTTGCTTCTGGACCAAGGCTATATTTATAGCCTTGGTCGGGGCGCCCGTAAGGGGAGATGCTGCCGAAATTTCTTCGGACAGAGACTCATCCGGGGCGTGACACCTATAATGGGATATAATTCTATCCCCGATGTAACGGTTAAACTCCACGTCGATTTGGGTAAATTTTAGATTTCGGGCGCTCGGATGGTCCGGGTGCCTCGAACTGGTTCGGAGCACCCCGACCTGGTCCGAGCGCCCAGACCAGGAAAGTCAACATAGTTGACTTTTTTTCGTCTGGGTCTTCCGCTCCAGTTCCGTTCGCCTCGGTCCTGGTCTTCCGCTCCAACTCCGCTTGCTTGGGTGATTTTGGTCATCCGAAATATGGTTCACCCGAACCCAACTTTCGGCCTTCTCAAGCAACCTTCCATTCCGGCTTCTCGTCCCTCGAACGCCGCGCCTCCTTTCGTCCACCCGTGTACTCTTCCGCGGACACCTCGTCCCTCGGACGCACCGAGCCCGTCGGCTCTCTCCCGTGCCGTCCTTCTCGCTAGCCGCGTCTTCCGCTCGACTTCCTGTGTTCCTAAGTTCCTGCACACTTAGACACAAGGGTTAAACAACGCAGGACCTAACTTAACTTGTTTGATCACATCAAAACACCTCGGGGTTCCAACACAGTAAAGCGGCACAAGATTTTCTACTTAATGCATCTGCCACTTTATTTGCCTTCCCTGGATGGTAGAGTATTTCACAATCATAGTCTTTGACTAGCTCAAGTCATCTTCGCTGTCTCATGTTCAGGTCTTTCTGAGTGAAGAAATACTTCAAACTCTGGTGATCTGTGTATATCTTATATTAAGCTCCATATAAGTAATGCCTCCAAATTTTTAGTGCGAACACTACCGCTGCTAACTCAAGGTCATGAGTAGGATAGTTCTTCTCATACTCCTTGAGTTGTCGCGAGGCATAGGCAATGACCTTGCCGTTCTGCATCAATACCGCTCCGAGCCCCAATTTAAAAGTGTCACTGTATATATCAAAGCCTTCTCTATTATCTGGAAGAGTCAGGATTGGAGCACTAGTCAATCTCCTTTTTAATTCAATGAAACTCTTTTCACAATCCTCGGTCCACTTGAACTTTCTATTTTTTCTGGTGAGTGCTGTCAACGGGGATGTGATCCTTGAGAAGTTCTCTACAAATTTCCTATAATAGTCTGCTAATCCAAGGAAACTCCTGATTTCACTGATATTCTTAGGTCTATTCCAGTTGCTCACAGCTTCTACTTTTGTCGGGTCTACCATAACCCCATCTTTGGAAATAATGTGCCCTAGAAAGGACACTTGATCAAGCTAAAACTCACACTTGGAGAACTTTGCATACAACTATTTCTGCTGAAGAATCTGTAATACTGTCTTTAGATGTTCGGCATGTTCTTCTGGTGTTCCGGAGTATATAAGAATATCATCTATGAAGACGATCACAAACTTATCCAAATACTCTTTGAACACTCTATTCATCAGATCCATAAATGTAACAGGAGCATTCGTCACTCCGAAAGGCATGACCATAAACTCATAGTGCCCATACCTCGTGCGAAATGTCGTCTTTGGTACGTCTTCTGCTTTCACCTTCACTTGATGATATCCTGACCGCAAGTCTATCTTGGAAAAGACTGTGGCTCCCTTTAACTGATCAAATAGATTGCCTATTCTCGGCAGGGGATATCTATTCTTGATTGTTACTTTGTTTAGTGCTCGGTAGTTCACACACATTCGCATGGACCCATCCTTCTTCTTTACGAACAACACCAGAGCTCCCCATGGTGAGTGACTAGGGCGTATGAAACCTTTGTCGAGTAGCTCCTGTAGTTGTCCCTGAAGTTCCTTCAACTCTGTTAGAGCCATGCGATAGGGTGCCTTTGAGATTGGATGAGTACCAGGAATGAGTTCAATCTCGAATTCGATTTCTCTATCCGGAGCTAAGCCTGGTAATTCTTCCGGAAAGACTTCTGGGTAGTCACATACAACTCTAACTTCTTCCAGTTTTTGGTCTCTTTCTTGCTGGGTATTAACCACATGAGCGAGAAACCCGACGCATCCCACGGCTAACATCTTCTGAGCTTTCATAGCCGATAAGAATTTATGGGTTCTCCTCCTTGATTCTCCAATGAATTCAAACATACAATTTGCCTTCGGTTGGAATATGACTCTTCGCTTATAACACTCAATGGAAGCACCATACTTGCTCAGAAAGTTCATCCCAAAGATAACATCATAATCAGACATGTTCAGTACTATCATATCACTGTACAGTTCCTTGTCTGAAATTTTTATGGGCACAGCTCATAGCCAATGCGTAGATGTCATTATCTCCCCTGAGGGTAGTGTCGTTAAGAATTGTCCGTCTAGGACTTTCGAGGATATACCTATTCTTTCAGTGCATGCTATGGAAATGAACGAATGGGTTGCCCCCGTATCAAATAACACAGTTGCATATTGATTAAAAATGCATATATGACCTGTGATAATTGTGGAGGTGTTTGCTACCTCCTCTCTGGTAAGGGAGAACACTCGAGCATTTGTAGCAATTGGTGGAGCTTCCAGTCTGCCCTGGTTAATATGAGGACCCTCTAACGCAGCCTACATCTGGTGTAGCTGTGTCTGCTTGCCTCCATACTGAACAGGTTGTACAACAGGTACGGGAGGTAGGTTGATCTTGGTCGGGCAATCCTTGGCCAGATGCCCCTCTTGACCACAAGGATAACAACCACTCATTCCCTTATGACAGATTCGAGAATGCATCCTTCCACACGTGGCACATGTAGCATACTTCGGCTGCTTGCTTACGGATCCTCCCTTCTTATTACTCCACTGCTTCCTCTTGAAGCTCCCCTTCCAAGTTGAACCATGGCTCGGGGGTTTCTGAGTGCCAGAACTCCCTTGACTTTTATTCTCAATCAGGACTGGCTTTTTGCTGTTTGATACTGTTTAAGTAATGCTCTGTGATCTAATTAGCTCTTCTGCAGTCTGCGGTCTTTTAATTCTGCCAACTACATTCAAAGCTATTTTTGACCTCAACATCTTGAGCATTAGTCTAACCCTTTCTCGTTCTGAGTTGACCAGTTCGGGGCAGAGACGGGCCAGCCTATTAAATGTCTTCACGGCTTCATCTATTGATAGAATTCCTTGTCGGAATTCTGTGAATTCATCATAATGTTTGTTCGTGACTCGCATATGGAAGAACTCTTCGAAGTATTCAGTCTCGAAGTCAGACCAGGTCATTTGATCCACTTTTCGTTTTGCTTTTACCCGTTCCCACCACATTCTGGCATCACCCGTGAGGCATAAGGAGGCACACTTTATCTTTTCTACCTCTGGCCAGTCTAGTAGCTCCATTATGCTCTCCAAGGTTTTGAACCATGCCTGATCATCCCATGGTTCACTGGTGCCAGAGTAATTCTCTGGTTTCAGTTTCTGCCACTGGATGAGATATGCTTCTTGCCTCACTACCTTTGCTGGGGCTACAGGTGTAACTGCTGGAACTTAGGCCATACTAGGTGCCCCCAGATTGGCTTTCGGTGGGACTCCAGGAGGAACTCGCTGGTTAGCAATCAGGGTGGCAATGACCTGCTGCTGCTCTGCCACTTGTCTCTGCAACTGAGCTACTACCTCTAAAAGGTTGGGCTGAGGCACAGACTCATCTTCCACTAGGTGAGGTTCATTATCCCTCGGCTGTTTGGCAGGTCGTCCTCTAGCCATTCTACATACCATACCAATGAAACATATGTCATCCCATCATCATTCTTATTTGCTTACTTGCTATCACTAATACTTCAAGTATAAGCAGGCTTAGTCTTAACTAGCATTCCTTACTAATCATAACAGAATAAAAGAACATGCATGAAAGAAGGTATATAAAAATTGTGAGAAGGTACTCTCTTACTTGGAAGCTACAGGATCAATGCTTGATGTATGTGTGTCAGAAGAGTGGAACTTGCTCTGATACCAAACTGTAACGCCCGTCCTTCTACTACCATAACTTACCTTACAAAGACCGGCATTACTTTCCATACATATATAATTTTCCTTTCACATCTTTCTTCACACATAACTTACTGTCTAGTTCAGAGATCTACTCTAAACTTGTTTCGATCGTTGATCGAGATGTGAAGCACTCCTGGCTAGCACAGGGCCCAGCTGTGTGAAAGTCACACGGCCATGTCACCTAGGGGTGCACCTCTTCTCTGCTGTTCAGGGTGACACGGCAGTGTGGTTTCGCACGACCGTGCACCCCTGGGTGACATGGTCGTGTGACTTTCACACGGTTGGGCCTTGTGCTAGCCGGGAGTGCTTCACATTTTGATCAACGATCGAAACAAGTTTAGAGTAGATCTCTGAACTAGGCAGTAAGTTATGTGTGAAGTAAGATGTGAAAGGAAAATTAGATATGTACAGAAAGTAACGCTGATCTTTGTAAGGTAAGTTATGGTAGTAGAAGGGCGGGCGTTACATGAAGTGAGCAGTGTTTTTATAGAAAATTTGAGTGATGATCTAGTTTTAGGACCTCTTTTCACTTTGCCTAATTTTGATGGTAGATAACTCTGAAAATAGTCATGATTCATAGAACTTGATTAGTACTCATGTTTCCATGGTGATATCTCAATTACATTTTAGTTACTAGATAAGGCTCAAACCATATCAGCTCATTTAGAAAAATTAATATCCCTACATTTGCATTTGTGTCAGTGATACGTCTTTAAAGCATAAAAAATCTTTTGAATAAGGGATAAAAAAAAGTTGTTGTGAGTGAAAATTAGCAAGTCATCCCTTTGAGACCGTGTTAAGTTACTGGGAAATAACTGCTATGTTTCTCTTGATTTTGAGCACTCCTTTGAGACCTTATATAGTTTGAGAGGGATGAACCAAGCATGTGACATGTAAGTGCCTAACACTAGGAGCATAAGGAATATGGTTAGATGATGACTTGACTAGGTTTAGAGATTGAAATTTGAGAAATTTAGACCACTCATCGCACTGGGCATGGAGGATTTTTACTTAGGTCATACTCATATTACTTTATTATCATGCTCATTAATGAAACTATTTGTTAGAGTTAAATTAATTTACTAAAGATCATGATGTAAGTTTTTGCTTGAGGACAAGCAAAAGTTTATGTCTGTAGATGTGATATATGTAGATTATATATACTTTTATGCATTGTTTAACGTACATCTATTTGTATTTCTTGAGCATGATTTACGTTATCACACCCTATTTCATCATTGCATCGTCATAATTACTTTTTTTTTATTCGGAGATATACTTTTTACTTGTTTTCATTGATAGGTCCCATTTTGGAGCAAAAATGAACATTGAAACAACTTTAGAAGAAAATTAGCAAACATAGTCATGCATCTTGTAATGGTCGTGTTTTTCTAGCCGACAAGGTTGTGTGTCTCATGGGACACGACCATGTCTTACCAAAGCCAGCTAGAGCATTCTAAAGGTGTACACGGCACGGCTGTGCCCAAAGGCACGACCGCGTCTCGCTCCAGCAGGGCCAGCGCCATGGTTGTGTCTTTTGACACGACCCGTGCCTCACCTCCAGAACTTCACATGGGTACATCGTGCCTCATTTTCCGAACATCCCAAGGCTCGGTCATGCCAAAGAGGCACGATCATGCCCCATTGCCCATGATCCAATGCCACGCTTATGTTATTTGTTGGATCGAAAGTGCTAGAGGGGGGGGGGTGAATAACGCTCGTGACTTTCACTTTTGTTTCGGAAGAATCAGAAGCAAAACATGTAGCGGAAAAGTAAATAACAAACACACGAACACCAAGATTTATTTGGTTCGGAGCCTGGGGTGACTCCTACTCCAAGGCCCACGCTCGTTGAGTGTTTACTTTGGGCAATCACCATAAGCACGGGAATATTACAGTTTGAAATACAATTAGAGAAGTAATTAAGTTTATACCGATACTAGAAATAATAAGTTTGAAGCTCCTTGTTGTCGGGGTCTTGCTATAGCTTTTCTAGATCGTCTTTTGAGCAGCATGGAGAAGACAGATTACGATTTTGTTTTTGTTCAAAGCTGCTGCTCAAGACTGCCTTTTATAGCCTGTGGAGGGCGCCCTCAATAGCATGGAGGGTGCCCTTATCCGCGTCGAATCCGTAGCGTGGATGAGCTCCAACCCGATCATAGCCTATCCACCTGAGGGCACCCTCAACCTCCATGAGGGCACCCTTGCGCCAGGTCCAGGGCGCCCTCAAGCTCCATGAGGGTGCCCTCGCGCCAGTGTCTAGGGTGCCCTCAAGCTCCATGAGGGTACCCTCGCGCCTTGTTGCGAAGTTACTTCTCCAGGTTACTTGAGGTAAACATTCCAATTCACTTCCTACAAAATATATTAGTACAACATATATTACAGAGCAAAGTTAGGACATAATAAGACATAGAATTTGACAGTCATCGAAGTGTCCGGTTCTGACTTCGGATTCCCGGCCGAAAATTCTAGGTTGAATCAATGCCTACTGTTCCCTTACTGGGGAATGCATCCTCATCTACTCCACTCAGGAGAGTTTACCTGTTGCCTGTTGATCCTCCAGACCAACTGAACTTTTGATCAGCGCCCGAGGCTCCAGGACTTTTCGCTGGGCATCCGCTCCATGATCCGCCCAGTCTTTTACCTGGTTCACGACACCAGGACTTTCCACCTAGAGTCCTCGACTCTATGACTTTTGCCCGAAGCCCTCGACCCGCCAAGACTTTCCGCGTCAAAAATAATTTTTATTTTAAATCCAAGTCAAAAATAATTTTATTTCTAAGTTAAAAATAATGTTATTTCTAAGTCAAAAATAATAAAAAAAAACAGAAAATAACTTGGTTAAAAGAACTTTTTTCACCCCCCCTTGATTCATGAGAGCCAATTTATCAAAAATTTAAAGTCCTAGAGTCCAAACATAAGTAACAAGAGACAAAAATTCTACTTTCAAACACATGTCCAACCTTTAGTTACTAGTTGTTTACCAAGAGGTAGTAGCTTTCACTTGGTTAGTCAAATTAGGTAAATATTCCAATTAGTTTTGACTAAACATGGATTACTTAATTTGATTAATATGAATTTTGTATTTATTTCTCAGACTTATGTCGACGCACAGACATAAGTATTCTGAAGTCCAGGCAGTATTCTATGCATCTCACACCATTCTAAGTATTTTTTATTCACAAGCAAGGTAGTCCTAGTGTGATTGCGAGATGCTATGGCTAAAGACTAGGGGTACATGCTTTTTAGGGGGTAAATTCCTAGGCTAAATCCATTAATCTCGCAAAATTCAATAAATTTGAGGTTTTCAAATTCCCCCCATGGTCACTTCTAATTCTTTTAATTTTAATATCTTTTTCATTTTCTACTAAGTTACAAAAGATTTTAAAGATTTCATAGGTTTCATCTTTAGATTTTAGAAACTTTACCCAAGTAAATCTTGAGTAATCATCAATTATTACTAAGCAATATTGGTGTTTGCTTAGTGACTTAGCTCCATGTGAATCAAACAGGTCTAAGTGTAGGAGCTTAAGTATTGAGTTAGTTCTACTTAAGTTGGTTGACTTGGCTTGTTTACCCTGTTGACATGCATTACAAATTGAATTTTGGGTAAATTTTGTTGGTTAGTCCTAGGAAAATGTACCGGTTCCACTGTACAAAAATTTTTTGTACAAGTGTTGAACCTTTCCTTAAATAAACTATTGTGTCCTAGGAAGATCGTACCGGTTCCACTGTACAAAAATTTTATACAAGTGTCGAACCTTTCCTAAATAACCTATTGTGTTCTTTAGAAGTTAAATTAGGAATCGCAAACGGAACTTAACATTATTGATTCCAAATTTAACTTATCTGTTCTTAATGGTTTAGACTTGGATCGCAAGCGGAACTTAACACTATTGATCCAAACCCACCTACGTTATAAATTCAATTAAATATTAATTTCCAAAATTGGCTTCCAGAAATGTATGGCGAGGCACATGACCTTCTTGGATATGGGAGTAACCACCACCGCCTAGGCAAAGCCTTTTAAGGAAAGCTAATATTTATTTCCTTAAATAACTCTAGGTTAACCAAAAAGAACAATCGAATTACAAATTCAAAAAAGAAGAAAACACAAACTCGAAAAAACTATTTCGAAAACTCTAGAATCATATGCCTCTTGTGTTTGGTATTTCCAAAAATAACTATACAAAGAAAACTAGTATGATACGGAAAACAATTACTAGTTATACCATCCTTGGTATGTAAAAATAACCTCTTCATCTTCTACCGTATTCCTCTTCTTATCTCGGACGTTGTGTGGGCAACGATCTTCCGAGACGAGAACCACCAAGCTCCTTCTTCTTCCTTCTAGGTTTCGGCCACCACAATTCTCCAAGAGAAGTAGAGGTCCGGCCACCACCACCAAGCTCCAAGGGATGTAAGAAACAAAACCTCCTTTCTCTCCTTCTTCTCCTAGCTAGAACCGGCCACCATCAAGAGCTCCAAGAGGGGTTGCCGCCGACCATAAGAAGAAGAGAAGAGGAAGAAGCTAAGGCCGGCCACCAAGGAGGAAAAGAGAGGAGAAGAATAATAGAGTTGTTCCCCCATGAAGTCACCTCTACCCCCTCTTTTATAATCCTTGGTCTTGGCAAATAAGGAAATTTTAATAAAAACTTCCTTAATTCTTTTGCCATGAAAAGGAAATTTTATTTTAATTAAAAAACAATTTTCTTCTCATTAAAATAATGGCCGGCCACTAATCTCCAAAACAAGGAAAGTTTTAATTAACACAAGAATTAAAACTTCCTAATTTGTCTCCGAAAATTTATAAAAATTTCTCCAATAATTTTTCCCTTCATGGTGGATTATAAAAAGGAAATTTTATAAATTAAAATCTTTCTTTTAAACATGTGGATGATTTCCAAAAAGGAAAGTTATCTCTAAAAATTAAAATCTCCTTTCAATCTACAAATAAGGAAAGATATCAAATCTTTTCTTAATTTTTTGTAGAAACTTATAAAAGAGAATATATAATTTTTAAAATCTCTTTTAAATCATGAACATGGTTAAAAAAGAAAAGTTTTCTCAAAATTAAAATCTACCTTTCAATCTACAAATAAGGAAAGATTTCAAATCTTTTCTTAATCTTTTGTAGAAAGCTATAAAAGGAAAGATTTAAATTTCAAACTCTCTTTTAAAACCATGATATCCACATAAGAAATAATTTTAATAAAAATCTCTTTTTAATATGATGTGGCCGGCCACCTTAAGGCTCAACCTTTAGGCTTGGCCGGCCCTAAGCTTGAGCTTCAAGCTTAGCTTGGCCGGCCCCTATTGGTTGGGTAAGAAGGTGGGTATATGGTGGGAATAAATCTCTATATACAAGAGGCTACGATAGGGACCGAGAGGAGAAATTGGTTTTGGTCTCCCGATGAAATTAAGCATCCCGTGTTCACCCCGAACACATAACTTAATTTCATCAATAATAATTCATTCCACTAAAGAACTATTATTGAACTACCGCACCAATCCCAAATTACATTTTGGGCTCCTTATTATGAGTGTGTTAGTCTCCCTGTGTTTAATATGTTGAATGTCCACTAATTAAGTGAGTTACTGACAACTCATTTAATTAATATCTTAGTTCAAGAGTAGTACCACTCAACCTTATCATCATGTCGGACTAAGTCCACCTGCAGGGTTTAACATGACAATCCTTATGAGCTCCTCTTGGGGACATTATCAACCTAGATCACTAGGACGCAGTTTCCTTCTATAATCAACAACACACACTATAAGTGATATCATTTCCCAACTTATCGGGCTTATTGATTTATCGAACTAAATCTCACCCATTGATAAATTAAAGAAATAAATATCAAATATATGTGCTTGTTATTATATTAGGATTAAGAGCACACACTTCCATAATAACTGAGGTCTTTGTTCCTTTATAAAGTCAGTATAAAAGAAACAACCTCTAAATGGTCCTACTCAATACACTCTAAGTGTACTAGTGTAATTATATAGTTAAGATAAACTAATACCTAATTACACTACGACCTTCCAATGGTTTGTTCCTTTCCATCTTGGTCGTGAGCTACTATTTTTAATTTATAAAGAACCGATAACACGATCTTCTGTGTGTGACACCACACACTATGTTATCTACAATATAAATTAATTGAACATCTACATTTGGTATATATAAATGTAGATACTTGACCAATGTGATTCTTATAAATGTTTATACAAAAGCTAGGCTTTTAGTATAAACTCCAACAAATTTTAATTTGGGCAAGCCTCTAACTAAGCCATTTTGAATCATTTTTGAAATGAGTCTGGTATGAGTTTGACCCAATCTTCTGTGCCACAGCTTACTTTCCTCTTGTTGTGTCAATAGACACTTACGTGAGGAGGTTGGTAGATCAATTGAATAGATATTCTTTTTCCTAATTCCTTTAAGTGTGTGTCACGCCACGAGAGTAAGGTTGTCCAACGAAAATCGGACAGCACCTCCCATGTAGCAGTGACATATAAACCAATACATAGCCAACAGATATAACCATGCAAAATATAGCCAACACAGCTAGAATTAACCACAACCACGCAGATAATAAACAGCCCACTCGGCTGGTAAATCAAAAACAGCGGAAGACGAAATAACAAGTACCAAAATACTAAAACAACTCACCGCGGGCCAGCCCGGCTTGACTCCTCGACAAAACAAAACAAATCACAGAATGACATCAAGTCCCAAGAAGGGTTATTACAATACCAAATTCAAAATTTCAACTCACAACTAGAAATCTAAACAAAATCGGAAATCTATCCTCGGAAGCGACGTGGGACTGGCAGTCAGGATCCCTCCAAGTGTACTAGCATCACTATCGGTTACTTGGTGAAATCCCTCAAGTACCACGACCCCAGTATGGACGAGAGGTCGGGTCAATGACAGACTGTACACCCTCCAGCTACCACTACTCTCGAGCGGCCGAGGGGACAGTTTCATAGTAGCTAAATAGCCACGTCTGAGATGGGGTCCCTGCTACCCCCGACTCCAGCTATCACTACCCAATAAGTGTGCGAGTGGGGGGCACGACAGGACATGCGACATGGTCCAAGCTACCACTACCCATGAGTGGCCGAGCCTGCGGCCCAAGCCAATGACCGTCTCAACCACAAGGGAGCCAAGGTCATCGGCGATGCATGTAATGACATGATGCGAACAATGCAACAGTCATCATATATACAAAATCAGGTATGCTACATGAAGCCGCATGCTCAATACAAAGCATAAATAAACAGTAATCCAAATAGGTAACATGGTATCTAGTATTTGCTAATTATCAGGAATAACAACGGGAGACTGTATAGATACGAATGTGAGCATCTCAAAGATTGAGTGGATAAAGTATCAAGCACAAGACATAATACGAGTGGAGTCAAGGTAAAGCTCTACTTTATCCGAACTACTCATGCACCAAGAACAATAACTAAAGAATCAAGTCAAGAAGTACTTGCCTCTAAGTGTAGGTTGAATCCAACGCCTCGTCACGACGCTCGTCCCGATCAAAGTCCTGTGTCAACGTATCAATTTTAGCTAAATACATATGCAACTGATTAACTGTACTAATGTACATGATAGGTGAATTTGATCCGAGTTCCATTTATTATCCAAACGAATCCACACTGAACTACTTAAAACTAGACCCAAGCCTTAATCTATCTGTGCCCACAGATCCCACAATTCTAGCTGAAACTGATCAACAAGAGGAATTCTAAACATGCATTTGATTCCATATGAACTGATACAATACAAGAAATGGTCGCATTCCTTAACCACATCTACAGCTATCAATCTTCTGAGAACAATACTAACAAATTTCTAAACTTCTAACAGGATCACTATAATTTATTACCTGAACAGAACATACCTTAATCACCTTCCACAATCTCAGATCTGATCCCCACACTCAACGTAGGATTCGTTATCAAACCTGCAATCCAATGCTTCCACAAAGCTAGAATTGGTACAATCACATTAATCAACACCCAATTCTCACCGAATTCATCACCTAGATCTACAAATCGAGCTCCTGGAGTGGTGCAGACCTTACCTGATGTTTCCCTAGTGAAAAACAGCTGCTAGAAGTATATCCGAGCCCTTCACAGCAAGTCACTAGTGACTCACGGCCGGAAATCCCACTGCTGAGGAAGTCCACTGGTGTCCGTTTGCTGCTGGAGAATCCTGGCCAAGCTCCTCACAGCGTGACACTGTCGGAATAACACCTCAATCAACACCACATCACAATCTAACCTCAAATCACAGATATAAAGTACTAGAACCCTAATCAAGCCATTCCATAACTCCACTTACCTCAATGGCGGAAACCCTCACAGTCGGCGACAAGCACCCGACGGAATCAGCTCGATGCGAGGCTACACTCCGGAGAAGGCTCCACTGTCGCGGCCCTCGTTAAGGAGTTGAGAAGCTCGGAGACTCGATCTGCGACTAGGCGCCGACGATCGGGTGTGGTGTGAGTCGGAGCTGTGTCCGTCGGCGAGAATCGGGGGAAGGTGGCGAGAGGTCGGCGAAATCAAAGGAAAGGGGGCACAGGTACGAGTTAGGGCACTGTTGCCCTACTTATATAAGTAGGGTTTAACTTAACTCCCAAGTAGCCCCTTCAAATAGTAAATTTTCCATTGCCTCCTTAGACTCAATAATTTATCCTCTTAAACTCTACCTCACAACCTCCAAATAAATCGGGAAAAATATCTAAAAATTCCCATAAATCATTATAGGTTATTTTATTTTGCCGTATCTCACATTCTCTCCCTCTAATAAAAATTTGGTCCCCAAATTTACGACACAACTGCATTAAATGACAAACGGCATGCGTGATCATTATTATAAATGAAATTACTTTACATACCTTCATTAAACAAATGAGGGTACTGCGCTCAGATCTCATCCTCCAGCTCCCAGGTTGCTTCGTCATCTGAATGATGCTCCCATCCAACCTTGACCAATCGGATTGTCTTGTTTCGCAGCTGGCGTTCCTTGCGATCCAATATCCGCACCGGAACCTCCTCATATGTTACATCTGGCTGAAGGGTGATCGAGACATCTGTCAAAATATGCGTAGGGTGTGGCACATATTTCCTCAACATAGATACGTGAAATACATCATGCACCCCGGCAAGTGAAGGTGGCAGCACCAATCGATACGCTACCTCCCCAATCCTCTCAAGTATCTGAAAGGGTCCGATGTAACGAGGAGCTGACTTCCCTTTCAATCCAAATCTCCTAACTCCCTTGGTAGGAGACACTCGCAGGAACACATGATCATCCACAGAGAACTCCAAAGGTCTCCGTCTCCGATCCGCGTAGCTTTTCTGTCGGTCCTGGGCTCCTGACATTCTACGTCTGATGGTGCCAACCAACTCTGCATCTCGCTGAATGTGCTGGGGGCCCAAGACTGACGATTCTCCAACCTCGTCCCATAAAGTAGGAGATCTACATGCTCTACCATATAATGCCTCGAATGGTGCCATCTGAATCGCTAAGTGGTAACTGTTATTGTATGCAAACTCCACCAAGTGCAAATGATCCTCCCAGCTACCGCCGAAGTCCATAACACAAGATCTCAATAGATCCTCCAATGTCTGGATAGTACGCTCCGACTTCCCATCCGTCTGAGGGTGAAATGTAGTACTAAAACGGAGTTCCGTACCCATGGCCTGCTGGAGACTCCGCCAAAATCGAGAGGTAAATCGTGGATCTCTATCTGATATAATACTCAGAGGTATACCATGCAATCTGGTGATCTCTCTGCAGTATAACTCTGCCAATCGATCCAACGAATTCGTCCGACGGATCGGTAAGAAGTGTGCAGATTTGGTTAACCGATCAATGATTACCCAAATCGCATCATGACCCTTCCGGGTCCGGGGTAGTCCTACCACAAAGTCCATCGTGATATGCTCCCATTTCCATTCCAGTATTTCTATCTTCTGTAGTAACCCAGCTGGTCTCTGATGCTCTTCCTTAATCTGCTGACAAACTAAACACTGCGCCACAAATGTCGCAATATCCTTCTTCATACCATTCCACCAGTATGATCGTTTCAGATCCCTGTACATGCGAGTACCTCCTGGATGAATCGCAAATCTAGATCGATGTACTTCCCGTAGTAAGTCCTCCTGGATAGGATGTGACTCAGGGACACATAATCTTCCGCGGAAATATAGAATTCCACTATCATCATAGGTAAACTCTGTCTGCTGTCCTGAGGTAACTCTGCTATATAAAAACTGTAGATGCTGATCTGTAGCTTGAGCCCCTTTGATACGCTCCACTATAGGTGACTGAGCAACCATGGTGACTAGCAAGCCTCGCTCTGTCTGTGCTTGCTCCATCAACCCCAACTCAGAGAAGCTCTGTATCAACTTTGTAACCATCACTCGGTGACAAGCCAAAACTCCACGGGATTTCCTGCTCAACGCATTGGCCACTACGTTGGCTTTCCCCGGGTGATAGTTAATCGTGCAATCATAGTCTTTCAAGAATTCCATCCATCTTCTCTGACGCAGATTCAGTTCCTTCTGGGTAAACAAATACTTGAGGCTCTTATGATCTGTGTAAATCTCGAAGGTGATCCCATATAAATGATGTCGCCAAATTTTCAGTGTGAAGATGATAGCTGCCAACTCCAAATCATGGACCGGATAATTCCTCTCATGATCTTTCAGCTGACGTGAGGCATATGACACCACTCACTCATGCTGCATAAGTACGGCGCCCAGTCCTTGATATGATGCATCTGTGAAAAGTACAAATCCATCCATGCCAGAAGGAAGTACTAACACGGGTGCAGTAACGAGTCTCCGTTTGAGCTCCTGAAAGCTCTACTCACAAGATTCTGTCCAGCTAAACTTTTCCCCCTTTCGGGTCAATCGTGTCAAAGACAAGGCTATGCTGAAAAACCCTCAACAAATCTCCGATAATACCCAGCTAGACCCAAAAAGCTACGTATCTCCTGTACCGTCTTCAGCTGCTCCCAGCTAGTGATTGCCTCAATCTTCTGTGGGTCGACTGATATACCCCTGCTGGAAACGACGTGTCCAAGAAAACCCACCGAAGGTAGCCAGAATGCACATTTACTAAACTTCGCATAGAGGTGTTCTCGCCGTAGCGTCTCCAAAACTATGCGAAGATGTCGCCTGTGTTCCTCCTCAGATCGGGAATATATCAGAATATTGTCGATGAACACAATGACGAACTGATCTAAGTACTCAAGGAATACTCTATTCATCAGATCCATGAACACTGCTGGGGCATTGGTAAGCCCAAATGGCATTACCAAGCACTCGTAATGACCATAACGAGTGCAAAATGCTGTCTTCGGAATATCTGCATCTCCAACCCTGAGCTGATGATAGCCTGAGCGCAAATCAATCTTTGAATATACACAGGTGTTCTTCAGCTGATCAAATAAATCCTCTATACGTGGCAATGGATATTTGTTCTTGACAGTCACCGCATTCAGCTGTCGGTAATCAATACATAATCTCAGTGATCTGTCTTTCTTCTTAACGAAGAGTACTGGTGCTCCCCACGGAGAAACACTGGGACGGATAAATCCTTTGTCCAACAGCTCCTGCAACTGAACCTTCAGCTCCTCTAACTCCTTTGGTGCCATGCGATAGGGGGTCTTGGATACCGGTGCGGTTCCCGGAACCAACTCAATAGTAAACTCGACTTGCCGGTTAGGAGGCAAACCGGGGAGTTCGTCAGGGAACACATCTGGAAATTCTCGGACGATAGAAACATCCGAGAGCTGTGGTAATGCATCCGAACTAGCTTTAACCATGGACAGCAAATATCCCTGACAACCCTGTGACAACAATCTCCTCGCTTGCATTGCTGATATGACTGCTATCCCATCACTTCTGGTTCCAAAGAATACCCAGGATGGTAGACCAGGTGGTCGGAAAGTGACTACTCTAGCTCCGCAATCGACTGTGGCATGGTTCATGGCCAACCAATCCATGCCTAATATAATATCAAATTCTACCATCTCTAATACCTGCAGATCCACTATAAGGGTCTGACCATTGAAATCTAAAGGACATCCTTTGACTTCCAGACCAATACTTAGTACCTCGCCAGATGGTAGAGATACCGTCAACCCATGAGTCCGACGAGTAGGCAGCCTCCCGATTTTACCAAGAAATAGCCTAGATGTGAAAGAATGGGAACTACCAGTATCTACCAATAAATCTACAGTAAAGGTATAAACTGAAATAGTACCTCGGAAAACCGATCCTTCAGCTCGTTGTGCCTCCTCCCGTGTGATAGCATAAACGCAACCCACCTCTGAGTTCGGCTGTGGCATCCCTGGCGTGGTCTGCGCTGGAATCGGAGGGGCCGGGACCGACTGCTGGTACTGAGACTGAGGCTGCTGCTGGCATGCTGGGTAGGATTGAGGTGGATAAACATCTTGTTGTACTGGAAATGCCTGATGAGAAGAAACTGTGGTAGAATGCTGTGTAGTCACTGGTTCCTGACTCTGCACATGGTATATCTGGCCCTGAGAAGGCGGTGGTCGCTGCTGACGTGGGCCACTCTGAGTCTTCTGATATCTTCTCTGTGGTCGTGATTGTGTGGGTTGTTCCCCCTGAGATGTGACTTTAGGAGCCTCCAACTGTGCTTTTAGGGTACAATTCCGACTCTCATGGCCTGGAAGTTTACAGTAGAAACATATAGCATGATCCAACGGACAGTTGCTCCTGGTGTGACTCTTGGAACCACACTGAAAACATGTGATTCCCCCAAAGTCCTTCCGGTCACCACGAGAAGGTCGAGAACCTCCATCCGTTGTTCGCCCTGTCTTCTGAGGCCAAGAAGATCCTCCGGACGGAGCCCGAGAACCCTGACTCCTATTTCCTCTCTTCTGAGACAGCTGTTTTTCATTACCTTTCTCTAGAGCAACCTGCTGCTGCGTCATCTCGATATACAGTGCCCGGTCCAAAACTTCTCGGTAGGAGCTACCCGGAAAACCTGACATCCGGATCCGAATGTATGCAGCAAGGCCCTGAGTAAACTGATGCATCCGGTCGTAATCCTGTGCCACTAGCTGAGGACAAAATTTCGCCAACCTACTGAACTCTGCATTGTACTCCAAAATTGAACGATCGCCCTGCTTAAGATTCAGAAACTCCTGGCGGCGAGCAAGACAAAAAGTAGTAGGAAAGTACTGTCTCTCGAAGGCATCACGAAACATCATCCATGTGATGTGTTACTCCCCGAAGATCGTCTTCTGCATATCCCACCATGTGACCGCCTGATCTCGGAGGTGATACGCAGCCAATTCCACCTTCTCTTCATCTGTATAGCTCATGTACCCGAAAGTGCTTTCTAAATTCCTCAACCAACTACGAGCAGCCCAAGGGTCAGCTCCGTCCGAGAATAAAGTAACTCTATCCTTGACGGACCTCGCCAGCAATGGTATACGAGCTCTATCCCGCATCCAATCTATAGTAGCAGGTGCAGGTACCCCTGATGGTATCACAGAAGGAATCCCCTGTGTCTGAAATCCCTGATCTCTCACAGGTGGTACTACCGAAGGGATCTCCTGAGGCTGACGTCCCTGATCTCTATGAGGAGTCTGATGGGCCTGTCCTCGACTAACCGTCTCAACATCAGTTGGATCCCTAGAAGAATCTGCCTCCTGAGTCACTAGTTCTGGTTCCTCAGCCTCAATGGGTTGTTTCCGTGGCCGTCCCGGACCACGACGAGAACCGGCTCCGACCGACCTCGTCTCATACCTGATAGCAACAATCAATAAGTACTACCAACAATTTATAACTATACTTATAAAACTTACAGCCTATAACTTGGAGGTGTTCCGCCACTGCCTGGTCCCAAATCCCAAAAAAAATCACTTCGAGGAATTAAATCGCGAAAAATCCAAAACGTACGATTTAGGCATCGTAAACCTGTGGCTCTGATACCAATAAATTGTCACGCCCCGAGAGTAAGGTTGTCCAACGAAAATCGGACAGCACCTCCCATATAGAAGTGACATATAAACCAATACATAGCCAACAGATATAACCATGCAAAATATAGCCAACACAGCTAGAATTAACCACAACCACGCAGATAATAAATAGCCCACTCGGCTGGTAAATCAAAAATAACGGAAGACGAAATAACAAGTACCAAAATACTAAAAGAACTCACCGCGGGCCAGCCCGGCTTGACTCCTCAACAAAACAAAACAAATCACAGAATAACATCAAGTCCCAAGAAGGGTTATTACAATACCAAATTCAAAAGTTCAACTCACAACTAGAAATCTAAACAAAATCGGAAATCCGTCCTCGGAAGCGACGTGGGATGGCAGTCGGGATCCCTCCAAGTGTGCTAGCATCACTATCGGCTACCTGGTGAAATTACCAATGTACGAGGTGGTGAGTATAAAACTCAGCGAGTAGAGAATAGATAGTGCATGAGTAACATAAATAGCCAAGAGTACAACAGGATACAGTCTCGAGAAGATAAATAGCAGATACTACTGTGTAAACAAAGTATATATATATATCCATACCTGATACCATATCCTAAGCTAGTAGTATAAGGTCTGAGGTAACATAAATTGTTACAGTACTGCTCATAACTACTAAGATCACAGATAAGGTATACAGTCATAGTAATCAGTGTCTAAGCATATAAACAGGTATATGATAGCAGAAACTGAACAAGCATATAACAGCATAATCAGAAATAACAGAGAAATAGCGTATGCACGGATGGTTACTCCCGCCCACCCCTCAAGTACCACGACCCCAGTATGGATAAGAGGTCGGGTCAATGACAGACTGTACACCCTCCAGCTACCACTACTATCGAGCGGCCGAGGGGACAGTTGCATAGTAGCTAAATAGCCACGTCTGCGACGGGGTCCCTGTTGCCCCCGACTCCAGCTATCACCACCCAATAAGTGTGCGAGTGGGGGGCATGACAGGACATGCGGCACGCTCCAAGCTACCACTACCCATGAGTGGCCGAGCGTGCGGCCCAGGCCAATGACCGTCTCAACCACAAGGGAGCCAAGGTCATCGGCGATGCATGTAATGACATGATGCGAACAATGCAACAGTCATCATATATACAAAATCAGGTATGCTACATGAAGCCGCATGCTCAATACAAAGCATAAATAAATAGTAGTCCAAACAGGTAACATGGTATCTAGTATCTGCTAATTATCAGGAATAACAACAGGAAACTGTATAGATACGAATGTGAGCATCTCAAAGATTGAGTGGATAAAGTATCAAGCACAAGACATAATACGAGTGGAGTCAAGGTAAAGCTCTACTTTATCCGAATTACTCATGCACCAAGAACAATAAATAAAGAATCAAGTCAAGAAGTACTCGCCTCTAAGTGTAGGCTGAATCCAACGCCAATCTCGTCACGACGCTCGTCCCGATCTAAGTCCTGTGTCAACGTATCAATTTTAGCTAAATACATATGCAACTGATTAACTGTACTAATGTACATGATAGGTGAATTTGATCCGAGTTCCATTTATTATCCAAACGAATCCACACTGAACTACTTAAAACTAGACCCAAGCCTTAATCTATCTGTGCCCACAGATCCCACAATTCTAGCTGAAACTGATCAACAAGAGGAATTCTAAACATGCATTTGATTCCATATGAACTGATACAATACAAGAAATGGTCGCATTCCTTAACCACATCTACAGCTATCAATCTTCTGAGAACAATACTAACAAATTTCTAAACTTCTAACAGGATCACTATAATTTATTACCTGAACAGAACATACCTTAATCACCTTCCACAATCTCAGATCTGATCCCCACACTCAACGTAGGATTCGTTATCAAACCTGCAATCCAATGCTTCCACAAAGCTAGAATTGGTACAATCACATTAATCAACACCCAATTCTCACCGAATTCATCACCTAGATCTACAAATCGAACTCCTGGAGTGGTGCAGACCTTACCTGATGTTTCCCTAGTGAAAAATAGCTGCTGGAAGTAGATCCGAGCCCTTCACAGCAAGTCACTAGTGACTCACGGCCGGAAATCCCACTGCTGAGGAAGTCCACTGGTGTCCGTTTGCTGCTGGAGAATCCTGGCCAAGCTCCTCACAGCGTGACACTGTCGGAATAACACCTCAATCAACACCACATCACAATCTAACCTCAAATCACAGATATAAAGTACTAGAACCCTAATCAAGCCATTCCATAACTCCACTTACCTCAATGGCGGAAACCCTCACAGTCGGCGACAAGCACCCGACGGAATCAGCTCGATGCGAGGCTACACTCCGGAGAAGGCTCCACTGTCGCGACCCTCGTTAAGGAGTTGAGAAGCTCGGAGACTCGATGTGCGACTAGGCGCCGACGATCGGGTGTGGTGTGAGTCGGAGCTGTGTCCGTCGGCGAGAATCGGGGGAAGGTGGCGGGAGGTCGGCGAAATCAAAGGAAAGGAGGCACGGGTACGGGTTAGGGCACTGTTGCCCTACTTATATAAGTAGGGTTTAACTTAACTCCCAATTAGCCCCTTCAAATAGTAAATTTTCCATTGCCTCCTTAGACTCAATAATTTATCCTCTTAAACTCTACCTCACAACCTCCAAATAAATCGGGAAAAATATCTAAAAATTCCCATAAATCATTATAGGTTATTTTATTTTGCCGTATCTCACAGTGTGATTTTAAGATTTTCAATATTTTTAATTAAGCACTCAGATTTTAAAAATGTGACTAAGTACCCTGAGTCACATAATTGGTTAATACTTTGTTAGTTAAAATTTAATCGATCAACCAATAAAACTTTTTAAATATAGAAATCAGAACTCAGTTGGATATTATCTGTTCCGATTACCTTGAGTGTTCCGTCGTTACCGAATGCAACGGACCCTAGGTTCTTGAATTTCATCTTAGTGAATTTCAATATATCTCTAGTCATGTGCCTGGAACATCCACTATCTAACATCCATTGATCCTAATCTTTATGTTCCTATACATAAAGTAGTTGATTTGGTTCAATTTAACGGATAAAAAGATAGTTTGATTGAAATTAACTTTTAATATTCCATCTCACCCAGTCTAGGTTATCAAACATGGTATCCCTATGGGTGATTGTGAGATGATTTTATTGAGTTAATCAGTTTTAAGTTCTGAATTGGTTAGATTAAGGATTTTTAACTTATTTAATAATTTATGATCCGGTGATAAGAGCCCGGGACCCCCTAACGAGGGGTCAACGCCACGTGGAGGTCAAAAGGCCAGGTGGTCCGTCGAAGAAGGGTGAGCCGACCGGACTCATGAGAAAAGGGCAAGCCGATCGGTCTGCCAGTAAACATCTGATAGTAAAAGGCGCCCTGACAGGGATCGAGGTTCCGACGCTCAATGAAACAGTAAATAATGACCGAGCGGAAGGCCTAAGAGAAGGCAGGACGTAATGGGCGCGCCGCCCGGCCGGCGCAGGGAATTAGGGCCGTCCGGACGGCGCTCTTCGTCTAGCCGGCCGGACGGACGTCCTAGCAGGTGGTGGGTAAATAGGGACAGGAACATCTGCTGACAGCCGTCAAGTCGTATGGCTAAGCCATACTCCTAGTCTGACAACGGGGTGTCATGTTGTCCCATCGAAGGTGCGATGGGACTGTTGCAATATGGCGTCAGGTAAGCTTTCTGACAAACACATACCGAGGTATGAGCTGCGGACACGTACGCGCCTCGGTGGGTGTGTAGAAGCTCTTTCACCGCTCTATATAAAGAGCCGCAGACTTCGTCGGAGGTACGCGTTCTACAACCTTTGGAGCTACTTCTTCCACCATTTGCTTACCTGACTTGAGCGTCGGAGGGTCGCCGCCGGGAACCCCTTCCCGGCCCGACTTCTGTGCAGGGTCGCCGGAGCTTCGTACAACCAGTCGAAGACCCACATCAGCAACCGGAGAGCGCCACGTGCCCAGCGTCCGTTGAGTCAGCGTTCGGATAGGATCAAATTGGCGCCGTCTGTGGGAACGCTCCTGCATCCGAACGGGAACAATGGACGAGGCTGGACGACAACACGCGGTGACACTTTCGACGGAGGAACTCAACGCTCTGATCGAGATAAGGGCCGCCAAGCTTGTGGAGCAAAAACAGAAAGCTACAGCCGAGCAGCCGGAGCAGCAAGCAACGTCAGCGTCTGGCGGTCGAGCGGAGGTACCGCCGGCCACCGTTGCATTTCATCGAGCCCTATTCCGCACTCCTGAAGCCGCAACAACTCACAGAGATAGGGGATCTTCTTCGGATGAAATGCCTAGACGAGACGACAGAAAGGGGAAAGCCCCCCGAGCGGACGCATCGCCCGAGAGGATTAATCGCCAATTTTCAGAGGCTATTCTACGAGATCCTCTGCCAAAGCACTACGTGCCTCCGACGATAGGCGAGTATAATGGGACAACCAACCCAGATGATCATCTGGGTAAGTTTGATAACACGGCAACCCTGCATCAATACACAGATGGGGTGAAGTGTCGGGTTTTCCTCACCACCCTCTCTGGGTCGGCTCAACGGTGGTTTCGGAGGCTGCCGGACGGATCCATCACGAGCTTCAAGGATTTCCGAACGGCCTTCCTCCACCATTTTGCGAGTAGTCGACGCTACCAGAAAACGAGCGTGAGCCTGTTCGCCATCAATCAAGAAGCCCGTGAATCGCTTCGAGCTTACATCCAGCGGTTCAACCAAGTGGCGATGGACATTCCAACGGCCACCTCGGAAACCATGATGAATGCCTTCACACAAGGCCTAGTGGATGAGGATTTCTTCCGATCGCTCATCCGAAAGCCGCCCCGAGACTATGATCACATGCTACATCGGGCGAACGAATAAATCAACGTGGAAGAGGCATAAGCGGCTAGGAAAAAAGAAACTCCAACCGAGAGGGCTCCTCCGGCCGAGCGGAAACCACACGCCACACATCAGCCGCCCAGAGGACCAAGGGCCGAAGCAATCCGATCCCCCCATGCCAGGCCCCACGTGCAAGAGGTAGCCGCCGCCCGGCCCAAGCCAAAGAAGAAATGGACCCCGATGTTCTACTCCTTCCACCGGACGGATACGCACAACACAAGGGATTGCCGAAGTCTTCCCTTCGTGGCTCATCCCGTACCCCGGAATGCCGGACAACGGTCGCCTTCAGTCGACAGGCGACAGGGAATTCATGAAGCCGATCGGACGCGAGCTGATAGGCGACAGCAACAGATTCCCGATCGGCATCGTTCTCCAAGGCAGGGGAATTGCCGAGCGTCCAGAGAACGGTCTCGACCGTCCGCTCGGGAAGAGGAAAATAGAAGCAATACTTCCCGAGGTGAGATCAACGTTATTGCTGGCGGGCCGACCGGAGGAGACTCCAATCGAGCCAGAAAGGCGAGCATCCGGCAGCTCCAGATTCATGCAGTCGGCTGTAGCCGAGAACGAGCGGAGGGACCCGAAATCAATTTCGGGCCCAGGGACTTGGAAGGAGTTGAAGTGCCCCACGATGATGCTCTGCTCATCAAAGCGGTAATAGCCAACTACACTATTCACCGCATATTTATTGACACAGGAAGCTCGGTCAACATCCTATTTAAGAAGGCGTTCGATCAACTACAAATTGACCGAGCCGAGCTGTTACCCATGACAACTCCGCTCTACGGGTTTACGGGCAATGAAGTTCAGCCGGTTGGACAGATCCGGCTGGCTATCTCGCTGGGAGAAGAGCCGCTCAGGAGGACAAGGACAACAAACTTCGTGGTGGTCGACTCTCCCTCGTCCTACAACGTCATTTTGGGACGACCGGCGCTCAGCGAATTCCGAGCAGTCGTCTCAACCTTCCATCAGAAGATCAAGTTCCCAGTGGAGGACAAAGTGGGAGAAGTACGGGGAGATCAGCTAGCAGCTCGGCGATGCTACATCGAGATGGTCCGAGCAGAAGCCAACTCCGCTCGGAAGGCTCCCCGGATCGAGGTAAACGCCATCACTGAAAAGCCACCCTCTTTAATTTATGAAGAAAAAGAGGAAGTGCAGATTCACCCAACCCGATCGGAGGCCACAACCTTTATTGCGTCCGATCTGGAGGAGAAGCAGAAAGAAGAACTGATCCAATGCCTCCGAAGGAATCATGATGTCTTCGTCTGGTCGACACATGAGCTGCCCGGAATTTCGCCGAGCATAGCGCAGCACGAGTTACATGTCCGACCGGACGCTCGGCCGGTAAAGCAGAGAAAAAGAGATTTCAGCGCCGAGCAGAATGCCATCATCCGAGCGGAGGTGGAGAAGCTCCTGGAAGCCGGCCATATACGCGAGGTGCAGTTCCCGAGCTGGCTGGCGAACGTAGTATTAGTCTCCAAGCCGGGCAACAAATGGAGAGTATGCATAGATTTCAGGGATCTCAACAAAGCTTGCCCCAAAGACTTCTATCCCCTGCCCCGGATAGATCAGCTGGTGGACTCTACGGCTAGCTGCGAATTAATATGTATGCTCGACGCTTACCAAGGCTATCATCAAGTGCCGCTCGCCCGTGAAGATCAAGAAAAAGTCAGCTTCGTCACGGTTGACGGCACCTATTGCTATAATGTGATGCCGTTCAGATTGAAGAATGCGGGAGCCACATATCAGCGCTTGATGAATAAAGTATTTAGAGAGCAGATTGGGCGAAATCTGGAAGTGTATGTGGACGACATTCTCATCAAATCCGTCCGAGCGGCCGATCTCTTCAAAGACATGGAGGAAACCTTCCGAACGCTGCGCAAATATGGAGTCAAGCTAAATCCCCAGAAGTGCCTGTTCGGAGCAAAAGGAGGGCGTTTTCTGGGGTACATAGTGACCGAGCGGGGAATCGAAGCAAATCCCAGCAAGGTGAAAGCTCTACAAGACATGTCGCCTCCAAGAAATACAAGGGAAGTGCAGCGTTTGACCGGTCGGATAACTGCTTTGTCCAGATTCATCTCCAAAACTGCCGACCGGAGCCTCCCTTTCTTCAAAATCTTGCGCAAGGCCACTAAGTTTCACTGGGATGAAGAATGCGATCGGGCGTTCGAAGACTTGAAGGCATATCTGAACTCTCTCCCGGTATTGGCTAAGCCGACTACGGGTGAGCCACTTCATATGTACTTATCTTCAACCGAGTATGCAATCGGCTCGGCGTTAGTGAGGGCGAGTGGAGAAGAGCCCGTGTATTTCCTTAGTTATATTTTAAAAGATGCTGAATCTCGCTACACTGGGCTCGAGAAGCTGGCTTTTGCTCTGGTCCCCGCCGCTCGGCGCCTCCGTCCATACTTCCTGGCGCATACTATCATCGTCAAGACCAATAGCCCGCTTGGGCGTGTGTTGCTGAATCCAGAAGCATCCGGGCGGCTCATCAAATGGACGACGGAGTTAAGTGAATTTGACATCCAATACCAGCCCCGCTAGGCGATCAAAGCGCAATCTTTAGCCGATTTTGTGACTGAGGTGCAAAGGCCAGAGCCGGAAGCTATGTGGAGAATATATGTGGATGGGTCGTCCACTCGGCTCGGAAGCGGGATTGGAATATTGTTACTCTCCCTTCAAGAAGAGAAGATGCACTTATCCGTCCGGCTAGACTATAAAGCTACCAACAATGAAGCAGAGTATGAGGCCCTCATAGCCGGCTTGCAGGCAGCTCGGCATGTGGGAGCCGGTCGGGTAACGCTTCACTCGGATTCGCAGTTGGCCGCTCAGCAGCTCTCTGGCACCTTCGAAATCAATAGTGCTCGGCTCAAGCTCTACGCTGAAGCCTTCGAGAAGCTCAAAGCTGATTTTAGAGAAGTTATTGTCCAGAAGATACCCAGAGCAGAAAATCAAGCAGCCGATGAGTTAGCCAAACTCGCGAGCTCAATAACGTCGGTCGCCATTCAGCAGCCAATTGAAAAAGTACTGTTGGTGGCGCACGTCGACCGGACGGAAGGCCTCACATTTCCAAGCGACTGGCGACACCCATCATAGAGTTCCTCCGCTCGGGCGCCACACCATCCAATGAGTATGAAGCCCAGCTGCTAAGGAGGAGAGCCGGTCGGTTCACACTCATCGGCGATCAGCTTTACAAAAAGGCTTTCTCACGCCCGCTGTTGAAATGCGTGAGCTCGGAGGACTCAGCTTACATCCTCCAAGAAGTACATCAAGGATCGTGCGGGGGGCATCCGGGCGGACGATCGTTGGCCAAGAAGATCCTCTTGGCCGGGTACTTTTGGCCAACCTTACAAGCAGACGCCGCTCGGACAGTATCTACGTGCCTTTCGTGCCAGAAGTATCACAACTTCTCCCACCGACCGGCAGAGGAAATGAAGACATCAACCGTTTCATGTCCGTTCGATCAATGGGGAATGGATATTGTTGGTCCATTTCCGATGGCGACCGGGCAGAGGAAATTTTTGCTAGTGGCGGTCGACTATTTTTCAAAGTGGGTGGAGGCTGAGCCGCTAGCAAAGATCACCGAACAGATGGTCAAAAAATTCATCTGGCAACACATCATCTGTTGGTTCGGCGTCCCCCGTCGACTTATCTCCGATAATGGGCGGCAATTCACGGGAAAGTTGCTCAAAGATTAGTGCAAAAGCTATGGCATCGAGCAACACTTCACGTCCGTAGCATACCCCCAAAGCAATGGTCAAGCTGAAGTAGCTAATCGGGAAATTCTTCGTATTCTGCGCGCTCGGCTCGACCACTTGGGAGGAAGTTGGCCGGATGAAGTGCCGGGCGTCTTATGGGCCATCCGAACGACGCCGAAGGAAGGGACAGGCGTCACGCCGTTCCATTTGGTGTATGGCGGCGAGGCGATCATTCCGGTTGAAGTCGGCGTTGAGTCCGTCCGGATCCAGAGCTATGATCATGGCAACGCCGAACGGAGGAACATGGAGCTAGATTTGGTTGACGAGGAGCGAGCCAAGGCGTCCGTTCAGTTGATGGCGTACCGGCAGCGGATGAAGCAAAATTACAACCGTCGCATAATCCCCAGATCATTCCAGGTTGGCGATCTTGTTTGGAAGAAAGTCAAGCCGGTCGACGACGTCGGCAAGCTAGAGGCTCCTTGGGCGGGCCCCTTCAAGGTTATTGAAAAGCTCCGCTCGGGCGCTTACTACTTGGAGGATGAAGACGGGCGGCAGCTGGATCGACCGTGGAGTGCAAATCATCTCCAGCCTTATCGAGCTGGATGAAAGGTGCACGAATGTAACTCATTTTTGTGTATATTCTAGTCGCCCGTGTCCTTGTAATGCAGGAAGCAAAATTAATTCAAAGGATGGCCAAGGGTTCCGCCGATCGGCAGTGTCGAAGTTAGCCGTAAAGGCCGTCGATCTCCGACGTTAAATATCGAGAGACGAGCCGGTGTCTATAAACGTCCGAGCGGAAGACCGTCGAGCTTCGACGTTAAATATCGAGAGACGAGCCATAGACGTCCGGCGGAAGACCGTCGAGCTCCGGCGTTAAATATCGAGGGACGAGCCGGCATTATAAACGTCCGGCGGAAGACCGCCGAGCTCGGACGTTAAATATCGAGAGACGAGCCGTCTATAAACCGTCCGGCGGAAGACCGTCGAGCTCCGGCGTTAAATATCGAGAGACGAGCCGGCGTCTAAACCGTCCGGCGGAAGACCGTCGAGCTCCGACGTTAAATATCGAGAGACGAGCCGGCGTCTATAAACGTCCGAGCGGAAGACCGTCGAGCTCCGACGTTAAATATCGAGAGACGAGCCGGCGTCTATAAACGTCCGAGCGGAAGACCGTCGAGCTTCGACGTTAAATATCGAGACAAGCCGGCGTCTATAAGCGTCCGGCGGAAGACCGTCGAGCTCAACGTTAAATATCGCGAGACGAGCCGGCGTCTATAAACGTCCGGCGGAAGACCGTCGAGCTCGGACGTTAAATATCGAGAGACGAGCCGTCTATAAACCCTCCGGCGGAAGACCGTCGAGCTCCGGCGTTAAATATCGAGAGAGCGGCGTCTATAAACATCCGAGCGGAAGACCGTCGAGCTTCGACGTTAAATATCGAGAGACGAGCCGGCGTCTATAAACGTCTGAGCAGAAGATCGTCGAGCTCCGACGTTAAATATCGAGAGACGAGCCGACGTCTATAAACGTCCGAGCGGAAGACCGTCGAGCTCCGACGTTAAATATCGAGAGACGAGCCGGCGTCTATAAACGTCCGAGCGGATAGCCATTCACAGGATACAATCAACGATAGCCTGGTCGTTAAGACCAACATACGGCTGAGCGGCTCGCTTATCAAAAATATACGGAAAACCCCTTTGGGGGTAAGGCACAAAGCAAAAATTAGTCAATGAGAACTAAAGATAATTACCATACCAACAAAGGGCGTTCTCATGCCGAGCGGCTGCTCAGTCGCATGATGAAAGACGTTATTAAAGACAATCGACTTTAGTCTGACAGAGCGTGTTGCCGAGCGGAGGAGTTTTAAAGAACACTTTAGTTATGACGAGAGAAAAATTTCTTGCCAAAACAAAAGTTGAAGGAAAGGAAAAGATTATCTATTAAGCACAGGGCTAACCAAAAAAGTTACAGCAAAAATAAGTTTGGCCGAACGGCGGGGATACAAAAAAGTTCATAAGAAACACTCCTCATGCCTCGAAATCAAAAAGAGCATCAGGGATGGCGCCCATCACGGTCGCGAGGTCCTCGGGAGGGATGGTCAGCTCGGCGGGCAGGTGGCCTTTGGCCTTTAAGTGATCCACAGCCGCTTTGATCGCCTCTTCAAAGGTGAGGGAGATCTTGTCAGTAAATTTCTCCCCAAAGGCATCCGAGCGGACGAATGCCTTCCTCACCTCGTCGGAGCGAGCCGACTCCCCCTCTTGATACTCTTTGAGCTCGGCGTGGGCAGCGTCGCTGGCAGCTTGGAGATCCTTCAAATCTCCATCAAATCTTTGAAGATCGGTCGAGCGGCTCTCCTTCTCGGTGGCCAGAAGAGCATCCAGATCCTTGATACGTTGCTCCAGCCCTCTGATCTCCACCTTCATTCGGTCCATGTCATCGATGGCCTGTCGCTTCTGAGTGGTCGCCGTCTTGATCTCCTTATCTCGTTGTTTGACCATCGCTTCGAGCCGAATGACCTTGCTCGCTAGATCGGAAGCTCGTTTCCGTTCGGCTTCCAGTAATTTTTTGGCCTTCTCCAGAGGCCGTCATTGTCATTTGTCTCCGGCCTTGAGTTTTTTCAATTTATCCTCCAGCTCGGCCAACCGATTGCTAACGGCAATTTGCTCCACCCAGTTCTACGAGCAAAAGTAAACAGGTTAAAAACTTAATTCAAATACACGAACAAAGAAGAAGAGCATACCCCGGTGGCCTGTTGAAGGTTGCTGTCGCCGAGCTGCCCGGGAGTCATCACTTTTATTCGGCTCCGAGCGTCCTCCCAAGCTTTTGCAAGACGGCCCGTCAAGGTGATCTACTGCTCGGGGACCACTGGCCGATCAGCAGCAGCCATGTATTCCTCTGAGGGGAGGCGCAGGACGATTTTAATTAAATTCGGGCTGCTCGGCTCGCCCTGAGAAGCATCGGCCTTACCGGATGGCCCACCGGTGGACAAGGAAGGAAGCTCGCCCAAACGCTTGATACGGCACAGAGTTCTTGAAGGGCTGGACGGCGGCACCTCAGAGCTAGCCCTCGGAGAGCCATGTGGGGTCGGGGTACTCTCTAGGGAAACCGTCCCGGACAACACCAGAGCATCCGCGCCCCGCTCGGGCTGTGTCTCATCAAGTGGAGGTGAGGCAGATGCAGATTCCGGTCGTCGGCGCTTCCGAGTGAGTAGCGGAACATCATCGGCCGAACGGCCCTCCACCTCGGCTTGGGTAGGAGGTTCTGTGCCGCCCGCTGCCTCGTCGTGAGAGGTAGTAGCTGCTAAGGCTTCAGGGGCATCCTGAGTCTCCTCGCCTAATTCGCCAGTCGGATTGGCTGGATCAAGGCCCCGCTCGACGACCTCCTTGTTCTTCACCGCCTCAATCTGAGCAGCTTTCAATTTGAGCTTCTCGGTCGCCTTAGCACGCCACATAACTTCAGCTGCAGAAACAAAGATTAAATCAATTAGAACAAAAGAAAAAGGAGGGATGAGAATCGCTTACTCATGCTGCAGGGCAGATCGGCTGGGGTGGAAGACAGACCGAATATATACATTACTCCTGGGAGGAGCAGCTTGTCAATGTGATAGCGCTGACCCACCAACCGCTCGGCCGCATGAAGGTAGGCCGCATCACCTCTAAATTTTCCGAGCTCCGGTTGTGCCGGCATCGCCGTCTGCCACTTGGTACGAAAAGTTGGCAGCTCGGTAAAACGCACATAGAAAAAGTGCTCCTTCCAATGTTTGTTGGAGCTTGGCATATTATCGAAAAGGACGAAACCTATCCTAGATTGGAAAATAAAGGTACTCCACTCGGCTTGCTTGGGATAAAAAAAGTAGTGAAAAATCTTAGGGTCGAGGGGGATGTTGTTCAGTTTAAAAAGGACTATCACTCCGCTCAACAGCCTAATGGAGTTAGGGACTACCTGGCCGAGCGGAATGCGAAAATAATTGCAGATTTATAAGAAGAACTTGTGGGGTGGAAAACGTAGCCCGGCCAAAAATTGGTCTCGGAAGAAAAGAACGGTGCCGGGCGACGGTTCATGAGGTCGATCGGCCGGTGTGGCTAACACTATTTGGTGGTTGGTCGGCAGATCATAGGTTCGAGTGAGGCGCAAGGCGTCCTCCTCGTCGAATCGGCTTTCCATGGTCGAATACCAAAGACCCGGAGCACCGCCGGTCGGCTGTGAGGTATTGGTCATGGTATAAGGCCAGGGATGGACGTGTGATGGAAGGAAGGAGAAATAAAACTAGGAAAGAGTGCGGGATGATAAAAGAAATAGCTAATAGAGAGAAGAAAGGAGAGGCAGCAAGGAAGAGGAAGTCTTACGGGAAAGGGAGATGATCGGAAGAAGCTGTAGGGTCGTCGGAGAGCCGGAACGCAAGGTCGCCGGAGAAGAAAGGAGCAGCGAAACGTCGGGAGGAGATGAGGCCGAAATGCGGCGGAAAGTGGAAGTCGGAGCTTTATAAGGGCAGCCGCTATTAATTTCAGCCGTCCGATCCAGGTCGCCGATATCGAGGTCGTCATCTAGCCGTTCATTTCAAACGGCGGCTGTCCCATCGGAAGTGACGCCACCGCCATACGCTAATAAACGCACGACCGCCACGTGTCAGCAGGATACTGGCCGCATTTAATGAGCTCCCCTTACCGTGCGCAGCGCACGTGATGGGTAGTAGGGGAGAGCATCGGACATGGATTCCAAGAGAACACAAGGCACGGACAAGATACCGCCGAACGGATGAGTATCCCTATGCCTGGCCGAGCGGCCTAATGCAGTGATCATTGCTCAGTCAGATCGGCAGTCCAGTCAGTCGGACTTCGCCTCCTTCGACTAGACTCGAGGGGAAGGCAAGTGATCCGGTGGTAAGAGGCCGGGACCCCCTAACGAGGGGTCAATGCCACATGGAGGTCAAAGGGCCAGGTGGTCCGTCGAAGAAGGGTGAGCCGACCGGACTCATGAGAAAAGGGCAGACCGATCGGTCTGCCAGTAAACATCTGATAGTAAAAGGCACCCTGACAGGGATCGGGGTTCCGACGCTCAATGGAACAGTAAATAATGACCGAACGGAAGGACGTGCCGCCCGGCCGTCGCAGGGAATTAAGGCCGTCCGGACGGCGTCTTCGCCCGGTCGACGACGGACGTCCCGGCCGGCGGTGGGTAAAGGAAGGGAATATCTGACAGCCGTCAAGTCGTATGGCTAAGCCATACTCCTAGTCTGACAACGGGGTGTCCTGTTGTCCCATCGAAGGCGCGATGGGACTGTTGCAGTATGGCGTCAGGTAAGCTTTCTGACAAACACATACCGAGGTATGGGCTGCGGACACGTATGCGCCTCGGTGGGCGTGTAGAAGCTCTTTCACCGCTCTATATAAAGAGCCGCAGACTTCACCGGAGGTACGTGTTCTACAACCTTTGGAGCTACTTCTTCCACCATTTGCTTACCTGACTTGAGCGTCGCAGGGTTGCCGCCGGGAACCCCTTCCCGGCCCGACTTCTGTGCAGGGTCGCCGGAGCTTCGTACGACCAGTCGAAGACCCACATCAGCAACCGGAGAGCGCCACGTGCCCAGCGTCCGTTGAGTCAGCGTTCAGACAGGATCAATTTAATTATGTTAAATTGATTTACTAAGTTAAATTGGTTTATTAATTAATTTTATTAACTAAGTTAATTGCTTTTATTAAATAAGTTAATTGATTTAAAGTTAAGTTAAATTAAGTTATTAATTAAGTTAAATTGTTTTAAGTTAAGTTAAATTAATTTATTTTGTTAAATTGATTTAGGTTAAGTTGATTTATTAATTAAGTTAAATTGTTTTATTAAGTTAAATTAATTATATCTAAATTTTACCTAAGTGCATCTCACCTTTTTTCTAAATTATCAATCAGGGAACTTTATGAATTTTGTGAGATGATTAATTTTATCTTTGATTTAAATTATGTCTAAGGATTAATTTACATTTGAGTTAGACTCAGATTTTTCAATTAGTCAATTAAATATACATTTCAAAGATTGGCTTCCGGGCTGTGGGGAGGCACTAGGCCTTCTTGGGTATGGGATCATCCACCACTTCTAGACAAAGCCTTTCAAAGAAATTGGATATTTAATTTTCCTTTTGAAATCCCTAGGTCTAACTAATCAAGTGTAAATTACACCTAGATCCTTATCTAGCCTAATCTAAGCATGTATAGTGAAAGCAGTAAAGGCAATCATCAAACAATTCTAAAAATGATCTTCCTATTGGCTCCCCCTGAATCATAGCCTCGATATGGTTTATAAAGGTAATGGATTTGATTCTTGGGGATCCAATATTGTCCAAGTCTAACTTGATTAACCAAGTTCGACTTGGGAACCCTTGCTTGAACTACTTTGTTATTTCTGTTAACAAGAGATAAATAAGACTTGTATTTGTGCTTAGTTTTAAAACCAAGACCGGACCGATTATAAACGACTCACTATTTTCCAAGAATCAGATCAAGATTCTTGGAACCTAGAGTAAACCATTCCAACGTGTCCTTTAGTTCCTTGACTTGATTTTTCAGGCTAGAATTCTTTTCCTCAAACTTTTGGACTTGAGTTGAGGTTCCAGTCTAAACGAGATCAGTCAAGGAGCTAGGGTTAGTCACTTCTTTAAAGAATGTTACCTCCTTTTGAAGTGACTTGACATGGACATTAGATTTAGCTAACTTACGCAATAAATAATTAACTAAATTGTACAACTTATCTATCTGACAAGCACTTACACCGGGGTTTAGGCCCTTCGAAAATTGATACGGATCCGTGGCTTCGCTCAGACTCAGCTTCCAATTCCCTCTCGGTCTCCGATTCGTCGATGTGTTCCCAGACCATCAGTGCAAGAAAGCTCGTCTGTTCGAGCTCTTCATCGGAATCTTCTGAAGAGGACTCATCCCATGTGGCTTGAAGTGCTTTCTTCTTCCTCTGCGTCTTTGCTTCTTTTATGTTCAGACAATTGGCCTTGACGTGTCCCTTTTGATTGCACTCGTAGCAGGTTACTTCTAATTTCACCATTGGACTTGTCTGTACCTTTTTGGATTGAACCACCTTCTTGATATCCTTATTTGTGAGCCCCTTCTTCTTTCTGTAGAGCTTGCGTACTAGGTTGAAGAGTTCGATCACTATCTCATCGTCGTCGTCGTCTAAGTCCGATTCTTCTTCAGACTCGGGTTCGATCTGAAGCTTCTTTCTTGCCTCCTTTGTCTTGCTTACCTGCAATCAACACAATACCTTTCTTGGCTGGACGTGCATTAGTCTGTTCATGTAATTCAAATTCGGAAAATAACTCATCTAGTTTAATTAAAGACAAATCCTTAGAAACATCGTAGGCATCTACCATTGATGCCTACAATGTATTCCTTGGAAAAGCGTTGAGTGTGTATCTTATGACGTCACGGTTCTCCACTTTCTGTCCGATTGCGTGGAGTCCTTTCTGCAGGTCTTGAATTCGCGTGTGAAGTTGGCTTGCTATCTCTCCTTGTCGCATTTTGATGTTATATAATTTGTTAAAGAGTAGATCACGCTTACTTACCTTTGTGTCAGACGTGCCCTCATGCAGCACAATCAATTTTTCCCATAGCTCTTTCGCACTTGAGAATAGGTTGACTCGGTTAAGCTCCTCCTTTGTTAGTCCACATTGGAGGGTGCAGGTTGCTTTGGAATTGTCCTCAACCTTCTTGATTATGCTTGCATCCCAGTTCTCGCATGGTACTGATTTTCTCGAGCCGTCGAGTGGAAGTGTGATCCCAGTCTTGATGATCATCCACATCTTGAACTGAGTTTGGAGGTATGACTCCATTCGGCCCTTCCAGTAGCCGAAGTCCTTACCGGTGAAGAGCGGAGGGCGGGCTGTGTTATAGCCTTATTGATGGGCCATTATAGCAAAGGAAATCTCGCACACACAAAAAATAGAAAACTTGTTTCAAGACTTAGTCTTGGATTAGTAGTGCGAGATTAAGAAATTAAAACATGGACTCAAGTGGTGTTGCACCAGCTTCGAGCAAAAACTTCGATTGCGAAAAAAATGGATCAGAAGACGACAATTATACCGATTCTGATCGACTCTGAAAATTCAAAAAATTACCATGAAAGAAAGAAAAAGATTGATTGAATGGTGGTTTCACCAATTCGAAGTGACCCCGCTCTGATACCAATTGTTGGATTGAAAGTGCTAGAGGGGGGGTGAATAGCGCTCATGACTTTCACTTTTGTTTTAGAAGAATCAGAAGTAAAACATGCAACGGAAAAGTAAATAACAAACACACGAACACCAAGATTTACTTGGTTCAGAGCCTGGGGGGACTCCTACTCCAACGCTCATGCTCGTTGAGTGTTTACTTTGGAAAATCACCATAAGCACGGGAATATTACAGTTTAAAATACAATTAGAGAAGTAATTAAGTTTATATCGATAATAGAAATAATAAGTTTGAAGCTCCTAGTTGTCGGGGTCTTGCTATAGCTTTTCTAGATCGTCTTTTGAGCAGCATGGAGAAGACAGATTGCGATTTCATTGTTGTTCAAAGCTGCTGCTCGAGACTACCTTTTATAGCCTATGGAGGGTGCCCTCATCTGCGCCGAATCCGTAGCGTGGATGAGCTCCGACCCGGTCACAACCTATCCGCTTGAGGGTGCCCTCAACCTCCATGAGGGCGCCCTCGCGCCAAGTCCAGGGCGCCCTCAAGCTCCATGAGGGTGCCCTCACGCCAGTGTCCAGGGCACCCTTAAGCTCCATGAGGGCACCCTCATGCCATGCTGTGAGGTTGCTTCTCCAGGTTACTTGAGGCAAACACTCCAATTCACTTCCTGTAAAATACGTTAGTACAACATATCCTGTAGAACAAAATTAGGACATAATAAGACATAGAATTTGACAGTCATCGGACTGTCCGGTTCTGACTTTGGATTCCCGACCAGAAATCCTAGGTTGAACCGACGCCTACTGTTCCCTCACCGAGGAATGCCTCCTCACCTACTCCACTTAGGAGAGTTTACCTGTTGCTAGTTGATCATCTAGACCAACTGGACTTTTGCTCAGCACCCGAGGCTCCAGGATTTTCCGCTGGACGTTCGCTCCACGACCCGCCTAGTCTTTCACCTAGTTTGCGACACCAAGACTTTCCACCTAGAGTCCTCGACTCTAGGACTTTTATCCGAAGCCCTCGATCCGCCAAGACTTTCCGCCTAGGGTTACCACCCCCTAGAACCTAGGGTTACCACCCCCTAGGGTATTCCACCTGCCTAACCGCAGCTAGGACTTTTGCCTAAGTACACTTAGGACTTTCTTTCAAGCTCATTCAAACACGTTGGATAACAAATAATCTTAACTTTGAACCCTTTGTCATTATCAAAACTTAGGTTCAATCATCGGATGCTTCTCGCACCAACATTACTCAACACGGGCGTGTGGCGTGAAAGGCAAGGGTCGTGCCCCTGCCTATAAAAGGGGGTCTTCTTCCCCTTTTGAAGGGGAGAAGGATTTTCCCCTTATGGAAATCCATAAGGCCAGATCTATGGCAGATTCTAGTAATTTATTGATGTTCTAAGGCTAAATTCATCATCCCATCCATCTTTACAACAAGGATTGGATCCTAAAGACTCTGATTTCATCAGACTAAGCTTTCTCCTCTCTTCTCTTCTAGTTTTGAGTTATAGATTGTTTCTTTTGATGTATTTGGATTTTAATTCCCTTATTATGAATTAGATCTTCGAATTCTAGGATGTAGGGAGTAATTGTAATGTGATGTTGATGTAAACTCTATGAATTTTGCCAATTTCCTAGTTCAATGACATGTTTATGCCTTGTTCATGTTTGATTGAATGTGTGTGTGGTGATTGATTGCTTATATGTATTTCTTAATTGAATAGATGTAAATATTGTTCGCCACGTAGAGGGGATGCTCTGAATCGTATGACTAGAGGACCCTTAGTGACAGAGGATATCCCTTTAAACAGACCTTCTAGAGTATTGTCTTGAAATAGAGATCAATTCTTTACAAGCGATTGTCTAATTAATCTTAATGGATTTATTCCTATTCCATGTTAGGAAGTGATTTGTGTAATTTAAACTGTATGACCGGGGGTTCTCATGTGACAGGGGATATCCCTTTAACTGGACTTTCTACGGTACCTCACATACTTAATAGCATCGAATTCCAACGGGATAAACACTCCATTGTAACTGACACAGGGTTGTATCAGTATTTAGTTAGGATTCCTACAAGAACATAAACATAGAGGATAGAAGATGAACAATTCATTGTACATCAACTAACATTATGATGAAATCAAAATCCTATAATCGTTTTCCCAATCAACTTTCCAATCTCTAATCTTCGGACCTCTCTCTCTCTAGTTCTTAATCTCTCAAACAACATTCGATAGTATAGATAATTTACTTTGTAGACTCAGCTAGTGTAACGCCCGAAAATTCTCAAACTTGCATTAGAATTATTCTATGATTTTTCTGGAATTTTTAGATAATTTTTCCGGAATTTTCCGAGTAGCGGAAGTAGCAAAAGTAATTAGATAAGCAAAATGGTTTAAGCGGGAATCGAACCCGGGACCTCTCGGGTCCGCTAAACCTTTAGTTAGCCTTAGTAACCGGTGAACCCAGCAGGGCCGTGCTGAAAGAAAGAGGAACCAATTATATTTATATTAGAGTTGGGTTCAATAATCCACTTAATATAAATTAAGAACTTAAGTTGGGTTTGGTTTAATTTGGTTCGGCAGCCCTCTCCTCACAAAACCTCACGCCACTTTCTTTCTCCAAACCCTCACGCCGAACACCTCTCTTCTCTTCCTTCTCTCTCGGCGCCCTAGCCCCAAGGTCCATAGGTTCATTTTCCGGCGACGACTCCAACACGAAAAAGGTTCTTCTCCGCGAGAGGAACGCGAAGATGCAAGTGGATCGTCGAGAGGATCGTTTCCTACGGAAAACTAGCGATCCAATTCGTAAGAAACTACGCGCAGGATGTAAGAAACCCCTCACCTGCAGTATAATAGCTTCCGTTTGAGTTTTTATGCTTTAGTTAGGATGTATGCAGATTTTTATCGATATCTAGGGTGTATTTAACTCTCTTCGCAGATTAGGGATTTAGTTGAGCACCTCTAGATGGGCCGGACACGTTTTCCCTCTTCAGATAGGAGGTTAGACGTTGTCGGGTGCCTAGAGGTGGTCTCTCTAATAGGGAGAAGAGTTAGAGCATCCTAGGGGCTCGATTAAATGTCTAGCTCAGTAATAGACAGTTTAAATAACTTATTAAATGCACTAGAAGCATTTAAAACAGCAAATTAGTTTATTTCAACTTATGTAGGACTACAGTCCAATGGGTGGGCTCCCACAGTCGCCTCTAGGTTCAGACAACCTAGTTCTAGGTTCAGATAACCTAGATTCAGCAAAATAAGTATATAGCATTCAATATTTTACTTTTAGCAGTGGCACTGTACTGGATTAGATATCCACTGGGCTGGACTCCCATAGTCGTCCCTAGGTTTAGCTAACCTAGTAAACCCTACTAGATTCGGAACTTGCAATCCCGGGTTTAGATAGGGATGCGTGCACAGCAAGTACAGTTGCCGGGCCCCTCAGCAGCATGTTTAGTATTTTCACTTATTATATGTATAGCTTTTCAAATTCACAATCAGTTATGTGAGTTCAGCTTAGTTTCAGTACCAGCTCAGTTAGTGTAGTACGGATCATGATCAGTTTAGTTCAATTCCATGATTTGTTTTCAGTTTCAGTTTTCATGCTCAGCTCTATTTTTGCAAGTATGATAGCTTATGTTCAGTTCTTGATTGCTATGCTTGTATGATCACATGCCATGCCATGTTTAGCCTAGTCAGTATATTTCAAATAGCATGCTTTAAAAATCATATCTGCATCGTATGCATGTTTTTGTGAGGTAGATGGTTTCTTACTAAGCTTTTTAGCTTACAGATGCTACTTTTCTTATACTGCAGATACAGGTAAAAGAAAAGTGGACTAGTGGAGGCTGGAGGGCAATGCAGATCAAGATGTGTGTGGGAGGAACCTGGAATAAAGATCTGAGGGATCTAGCAAGTTAACTGCCTTACAACTTTAGAGAGCTATCTATCAGAACATTGTTAGTTGTTTTTCTGCACTTAGCATGGTTACTTGTCATGAAGTAATGAATCATATCTCACATCATGTTTAGTATGTTAGCCATTACCTAGTAGAATGTTCATTTAGCTTTTATAGTGTTGTATAATGATTTTGGCACGCATCAGTGCTTATATCAGAGTTTCTGATACGAAATCATAAACCCCTGATCGGTCAGCAGATCGATCAGGGGGTCTCGGGTCGGTCGGTAGACCGATCAGGGAGCTGGTTTCGGCAGTCCTAACTCTCTGTTCGCAGCTGGATCGTTCGACAGATCGATCCAGTCGCGAACAGAAAGAATCCCGATAGTTGGATCGCGAACAGCACAGTGAGGTCCTGGATCGGTCGGCAGACCGATCCAGGTGCGTACAGAAACTCTAGTGAATCATGGATCGGTCAGTCGACCGATCCAAAGGTTCTTCCCCGTGTCAGTGTTAGTGGACCGGTCCGTGGACCGATCAGAAGTCCGGTATCAGTGGTAAATACCTCCCCTAGCATGTGTACAATTATTAGGTACATGTAGAACATTCAGTTTCAGCGTTCCTAGCAATTAGATTAGCAAAATTTTAATAAACCCAGTTTTTCGCACAGCATATAGACAGCAGAAATTGTAGCGACCGGCCTTTCAGCCAGTACCCAGAAGGTGGGTCGTTACAGCTAGTCCTTAATCCAAAGTTCTTGTAGAATTGATATTTTTATTGATTGATGACTTAACTGTGCACTTGCGGTAAGATAACAAGCATTTGTAGAGATGTTGGGTAGCTGAGCACCTGTAGAAAGGTCGGGCTGCTAAGTACTTGTAGAGAAGTTGGGTTGTTGAGTACCTGCCTAGAGGTCAAGTTGCAGATTGCCTGCAGAGAGGTTGATACTACGCCTGTCAGGAAGTATCGGAGGTTGACGTCAAAGAAGGTCCACTCAGCGAGGCTCCTTCCTCGTTGGAGAATCTTACAAAACCTTTAAGGGCTAGCTAATTGTTACTTTTAAAACACGTTTAGTCAAATAAAATCCTAGATCAAGTGATTAAAATTAGGATTGTAAACAAGCCAAGCCAAACCAAGTCTTGTGGTGTTCAAGCGTGTTTAATAAGATAATCGAGTCAAGCCGAACTGAACTTAAAATGAACCAACCCGTTAAAATAATTGTTCAAGCTTAATTTGGTTTCTTTTTTATAGAGCTCTCAATTCAAGTTTGTTTGATTATTTGAAATTTTTATATTTTAAGCTTGTTTGATTAATTATTGAGTTTAATAATATAAATTTGATTGTTCATTTTGAAAGTTTCTTTATTTATTTAGCAAGTTGATAAGTGTTTTATTGATGAACATTGTTCACGAATGTTAACGAGCTAAATACATATATATTCAAGTTTGCTCATTTAGTTAAACGAGTTGTTCAAGTTTATTTATTTAATTGATCTTGTATATATTGAAAGAAGATAAATATACTTTTATCAAGTCAAATACTAAGCATATTCACGAACGATTGATTTATCTATTATCCTAATTAAAATTTGAAAAATATCTATTGTGAGGTCGGCTTATCATTATAGTATACTAACTCATCCTTTATCTCAATTTGTTTAGAGATTTTATTGTTATTTAGTAATACCCTCGTAAGCCTATGTAAAACTCTAGGATTAACTTGACCACGAATTATAAGCAGGACTCTATTATTCAAGGCTTGTCTCTATCAACCCTTGAGATTTTGAAGGCAATTCGGTGCCCAGAATTTCTATCAATGTGAGGTGCGGAATATTATAAGAGATTAATTTCGTGATTCATCATCAGATCATTCGACAGTAAGTTTGCTCTTCTTACATTTTTGACATTTAATCTTTTATAATTCATCTATCTTCTTTTAATTGTATGGTGCCTAAGAGTCTACCTTCCATGATATATTTAGGGGGGGTATGCGTAGATGATGGACATATGATATCTCTGATGTAATCGTTAAGGGTCGATTCTTAGGAACTGATGACCTAGGGTTTACCCCACTATACGCCTATGGCCTGTGTACCTGCATGTACCTCCCTCCATATCCGTGGGGTCGGCACTAGGGGATCGTTAATGTAGCGAATCTACCTTTAAGGGGGGTGTATTCAATTAAGAGATTGAATGACTTTCATTGACTTTTTTTTAACGATAGACTTTTATGAAGTTGATAGATTTTTATTAACTTTCATAAAATCTCACATAGTTGTGAAAACAATTTCATGGAGTTCTATAAATTTTTTTGCAAGACTTTTACCTACATTTATAAACTTTTTCATAGAAACTTGTGGATTTACGGAAAAGAAAAATTCTAAGTTTCATTATTGCCAATATGATAAACATCGCTCCACATTCGATTCACTATTGTATCTCTCCATGCATTGACATTTCTTGTTGTTGTTCTTGAGTATCAAATAATTGATCAAAGCAATCGACACCATGCACTTGTTCTGGTAAGGATGATGAAGCTTCATTATCTGGTTCAACTGGAAATTCATCAAAACGACACTCCTTGCGAAGAAAATTATGCAATTCGGCACAAGCCAAAATAAGCTCGACTTGTGTAGCATATGTAAATAGAGGAGCTGTTTTGAATATTTTAAATTGTGATTTAAATATTCCAAATTCTCTCTCGATGGCATTCCTCAAGGAAGCATGATGAAGATTGAATAACCCCTTTTCATTTTCTGGGTGATGACTGGTGTTGGCCATTTTGCATGTCACGTGGCACCCCAAATTAATAAAGATTGGAACTTACATTAGATGCATTTGTTTCTGTTTAGTTTTCGCATAATAAATTTTTTGTTTTTGCTAGTTGCATCATTTATCACATCATGATTATTTGTCCTTATTGCAAAATACTAGCACGTTTATTCTAAATTTCATGTGGTTTATTGGTTACTTATGGTGCTAGTATGTTTAGTGATCTATCGTTTTCTATCTTTGATAGCATGAAGTGAGCAATGTTTTTACTATAAGAGTTTAGGTATTGACCTTGTTTTAGGACCTTTATACACTATGCCTATTTTTTATGGTTGATAACTCTAAAATAGTCATGATTCATAGAATTGGACTAGTACTTGTGCTTCTATGGTGACCTCTCAACTACATTTTGGTTACTGGATAAACTCAGATCATGTAAGCTCATTTGGAAAAATCAATTCCAAGGAAAAAAAATGATGAAAGTTTGATACTTTGCAAACATAAAAAAGAAGAAAAAAAATAAGGGATAAAAAAATAGTTATCATGAGTGGAAACTAGTGATTCACCCCTTTGAGACCGAGTTAGGTTACTGGGGAAATGAATGCTATGTTTCTCTTGATACTGAGTATTCCTTTGAGACCTTATGTAGACGATGCATAGTATGCATTTTTGTGGGGAATGAACCTTGCGTATGGCAGGTAAGTGTCTATCGCCGGAAGTATAAGGAATACAATTTTATGACGACTTGACTAGATTTAGGGATTGAAACTTGATAAACATAGGCCACTATTGCACTGAGCACGGAGGACTACTATTTAAGTCATACTCAAACTACTTTTGTATCTTGCTCACCAATGAAATCATTTGATAGGATTAGATTGATTTGCTAGAAATTATGATGCACTATTTAACCATATGAATCTAGATTGCGGATTTTGCTTGAGGACAAGTAAAGGTTTAAGTCTGGGGGTGTGATGTGCGTAGATTATATACACTTTTATGCATGCTTTGAGGCGCATTTACTTATATTTCATTAACATAATCTATGTTTATTGCACCCTATTTCATTGTAATGTCATACTTCCATTATATTTTGTTCGGAGATCTGCTCTTTGCTTGTTTTAATTGATAGGACGTGATTTGGAGTAAAAATAGAGCTTAAATGAAGTCTAGGTCTTCCAGAGTGTCACGGGCATGCAAAAACTAAGTTCTTCCAAATTATGGCTGTGTGGAGGTCATATGGGCATGTCAAGGCCGTGTAGGGGTCATGTTGGGCCGTGTGAACCTCACACGGTCGTGTGAATCTCACACGGCCGTGTGAATCTCACACGGCCGTGTGAATCTCACACGGCCGTGTGAAGACCGTGTGAGGTTTTCTACACTGCAGATCAAAAGTAAAATGGCCATAACTTTGTGTTTGGTTTGAGTTTTGGGCTTTTCTTTATACTGATTTGTAGATAACTTCAAGATCTACAACTTTGATGAAGACTTCAACTGGAGAAAACCCCATCTTGGTGGTCTCAAAGATGTTGCAATGAAACACATCCATTCAAAGCCAAGACACGGGGTGTGCAAGGGCCATGCAAGGGGGTGTGCAAGGGCCATGCAAGGGGGTGTGAGCTCCACACAGCCGTGTGAGGCACATGGCCCATGGCCGTGTGAGCCACACGGCCATGTAATGTTTCCAGAGGAGAAGAATGGCATGGCCATGTGAATCGATACGGCCGTGTAACTTTGACAGAGAAGGAGAAGAATATGGCCATGTCCCAGACATGGCCGTGTAAGGGTACCATAACTGGAGGTAGTGTAGGCCGTGTAGATCTACACGGCCATGCAAGGGGGCAGTGGCAGAGCAGGCCATGACTGTGCCAACCTCACACGGCCGTGTGAGGTTGGCAGAGAAGGAAGTGGTGCAGGCCGTGTGAGCCTCACACGGCCGTGCCACAAGGCTGTGTGGTGCCCGTGAGAAGCCTATAAAAGGGGTTTTCTTCCCCTTTTCTCACATATTTGGCTGGTCTTTGGCTTGAGCTCTTCCCCATTGCTTGGGAAAGGGTTCTCCCCCTTGGGGGAACCCTAGATCTTCCATCCTTCGCCGATCCGTCCACCTCCAGAGCAAGGATTGCATCCAAAAAGATCGAAGCTACATGGATAAACTTTCTCTTCTCTTCTCCTTATATTTTGAGTTGTAGATTGCTTTATTTCTTGTCTCTTGATTGTAATTCCTTTGCTATGGAGTAGATCTCTAGATCTAGGATGTAGGGAGTATGTGTGATGTGATTGTGATGTAAAACTCTTATGGATTTGTCAATTTCCTATTTCTATGATTTTGTCATGTTTGTATCTATTTGATCTTGTGTGGATTGTTGTGATTGGACTTAATAACCATACTCAATTGAATGTTTGAATATCTTGTGGATCTTGTAGAGGTAATTCCTCACTCGATTTTTCGAGGGACGTACGTGACAGGTACAAACCCGTGTAAGGGCGTTTGAGGGAATATCTTGAAGGTAAAATAAGGTCATTCAAGGGGGGTAGGATAGAACTCATGAGCATTCATATTTTATATCTTAATGGGTTGAAGAGTGATGATTTCTATGTTGATTATCCGAGAGAAGCACGTGATAGGTGCAAGCCTGTGTAAGGACAATATAGGATTCATTCCTAATTGATCACATTAGGTATAGATTTCAGTCCTAGGTCGGTTGTCTATTGCAAGAGAGAACCGGCGACCTTCTACAAATTATGGACAATTAAGGAATAAGATTTGGTGGATCATTTACATTTCCTAGCATTACAAGGAAATCGAAATCCTAGAATCTATCATTCCTCTATTCACTACGCGCATTCTCTCCCTCTTTACTCTCTTTCTTTTCTCTTCTATTTCTTATTCTAACATTTGTAAACCACTTTTTGATTGTCTAGATAATTCGCCGTGCGAAGTTAACTAGTGCTTAATCAATAGTCCCTGTGGATACGATAATCTTTTATATTACTTGCGACATTTCCGTACACTTGCGGAGAGCGAACAAGTTGGCATCAAAAACTTGTTCGCTCTCCGCAAGTGTACGGAAATGTCGCAAGTAATATAAAAGATTATCGTATCCACAGGGACTGTTGATTAAACACTAGTTAACTTCGCACGGCGAATTATCTAGACAATCAAAAAGTTATTTACAAATGTTAGGATAAAAAATTGAAGAGAAAAGAAAGAGAGTAAAGAGGGAGAGAATAAGCGTAGTGAATGGAGGAATGATAGATTCTAGGATTTTGATTTCCTTGTAATGCTAGGAAATGTAAATGATCCACCAAATCTTATTCCTCAATTGTCCATAATTTGTAAAAGGTCGCCGGTTCTCTCTTGCAATAGACAACCGGCCTAGGATTAAAATCTATACCTAATGTGATCAATTATGAATGAATCCTATGTTGTCCTTACATAGGCTTGCACCTGTCACGTGCTTCCCATGGATAATCAACATAGAAATCATCACTCTTCAACCCATTAAGATATAAAATATGAATGCTCATGAGTTCTATCCTACCCCCTTGAATGACCTTATTTTACCTTTAAGATATTCCCTCAAACGTCCTTACACGGGCTTGTACCTGTCATGTACGTCCCTCGAAAAATTGAGTGAGGAATTACCTCTACAAGATCCACAAGATATTCAAACATTCAATCGAGCATGGTTATTAAGTCCAATCACAACAATCCACACAAGATCAAATAGATACAAACGTGACAAAATCATAGAAATAGGAAATTGACAAATCCACAAGAGTTTTACATCACAATCACATCACACATACTCTCTACATCTTAGATCTAGAGATATACTCCATAGCAAAGGAATTACAATCAAGAGACAAGAAATAAAGCAATCTACAACTCAAAATATAAGGAGAAGAGAAGAGAAAGCTTATCCATGTAGCTTCGGTCTTTTTGGATGCAATCCTTGCTCCAGAGGTGGACGGATCGACAATGGATGGAAGATCTAGGGTTCCCCCAAGGGGGAGAACCCTTAGAAAACCCCTTTTATAGGCTTGGTACAGGCACCACACGGCCCTATGGCACGGTCGTGTGAGGCTCACACGGCCTGCACCACTTCCTTCTCTGCCAACCTCACACGGTCATGTGAGGTTGGCACAGCCGTGGCCTGCTCTGCCATTACCCCCTTGCATGGCCGTGTAGATCTACACGGCCTACACTACCTCTAGTTCTGGTACCCTTACACGGCCATGTCTGGGACATGGCCTTATTCTTCTCCTTCTCTGTCAAAGTTACACGGCCGTGTGGATTCACACGGCCATGCCATTCTTCTCCTCTAGAAACATTACACGGCCGTGTGGCTCACACGGCCATAGGCCATGTGCCTCACACGGCCGTGTGGAGCTCACACCCCCTTGCATGGCCCTTGCACACCCCGTGTCTTGGCTTTGAATGGATGTGTTTCATTGCAACGTCTTTGAGACCATCAAGATGGGGTTTTCTCCAGTTGAAGTTTTCATCAAAGTTGTAGATCTTGAAGTTATCTACAAATCAGTATAAAGAACAGCCCAAAACTTCAACCGAGCATAAATTTATGGCCGTTTTACTTTTGATTTGCAGTGCATAAAACCTCACACGGTCTTCACATGGCCGTGTGAGATTCACACGGCCATGTGAGGTTCACACGGCCCCAACATGGCCTTGACATGCCCATGTGGTCTCCACACGGCCATAACTTGGAAGAACTTAGTTTTTGCATGCCCGTGACACTCTGGAAGCCCTAGACTTCATTTAAGCTCTGTTTTTGCTCCAAATCACGCCCTATCAATCAAAACAAGCAAAGAGCAGATCTCCGAACAAAATATAATGGAAGTATGACATTACAATGAAATAGAGTGCAATAAACATTGATTATGTTAATGAAATATAAGTAGATGCGCGTCAAAGCATGCATAAAAGTGTATATAATCTACACACATCACACCCCCAGACTTAAACCTTTGATTGTCCTCAAGCAAAATCCGCAATCTAGATTCATGTGGTTAAATAGTGCATCATAATCTCTAGAAAATCAATCTAATCCTATCAAATGATTTCATTGGTGAGCAAGATACAAAAGTAGTTTGAGTATGACCTAAATAGTAGTCCTCCGTGCTCAGTGCAATAGTGACCTATGTTTATCAAGTTTCTATCCCTAAATCTAGTCAAGTCGTCATAAAATTATATTCCTTATACTTCCGGCGATAGACACTTACCTGCCACACGCAAGGTTCATTCCCCACAAAAATGCATACTATGCATCGTCTACACAAGGTCTCAAAGGAATACTCAATATCAAGAGAAACATAGCATTCATTTCTCCAGTAACCTAACTCGGTCTCAAAGGGGTGAATCACTAGTTTCCACTCATGATAACTATTTTTTTATCCTTTTTTTTTTCTTCTTTTTTATGCTTGCAAAGTATCAAACTTAAACAAACTTTCATCATTTTTTTTCCTTGGAATTGATTTTTCCAAATGAGCTTACATGATCTGAGTTTATCCAGTAATCAAAATGTAGTTGAGAGGTCACCATAGAAGCACAAGTACTAGTCTAATTCTATGAATCATGACTATTTTAGAGTTATCAACCATCAAAAATAGGCATAGTGTATAAAGGTCCTAAAACAAGGTCAATACCTAAACTCTTATAGTAAAAACATTGCTCACTTCATGCTATCAAAGATAGAAAACGATAAATCACCAAACATACTAGCACCATAAGTAACCAATAAACCACATGAAATCTAGAACAAACATGCTAGTATTTTGCAATAAGGACAAACAATCATGATGTGATAAATGATGCAACTAGCAAAAACAAAAAATTTATTATGCAAAAACTAAACAGAACCAAATGCATCTAATGCATCCCCCCAGTCTTAAACTTTTCATTGTCCCAATGAAAATTAGAAATGATATATGGAGGAGGTTTTATGGAGTTTAGAGAAGTTACCAAGTGATGAGCTCCAAATGATTGACATTCATTTTTTTAAAGATACTTCTCTACCCAATGCTCAAATTCCTCCACAACTTTGAAATCTACAAAAAATAAAATAGACAAGAGAAATTAAGTAGAGGGTACATTTTTATTATAAAGAAATGAAACTAAAGACATAAAAGAAAACAAGGAAAATGAACTTGGGTTGCCTCCCAAGAAGCGCTTGTTTAAGGTCATTAGCTTGACCACCTCGTTAGATTCATCTAAATCTTGCTCTTGGAGGGGTAAGATATTTTAGAACCTTCATACCAAGGATTTTTATTATGGAGGGAGCTTTCAATAAAGGAGTTAAAAATTTAAGTATCACTCTCTCCATCTTCGTCTTCTTTGATGTTCTTTCGGGTGGTCGAAGACGGTTCAGTATGAGCTTCTAATTATTGACCTCTTGAAAACCTACACACCCAAAAGAAAAGCAAACCTCCCACAAGAATGTAATATAAGAAGGAACTAGAACCATATTAGTATGAATTGAGTATGTATCAAAAAATGAATCACATCCAACAAAATCAATTGTAGGTACATCTATGAAATTTTCTAAAAGATCACCAAGAATACTAACCTTGCATTGTTGAGATGTACCTGAAAGTTCTAAACAATGGGATGTGACTTCTTAAGAATTATATAGTGGCTCTAGCTCAGACTCAAATGGTGGTGCTTCTGAAAATGGTGATTCTTGGCACTTTGCTTCCATTGCATAAGTCCCTACATAATTATCATCAACCAATTCTATTCTTACACATTCCATAGTATCAATTGGTTGTGTGACCAAAGGAGGTGATCCTTGGGACATTTCCTCCATAGTACATGTCCCTATACTTTTATCCACCACATCATCATCATAAGTAGTGAAGAGTCCACTAACATCAATATCATCAATAGAGGAATCAACAACTTTATTGGAATTTTGTAGTAGTAGTCGTAAAGCTAAGATTCCCCGTTGTACCATTAGCTCTTCAAAATCTTGTGTTGTGGTCTTCATCTGATTAGGAGCAAGAATATTTGAGTTTTGGGAGTCCTCCCAAACAATCGGCTCATCTAATTGTGAATGATGTGGTCCATCTAATGAAGAATCATCCTGAAATTTTGACAAACTCTGATTTACTTGGGAAGTATACTCAACATTTTGTATGTAGTTGTAGTCCAAATTTTGTTGATTCATCCAAAAGTGATTATAATGTTGAGGAGTGTCAGAGATTTGCTGCTGGAATAATGACTGCTCACTCTTCTCTGAAATTAGCTGGGGTTGAAGGTACTGAATTTGATGATCTTCCCAGTCATAGCCATAAGTATCAGGAACTTGCTCATATGTATCTTGATGTTGAGGTTGAACCAAACATTGAAGTTCCGGAGTTATAGCAGTCTTTTGGAAAAAATGGCAAACAGCAGCTGGATGAGATGTGCTACCACACACTCCACAGAGAAACTCAAATTGATCATCTTCTGAATCATAATACTCATCAATGGAAGATCTTGCGCTCATGGGTGTGAAAAATTCTCTTGAAGCCCTGCTTGACATGTTAGTGCTCAAGATATCTAAAAAAAATTACAAGAAAAACTAAAAATGTAAAATTAAAGACAATAAATAAAATGCATAATGAAAAGAAAGAAAGTAAATGCAAAAACAAAAAGGAAAATATCTAGAGTAACTCATATGTTAATCAACTAATGTTAATAAAAAACAGTCCCCGGCAACGGCGCCAAAAACTTGTTCGCTCTCCGCAAGTATACGGAAAATGTCGCAAGTAATATAAAAGATTATCGTATCCAAAGGAACTGTTGATTAAACACTAGTTAACTTCGCACGGCGAATTATCTAGACAATCAAAAAGTGGTTTACAAATGTTAGGATAAGAAATAGAAGAGAAAAGAAAGAGAGTAAAGAGGGAGAGAATGAGCGTAGTGAATGGAGGAATGATAGATTCTAGGATTTCGATTTCCTTGTAATGCTAGGAAATGTAAATGATCCACCAAATCTTATTCCTCAATTGTCCATAATTTGTAGAAGGTCGCCGGTTCTCTCTTGCAATAGACAACTGGCCTAGGACTGAAATCTATACCTAATGTGATCAATTAGGAATGAATCCTATGTTGTCCTTACACAGGCTTGCACCTATCATGTGCTTCCCTCGGATAATCAACATAGAAATCATCACTCTTCAACCCATTAAGATATAAAATATGAATGCTCATGAGTTCTATCCTACCCCCTTGAATGACCTTATTTTACCTTCAAGATATTCCCTCAAACGTCCTTACACGGGCTTGTACCTGTCACATACATCCCTCGAAAAATCGAGTGAGGAATTACCTCTACAAGATCCACAAGATATTCAAACATTCAATCGAGCATGGTTATTAAGTCCAATCACAACAATCCACACAAGATCAAATAGATACAAACGTGACAAAATCATAGAAATAGGAAATTGGTAAATCCACAAGAGTTTTACATCACACATACTCCCTACATCCTGGATCTAGAGATCTACTCCATAGCAAAGGAATTACAATCAAGAGACAAGAAATAAAGCAATCTATAACTCAAAATATAAGGAGAAGAGAAGAGAAAACTTATCCATATAGCTTCGGTCTTTTTGGATGCAATCCTTGCTCCGGAGGTGGACGGATCGGCGAAGGATGGAAGATCTAGGGTTCCCCCAAGGGGGAGAACCCTTTCCCAAGCAATGGGGAAGAGCCCCAAGCCAAAGACCAGCCAAAGATGTGAGAAAAGGGGAAGAAAACCCCTTTTATAGGCTTGGCACGGGCACCACACGGCCCCGTGGCACGACCGTGTGAGGCTTACACGGCTTGCACCACTTCCTTCTCTGCCAACCTCACATGGCCGTGTGAGGTTGGCACAGCCATGGCCTACTCTGCCACTGCCCCCTTGCATGGCCGTGTAGATCTACACGGCCTGCACTACCTCCAGTTCTGGTACCCTTACACGGCCATGTCTGGGACATGGCCATATTCTTCTCCTTCTCTGTCAAAGTTACACGGCCGTGTGGATTCACACGGCCATGCCATTCTTCTTCTCTAGAAACATTACACGACCGTGTGGCTCACACGGCCATGGGACATGTGCCTCACATGGCCGTGTGGAGCTCACACCCCCTTGCATGGCCCTTGCACACCCCCTTGCATGGCCCTTGCACACCCCGTGTCTTGGCTTTGAATGGATGTGTTTCATTGTAACATCTTTGAGACCACCAAGATGGGGTTTTCTCCAGTTGAAGTCTTCATCAAAGTTGTAGATCTTGAAGTTATCTACAAATTAGTATAAAGAACAGCCCAAAACTCCAACCAAGCACAAAGTTATGACCGTTTTACTTTTGGTCAGTAGTGCAGAAAACCTCACACAGTGTTCACACGGCCGTGTGAGATTCACACGGCCGTGTGAGGTTCACATGGCCCCAACATGACTCCTATACGGCCTTGACATGCCCATGTGGCCTCCACACGGCCATAACTTGGACGAACTTAGTTTTTGCATGCCCGTGACACTCTGGAAGCCCTAGACTTCATTTAAGCTCTGTTTTTGCTTCAAATCACGTCCTATCAATCAAAACAAGCAAAGAGCAGATCTCCGAACAAAATATAATAGAAGTATGACATTACAATGAAGTAGGGTGCAATAAACGTAGATTATGTTAATGAAATATAAGTAGATGCATGTCAAAGCATGCATAAAAGTGTATATAATCTACGCACATTAGAACTCAGATAAACTAAATGAAACACGTGTAGTAAGGAGTCCCAAGTCGTATTTTTCCAAGGATAAATAGTGAGTGTGTGAATTCTAGAAGTGGTTCCAATCAAAATCTAATTTCAACTAAGTCAAGAATAGCATCAAAGAAATATTATTCTCATCTAAATTGATTCTTTTCCATCTCATCAAATTAGCATCAATTAAGTTTGGCTCCAAAAGCATCATTAAATCAAATAATTCAATTCTCGAGCTCCATAACAAGTAAACTCAAGGTTTAGACACCCTTTACTAAATCAATCTACATCCAATTCTCAATCACAATCATTTTAACAATCAAGCTCAAGAATTCAATCACAATAGCATTAAACAGAGGTAGCAATCTATTCATCAAAATAAGCATTCACATTTAAGCATGATCACAGTCTTAGTATATCAAATGAACCAAACACAAGCTGTGCTAACTAGATAATCTAACCTACAAACAAGCAGTACACATAATTGTAAATTCAAAATGAACATAAATTGCAAACAATATAGTAGCTACACAAAATTCGGATTGAAGAGACGTAAATGAAAACTGAAATTGCAAATGAAAATATTAAGAACAAAATTGAAGAATTGAACTTAAACTAAAACTGAAATGAGAATTGCTAAACAAGGAATCATATGCAAACTATCTATTAGATCTTCATATCTGAGCAAATTCAAGAATAAACCAAATCAAAGACAAAGAAAAACCAAAACCTAAAACATTCCACAATCCGGATCCAAGCTCAAATTCCTCAACAATCTGCCGTGAAGCAGAAATGCCCTCGGGACGCCTACAAGCGTTCAACAACAATCCCGAACTCCCAGCTATTACCAAGTGATGTTCATAGCTCTTGGAAACCTCCTTCAAGCTCACATCCCTCTGATAACCTCACCAGCCGAAGAACAGAGCTAGGATTCTGTGATTTTTGCAAACTAGATCAACCAGCCAAATCGACCCAGATTTGCTGCGGTATGAAAATCGGAACAGGATCAGAAGCTACCCAGGAAACCTCCCTTCAGCTCTGGTGGATACGAAGGTCACCATTTGGGAAACCTCCCTCAAATAGGATCGCGGCGATGAAATAGAACCCAAAATCGCAATCTGGAAACCTCCTCGATCGCTCTTTGATCACCGGAAGATGAACGTCGGCAACTCAGTGATCGCCGTCATTGAAGAATAAGAAGAACTGGATCTAGAATCGGGAATGGGAGCTGCGGTCGTCAGAGATGATGAATAGTAGCAATTATCGCGAAAACGCCGAGCTCACTGTACACTGAAGCTTCTCACGGTATTTAAACTCTCCCAAATCTGATCGGACAGCTGAGAATTCTCGAAGCTTGATCAACGATGGAAAATAGCCAAAAATATGATCCAACAGTACCGATCTTCATCTACGGTCCAGATCTGCTCCTTATTAGGTCTGATGAGCCGGATCTTCAATGGATGGCTCAGATCTTCTTAATCTTCAATGGACGGTCCAAAACACTCCAAGGCTTGATCGCTCCGTTTAGCCCTAGATTTGAGCCCAAGTGTGGCCTGCTCTGATCGGGTCCAAAACCCTTTTGATGCTTACAAAATGATAATCAAATATTAGCATCAAATACCGTGATAATTAGCTAAATTACAATTAAGTCCAAGATCACATGCAATTTATGAAATGTAATGTAAATGTGAGATTAGGTTATGAATAAACCATCAAAAGCATGCATTATGAATTGAAATAATATAGCTAAATCATGGTTATCAATGACCTTGGCCAGTGAATTCCTGGAGATGATATCGCACACCTCGAAATAGAGCCAAAAATTGATGTCGATTCAGATATCCACCACCACTAAAAAATATTTACTTATAAAACCAAACTAAATATAAATAACATATATGTAGTTTTAAAAATTACAAAAATAAAATAAAATAATATAAAATAAGCAAGTAACATATAGAACAAAATATATATATCTTGTGGAACTTAAGCCCATTATTTCTTGATAAAGTATTTGTCAAAACATTTGAATGATGGGCAGATCCCTCCCATCCACTGAGCACATATATGAATTCCAAATCAAAATTATAAGCTGCCAAAACATTTTGAGAAATCATTCCATGACGATTATGATAACTATTAGTATCAAGTCCAGACACCATTGCTGGAAAATGGCTGCCATCAATAGCTCTAATGCAATCTTGTAACAATGACAAATTAATAACAACAATAATAGTAGCAATAGTAGTAATATAAATAATAGAAGATTTTCATTACTTACTTTAAAATAGGAAAAAAATCTTGTACTCTCCCTTATTCTCTCAGGCACTACAGATCCAGGTTTGTGTTGGTTGCTACTCGGAAAACCTAGAGGTTCCACTGTACAAAAATTTTGTACAAAGGTCTGAACCTTTTCCTAGCTACCATGTGTTCTTTTAAATTAAATTTTGGATCGCCTGCGGAACTTAACACGTTTGATCCAAAACTTAATCTATTCGTTCTTTTAGGTTATGACTTGGGTCTCCTGCGGAACTTAACACGTTCGACCCAAATCACCTTAAGTTATTAATTCCATTAAATATTAATTTCCATAATTGGTTCCCAGTACTGACGTGGCGAGGCACATGACCTTCTTGGATATGGGAGCAACCACCACCGACTAGACAAAACCTTTTATAAAAAGCTAATATTTAATTTCCTAAAATAACTTTAGGTTAACCAAAAAGAACAATCAAATCACAAGGAAAAAATAAAACAAAAGAACACAACTTCGAAAAACATATTCGAAATACTAGAACGTAAGCCTCTTGTATTTGGTATTATTTCCATAAATAACTAGTATGATGCGGAAAGAAAAATTACTAGTTATACCTTGTAGAAAAAATCTCTTGATCTTCTACCGTATTCCTCTTCTAACCTCGGACGTTGTGTGAGCAACGATCTTCCGAGATGAGAAACCACCAACCACCTTCTTCTCCTCCTAGCTAGGTTCGACCACAAAAGAAGAAGCTTCACCAAGGAAGAAAATCAAAACACTAACCAAGCTCCAAGAGATGCTAGCTTTCTCTCCTTCTTCTTCTTCTTCTCCAAGTAGTATCCGGCCACCACAAGAGCTCCAAGGGAAAGAGAGAGGTTCGGCCACCACAAGAGGAAGAGAGGGAGAGGATGGCCGGCCACACCAAGGAACAAAAGAGGGAGAGAAATAATAGAGGTTGTCCCCCATGAAGGCACCCTCACCCCTTTTTTTATATTCCTTGGCCTAGGCAAATTAGGAAATTTAATTACAATAAAATTTCCTCAATTTCCTTGACATGATTTAATTGAGAAAAATAAAATAAAATTCCCCCAATTGAAATCTTATGGCCGGCCACATCAATAAAGAACAAATTGGACAAGTTTCAATCAACAATTAAAACTTCCTAATTTGTTTCCGGAAATTTTAAAAAATAAAATTTCTCTTCAAAATCTCTTCATGGTTGATAAAAGGAAATTTCTATAATTTTAATTTTACAACATGTGAATAATTTTTAAAGAGAAAATAAAATATCTCACCAATCTACAAATAAGGAAAGAGATCTAATCTCTTTCTTTAATCTTTTGTAGATCTTTTACAAGAGAGATATTTTAATTTTAATTCTCTTTAATAAATTATATCTCCCACATAATAAAAATTAAAATTAAAATCCCTTTTTAATTTAATTTGGTCGGCCCCCACTAGCTTGGGTTCAAGCTAGGGCCGGCCACCTAATTTTATACCTAGGTCGGCCCTAGCTTGGTTCCCAAGCTAGCTTGGCCGGTCCCCTATTGGTGGGTATAGAAGGTGGGTATAGGTGGGTATAGTACTCTATATATAAGAGGCTACGATAGGGACCGAGAGCAGGAATTGGTTTTGGTCTCCCGATAAAATTAAGCATCCCGTGTTCGCCCTGAACACACAACTTAATTTTATCAATAATAATTTATTCCACTAGAGAACTATTATTGAACTACCGCACCAATCCCAAATTACTGTAACGACCCGCCTTCTACTAACTAAGCTATAAGGCCGATCGTCACATTATGCTGTGCTAAACTATTCCCTGACCATCTCTAGAACTAGATGCGGAAGTTGGACTAATTAAAATTTTGCTAAGCTGTTAACATTTCTTGGTTCTACATGTACTAAGGAGTGTAATCTGAAGTATACCTAACGTATACTACATCCCTTATGGTCAAGGAACTGAAATATATGTTTTTCAGCTGTTATCAGACCTCCCAATCGATCCACAGATCGATTGGAACAGTCAGATCGATCCAGTGATCGACTCAGCCGGCTACTGTATGCGGAACATAGGTTGGATCGATCCAGTGATCGATCCAGCATGCTACTGTGCCCGGGACGATAATTTGGATCGATCGGCTGATCGATCCAGGCTGGTCAATCGATCCATTGATTGATCCCAGAGCTCTCTGTTCGCGACGGAATTGGCTGGATCGATCGGCTGATCGATCCAGACGCCTACTGTTCGCGAGCTGAATCGCCCAGTCGATCGGTTGATCGATTGGAGACCCTCGAATCGATCAGCTGATCGATCCAAGTTTCTGATTTTGACCAAAGGTCTGATTTCAGCACTTGCTCGTGCCAAAATCACCTACAACCATTCTAAACCAAATACCAAACATTCTAACAACATTTACTTGGCAATTTAAGCATGATTACTAACAATCTAAACGGGTCTTTCATAATTCATGCATCAAAACAACTAAAAATGTGGAAATTAACATGATATAAATCTAAAGTATTAGTTTTGCTAGTTTTTCCAAGATCCCTACTCCAGGTTCCTTCCACACACATCTTCATCATTGCATTGACCTCCAACCTCCACTGCTAGTCCATTTTCCTTTTACCTGTATCTGCAGTATAAGGAAAATAGTATCTGTAAGCTAAAAAGCTTAGTAAGAAACCATCTACCTCACTAAAACATGCATACGGTGCAAATATGATTTTAAATCATGTTGTTTGAAAGGATATGCTAAGTATACTGAATAAACTAAACATGGCATGGCATATAAGCATACAATCATGGCATATCTAAAGCTGAACATGATATCAATCACATGGTATCAATGAAGAACTAAGCTGATACTAAAAACTGAGCTAAGCTAATACTGAGCTACTGCTAGGACTGTCCTGAATTCACGAACTAATTTGTGAAAGGTTGAAAACCATATACATATAGTAAGTAAAAATACTAAACATGCTGCTGATGGACTGTACTTGCTGTGCGCGCATCCCTAACTAGACCCGGGATTGCAAGTTCCGAATCTAGTAGGGTTTACTAGGTTAGCTAAACCTAGGGACGACTATGGGAGCCCAACCCAATGGATATCTAATCCAGTACAGTGTCACTGAAAGTAAAGTACTGTAATAGCTAATACTATTTTTGCTGGATCTAGGTTATCTGAACCTAGAACTAGGTTGTCTGAACCTAGAGGCGACTGTGGGAGCCCACCCATTCGGACATCTAGTCTCATAAAAGTTGAAATAAACTAATCATGCTAATTAACATGTTCTATGGCATTTAACTAAATGCCCACTGTATCATAAGGCGGTGCTAGGCATTTCGTCGAGCATTTGGCGCTCTCGAACTCTCCTCTCGATCGGGGAGACCACCTCTAGGCACCCAGCAGTGTCTAAACCCCTATTTGCAGAGGATACACGTGCTCGGCCCATCTAGAGATGCTCACTAATCCCTAAATCTGTGAGAAGAGTTAAAATACACACTATATACTAACAAAATTCCATAAAACTAATCTAATGCATAAAAGAAAACACACGAGAGCTACTTATACTGCAGGTGAGGGGTTTCTTACCTCCTATTCGTAATTTCTTACAATTCTAATCGCTGGTTTCCCGGTGAAGACGATCCTTTTGACGATCTTCTCGCGTCCACGCGTTCCTCTCACGGAGGGGTGCGTCCTCGTGTCGAAGTCGTCGCCGGAAAATGTCCTTGGGGCCCTAGGGAGAGAACCCTAGGTCCTCTTGTGGTTGGCGCCGAGAGAAGGAGGAGAGGAGAAGTGGGCGGCGGAATTAGGTTGGGGTGGAGAAAAGCTACGATCCAAGAAAATAACTCCTCACTTAATTATTTCCTATTTATATTAAGTGATAATTCCGGCCCAACTCCAACTTAAATAAAATTGTTTCCCTTTCCTTTCAGCACGGCCCTGCTGGGTTCAACTGGTTACTAGCATTATCCCTAAGTCATAGGTCTCGGGTTCAATCCCCGCTTAGGCCATTTTCGTTTTCTATTTATTTTTGCTACTTCCGCTACTCTAAAAATTCTGGAAAAATATCTAAAAATTCCAGAATAATTATAGAATATTTCTAATATAGTTTTGAGAATTTTCGGGCGTTATAATTATATTTTTGGGCTCCTTCTTATTATGAGTGTGTTAGTCTCCCTGTGTTTAAGATATCGAATATCCACTAATTAAGTGAGTTACTGACAACTCATTTAATTAATATCTAAGTCCAAGAGTAGTACCACTCAACCTTATCGTCATGTCGGACTAAGTCCACCTGCAGGGTTTAACATGACAATCCTTATGAGCTCCTCTTGGGGACATTATCAACCTAGTATCTCTAGGACACAGTTTCCTTCTATAATCAACAACACACACTATAAGTGATATCATTTTCCAACTTATCGGGCTTATTGATTCATCGAACTAAATCTCACCCACTGATAAATTAAAGAAATAAATATCAAATATATGTGCTTGTTATTATATTAGGATTAAGAGTGTACACTTCCATAATAACCGAGGTCTTTGTTTCTTTATAAAGTCAGTATAAAAGAAACGACCTCAAATGGTCCTAGTCAATACACTCTAAGTGTACTAGTGTAATTATACAGTCAAGATAAATTGATACCTAATTACACTACGACCTTCTAATGGTTTGTTCCTTTCCATTTTGGTCGTGAGCTACTGTTTATAATTTATAAGGTACTGATAACATCATCTTCTGCATGTGACACCACATACTATGTTATCTACAATATAAATTAATTGAACAACTACAACTAAATGTAGACAATTTGACCAAATGTGATTCTTTATTCATAATGAATGTTTACAAAGCTTAGGCTTTCAGTATACACTCCAACAGTTTGACCATCATATATATTGCAATGTTATTTAATGCTTTCAACACCTTGTTAAAGTTTTGGCTAGTATTGTAGTGTGATGGATCAAATGTTTTACGAGTCAAAGAGTATCGAGTATTGTGACCAACAACGAGTAAAAACATGTCAAGCATTTCTTCAATACAAATGTATCTTGTATCTTGCAATGGTGTTTTTTCTCTAAGGATGTTACACAATTTTAAAAATACATTAGGGTGCATTCTATAAATTTCTCGAAAGTGTGTTGGATCTTCTTTTAATATTCTATGAATATAATCGTATCCTTTGGAAGTTATTGGTCATCTACTTAAGGGATGATGGATAAGTTCACTATGCATATAAGCTATATGCTCAATCAATACACATAGGATCCTATAAAATTCCACCAATAAACACCTAAGCGTTTCATTAAATTCTTCTTCCAATACCTTTTCTATGTTGATGTTTGACATTTAAATGAACCACCTGATATCAAACAAGAAATTAAAATTAAAAAAATCTCTAATAATTTATGAAAATCATTCCACTTATAACCAAAACAAGATATAAATGATAATCAACTTGAAACTTGTAAATTTATAAATAATCTGAACCAAGAAATTATTGCTAGTTCAATCACTAGAAAACAATTAAAAAATGATAAAATTTTAACATAATAAAAATCATCACTAATCATGCCCCAAAAATTCTCTCATTCATTCAATTTATAGTCTATTCATCCTGAACTCTCTTCAATGGTCATTTTCAAGAAATCGATCTTCTTTGATTGTGTATTAAGCAAATCAAGTACTTTGTATCGAGTATGATGATCCAAATTTGGGACCTCCTTAATATCATCCCAACAACCTTCACCTGCATTCTCTATTGATTCTATTTTTGAAGCCACCTTCTCAAGAGTTTCAGAGATTCTATACCTAACATCTGTATTAGTATTCTTGAATGTACTTGATTTTCCTTCAAGCTTGGCCCTATCTCATTTTCTAGTGGTTGGAGGAACTTCCAAACTTATGGGTTGAGATGGTAATGGTGGAGTAGGCTCCTCAAAAAATGAAGGCTCATATGTAGGCTCTTCATTAAAAGCATACCTTTGAAATTTAATGATGAGAACTCTCGATTGTGTAGTTTTTGAAGAGAAAAGTGTTAGCTTATATAATTAGAATTATTTGTTTATAGTCTTTAGGGTAATTTAGTCTTTTACCTTTTCAATTTATGGTTAGGTTTTCTGATAATTAACTATATAAGACTTTGTACTTTTTATTTCTCACAACCTTTTTTTGGATTCATCAATAAAGACGATTACTTTTCTTTGGCGTCAATTTCTACATGGTATCAGGGCATTCATCTTTATGTTTTTGATAATTAGATTGAAGAACTATTAATTCGATCCATAGTTTTCACGGATCAAACTCTGCAGTGAGTTTGCTGGGGGGTGCGGGGGGCAGTGCACCCTTGCTCGGGGTTCAGGGCGAATCCCCCAAAAAAAATTTTAGCGCAACCATACAGTTTTGATTGGGTTTCTTTTATTTTCACAATACTTGGTTTTGTTTGGTGTTCGATTATTCGTGAACACAACTTGTTCTATCATCATGAGTGGTCGCACTGAAGATTCGCTTTAATCGATCAACGCCCGATTGGATGGAAAAATTATCTGGATTGGGGATATGTTATAAAAAAATTTTTACGAGGAAAATCTTTATGGGGATATGTTTTGGGTGTGAGAGTTCAACCTATGGACATTAATGTTGATAATTATGTAAAGTCATTGGATGTTTGGGAGACCGATAATGCGAAGATTATTACATGGATCAATAATTCTGTTTCACACTCCATTGATGCTCAGTTGGCCAAGTATGAGACAACCAAAGAGGTTTGGGATCATCTGACAAGATTATACACACAGTCTAACTTTAACAAACAATATCAATTAGTAGCAGATATACGTGCACTTCGCCAACAAGATATGGGGATCCAAGATTTTTATTCTGCCATGTCGAAACTATAGGACCAGTTAGCACTAACAGAATCCTTAGAATTGTGAGCATTCCCAACTTATGTCACTCATAGAGAACAGCAACGTCTGGTCCAATTCCTGATGGCTCTTTGTGATGACTTTGAAGGATTGCATGGAACAATTTTGCATCGTAGTCCTCTCCCTTCCGTTGATTCAGTAGTACATGAATTGCTAGTTGAGGAGATTCGTCTTAAGTCTCAGGTTGATAAGAGGACTATTGTACCATCTACATCATCTGTTTTTGTAGCACCACAGGGTCTATGCCGCATAATCAAAGTAGATCGACTTCGAAGGTTTCTAGTGATGAGTGTGCTTATTGAAAAGAAAAAGGATATTGGAAGTCTCAATGTCCATTATTGTTGAATAAAGGTAAACTACTGCAACAGCAAAAACAACCACCACAACAGTAATATCAGTAACAACGACCTCAATAGTCACCATTGCTACATTAGAATGCTTCATGAAAATATGGTAATCAACCACAACAGTTGCCAAATGGACTATCTTAGTCTAGTAATGTAATGGTTGTCCCTCTTTAGATTCATATATGCTTGAGCAGTTTCAACAATTCCTTGTTTCACAACTCTCTGTCATGTCTGCTTCTTCTGATATAGGTTTGTCATCCTCCGATACATGAGGTATATCTTCCTCTTTATGGATCTTAGATTCTGGAGCCTCTCATCATATGCCACCTAACTTATTATCTTTTATCTTCTAATTCATCTTTATCAGTTATGACGGCTGATGGTACTCTGATGCCATTATTAGGTGTTGGTTATGCTGTTACAACTTGCTTGTCTCTTACTGATGTCTATTATATTCCTACTCTTACACTTAATCTTGTTTATATTAGTCAATTGTCTGAGTCTGGATATTTAATCTTTTTTTCTTCTTCCAATTATTATGTGTAGGACCCACAATCTCAGAAGGTGATTGGGATAGGTCGTAGGCAAGGGGGACTCTATGTCTTGGATAAGCTTCAAGTACCAGATGTTGCAGCTTCTAGTGTCGATTTATCATCTTTCCGATTGAGTCATTCTTCTTCTGATTTTTATTTGTGGCATACTCGTCTAGATCATGTTTCAGCCTCTCGTTTACAATTTTTAGTTTCGTCTAGAGTATTAGGAACTTTAAAAAGTCATGATATTTCAGATTGTAATGGTTGTAAACTGATAAAATTTTCTACATTACCTTTTAATAAAGTCTATCTTTTTTCTCCTAATCCTTTTGATCTTGTTCATTCTGATGTGTGGGACCTTCTCCTGGTACTGCAAAAGGGCGATCAAGATATTATGTTTCTTTTATTGATGATTGCACTCGCTATACTTGGGTTTATCTTATGAAACACAGATATGATTATCTTACCATTTTCAATAACTTTAAAGCTCTTGTTAAAACTCAACATTCAGCAGTCATCAAGTGTTTTTATTGTGATTTGGGGGATGAATACACTTCCAATAATTTTTCTCATTTACTTGCATTAGAAGGTACTATACATCAAACCTCGTAGCGAGAAACACCTGAACAGAATGGGATTGTAGAGAGAAAGGATAGACATCTTGTTGAGACAGTCCATTCATTCTTATTGTCTACAGATGTTTCAAGTATTTTTTTGGGAGAAGTAGTTCTTATTGCTACTCATGTAATTAATAGGATTCCAACTTCTCACAATTCAGGTTTCTCTCCTTTTCAGAAACTATATGGTCATGCTCCTGGTTATTCCTCTTTACGTGTGTTTTGGTTATACCTGTTTTGTTCAACGACTACACGTCGAGTGTGATAAGTTATCCTCTAAGTCTGCTTTATGTGTCTTTCTTGGTTATGATATTGGTCAAAAGGGATATCGTTGTTTTGATACAGTTAGTAAAAAATTATATGTCTCTCGTCATGTTGTGTTTCTTGAGCATATTCCTTTCTTCTCTATACCTCTTCTATCACATGACATGACTTATGCAGATCTTATTCACATTGATCCCTTCAGCACCGACACCGACGAAGCCTCTCCCACGGCTACTCTTCCACATGAAGGTTTCACTGAATCTGGTATTCTCGAGGCATCTCCTCCACCTCCCCCTCCCCCTCCCCGTCCCCCTCCTACAACTATTCCTTCACCTCCAGAGATTGCATACAATCCTATTCGTCGGTCTACACGTCCTCGTAAGTCTACTAAACTACCTGATTTTGCTTATTCTTATTATTCTACTTCCTTTGCCTCTTTTGTTGTCTCTGTTCATCATCTTTCTGAGCCTTTGCCCTATAGAGAAGCTGTTGGTAATCCTCTTTGGTAGAATGTTATGGACGAGGAATTGACTGCTTTGCATCATACTCATACTTGGGATTTAGTACCACTGCCACCAGGGAAACGTGCCATTGTTTCTTGTTGAGTCTATAAGATTAAAACTAAATCTGATAGTTCTGTATAACGGTACAAAGCTTGTCTTGTTGCTAAAGGTTACTCTCAGGAGTATGACATGGATTATGAGGAAACTTTTGCCCCTGTTGCTAAAATGACCACTGTTCGTATGTTAATTTTTGTTGCCTCTGTTCGTCAATGGAAGATATCTTAGATGGATGTCAAAAATGCTTTCTTGAATGGTGATCTTAGAGAAGAAGTGTATATGGTGCCTCCTCCTAGAGTTGTTCACCGATCTAGTGAAGTTTGTAGGCTTTGCAGAGCCCTCTATGGACTCAAACAAGCACCACGTGCTTGGTTTGCCAAGTTCTCCACTGTGGTTACCTCGCTTAGCTTTCGTCCCAGTAATCATGATTCAGCTTTATTTGTCAAGTGCACATGTACAGTTCATATGCTTTTATCTTTATATGTGGATGACATGATAATTATTGATGATGATTTTGATGGAATTGAGTATTTGAAGTTTGAATTAGCTCGTTGTTTCGCTATGAAAGGCTTGGGTTTACTGTGGTAATTTTTAGAGATTGAGGTCGCCTCGTCACCTAAAGGTTATCTCTTGTCTCAGTCAAAGTACATAGCTAATCTATTTGAGCGTGCACGTCTCACTGACAACAAGGTAGTTGATACTCCCCTTGAGACTAATGCTAGGTACTTTTCATCAGATAGTTCTCCTTTGCCAAATCCTAACCTCTACCGTACAGTTGTGGGAAGCTTGGTTTATCTCACTATGACTCGTCCTGATATTGCATATGTTGTATATGTGGTTAGTCAGTTTGTCACTGCACCGACCATAGTTCATTGGGTTGCTGTTCTTCGCATTATTCGATATCTTCGAGGAACTCAATTTCAAAGTCTCTTATTCCCTTCTACTTCCTCATTAGAGCTTTGTGCATACTTTGATGCTGATTGGGCGGGTGACCTTATGGATCGTAAGTCAACCACTGGCTTCTATATTTTTCTTGGAGTTTCTCTTATCTCTTGGAAAAGTAAGATGTTATTTCGAGATCCCCCACAGAAGTTGAGTATCGTGTCATGGCTACCACTACTTGTGAGATTGTTTGGCTATGGTGGTTGTTTGTAGATATGAGAATTTTTCTTCAGAAACCTACTGTTCTTTATTGTGATAATCAGAGTATCATTCAAATTACGCGCAATACAGTTTTTATGAGAGAACGAAGCATATTGAGATAGATTGTCATTTCACTCGTCATCATCTACAGCTTGACACTATCACATTACCTTTTGTTCCTTCCTCACTGTAGATAGCTGATATGTTTACCAAGGCTTATTTCGCTTCGCACTTTCGATTTTTATCTGACAAACTCTCAATGCTTCTGGCTGTAGCATCGTGAGTTTGAAGGGGAATGCTAGCTTATATAATTAGAATTATTTGTTTATAGCCTTTAGGGTAATTTGATCTTTTACCTTTTCAATTTAGGGTTTAAGTTTTCTGATAATTAACTATATAAGACTTTGTACTCTTTATTTCTCACAACCTTTTTTTGGATTCATCAATAAAGACGGCTACTTTTCTTTAGTGTCAATTTCTACAAAAAGAACGTCTCATCTTGTGAGAGAAGAAAGGAGAGAGACGTGTAGAGTTAAGGGTGTTGGGATGTATACTCTAAGCTTAGCTTTTGTATGAACATTTATTTTGAAATATTTTGAAATGAGAATCACTTTGGTCAAATGTTTGCATTTTATATTTATATATATACCAATGCAGTTGTCCATTTAATTTATATTATAGATAACATGGTGTGTGGTGCCACACAGAAGATCATGTTATCGGTTCTTTATAAATTATAAATAGTAGCTCACAACCAAGATGGATTGGGACAAACCATTGGAACGGTTGTAGTGTAATTTGGTATTAGTCTGTCTTGACTATAAAATTACACTAGTACACTATGTGTGTATTGAGCAGGACCGTTTGAGGTTGTTTGATTTGTACTGACTACATAAAAGGACATAACCTCTGTTATTATGGATGTGCGTTCTCTTAATCCCTATATAATAACAAGCATGTATACTTAGTATTTATTTCTTTAACTTATCAATGGGTGAGATTTATTTGTTAAATCAATAGGGCCGATGAGTTGGGAAATAGTACTGTTTATATGGCGTGTTGTTGATTATAGAAGGAATCTGTGTCCTAATTATTTAGGCTGATGATGCCCCCTTGAGGAGCTCATAATGATTATCATGTAAACCCTGCAGGTGGACTTAGTCCGACATGATAATAAAGTTGAGTGGTACTACTCTTGAAATCAAATGTTAATTAATTGAGTTGTCAGTAACTCATTTAATTAACGGACATATGATATCTTAAACACAGGGAGATTAACACACTCATGATAAGAAGGAGCTCATATTGTAATATGGAATTGGTGTGGTAGTTCAATAATAACCCTTTAGTGGTATGAGTTATTATTGATAGACTTGAGTTAAGTGTTTGGGCCGAACACAGAAAGTCCAAGTCCATCAGGAGACCTAAACCAATTCCTCCTCTAGGTCTCTGTTGTAGCCTCTATATAAAGTCTCGCATCCACCTATCCACGAGTAGTTGTTGTTGTGGTTTTTGGTTAGCCTCCTCCTTTCCTAAGGTCAGCGGCACCACCTCCTCCTCCTAGGGCCGGCTCCACCTCCTCCTCCTAGGGCCGGCGTCGCCTCCTCTCCTTGCTAGGGGTCGGCACCTCTTCTCTTTGCTAAGGGTCGACGCCTCTTCTCCTTGCTAGTGTTGGTAGTTTTGAGAGCATGAAAACTAAAATGAAGTAATTAAAATAATAATGTGGAAACCATAAACACTCACATTGATCTCCCGAAGAACCGCAATCAAAGACGCAGGTTGATGAAGTCGCCGATGAACCGCCGGAGATGTCGCTGCTGCTGTCGCCGAGAAGATCACCACACGGAACCATCTCAGACTCTTCCACAAACCAAATCCCGCTCTAGATGTTCTTCCTTTGCTCGACCAAATCACCTCACAGCTCTCTTCTCTGAACACCTTCGCATCAACCTCTACCACCTCCTGATTGCCTTGGACGCCTCTTATAAGAAGGCTGAGGAAGACGAAGGGGAAAGGACGCCCCTTCGTCTCCTTGGCGTTTCCAGTAAACTGCCGTTTGCGGCAGCGAAAGGGACGAACCCTTTCATCTGCCGAGTATAACGCCCAACATCTCCCACTCGTCCAAGTCAATCCATATGGTCATATAGACCATATCAGTCACATAGACTACAAGGTGATCAAGTTACGAAGACTGGAGCGAAATTAGTCACAAAGACCAAATAAGTCACGAAGACTTTATGAGGATCAAGTCACGAAGACCAGAGTAAAATTTAGTCACAAAGACCAAATAAGTCACACAGACTTTATGAGAATCAAGTCACGAAGACCAGATCAGAACATCCATTCCATACATTAGGGAAAATGGTTCGTGCGACAGCAAGCACAATGAGCATTCAATTGCTAAGAAGATTGTTACACCTTACTTAGCTGCTCCATAGAACAAATCAGAGACATAAATATCCATAGAACAAATCATAGACATAAATGGCTTGCCTTTACCCCAGATTAAATTATTTACATCATCATGAACATCTCTAATCCCTCAGGTTGACCATATGTCAAGAGCATGTTCAACACCTCCAATTAAACAAATTATTCACAATTACATTTTATGTACTGAACTAAAAATGTAACCGGTACCAGTGAATAAATGTCGCAGATGTAAATCAATCTTAATCTTCCTTTTTAGCTAGAATCCACTCACTCTAATCAGTTGCTTTCCTAGTTATGCTCCATAGACTGAATCATCCATAGCCAATAGGAAACATGCTAAAGTAGCAGACACTGATCAGAACTTCAAGTAGACAGCTAAATAGTCACTTAGGGTAAAATCGAGATTAACTTATAATCTCAAGGGTCTCACATAGTAGAGAAGCAGGGATCCATTCTCCTACAACCCTTCTTGTCGCCATAGCACATGTGGTATGAATCACATGCTACGATGTTATTCTCTTTACCAAAAAGAACGCATGTTTTTCCTAATTTTAACATCGTACAGATTATGATCTAGACATTCCCAATGTCTAATTCTGAATTCAACATATGAATTCTAATCTGGCTTCAAGCAGATTCAGTAAATGGTGGGTGCATTTACTCCAATCATTACACAAATGATCTCATCTTGACACTAATATCAAGGCGACCTTAACTTATGGGTATGTCTCTATTCACAGCTACAAAAGTTGTCCCATAAGTAACGGTCTTACCTCTATTCGTACTTAACAAATAGAGATGATTATCCATGTGAGTGGACCAATCCTAATCTGCCAACATGCTTATCGAGACTTTTATTCGAATGTAACCAAGACATATACACTAAATAGATCATGGAATTTTTTTTATTTATCAAAATGTCTTTACAATTGTTACATTCTCCGAAGTCCCAAAGACTTCATATGCCCATGAAATGACTCTTTAGTCAATGACTTAGTAAAAGGATCAGCAAGCATATTCCGTATAGGGATGTACTCAAGAATAATCTTTTTCTTGTCAACAATATCCCTTACAAAATTATACTTAATTTCTATATGCTTGCCTTTGCTGTGATATTTGGGATCCTTGGAAAAAGCTATCGCAGCTTGACTATCCTCAGCAATCCTCAAATGCTTCAGGAACCTTCTTAGCCAGACAACCTCTTGCACAGCCGCTGCACAAGCCACATACTCAGCTTCCATTGTTGACAAGGCTACACAAGCCTGCTTCTTGCTGTTCCATGAGATAGCGCCATCATTCAGCAAGAAGACATAGCCAGATGTGGATTTTCTGTTATCAAGATCCCCAGCCCAATCTGCATCTGAGTAGCCACTTAGGCTTATATCTGATCCTTGGAAACAGAGATAATAATCAGCTGTTCCTTTAAGATATCTGAATATCCTCTTCACCGCTTTCCAGTGTCTCGATCCTGGGTTTGACTGGAAACGACTAACTAAGTCAACAGCATAGCTTATATCGGGACGAGTACACAACATAGTGTACATCAAACTACCAATAGCACTGGCATATGGTTTCTTCTTCATTTCGTCTATTTCCTCAAGAGTCTTGGGATACATACTTTTGCTCAAGATAGTACCTTTCGCAATAGGTGTCTGTTCAATGTTGCAATCTGACATATTGAAGTGTTGTAGCATCTTAGTGATATAAGCTTCTTGAGACAAACCCAAAAGCCTCTTTGATCGGTCTCTAATGATCTTCACTCCTAAGATGTACTCTGCTTCTCCCATATCTATTATGTCAAATTGTGATGAAAGCCAACTTTTGACTTCTATCACACACTTTATGTCACTTCCAGCTATTAGCATATCATCAACATATAATGATAAAATGACAATCTTTCCTTTTTCCTTCCTTAGGTAAACACAATGATCCTCATTGATCATTTCGAAACCATAAGATAATATTACTTCATTAAATCTTATGTTCCATTGTCTTGACGCTTGTTTTAGCCCATATATAGACTTCCGAAGTCTACATACTCTTTTCTCTTGGCCTTCAGCAACATAACCTTCTGGTTGTACCATATAGATTTCTTCGTCAAGATTACCATTAAGGAAAGACGTTTTTACATCCATCTAATGTAATTCCATGTCATAGTGTGCTACTATAGCTAGGATGACACGTATTGACACAAACTTTACAACTGGGGAGAATGTCTCTTCAAAGTCAATACCCTCCATTTGGGTATATCCTTTTGCAACTAATCGAGCTTTGTATCGATTAATCGATCCATTTGCTTTCCTCTTTACTTTGAGAATCCACTTATTCCCAATAGCCCTTCGGCCCGGAGGAAGATTGACTAAATCCCAAACCTGATTCTTTCTCATTGACTCCATTTCTTCATCCATTGCAACTTTCCATTCTGACCTGCTCATAGCTTCCTCAACTGTTCGAGGTTCCTCATCGTCAACTGGGAGAACCATTAATGCCTCATTCTCAATATCAAACCTTCTTCGTGGAATAATCTGACGACTACTTCTTCGAAGGTTAGACTGTTGAGAAACTGACTCATTCAGTGGCAAATTACTCCCACTCGGTTGACTAGATTCAAGCATCTCCTGATTTGTTGATAAAGGAACATTATCCTCCTCCTCTATCTCATATAGAGGAATTGTCTTATCAACTTCACCTCGTGTTGGGAACTCAGTTTCTAGAAAAGTAACATCTCTTGACTCTATTTCAGAGATGGTTCCATCTTGTCGCTCACCAATAAAAACATAACCTTTAGAGGTCTCAGAGTACCTTATAAAGATACACTTCTTACCTCTGGGTCCTAGTTTTCCATATTCGTGAGTCTTATCATGAACGTAGGCAGCTGACCCCCAAGGTCTCAGATTACTCAAATCTGATTTTCTGCCTGTCCAACGTTCATGTGGGGTAGATGGAACTGACTTTGAAGGCACTTTGTTAAGTATATAGGTCGCTACTAGCAATGCATCTCCCCAATAGGAGATTGGCAAATTAGCTTGCGCCATCATAGACCTAACCATTTCAAGAAGAGTCCTATTTCTTCTTTCAGCAACCCCATTTTGCTGTGGAGTTCCAGGGATAGTTAGCTGTCTAATAATCTCTTTCTCATTACACATTGTATTGAACTGATCAGACAAATATTCTCCTTCACGGTCAGTGCGCAAGGTTTTAACCTTACGTTCCAATTGATTCTCAACTTTGTTCAAGTAACGAATAAAGCAATCCAATGCTTTAGGTTTGTGAGAAATCAAATACATATGACCAAAACGTGTAAAGTCATCGATAAATGTAATGAAATAAGAACTCCCATTTCTAGCCTTCACATTCATTGGACCACAAATATCCGAATGAATTAATTATAATGGTGAATCAGCCCTAATAGCCTTACCAAATGGTTTCCTAGTCGCCTTTCCAGCAAGACAATGCTCACATATAGACAAGTTAATCTTAGCATGAGTGCCTAATAGGCCCTCCTTAGCTAATCTATTCATTCGTTCTTGTCCTATATGTCCCAATCTAGCATGCCAAATTTCAACATTAACATCAGCATTACTAGTAAGAGCAATGTTTGAAAAACAACTATTATTATTTGGTTCTACATCAAGAACCATAAAACCATTTGTTACATAACCATATCCAATTAACACAGAGTTAATTCGAAGTTCCACACAATGGCTATAAAAATTTACATTGTAACCTAAATCAAGAAGACAAATAACGGAAACCAGATTCCGTCGAATCTCAGGAGCGTACAGGACATCATGTAGAAACAAGGTGCGTCCACCACGTAAGTTGAGCTTGCAAGTGCCAATTCCTTTGACTTCTATTCTTGCATTGTTTCCTACATATATCTGTTGGAACCCCGAGGTGTTTTGATGTGATCAAACAAGTTAAGTTAGGTCCTGCGTTGTTTAACCCTTGTGTCTAAGTGTGCAGGAACTTAGGAACACAGGAAGTCGAGCGGAAGACGCGGCTAGCGAGAAGGACGACACGGGAGAGAGCCGACGGGCTTGGTGCGTCCGAGGGACGAGGTGACCGCGGAAGAGTACACCGGTGGACGAGAAGAACGTGCGCGGCGTTCGAGGGACGAGAAACCGGGAAGGAAGGCTGCTCGAAGAGAAGGCCGGAACATGGGTTCGGGTGAGCCCTATTCCGGATGGCCAAGATCACCCAAGCTAGTGGAGCCGGAACAGAAGACCCGGACCGAGACGAGCTGAACCGAAGCAGAGAGCGACCAGACGGAAAAGTCAACTAGAGTTGACTTTTGGGGTCCGGGCGCCCGGACCTGGACCGGATCGGGCGCGGGAACCATCCGGGGCGCCCGGAATGTGGCTTTTGACCAGATCGAGTCAAACTCGATCTGAACGTTGGGGGATAAAGTTTTATCCCCCCAGGGCGCCCGGAACCCTTCCAGGCGCCCCGACCAAGGCTATAAATATAGCCTTGGTCCAGAAGCAAATCAATTAATCAAGAACAACTACTTGTAATCCAAAGCTTTCATTTGTGTTATTTCTTTCTGTGCTTTCAACGCTGTAAGAGGCTACTCCGCCCAGAGGAGAATCAGATAGTGCGCTTACATTCCTTGGATTAGCAATCCCCTGATTGCAAACCAAGTAATTCCTCTGTGTCTATTTTTCTGTTTTAATTAGTCTCTGCTTTTTAATTACAAGTTCTTTTAAGTTAGTTGAATATCCGAGAAGGGTTTTGGTTTTATTTTGTAGGGCAATTCACCCCTCCCCTCTTGCCGGCCTCCAAAGGGACCTACAAGTGGTATCAGAGCGAGGACGCTTCAGGAGGACTAACCGCCGATCGAAGCAACAAAGATGGCCGGACCAAGCATCGTTCCACCAAAATTCGAGGGGAACTTCACAGACTGGAAGCGTCGTATGGAGGTATTTCTAAAAACCGAGATTGAAATTTATTTCATTATGAAATACGGTTTTGTAGCTCCAACAAATCAGAACGGTGAAGAAAAAGAAGAAAGCAATTGGACAAAAAAAGAGCAGAATGAGTTTGTAGCAAACAGCCGTGCGGAACATCACCTGCTAAGCGTATTACCGCCTCAGGAAGTAAACCGCATCGGAAGCTACTCATCAGCTAAAGAACTTTGGAATAAGTTTCTAGAACTCCACGAAGGCACATCCGAAGCGAAGCTCACTAGAAGGGACATCCTCCGAAACAAACTAATGAGCATCAGCTTGGAGAAAGGTGAGAAAGTAGCCGGTCTACATGCAAAGGTAAAAGAACTAGTTACTGGTCTCGAGAACCTCGGTGAAAAGGTAACAAATCGAGACGCCTTACGCTACGCACTCAACGCCTTTCCCAGAACTCCAGAGTGGACGTCAATCATCGACGCCTACTACATCTCAAAGGACCTGGAGGTAAGTACATTAGAGGAATGTTTTTCTACTCTTGAATTACACGAAACTAGATGTGCAGGAACGACAAAGGATACAACCCAGACTATAGCGCTGAACACAACTCAGAAGGATGAACTCGAGTCAGACTCCGAAGACGATCAAGAAGCGCACATGGTAAGAAATTTTAAAAAATTCTTTAGGTCTAATAAATTTAAAATGAAGAATAAAAAGAATCAAAAAGGAGGAAGAAAGGTGCGATGCTACCAGTGTCAGAAGGAAGGACACATAAGAGAAGACTGCCCAGAACTCAAAAAGGACAAAAGGAAGTCTCCCAAGAAACACAACCTAAAAGCAACTTGGGATGACACTTCTTCATCTGAATCAGAAGCTCAAGAATACGCCGGGATAGCACTGATGGCAAGCTACGATGGACAAAGTATATCAGAATCAAGCAACGATGAAGAGGGAGCGACCTCGGATGAAGGCAGCGAAGCAGGGGGAGATTCAGGCTTTAAGTCTGACATGGTAAGTGAGGTATGCCTCTTACCCCCTGATCAACTTTACTCTGGCATTAAGGCAATGACTAAATCCATGTATAAATTAGAAAAAGAAAATGCCAAATTAAAAAATGAAATTTTGGAAACAAAAGGAATTTTAGCAAAATCATGTCTTATAGAGGATTTTGATAGATTGAAAATTGAAAATGAAAAACTAAAAGAAGAAATAGAAAGATTGAAAAAATATAAAAGTTCAAATATTTCTACTTTTAGAAATTATAGAGGTTTAAATTGGTACTATAGATTTCATCAAAGTCAAATTAGAAATATATCAAAAATCTATGTACCTAGGAAATACTTGGTTAACCCTGTAGGTAGGAACCTCTACTGGGTTCCAAAAACCTGTTTAATTTAAAATTAGACTTAGCATTTTCAGCAAGGAAATTAAACGACTAATTTCATTATAAGGCTTTGTCTAAGGAAGTGGTTGTTGCTCCAATAACCAAGAAGGCCTAGTGCCTCGCCACGACCTGGAAGCCAAGTATCGAAATGAAAAGTTTAATTGACTAACTGAAAAAGTATTAATTTAACTTACCTAATGCTTTAAAAGAGTTATTCAATTTGTGTTAGAAAATATTTAAAATTAATTTAAAAAAAAAATTAAAATTTTTTTTAATTGACTTAGAAAATTTCTGAAAATTATTGACATAGATATTTTTTTTTAAATTAACTTATAAATTTTTCTATGAATATTGACTTAGATTTTTTTAAACTAAATATTCTCTTGAGAAACATTGCCTTAGAAATTAATATTAATTGCCTTAGAAAGTTTTATGAAAATTCACTTAAAATTTTTTTTCCCTTAGACTTGTTTAAAAAGCCCCTATTTTTAATGTGATCAAAGGGGGAGAAGTATGTTAAGTTTAGGGGGAGGTAGACAAACTTTTTATGAAATATCTTAACTTGTTTTTATTACCCCTATTACAAATAAATTGTTTTTATTGCATCTGTTTTTCCCTAGCTTAACTTGGGTTGCTCACATCAAAAAGGGGGAGATTGTTGGAACCCCGAGGTGTTTTGATGTGATCAAACAAGTTAAGTTAGGTCCTGCGTTGTTTAACCCTTGTGTCTAAGTGTGCAGGAACTTAGGAACACAGGAAGTCGAGCGGAAGACGCGGCTAGCGAGAAGGACGGCACGGGAGAGAGCCGACGGGCTTGGTGCGTCCGAGGGACGAGGTGTCCGCGGAAGAGTACACCGGTGGACGAGAAGAACGTGCGCGGCGTTCGAGGGACGAGAAACCGGGAAGGAAGGCTGCTCGAGGAGAAGGCCGGAACATGGGTTCGGGTGAGCCCTATTCCGGATGGCCAAGATCACCCAAGCTAGTGGAGCCGGAACAGAAGATCCGGACCGAGACGAGCTGAACCGAAGCAGAGCGACCGGACGGAAAAAGTCAACCAGAGTTGACTTTTGGGGTCCGGGGCGCCCGGAACCATCCGGGGCGCCCGGACCCCTCCGGGGCGCCCGGAACCATCCGGGGCGCCCGGAATGTGGCTTTTGACCAGATCGAGTCAAACTCGATCTGAACGTTGGGGGATAAAGTTTTATCCCCCCAGGGCGCCCGGAACCCTTCCAGGCGCCCCGACCAAGGCTATAAATATAGCCTTGGTCCAGAAGCAAATCAATTAATCAAGAACAACTACTTGTAATCCAAAGCTTTCATTTGTGTTATTTCTTTCTGTGCTTTCAACGCTGTAAGAGGCTACTCCGCCCAGAGGAGAATCAGATAGTGCGCTTACATTCCTTGGATTAGCAATCCCCTGATTGCAAACCAAGTAATTCCTCTGTGTCTATTTTTCTGTTTTAATTAGTCTCTGCTTTTTAATTACAAGTTCTTTTAAGTTAGTTGAATATCCGAGAAGGGTTTTGGTTTTATTTTGTAGGGCAATTCACCCCTCCCCTCTTGCCGGCCTCCAAAGGGACCTACAATATCCATTTGTTGCCAGCTGGTACCCGACGGTACTCCACATATGTAGCTTGATCACGAGCTACGTGGTTCGTTGCTCCTGAATCTACAATCCACAAAGGATACGAATCAGCTAACAACACTGTACTTGCAACATATTGCTCGTGGAAAGAAGACAAAAATGGTTTTACCTTTTTAGGCTCAGTACAATCCCGAGCAAAATGGCCCTTCTTGCCACAGTTGAAATAGGTCAACTTGCTCCTAGGTTTTTATCCATTTTTCTTTCCTTTCTTCTTGATTTGGTTTTTCGCAGCAACAGCATTAACCTCCTTTCCTTTCCCCTTTCCTTTCTTGAACCACTTGTTCTTATTCTTGGAACCAGAACCTTCAGCTACAAAAGCTTGACCCGAAATCCTTGCGGATTCAATCCTCTCCGCCTCAAGTTCCACATGGCGTGAGACATCAGTGAAAGTCTTGATACTCTCACTATGGGTCAGGTTCTGTTTCATCGTTTCCCAAGAATCAGGAAGGGAACGGATAACTGCCTGAACCTGTTGTTCATCGGTCAACGTATAACCTGCAGTCTTCAGCTCTCGAATCATGTTACCCATCTCCCTGAGATGTTGGGCCATGGTAACATTCGAGCGCTTCTTACAACTATCAAACTTGATAGTCAGCTGACGGAGCTTACTCAGACTGACTCCACTGTACTTCTCTCTAAGGGCTACCCAGACAACATGAGACGATGGTAATGGCTCATACTCAAATACCAGGTCATCCACCATTGAACTAATCAATATACCCTTAGCAATGGAGTCCTTCCTTTTCCATGCCTTATAGGCATCAAGGTCACGTCTGTGCTGTGCTGAGGAACCATCAACCGGTTCCTCCATGATTTGGTTTACAGCCTCTAAAACTTCTTGTTTCTCAAGAACATATTGTATCTTGAGGTGCCAGATTTTGTAGTTATCCCCATATAATTTCTCACCCTTATTGAGTTCAGCTATGATGTTTTTAGTTGCCATGATCTACATAAATAAACAAATTATTTATTATTTCAGTGTAATTCATATATGTGCAACTATTTATTGACTCAGAGTAAATTAGAGTTAGTTTACAAAATCAAGTGATAACATTGTTTCCACTCATCATTTGTATGTTCTAATCTAATCAACACTGATCAATTATATTACACATATCCCAACTAATGAACAAATCATTTTATATGAACAAATCATATTTATATGAACCAATCATATCATGAAATGAACTAATCATTTCCAAGTTAGTTAACATATAACATAACTTTTATTATATAATTTTGTTCGTACAAAACAACAGAAATTATTACATGACTCAAAAACTAGACGAGCTAACACTGCTCGTACATAACGACAGCAAACAGAACACTAATAAACTAGATAAGCCAGCACTGCTCCCACTAGGACAAACACTAGTATAGCAGCCAACACTATCCCTATTAACCTGGACTTATTTGGGATAATTTCAGATAGGGTAGCTTCAGGATTCTCCATTAGATCCATTTCTAGATCTTCCTCGAGCATCTCCTGGTCCTCTTCAGACTCTTCAGGCTCTTCTTCACCCATATGGTGAAGTAGTTCCTCACACAGTACTGAATATGTGACACGCCCTTGATGACGCCCCCATACATAATCTGCTATTATCCTGGGATACTCTGGCAATGAATGCATCAATGCCCAGATCTTATAACTGTCCAGGACTGGAAACTCTTCTTGCTCAAGTTTCCAAAATAGTCTATCCAGCCGTCTAACATGTCCGTCAACTCCATAAGCAGACTTATACTCTATCTCCTGAATCTCCTCTCGGAGCTGGTTTCGCCGCACTTCGCGACGAGTCAATGTGGTAATCGTCTGTGCCATCTGAAAAATTGAATTTAAATAAGTCAGTACAAAACCGACTAACCAGTACAAAACCAGTTTAATTCAATTTATACAGGCATACCATCATTATAAATCAAGAAAAATAAATATTCTCGATTTTCAGGAGTTTAAGTCGACTGACCCATTAGACCGGTCAATCAGGAGTCTGGATGTTAAACTTAGTCTATTGTCCTCATTAGAACTAATCTAATTGGACCTATGTTCTGTTCTTATTTAAGCCCATTTGAGTCAATCACAGACTTATTAATCAAACTCAGGTTCGTTTGACTCGTCCAATTACCCATTGGATTAAGTCTGACTTATTAGAACAAATCCAATGTTTCTGATCAAATTTGACACAACGGAACTAATCCGGTTATATTTGATCAGCCCAACTTCTGTAATCAAGAATACCCAATTAATTCAATAATAAACCGGACTGGTTAAACCAACAAATAATTTAAACCAGCTTTAGGTATCATTGAATCAAATTGGTCTGCCTAAATCAATTAATAATTTAAACCAGACCTGAGTTTGATTGATCAAGTTGGTAGGGTTCTATTTTCGGTAAATCGAATCATAATTTAATTAAATATATATTTATTAATTAATAATACATTCATATATGTATTTAATTAATTAATAAAAATATTTAATTAAATATACTTACTATTCGTGAAAGAAAAAAAATATGTGCATGCCTTTTTTTTTCTTACACGTTTTATATATATATATAATCGATTCAATTTGTAATTGAATCGATTCAACAAAGTTGCATGCCGCACTGTGCTTCGTCAAATTCAAGCACTGTTCATTCCGTTTTCATTCGATCTTTAATCGATTCAGATTTTGAAATGAATCGATTCAAATATCAAAAATATTACTGTGCATGATTTTTAATCGATTGACGAATCGATTCAATAAAGCACTGTGCCGTCAATTGAATCGATTCAATTCCTTATTCAATCGATTCAAATATTTGAATCGATTGAACAATCGATTCAAACAAAAAATACACACTGTTAGCGATTTTTGAATCGATTGAAACGAAATTTCAATCGATTCAATTCACTGTTCATTTTCTTCTTCGCAACAGAAGAAGGAAAAACACGAGTTTTTCGGCGTCGTTTTTCATGCTTTCAAAACTATACATGCTCTGATACCATTGTTGGTAGTTTTGAGAGCATGAAAACTAAAACGAAGTAATTAAAATAATAATGCGGAAACCATAAACACTCACATTGATCTCCCGAAGAACCGCAATCAAAGACGCAGGTTGATGAAGTCGCCGATGAACCGCCGGAGACGTCGCTGCTGCTGTCGCCGAGAAGATCACCACACGGAACCTTCTCGGACTCTTCCACAAACCAAATCCCGCTCTGGATGTTCTTCCTTTGCTCGACCAAATCACCTCACAGCTCTCTTCTCTGAACACCTTCGCATCAACCTCTACCACCTCCTGATTGCCTTGGATGCCTCTTATAAGAAGGCTGAGGAAGACGAAGGGGAAAGGACGCCCCTTCGTCTCCTTGGCGTTTCCAGCAAACTGCCGTTTGCGGCAGCGAAAGGGATGAACCCTTTCATCTGCCGAGTATAACGCCCAACAGCTAGGGGCCGACGACCCTTGCTTAGCATCCTTTGTGGGCAGCGGCTTGGAAAAGAAGAAGAAGAGGAGAAGGTGCCTTATCCTAGAGCTTCTCTTGGTCGTCGGCGGTTTGAAAACAACGAAGGGAAGGATGTTTGTTATCTTGGTAGATTGTCACTCACACGACGTCCAAGAAGAGTAGAGGAATACAACAGAAGATCAAGAAGTCTTTAGATATAAAGGAAAGGTACAACTAATTTTTTTGATTCCACCGCGTAATTAGTTTAGTTTTCTTTGTATCGATTTTGAATACCAACAAAAGAGGCCAGCGATCTTGTACTTTGATCAAGGTGTGCTTTGATCCGTCAAGAACTTGCTTGATTGATCAAACACATGTCTGATCGAACATGCGGGTTGCTAGGAAAAGTTCTGTACTTGTACAATTTTTGTACAGGAAAATTGAAACAGAATGGAATTCCAACGCATTCAAAGAGGGTATATTCAATCTTGAAAAAGCATAGGTGGTCATGATCTCACGTGATATTTATCTCCGAACAAAAATCTAAAATACCTAATTAAATTGCATACTTATCCATAAAAAACTTTTTTAACTTTTTACACTTTTGATTTGGTTGGGCTAAAAAGGGGATAACGTCTTATTTTATAATTTTTAAAAAAATTTTAATAATATAATTTTAAATCCAATAATATTATAATAATTTTAAATATTTTTTATTTATAAATTTGATATGAATTATCATGAAATATTAGTCAATTATTTAATTTGGTCAAACTATTAAATATTGAATTGAAAGAGTAAAAAAAATTATAGTAATTTGAGAAAAAATAAAATATATTATATTTTTCAAGTCCCTGCTATCTCTGAACAAAATTAGCAATATAGAAAGATCCAAAACGAAGATATAAGCTTCCTGAAATCTTTTCGTAGAAAGTGTAATCTACCAAGGAAGATCCCAGAGATGCCTCGATCTTCTCTTTGTTTATGGTTGGAAACAAGGTTTTTTGTAGATGAGAAAAGAGATGTCTGAGTTCACAGACATCATCTCCATGGACGATGAATGAAAGAGGAGGACAAGTTGTGGGTTGATCAGTAAATTGAGGAGCGGGAAGGGAAAGAACTTATTCGTAATTTTAAAATAATTTGAAATCTATAGCAATTCCAAAGGTGAGGAGAAAACTTTTTATTTTATATTTAAAGTTGTACCATATATTTTGAAGAGGTTTTATTGGTTAAAATTTGTATCCAAAAAATTCTAAAAGAATCCATGAAAATGAAATTTTGGATACCAAAAGATTTTAATAGAATTTAAAAAGTCAAGTTTGAATACCACATGATTTTTTAAAACTCTATAAAAATTCAATTTAGATATCATTATATTTATATAGAATTTATAAAAATATATATTGAATATAACTATACTTTTAAAATCCATAAAAATTATTTAAATTAATTAAAAATCCAATATTAAATACATTCCTAATACTTAAAAACATCAAACTTTCAAAATTTACTCATATCATCCTTCCTTTGATCATTCTTGGGCGATAGCGATATACCTTTCGCGAAGGGCATCCTTCCTTTGATCATTCCTGGGCGATAGCGATATACCTTGCTGGGGGGGCGAAGGGCACATTTTCCTTTTCGTATCTGGTGTACCTTTCCACGATCCGGGCCTGCGGAACGAATCCATAAAAAGGAAAAGATAATGGAGACACTACAAGCAACTCCTATTCCATTCCCAGGCGCGCATTATTTCAGGGCGATCGATCTCCCTGTAGACGGCGGTCGTGGCGCAGATCAGCTCAGCTCAGCTATGAGAGCGCTTCTGTGCTTTCAAGCTGCCGTGCCCTCCGTGCTTTGCGCTTCCAAAGCAAACACCGGCACCGGCTTCGGTTTGCTTGGCCGCTGCCGCAGTCTCAGCTTTCCCCGATCGACCGGCCCCTTCATCCCGGCGCCATTGTGCAGCTTCTCCGGGAAACCGCCGACTCCTCCTACTTCGCCAACTCCGCCTTCGGAGGACTCCGGCAGCCATCAGGATGAGCAGGGAAGGGATCCTGTTGATGAACAGGTAATTTTTTTTTGAAACCTCTTTTCTCCTCCCTTTTTCAGAAAACTAAGTAGAAACACCATCCCTTTAATAAAATTTGTACCTTTGGTGGTAAGATTCACATTGCCACACACAATATAATCTTCTATTTTCAGTAAAAGAGGATCCTCTATATTGTCGGTAAAATATATGATTTTCATTTTGAATGCAGAACCAAAACTCTAGGGCTTGAACTACTGTCTCTGTTTTTCCTTTTTCAAATTTGAATATTAACTTCTATTCTAGGAATGAGAATTTAGAAGGAAAAAAATGGCATAACAATTTGAGTTTCTCCTTTCGACCTAGTATTTGGTAATGAGGGAGAAACTCCACTGCACCTACATCTCCTATGTCAATCAAGTGTAATTCTTCCTTCACTATCTCCTTTAGATGGTTGAAGTTCATCTTTTGCTCAAGTGTTTTAGCGATAAGGAAAAAACAATGTTGCACTCGCATCCTCCTTACAAACCCCACCCATGGCAAAGAAACTCCATCATGGCTTGTCCTAAACCCATACAAAGAAGGAGAATTGCATTAGGATACCATCCAACGTTAAAACATAGGCAAATGCTATGTATGGATTCATCAAACTTGCATCCTCCTTACCTTATATTTTGGGAGATGGACAACATATCTATATATGTTTCTCACCCTCTTCGACCCTCCAGGCTTTGCCATCTTCCATGTCCAAATAGTTGCTCTAGAAGATTCCATGATAGCCTCCTTGAATGAAAGGTTTGAGGCTTTCTCTCTGTCAAGCTTTCTTCCATTTGGCCTTCTTGACAATTGACGTCCACCTCTATAGAAGATTTTGCTCCATCATGCTTTGCCACCTCAAAAGGTCTCTCCATTATTGATGAAGATAAGAACTTGGAAAGATTGTGTGAGTTCTAAAAGAGGAACACGAAATGAAAAAGATGAAAAATTTCCTAATCAGTGTATAAAAATTAAGACATAGGACAGAACACAACATGTTTATTCTTTTAAAAACTTAGGTAACCATTACAATATTAAAAATATTTTAACATAATATTAATCACTCCCATTCTTTCATAGGGAGAAATAAATAGAAAACTGCAATTCTGGTTGGTGAGTTTACTATTTATGCTTTCCGTGTGGACATAGGAGCTTGACAAACCAACAATGTCTCAAATTCTAAAGATAGTAAATTATCATTAAGTGGTTTTGGAGAGTAAACAAAACTTCTCATTCACTCAAATAAGTTTGTATAAAATTCTTCATACCAATAGATTTGATACATAAAAAATGATACAAAATACCAAACGATTTATGATTTTTTTGCCAATAATATTACATGATACTGATAGCAAAAAATTTAGCATTAGTTAATAGTACTTTGCGTCATACATGAGGATTTGTCAATCCATCCTTATATCATGTGACATGTTTATCACATATTGCATTGTCATCTCTCTTTTTTTATCTATTTCAATTGTACAAATTAATTAAGATATATTTCAATTTTGCACAATAAGTAACTCATACTCTGCTTATCTCTAGCTCCAGGATTTAGAAATCAGCATCAAAGAGTACAATGCCTTATTAGCTCTAGTCCAAAAACACTTGGATCAGGTAACTACATACACTCATGCACTTCTGAATTGACTTTGTCATTTTGGTATAAAATCACATAAAATAATAAAGTTTATTGAAAACATTGATTAATTTTATTGAAAACAATTAGACATGGACATTTATTAAAGTTTTGCTTAATTTGATGAACTAGCTGATTCATATATGTTTTCTTATTTGTATCATGGTGTCACTTTCAGATCTAATTTTTACAATTTGTATTGCACAACATGTTAGATTTGGAATTTTTGTGATCTCATTTCCAATGTTTCTACATCTAATTTATATAATTTCTATAGCACAAGATTGTCATATTTAGAAGTAAATTAGTAATAAATGCATATGATATAATAAAAACTTGACTACTGGGCTCATAATTTTAGATATAATTATATATATATAGCCAAAAATTTAGCATTAGTTAATAGTTCTTTGTATCATACATGAGGATTTGTCAATCCATCCTTATATCATGTGACATGTTTATCATTTATATATATAATAATAATGAATATCAGTTATCGAAAATATATAGCACATATTGCATTGTCATCTCTCTCTTTTTATCTATTTCAATTGTACAAATTAACTATGATATATTTCAATTTTGCACAGTAAGTAACTCATACTCTGCTTTTGTCTAGCTCCATGATTTAGAAATCAGCATCAAAGAGCACAATGCCTTATTAGTTCTAGCCCAAAAACACTTGGATCAGGTAACTACTTACACTCATGCACTTCTTAATTGACTTTGTCATTTTGGTATAAAATTACATAAATAATAAAGTTTATTGAAAACATTGATTAATTTTATTGAAAACATTTAGACATTGACATTTATTAAAGTTTGCTTAATTTGATGAACTAGCTAATTCGTATATGTTTTCTTATTTGTATCATGTTGTCACTTTCAGATCTATTTTTTACAATTTGTACTCCAAAACATGTTAGATTTGGAATTTTTGTGATCTTATTTCCAATGTTTCTACATCTAATTTATATAATTTCTATAGCACAAGATTGTCATATTTAGAAGTAAATTAGTAATAAATGCATATGATATAATAAAAACTTGACTACTGGGCTCATAATTTTACATATAATTATATAATTTTTTTTAGTTAAGTGGAAGTGTTATGATCTAGGGCTTTAGAGGCCAAACAAGAAACTTTATATCGGCTATATTTTGACTAAGTGCACTATCCTTTGAACCAACTGACTCTGTCTTAATCCCCTCATGAACAAAAACCAAACAATTTAACTTTTTTTTTTTGGAGAAAAAGAGCTTCAGAAGGTGGCTAGTGATCAAGTTTTCTGCTCCAATCTTGGTCAGTGCTTGATAGACTGACTTGATGCTGGATTTACCTTTTGGGCTCTAAATCCACCATATTTCATCAACCATGTTCCCTAAAGCAATGAGAGTGCTTCTCATCTTATTGTTTAACACCTCCATATCAAATTCTGAATGCTTGAATTTGTGTTTATGATTGTCCAACACCCATTCCAATTTGTTGAAAGTTGAGTTCAGAGAACCTAATTTCTTTGTTGATACATACTTTGAATGCTTCTGTCTCATTGCACAGTGATGGGAAGGATGACCATTGTCCAGCCATAGGTGTGTCCTACTTCTGTCCTTGGGTTTGATATAGATGCTCATTGCCATGAAGTCTCTAATTGTAGGACAAGTTGTTCATCCAAACCCTTAAATAGTGCCAGTGCTTGATTTGTGTGATTTGGATGATCTCTGGCCAACCTAATTCTTATATCCTGTTGATCATTTTCGACCACCATGTTCTAAGTAGAGCCTAATCTTGATTTCTTCGGTTAATAATTCCCAATCCTCCACAGTGCAATGGCCTGATACATCTGTGCCAAGCCACTAGATGGCATTCAGGTGATGGCCCATCTGTGTCCTTCCCACAGGGAAGCTCATCTGAATTGGGAAGAGAATACACACTTGATATGTGTCTTGTTGGCTAAGTACACCATTTATCAGTGTAAAGCCCTACTACCACCTTTGGCGAAAACATTTTTTCCCATGCTTTAGCCGCTCAGTGACTTTGTTGATTTAAACTCTCCAAAAAATCTTGTCTGGTCCTTTGATGCCAAGTTGGTACCCCAAGTATCTGATAGGCAGCCTAGAATTAGTGACAGCACCTGAAGAGCTTTTTAAACATTGTTTCCGATATATGTTAATGAGCTTTTACTAGTACTCAATTCGAGCATGTAAGAATGATCATTAGCAGTGAAATTGGAAGATTTTTTTTTCCCAAATCTGAGTGCACTCGTACAATTCAAAATTCATTTCTGTAGCTCCATGTGAGAATCCTATGAAGAAGATCTGAAAAATGTTGAAATGCAAGCGAGATAATGGATCACATTGCCTCAAGCTCTTGTATTTCTGATCCAAGGTTGAGAAGCTCCATTTACTAGGACTGTGAGTTGTAGTTGCAATTTCTTCAATCTGCTTGATCCACCCTAGTGGAAACCCATGTAGCTCATGGATTAGATCAATGCTTCCCAGTTCGCATTGTCAAAAGCTTTTTCATAATTTTATTGTTATTGGTGCAAGCGTAGCACCACTTAAACATCTCAGTGGTTGCCACAAAAGCAATATTTGGCACCTTTGTTTTTTTTCCATGAAAAACCTATACTCACTTATCATTGAGCATAATTTTATTGTGATTGGTGCAAGCGTAGCACCACTTAAACATCTCGGTGGTTGCCACAAAAGCAATATTTGGCACCTTTGTTTTTTTTTTCCATGAAAAACCTATACTCACTTATCATTGAGCTGATGTATCTTTGCAGCCTTTTGCCTAGAACTCTAAAACTCAGTTTAATGCTAACGGTTTCAAGAGCAATTAGCTTGAAATAGGTCGTTAGTTGGGCTTTTTTAGGGATCAAGATGATGCAAGCTACCTTCATAGAAACTCTGAAATAATTGTCATGCATCTTGTCTGATGATGGCCCAACTACTGCATAGGAACTCAGCTCATATAGTCCTAGCTAGATTCTCTTGACTATTTGGGAAAATGGGTTTCAATCTTGTGACGAAAGACATGCATTGTTCTTAAAACAATTAATAGCTCCAGTGTCCAGATACTTATAGTTCATGAGTTCCATGCAGAAAGACTATGAGAAAGCTGAAGCTATCCGAGGCAGGATTCAGAATCGCGAAGAACATGGTAAAATGAACTCGAAGCCGCTTCTTCTGGAGGTCAGTTTTTCTCCATGATGAGCTCTTTCTACAAGATGAGATTTCATTAGTTTGCTTAGGACATTACTGATGCCAAGCTCAACTGCACATATATAACTTATGTGAATCATGTATTGTTATGCGTTTGTTACCATGGTATCCAGGCTGTTATTAACTTCACATTGGCAGTGGAGAAGTTGCGAGAAGGAGAAAATAAAAAGAGTGGCGAGTTAAAAACATTGATTGAGAGTGGCAAAAATTTGTGGGGAGCTTACAAGAAATGGAATGAGGACGTCGGACTTCAAGCACCAGAAGTGGAGGAGTGAATAGGACATAGATCTTTATGACTTTTGTTCCACAAATGGTAATCATAGTCTTGCCTAGTCAAGCATAATTCGTTCTCACCCAAACTCAAATCATGTTTCTTATTCTTATCTTGTTATGTCAATTGCGTACTGAAAGGTAGGTGGGGTTGCGATGCAAATGATAGTTTGATTAAAGCTAAAGATACTTTGAATACAATTTCAGAATGTGTTAGTCAATATTTTAAACACATCCACGCATGAGCAAGCATGATAAGGATGTAGATGGAGAGACAAAAATAAATAGTTTGATTACCAATTTAGAATGTGTTAACTTAGTCAATATTTTAATGGCATTCCTAGGAGAAAGTTGAGTTTTCATTGTGAGCTTGTTATGTTGAGGATGGCTTGGTGGCACGAGTGGTTGGATAGGAAGCTTAGGGCATTCACAACGGAGGTTTTTTCTGGTTTTTTTTATTTTTCTCTTTCCTACATGTCATCACAAATTAAGAAGTTGGGTTCGATTTTTTGAACCCAGCTTCTTAATCTCTCTCTTCAATTTTGGTAGGGGTAGCACAAAAAGTCAAAAACCTTCCTCACCATTGGAAATGCCCTTAGTAAAGGTTCTTGGACATTTTGCTTTTTAAGGCGATATTGTCTTACCGGTGTATTGGTATTCATCTCCTAAGATGTAATAACCTTCATAGTCCAAATTCGAAGACTTAATGCTAAACCTCCTTTAGGAATTAGAGAAGAGAAGATATAACAAAATCTTCCTTTTTGATGTTTAATGAGTTCCACAAAATCTCTTATTAGACTTTGTTAGGCTATGCACAGTGATGGACGCAGTGGGGAGGCTTCAGCCTCCCCTAACCTGGCCGCTGCCCACAGCCCAATAGTAAGAATTGTGGGTGATGCTTCAGCCCACAGGCACATGCGCACAATTCATTCTCCGGCAGCGAAGCTGTCGAAGAAGAAGGTTTTTTTTTTTTTGGTTACACAACGCTGTTTTGTTTAATTTTACTTGAACATTTTTTTTAAAAAAAAAAAATCAATCAGCCAACAAAATTGAGCCAAGTTGTCTAAGTCAAACAAATAAAAAAGAAAATCCTTTACTTAATCGTGGGTTTCTCCAGCCAAATGACTCATTCCTCTTATTTTTTCCGAATTCTCTACTTCTTCCTCATGTTTTCTTCCTAAAGGCTGAAATCCTAACCACCCCGAATCTCCAACCTCCACCTCCATCTCTATCCTCCAGGTGAAGGTTGCGCCTCCATCTCCAACCTCTGGGCGAAGGCTGCGGCAACAAACTCCAAGCAGACTTCAATACCTTCATAGGTGCCATTTGGATAAGGTTATATTTGTGTTTAAATTTTTTGAATATTTAATTTTTTTATATATTTACATAATTACATTTGTAGTTTACTAAATTAATTTGTGTGTTTAAATAGCAAGGATTTTAGGTTTATGATTATTATTTATTAAAATTATTTTTTTTATTTAAATTAAAATTAGGATTTTTAGAATTTGAATTAGAGAAATTGTGTGTGAATTTACATTATAAATTTTAGTAATTTTACATATTAAAATAGAAAATTTTAAATTTACAAGTTATAACTCTAATTATTCACTTTGTTTTATTCAAAATTTGAAGTTAATTGTGAATTATAATTAAATTACACAATACATATGGATTTATTTTTAGTTATTTATTTATGTAGGATATGGAGAGGCTTTTTAAATGAATTCATAGTTTTGGCTTCTCTAATAAGTCTAATGTTATTGAATAAGTGAAAAATTAATCTCGTGTAAAATTAAATTTGGATGTTATTGTTAGTGATTCGGGATTACGAAAACTAATTGAAGAATTTGATATTGCTATTCGAAATCAAGATAAAAAGAGTACACGCTCCGAGGGCCTTCTCAATCAAATGACCATGTGTATCCGAAAATAACTATTGGTAATCAAGAAAGGAGTTTTTAAGAAACTTGGTATAAAAAATATAGATGGCTAGAGTATAGTATATCAAAAAATATGACATTTTATTTTTGGTGTTATCTTTTCAAACCATTAAATAAAGAAAATGTAAATATTATCTTTATAAAATATGGATACAATAATTGAAAAAAGATATTTGAAAGATTCAATCATCATACGAGGATTATGAATAATTGTCACAATGAAACTAAAATACAATTGGAGTCTTTTCAAAGATAGATCCGCTACCTTAGCGGCCCCCCTAGTGTCGGCCCCACAGATATGGAGGGAGGTTCATGCAGGTACACAGTCAATAGGCGCATGGCGGAGTAAATCCCAAGTCATAAGTTCCTGAGAATCGACCCCTGGCCATTACGCCAGAGATACCATGCGCCCATCGTCTGCGCTACGCCCTGGGGGCCAATTGGAGTCTTTTCAAGATCAAAGGCACAGTGTAGGAAATATTTTACAAGCACATGGTCGCAGTATAAAAATTGATTATTGAACCCGTTTAACAACAATGTTGGATGTGACACGCTTTCTATTGAAGCAAGGATTATCTTTTCGAGGAATTAACACGTGCTTGAATGGTATAATCAACAAAATGAAGAGGTTTCCAAAGTTAAAGCAAAATGCTCTTACAAATAATTAATTGACTTCTCTAAAAATTCAAAAGGATTTAACATGTTATTGTGCCTCAAAGATCACACTTGTTATAATCAATGATATTGGAGATAAATTCTTTTCTTTGATGGTTGATGAGGTTTGAGATAGTTCAATAAAAAAAAAAGAAGCATATGTGAGTTGTTTTAAGGTATGTGAATAAAGAAGGATGTGTGATTGAACGATTTCTTACTGTTGTGCATATGTCTAACACTAGTTCTCATTTTTGAAATGGGGTATTGATATTTTATTTGTGCAACATGGTTTATCTAGATTGAGAGACCAAGGATATGATGAGACTTCAAATATGTGTGGAGTTCAATGGGTTGAATTCTTTGATACTAAAAAAAAAAATCTATTTGCAATGTTTGTTCACTGTCTCTCACCGGCTCCAAGTAGTTATTGATGTTGCCAATGACAACTTTATTGTGATTGGATTTTTTGGATATGTCACCATGATTGTAAATATATCTGGAACATCTTGTAAGAGAAGAGATCAATTTAAACATATTCAACATGATAAGATAATTGCTGAATTGGAAAGTAAAGAAATCACTAGTGGAAAAGAAAAAAAAATTAAGAAACTAGTTTAGCAAGACTTGGGAATACTCGTTGGGGATCACACTACTTAACATTACTTTATCTATGCTACTACAAAAAAAAATAAAAATGTGACAAATTTGTCAACGAATTTAAAAAAAAATCGTTGCAAAAATATTTTGTGACAAAATCTGCGATGAATATTTTTCGTCGCAAAAAACTCATCTATAAATATTTGCGACGAAAATAAAATTCATCCTAAATTCGTTGCAAATATTGTAAAATTTAAAAGTGGATTTTGCAACGATTTTTATATTTGTTGCTGATTTAGTGACGAAAATAAGAATTCATCGCAAACTTTGCGACAAATTCTTATTTTCGTCACAAAGTTATTTGGAAGATAAAAAAATTTAGAAATCAAATCTGCAACAACGTTTGATTTTTGCGACGAACTTTTAGATTCGTCGCAGAATCGGCGACAAATATCTAGATTCGTACCCGATTCTGTGACAAATTCTCGAATTTGTCGTAGATTTTTGCAACGAATCTGGAAATTTGTTGCAAAAATCTGCGACGAATCTGAAAATTCGTTGCAGAATCTATATTATTTTTTCGGTTATTATTATATTTTTGTGATAAAAATAATTTGTTGCAAAATTCGTCATAAAATCTATAGTATATTTTTCAGTTATTATTATAGTTTTACGATGAAAATAATTTGTTAAAAAATTCGTCACAAAATCTATAATATTTTTTCGGTTATTATTATAGTTTTGAGATGAAAATTATTTGTTGCAAAATTCCTCGCAGAATGTGGCGAATATGAAAAATTCATCGCAGATTGTGCAATAATTATGAAAAATTTGTCGCAGATTATGTGACGAATATGAAAATTCGTCGTAGATTCTGCGACGAATATGAAACTTCATCGCAAAATCTTGTAATATCTTTTAGTAGATTAGGATAGTTTTGCAATGAGAAAATGTTTGTCGCAAAATTTATCTCAAAACTACAACAAAAAAATGTTCATAGCAAAATTTACAATAAAAAAACTACTATATATGAACACAAAAAATAATTTTTACTTACTCCGACATTGATTTTCATTGTGTCTGACCAATACTGCTTCAAAACAATTAATAGTATTAACAAAAAAAAAACGTTTACAATCAAATAATTAATGTTCAAAAATACTAATTATGAGATAAATAAAATTCATTCAAGAAGATTCATCACCAAGATCGTCACCATCATTACCATCGGCACCAATATCACCAAAATCAGAAGGAGCGGAATTTAACTGAAGATGTCTCATAATTAAATCTTATTGTTGGTGCATAGACAACACTAATGAACAATACATTCTGCGTTTTGTCTATTTCTAACTTCTTTCATTCTGCATTTTGCCTGTTTTCAATAAATTACATTAATATTCAATAAATTACATTAATAAAAACACAGAGACAACACATTAATGAACAATATGTATCAAGCACACATACAAACAAAAATAAATAACATGAAATTGTGTACTAATGCTATCATTATTAATTAAAACCAGGGGTGTAGGTATACCAAACATAGGTCGACAAAGACCTTGAGTATCTCTCAAACATGTTTAATATACATCTGCTGAAATAATATACACAGTCAATTATATGGGTCGAAAAACACAAATAAACTCCCTATAAACAAGATTATAAAGTTGGTTCAAGCAATAAGCCCCGGCCATCTTGGCCAGGCAAGGGCAGCAAGGGTCGTGTAAGGGTTGGCCAAGGGCAGCAAGGGCCAGCCGCAGCCAGACAGGGCAGGCTGGGGCCGGACAGGGTTAGCCTCTATGTGCCAGGGCCAGCCGCTGGCGGTCAGGGCTAACCGCGGCCAACCAAGGTTCACCGCAAGTAATATAATGAGATCGATCAGCACAGTTGACTTTGATGTTTTAGAGAAATCTCATCCACTGAGTGAACCTTTTCACTTCCTAGAACCAATATAAAGTCAACTATGTTCATCTATCTCTGCACAGTCTACTTAAGGTTATGAGTAGGCTTATCTGAAACTTTGAAATGAGGCCTTGAAGAGATTGCCAAAGATGAAGTTGACACTGCCAACCATTTCAGGAGGCTTTGGTGGAACCTCAAGCTTCTGTTTCACCCTCAGCACCGTGTCTCCAAGTTGACCTTTTATCAAATCAATTGTCTTCTGATCGATTGGGTCGCCGGACATTTCTGAAAGATAGAAGGTATCGTTTCCAGATATTGAGATCTCTGCTCTCCTAATAGTTAAGCCGTTCTCACGGAATATCCTTGTAATCTCTGAGAGAAAACAACCTCTGTCCTCTGTAAAATTAAATTAGGAGATTAACACATAATTTTTTTTTTCATCTAATCCATTTTCTATTAAAAGGATAAACATATTATTCACCAATAAAATCAATGCTCTCCTTATTTTATATTTATAACAGAGCAAAAAAAATATATAAAAAAAGCCTCCCAAATTATATAAATACACCTATATAAAAAAAAACACTCATAAAATATTTTTACTCAGAGAGTACCGTACCCCATATTCCAACATTATTATTAGAACGATTAGACAGACTCACCTGCCGTGATGAGGTGGACTGACCCATGGAGGCTGACCATTTGGCAGGCCGAGTAGACTCGTCATCTTAGCGGATTGAAAAATCTCCAATTCAACCCAACTCAAGATGGGTTACGAGTTAGGCAAGTCACCATCAAAAAATAAAATAAAATAAAATAAAAAAAATCCACAACAAGCTTGGATTGACCCTCAGATTGCTCATCCAGTGAAGAGAAAATGTTCATAAAGCAAAATAGATATAACACCTATTACTCAAGAAAACCACTCTAAGCAAATTAAGAAAACTTACCATAAAGATGGTCATAAACCAATCTAGATACCCCAATTGCATCAATGCACTCTAAAAAAGCAGCAAGCGTGCTATAACTCTAATGAACATGAGAGAAGTGCCAAGGGACCTCAATGATGATTCAAAGTGCATGAGCTACTACTTTAGCATTTCATCACCCCACGGGCTAACCCAAGCTCGTTGCGGGTCGACTAGCGTAGCCGCTAACCCAAGTGGGTCGGCCCGCCTGAACCTGTCTCTAAATGGGTTGATAAAATTTCAACCTAATTCATTTAAATTATTTGGTGAGACGAACTAATCTAACTGGTCCAATTCAAATTGACGACTTTAATTGTTATAGCAACGGTTGAGTAGCTATTATAATATTTATAGGGATTAGAACTTATCTTCAACTTAGATTAAAGTTAAATAGACATTTTTTTTTTATGTTGTAGCAATTATATAATTATAGCTAAATTCTAAATCATAAAATCTACCTAAATCTTATTATATCAAAATATTCTTTATTCATTTGGTCAAAATTATTTAACTTCATTAAAATCAATTTAAATTAACAAAAGTCATTCTAAAAAAATATAGAAACTACTACGTAGTTGTTACTACACTACAAAAATATTGTATTAGATGTTATATATTATAGTAACTACATTATATTTTGCAGAAGGTCATATGTTGATCTTATGCACCCTACATGATCAGCCCTATAATAATTCACAAAGAGCTAAATTAGGAAATTAAATAGATCATCACATGGAAAGGTATTTCTTAAGATTTCATCGAGAATCGACCCTTGCTTCATTCTGCAACTCTATCATGTGATAATCAACTCAACCAAATCCTAGGGGCAATAGAAACTGTATTATATATAGTATAGCAAAAGATAATTATACTCATCTCAGACACCTCTCACAGCTTGTCTCCAGGTTATATAAAAGGAGATAAATCACAGGTTAGATTATAACCGACTGCCAAAGAATTAGTAGTGCAAGGAGAATAGCAATTACATTATACGTGGCAAAAGGCGAAGGAATAGCAATTACATTATAATATGACAAAATACGATTTGCTTGTTCCTAGCGCCCCTAGCGCCTCCGTCAATACGCCTCTAGGCTAACACAGAGGAAGTAAATCATGGGTGACTACTAGTCATTAATGCAGTGATCAAGACATGGGGGAAGACATGGTCGGATATACAGAGTTTCGACCTCATAACCTAATATGGCAATATCTCATACCTTAATTATCGCACCGCCTCAAGGGAACTAATAGTCATTACATTATAACAACTAGTCATAGTTGTCATAATATTACTAAAAATAGCCTCCAGGGCGTAGCGCAGACGATGAGTGCATGGTATCTCTGACGTAATGGTCAGGGGTCAATTCTCAGGAACTGACAACTTGGGGTTTACCCCGTCATGTACCTATGGCTTGTGTACCTGCATCTCCCTGCATATCCGTGAGGTTGACATTAAGGGACCGTTAAAATAACGGATCTATCTTTATAATATTACTAAAAATAAGAAAAGTATGGTAGGAGTTATACTAATTATTCGGTAGTTACTGCACATCTATAAAAAGTTACAATAACGACTGAAATAAAATGGTATTATGAAAAAAAAGAATATCTTATAAGGCGTCCTATAAAAGAGATATTTATGTATTTGGTGTTTCTTTTTATTTGAGATGCTGGTTGAACCATAAGTCGGAGGCCTCTTGGCCTCCCTCAGATTTGACCCTAGTGGTTTCTGTGACTCAAACAAGTAACAACTTTATTATTGCTTTAGAACTTCCCTTCATCCTCGATTACATTTGACAATTAATTTCGTAGAACTTGTTTTTCATCTGCAGTTCCTACAATTATGATGGATTTGTATAATTTTTTTTAAATGAAGCGTATAATCATGTGATACTGAGTTTCTAGACCATCCGCTACGAATACTTATCGATTTATCCTGATAATCGATAAAAAATTTTCATAGGATTAAACCAGTTGTTATAAATTTGGTGTTATCTGATTTAATATTTTTTTCATAGAACTCGTTCTCTTAGTGGTAAAGTGTTAGCAGATTAACCAAGTATAAATGGTTCAAATCTTAACTATGTTGTATAGTAAGATATTTTCCTTTAGTTTGAAGAAAAAATTTGGGACGTTTGTTGTAATGAAACATCCAAGACTTGATTATTCGGAGAAGAGCCACTGCCAGATCTGCGAACAGTTCACCTCTAGAATTAAAAAATCTTTGGTAAATCACTGAACTATTTAATTTAAGTTTCATATTATCCAAATTACCTAGATAATTTCAAAAAACTCAAATTATATATCTAATACCTATTTTTACTTTGATTTTGCTCACTGAATCGATTACTATAGTATAGCAATCAATTCAATATGTTTGTGTGATAATTTTTTTTTTTTAAAATGATTAAAAAGTTTTCTACGATCAAAAATTCACTGTTCTTAATACGGTATATCAAATTAATATTTGAAAGTATGAATATAATCAAGAGAACTAGACGAACACATATGATCTTGTTTCATGTCATTCCGAGCTATTGAAATCTATCATCCAATTTTAACCAAAACATCAATTTCTATACCCTTAAATATTATTTTCATATGTCATATTACGGGTAATAATTTTTCAAATAGGAATATGTCCAAAAAAAATTGATTCATATTCAAAAATTTAATGCTCTCAATATGATATATTAAATTGATATTTGAAAGTGTATATATATAATCAGGAGAAATAGATAAATATATAAAATCTGATTATATATTATTTTGATCTCTCTATATCTATATGTCATCGAACATCAATTCTATACACTTTATTAAAAAACGATGAATTTATAATCATGGAAGAATTTTTATTTTTTATTTTTAAATATTAATAAATTGCTAGGTAACAATTGATTAAAAATCTTTTCTTTTGCACGTATACTGGTAACCAAGCAATCAATTCGACGGGCGAAAGTAGCTGAGGGATAAAATTGGTATCAACACATGATTTAGTTATTTTCAAAGTTACCTATGTGATTTTAATAATACGAAATTTAAATTACATGGTTAAAAATCTTAGAACATTCGGTCCTTGGTATATGATTCAGTCTGAAGACTAGACAAATGATGCACTGGCTCTATTGGATAGTTTGTTAATCGGTGAAAGACTTCAACAGTTGAGAACTAAACTTTCCTTCGATCCTGTACACAATCCGTCGATCCCACAAAATGTTAATGACCAAAGATTAGGAAAGGGATCCCTGGTAAGATTCTATGATGTTCAAGTCAGTACAATTTCTGTCAGGTGTAGGAAGAACCATAGAGGATGCAAACGTAAGGTTTATGATGTCAATTGCGTATCTTGCCAACGGAAAGAATCCCCTTTATACACCAACTCTCACAACCTCCGTGATCGTGAGGTGGTCCCTTGCGTCGGAGTTTGTTAGGTGATGGAAAAAGTACAGTCTAGGTGATCTGTAATGATAGTCCTAGGAATTTTTTTCTACTCACAGATGTACCTCTTTGGTCGCTTTTGGCTTAGGCTTTTGGTGAAGTTGTTGGCGTATGCTGTTATAACAGAACAATTAGTGAGGAAATCCTCAAGAAATATTCCCTGACAACTCTGACATGCTGTTAGAATGTTGTTTGCTGCTTGCCTACTAAATATACTTCGGTCGGTCCTTAAGTCGACCGTTTGATTGGAATGTCTTTTATTGAATATATTTCGGCCGATCTCTCATTTGGTTGGGCATTTATAGCAAGTCTTATGAAATGGAGCACCTTTAACCTGTATCGGTATCAATCTGCTCTATCGTGTGCTAAATATTGTAAAGATCTATTCGAAGACTAATATGGTACCCATAGCATGCCAGAGATCTATTCAAGGAACCATATGATAAATATGTATGTTAAAGTCTTTATTTTTAGGGACTATATGACATCAGGTAATTTTAAACCCGGCCGAGCTCTGCCTAGCTGGTTATATATATGTAGAGTCTCCTAAGGGTAAGTGTCTTTAAGCCCGTTCGGTCTTTGCCCGGCCGAGAGTGCACAGAGAGTCTTATGTTCGAACGACCTTTATCGACCGATTGTATATTAAGAGCTTTACTAGGCTAAGGGCGCTACGCCCGGCCTTTGCCTGGCTAGACGTACACAGTAAGTCTTATGTTCGACCAATCTTTATCCGACCAATCGTATATTAAAAGCTTTACGAGGCTAAGGGCGCTACACTCGACCGGCCTTTTCCTAGCCAACATTTACCCCACCCTAGTGTGTATTGAGAACTTTTTTTTTATGAGACTAAGTGTGTTAGGGTTGATTTGTAGTTAGAGGGGGGAGGGGGTGAATAGCTCGTCGCGCTTCGTTTGCTTGTTTCGGTGTTGTTGATGTGCAGCGGAAAGACTCGAAACAAGACTCACAATGCTAACAAGTAGATTTACTTGGTATCCACCTCAAGAAAAGGTGACTAATCCAAGGATCCACACATAACACACTCTCCACAATGAAAAACACTCCTTCTCGGTAACTACCGAAGGCGGAGAAGCCTTTACAATCTCTCAATACAACAAGAAGAAATGAAGAAGCAAATATAAAGAAAATCTTACAAGATTTTACACAAATGAAACCCTAACTAGCTTCTTCTTCTTGTGTGGAACACCTCTTGATCTTGAAAGTGAAGCAACACTTTGCTCCAAGAAGCTTCAAGAACTGGCGAGAACCTGTGAGAAAAGATCGCAAGAAGTGGAGAGGAAGAGGTATGTAGTCACTGTGAGGAAGACGACTTTAAACTCGACGCTTCCTTCGCAACAGTCACATCCCAATCGATTAGGGAGGCTTGAATCTATCGGTCGATCGATTCAGAGTGCCTCTGTGCTCTGCTGGAGAAGGCCTGAATCGATCGCCTGATTGATTCAGCCTTCATCGCATCGCGCGCGATTTCCAGCTATCAATAGATCAGCCGATCGATTGGCGGTGCCCAATCGATCAACTGATCGATTGGGAAGACTTTTGTGCGCGCGATATAATCTCCCAATCGATCGGTCAATTGATTGGGCTGTTGTTTATCGCAACACTCTCCCAATCAATCGGCTGATCGATTGGGCTTCGGTTCAATCGATTGACTGATCGATTGACTACCCTTGACTTGCTTAAACCAAGCTCAAGGGTCCCCAATTCCAACATCCGTTCAACCGTGACCTGTTGGAACTCCTTATGCCTAGCATTCGGTTAACTTTGACTTGTCGGGACTTCTTCACCAAGTGTCTAGTCAATCCTTTGACCTATTTGGACTTTTCTCCTCGTGCCAAGTGTCCGATCAACTTTGATCCACTTGGACTTACCGTCTCGTGCCGAGTGTCCGATTCTCCAAGACCCACTTGGACTTCCACCAGATGTCCGGTCACCCTTGACCCATCTGGATTTCCTCGTGCCAAGTATCCGGTCAATCTTTTGACCTACTTGGGCTTCCCAACACTAGGTGTCTGGTCAACCTTGACCCACTTAGATCTTCACGTGCCTAACTTCACTACCATATCTTTCCATCTGCCCAGTTTCACTCACTAGGACTTTTCATCTGCATGTCTTCACTCACCATGACTTGCCATCTACCTGGCTTCACTCATCAGGACTTTCGCCTAGCTTCACTCACTAGGATTTTCACTTGGCTTCACTTACCAGGATTTTTCCACTGCTTGGCTTCACTCACCGGGACTTTCACCTGCCTGACTTCACTTACCAGGACTTTCATCTAGCTTCACTCAGTAGGATTTTTCCACTGTCCGACTTCACTCGCCGGGACTTTCACCTGTCTAGTTTCCCTCACTAGGTCTTTCACTTGGCTTCACTCACCAGGATTTCCCAACTGCCTAGCTTCACTCACTAGGTCTTTCCCTTGCTTAACCTTTAGTTAAGATTTTCCCAGTCAAGTATCCGATCAACCCTTTGACTTACTTAGCTCTTCTTGACATCTAACTTGTCAACCTTGACCAGAGGAGAATTGCACCATCAATCTCCCCAACCGGACGATTGCACCTGCAATCTCCATGTATTATTAAACATCGAAACCTAAACATCAAGACTCAAGCTTGAGCTAACTCAAGCTCAGTCAACCTTGACCTAGGAATATTGCACCAATAAAGTGCGCTACGCCCGGCCGGGCATACACAGCCTTATGTTTGACCAATTTTTATCCGGTTGATCACATATTGAGAGTTTTATAAGGTTAAGTAGCCTCAAGTCCGACCGACCTTTACTCGACCGGGCGTACACGGAAAACCTTATGTTCGACCAGTCGTTATTTGGCTGATCGTATATTAAGAATTTTATGAGGCTAAGGGCTTTGGGTCCGTCCAGACTTTGCCCCGCCGGGCGTACACAGAGAACATTAAGTACCTCGAGCCTAACCAACCTTTCATCCGACCGTGTGAGTATAAAGAGTTTTTAAAAGGCTTAAATGCCTAGAGCCCGGATGGTCTTTCATCCGGCCGGGCTCCTTTGAACCCGACCAATCATTTACTGTTCGAGCACATTATTTCTTTAGTTTCAGAGTAGAGCCCTAGAGTCCTTATATCCGACCGGGTTTATAGCCGATCGACCTTATCTGAGTGTCCTGCTTTAGGGCCGCACGGGCAAGACTTAAGAATTTTGAGGCGGGGCGATCAACATGACCAAGTGTGAAATGCTCCTCTATCCTCACTTTTGACTGTCATATTACTTTGACTATCACATCACTTTAACTTTAACTACCACATCTTTTTCTAGATCCTCTCACTATAACCCGTATCAATATTACATTCAACTTTGAAAATTTACTCCATATCATCCTTCCTGCCTTTGATCCTCAGGCGACATACCTTACTTGAGGGCGAAGGGCACATTTTCCTTTTCCTAATCTGGTATACCTTTCCCCGTAGCTGTGCCTGCGGAACGAATCAAATAAAAGGAAAAGATGAAGACATGACAAGGAAGGAACTCTTCCATTCCCCATGCGCGCGTTATTTAAAGGCGATCAATCCCCACGCGGACGGAGGTCTTGGTGCTCAGCCATGAAAACGCTTCTCTGCCTTCGGACTGCGTGCCCACTGTGATTTGCGCTTCCAAAGCAAACACCAGCACCGGCTTCGGCTTGCTCCGCCGCTGCCTCAGTCTCAGGCTCTCAGCTTTCCCCGATCGACCGGCCCCTTCATCCGGGCGCCATTGTTCAGCTGCTCCATGAAACCGCCGACTACTCCTACTATGCCAACTCCGTTCTCGGAGGACTCCGACAGCGATCAGGATGAGCAGAAAAGTGATGTAGATATCGTACAGGTGAACGACTTGTGGATGAACTCATGGGTGGTGTTACTTGATCATATCTTTGGTCGGACAGACAAGGTAAAAGTCCAATTGTTGGATCCCGTTAAACAACTTGTGTCTTAGAAAAATAATATGCACAAGAAAAGCTCAGGATAGAGACGTAAACTGATGAGCCCACAAAAAGTAAAAATGATGGGCTATAAATTTATGTATTTAAACCTGAGCTGAGATTTTTTCCTTGTACATATCTATACTCTTTTTTGAAATCTGTTTTCTCCTCCCTTTTTCAGATTTCAGAAAACTAAGTAGAAACACCATCCATTTAAGAAAATTGCTAGCTTTGGTGGTAAGATTCACATTAGCACACACAATATAATCTTATATTTTCGGTAACAGAGGATCCTGTATATTATTTGTAAAATACATGATTTTCTTTTTGAATGCAGAACCAAAATTCTAGGGCTTGAACTAGTGTTCTCTGTTTTTCCTTTTCATATTTGGATATTAACTTCTATTCTAGGAATGAGAATTTATAATTGGGCAAAAAAAGATGGCATACCAATTTGAGTTTCTCCTTTCGAGCTAGTAGTTTGTATTGAGGGAGAAACTCCATTGCACCTACATCTCCTATGGCAATCAAGTGTAATTGTCCCTTCAGTATCTTCTTTAGACGGTTGAAGTTCATCTTTTGCCTAGCTTGGTATTTTAGCAATGAGGGAAAAACTCCATTGCACATGCATTTTCCTTACAAAACCCACCCCATGGCAGATAACCCTGTCATGGCTGGTCTCAAGCCCGGATAAAGGAGGATTGTGTTAATTTGCCGGCCAAAGTTAAAACATAGGCAAATGCTATGTATAGATTCTTCAACGCGCATCCTCCTTACCTTATATTTTGGGAGATGGACAACATATGTATCTAGGTTTCTCACCTTCTTCGAACCACCAGTCTTTGCCATCTTCCATGTCAAAATAGTTGGTCTAGAAGATTCGATGATAGCTTCCTTGAATGAAAGGTTTGAGGCTTTCTCTTTGTCAAGCTTTCTTCTATTTGGCTTTCTTGACACCCACCACCTTAGAAGATTTTACTCCATCATTCTTTGCCACGTTAAAAGGCCTCTCCATTATTGATGAAGATAAGAACTTGGAAAGGTTGTGTAAGTTCTAAAAGAGGAATACAAAATGAAAAAGAAAAATTTCCTAATCACTGTATAAGAATTAAGACATAGGGAAGAACACAAAGTGAACTTAGGTAACAATTACAATATTAAAATATTTTAGTATTATATTAATCACTCTCATTCTTCCACATGGAGAAATAAATTTGTTATTTAGTCTTTCCTTATAAATTATACATCTTCTCAGTCAACTAATTGAAAAATATCAAGAACAAAATTAAAATCTACATATGGTATTCATTGACTTATAAAAAGTTTATGATAGAGTCCCAAAAGAAATTATATGGAGATTTTCTAGAAAAGAGAGGTGCTAACATAGCATATATTGAACTAATTAAGAATATATATGAGGATGTAATGATTAGAGTAAAGACTTCAGGCAGATTAATTAAAGCATTTCCAATAAAAATAGAGTTACATCAATGATCAGCTCTATGTCCTTGTCCTTATCCTTATCTTTTTACACTAATTATGGATGAACTCACTGGACACATTTAAGGCATGCTACCGTGGTGTATGTTGTTTGCAAATGATATTGTTTTGGTAGATGAGACACGTGAAGGAGTAAATACTAAGCTAGAATCTTGATGGGAAACACTAGAAGTGAAAGATTTTAGGCTTAGTAGAGTAAAGACAGAATATATGAAATTTAAGTTTAGCAATATTAGACGTCATGAGACAATTGATAAGATAGGACATGACAGGTTGTCTAGAACTGAAAGCTTTAAATATTTAGGATCATTTTTGTAAAACAATGGAGGGATTGAGAGAAATGTCTTACATAGAATATAAGAAGAATGGTTGAAATGGAGGAAAGCGTTAAGTGTTTTATATGATCATAAAATATCTCTAAAACTTAAAGGGAAGTTCTACAAAACGACGGTTAGACCTGCTATGTTATATGACGGTGAATGTTGGGCTATAACTTAAGCATATGAGCAGAAAATGAGAGTTGAAGAGATGAGGATATAAAGGTGGATGTGTGGATATATGAGGATGGACAGAATAAGAAATGAGAGCATTAAAGAGAAAGTCGGAGTTGCATGTATTGAGACAAAACTCTGAGAGACATGTTTAAGATAGTACATATATGTATTTAGAGGCCAATAAATGTTCTAGTTAGGCGATGTGAAACTATGATAAATATGCACATCAACGAGGAAGAGGAAAACCAAAAAAAGACTTGGTTAGCAACAATAAACAAGATAAAATTTATTCAAGTATAGATGATGATATAGTAGGGGATAGAGCCCAATGACCTAGAAAGATCCTTATAGCCAACCTGGATAAGGCTTGGTTGTTGTTATAGGCTTTCCTAGTGGACATAGGAGCTTGACAAACCAATAATGTCTCAAATTATAAAGATAGTAAATTATCATTAAGTGGTTTGGGAGAATAAACAAAACTTCTCACTCACTCAAATAAGTTTATATAAAATTCTTCTTAACAATATATTTGCTACGTAAAAAATGATACAAAATACCAAAAGATTTATGAATTTTTTGCCAATAATATTATATGAGACTGATAGCCAAAAATTTAGCATTAGTTAATATATAGTACTTTGTATCATACATGAGGATTTGTCAATCCATCCTTATCGCATGTGACATGTTTATCATTTATATATATAATCATAATGAATATCAGTTATAGAAAATATATATCACATATTCCATTGTCATATTTCTTTTTTATCTTTTTCAATTGTACAAATTAACTAAGATATATTTCAATTTTGCACAACTAACTCATACCCTGCTTATCTCTAACTCCAGGGTATAGAAATCGGGAACACAAAGTACGATGCCTTATTTGCTCTATTCCAAGTATACCTCAATATGGTAACTACATACACTCATGTACTTCTTAATTGACTTTGTCATTTTGGTTTAAAATCACATAAAATAATAAAACATTGATTTTTTATTGAAAACAATTAGATATAGACATAAAATTATTAAAGTTCTACTTAATTTGATGAACTAGCTGATTCATATATGTTTTCTTATTTGTATCATGTTGACACTTTCAGATCTAGTTTTTGCAATTTGTATTTCAAAACATGTTAGATTTGGATTTCTTGTGATCTTATTTCCAATGTTTCTACATTTAATTTATATAATTTCCATAACACAAGATTGTCATATTAGAAGAATAGTAATAATAAATGCATATGATATAATAAAAACTTGACTATTGGATTCATACTTTTACATATAATAATATATTTTTTTAGTTAGGTTGAAGTGTTATGATCTAGGACTTAAGAGGTCAAACAAGAAACTTTGCATCAGCTATATTTTGATCAAATGCACTCTCCTTTGAACCAACTGACTTTGTCTTAATCCCCTTCATGAACAAAAACCAAACAACTAAACTTCTTTTTTTTTTGTTAATACATACTTTGAATAGTTGTGTGTCTCATTGCACTAATGGGAAGGATGACCAATTGTCCAGCCATCAGTGTGTTCTACTGCCATCCTTGGGTTTGATATAGATGCTCATTGCCATGAAGTCTCTGAGTGTAGGACAAGTTATTGTTCGTCTGAACCCTTGAATAGTGCCAGTGCTTGATTTGTGTGATTTGGATGATCTTTGGCCAACCTAATTTATAATTTCCTGTTGATCATTGTCAACCACCATGTTCTAAGTTGAGGCTAATTTTGATTTCTTCGGTTAATAATTCCCAATCCCCCATAGTGCATTGGCCTGATACATCTGTGCCAAGCCACTAGATGACATTCAGGTGATGGCCCATCTGTGTCCTTTCCACAGGAAAGCTCCTTTGACTTGGGAAGAAAATACACACTTGCTTGGTATGTGTAGTGTAAGCCTACCACCTTTGGCGAAAAACCTCTTTTTCCATGCTTGTAGCCACTCGGTGACTTTGTCGATTTAAGCTCTCCAAAAAATCTAGTCTGGGCTTTTGATGCCAAGCTGGTACCCCAAGTAACTGATAGGTAGCTTGGTTTCTTGGCAGCCTAGAATTAGTGACAGCACTTGAAGAGCTTTTTAAACAGTGTTCCCAATATATGTTAAAGAGCTTTTACTATAGTTGATTTTCACCCCACTGAAGAGATTAAAGCATGTAAGAATGATCTTTAGACTGCTTATGAATCATTAGCATACTGCAGTGAAATTGGAAGATTGTTTTTTCCTAATCTGAGTGCACTCATGCACAACTCAGAATTCCATTTTTGTAGCTCCATGTGAGAGTTTTACGAAGAAGATCTGAAAATTGTGGAAATGAAAGGGAGATAATGGATCACGTTGTCTCAACCCTTTTATTTCTGATCCAAGGTTCAGAAACTCCGTTTACTAGGACTGTGAGTTGTAGTTGCAATTTCTTCGATCTGCTTGATCCACCCTAGTGGAAACTCATGTAGCTCAAGAATTAGATCAATGCTTCCTAGTTTGCATTGTCAAATGCTTTTTCATAATTCTATCTTAATCATCGGTGCACGGTTAGCACCACTTCAACGTCTCAGTGGTTGCCACAAAGCAATATTTGCCACCTTTGTTGTTTTTCACGAAAAGTCGATACTCACTTATCATTGAGCTGATGTAGCTTTGCAGCCTTTTGCAGTCTAGGACTCAGTTTAATGCTAGTGGTTTCAAGAGCAATTAGCTTGAAATCGCTAGGTAGTTGGGCTTTTTTAGGGATCAAGGTGATACAAACTACCTTCATAGAAACTCTGAAATAATTGTCATACATCGTGTCTGATGATGGCCCAGCTACTGCATAGGAACTCAGACTTCATGTAGTCCTATATTCTCTTGACTATTTAAAGAAATGGGTTTTGATCTTGTGACAAAAGACATGCATTGTTCTTAAGACAATTAATAGCTCCAGTGTCCAGATACTTATGGTCCATAAGTTTCATGCAGAAAGACTATGAGAAAGCTAAAATTATCCTAGGCGTGATTCAGAATTCCAAAGAACATAGTGAAATGGACTGGAGACCGCATCTTCTTGAGGTCGGTTTTTCTCCATGATGATGAGATTTCATTAGTTTGCTTACGACATTACTGATGCCAAGCTCAACTGTACATATATAACTTATGTGAATCATGTGTCTTTGTTACCATGGTATCCAGGCTATTCTTAACTTGACAATGGCAGTGGAGAAGTTGCGACAAGGAAAAATTACAGAGAATGGTGCCAGGGAATTGATTGAGAATGCCAAAGAATCATGGGGACGTTACAAGAAATTGGAGGAGGGCTTCGGACTTCCAGCACCACCAGTGGAGGATTGAATAGGACATAGATCTTTCTATGCCTTTTGTTCCACAAATGGCGGTCATAATCTTGCATGGTCAAGCATAATTCTGTCTCACCTGAACTCAAATCATGTTTCTTCTTCTTCTTCTTCTTCTTCTTCTTCTTCTTCTTATCTTGTTCTGTCAATTGCGTACTGAAAGATAGGCGGGTCGCGATGCAAATGAGAGTTTGATTAAAGCTAAAGACACATTGAATACAATTTCAGAATGTGTTAACTTGGTCAATATTTTAATCGCATCAACGCATAAGCAAGCATGATAAGGATGTAGATGGAGAGACAGATAAATCAGTTTGATTACAAATTTGGAATGACTTAGTCAATATTTTAATGACATTCCTAGGAGAAGTTGAGTTTTTATTGTGAGCTTGTTGTGTTGAGGGTGGGCTGGTGGCTTGAGTGGTTGGATAGGAGGCTTAGTAATGTCCTCATAACTTTAATATCATTGGAAAATTATTGGAGAAAGATGACTCTTCTTTGGTGAGTTTGTTATGTCAGTAGCAAGTCGTCGCATCAGTGATTCGAGTGGGCGTCATGGATCGAGGGCACAACAATGTCATCGCAAGGTTGTCTTAGGTCAAGATAAGAATTTGATTCTCTTTTTAAGATGATATTATCTCACTTAAGTACTCATAGTATATAAACATCCAATTTTTTGTCTTAAAATGGAAACACTATAAATTTTGAGACCCGAAAAACCTTCAACTTCCTTGGAACTCTTTTAGGAACTAGAGAAGAGAAGAGAAAAATCATTCGAAAGTACATCATTTGAGTTGGGTACCAATTGCAGCAGTTGTAGGGACTAGGGAGTCGCTTTTATTGGTTTTATAAAGACAGTGAGACATTTCCAACGGACACAAGGAGGAAGTGTCTCCTGGTTCAAAATTCAAAATTGAAGGGAGTAGCCCAACCCTAGGGGTGTTTGGCGATGGAAATATTCGGCTGCAAAAAATTCCATCACAAATGCATTTCGAAATGGACATTAAAATTTGTGGCTAATTTTAGTGACAGACATTTAAAAGTTATAGCTAAATTTAGCGATAGAAAATTACCTTTTGTTGCTATTTAGCAACAACATATTCATTTCTGTTGCTAAATTTAGCAATTTTCTGTCTCTAATTTAAATGAAAATTTTGACATAAGTCCACTTAAAATTAATTCAAATCATGTAATACATTAATCATAACATTCAATATTTATCACACAACAACTTTCATTCAACAAAACAACATCAGACATCTACACCATTCAACTTACATTCAACATAAAACAACATTCAAATACACTTATCCATAAAAAACAATCAAATGATTCTAGTTTCATCACATCCCGTTAAAAAACAAATACACTCATCACTTCTTTATTTCTTTCTTCTCACCATCCCATCCTGCAACAAGTATAATACCATAAGTTTAACAAAAATAAGCACATTCAAATTTAGATAAACAAAAACAATTTGATAAGTTTAACACTATATTTTCTATTTTAAAACAATCTCATATATGAATATAAAGTTAAGCTACATATTAGTTGAATAACATGAATTACACAAGGGCAAAACTACTTATTAGAAAAATACACAAATTGATAAACATAAATTTAACATGTTTTTCTAAAAAACATACCTTAACGAAAGTTTGGATATTTATTGATGGTGTGATAGAATCTAATTCTTCACGTGCTAACCTTTTATCTATATTGTTCCTGAAAACATGTAATACAATTAGAGTTGCATATAATATCAAAATTAATATAATAATTTTGTATCTTTTATGAGTGATAAATAAAAAAATTAAGTTGAAAGTTAACACACCTCAGAAGAACTATTGTTATTATAAGCTACTTATCAGTTGTGTTTGGGTTTTTAAGTCTTCTGTGAGTCAAAATCATGCAACATTGGAAAAGTAGAAGGACTCATTAATGAAAAGCTAGAGAATTCTTACATTTGTCGCTCTACTGTCGTCCGGACTTGATCTTGAATCGACTACTTACTTATCTGAGATTGCTCTAATGTTGTGATCCGATCCCTTAATTCTTGATTTTTTTTGTATTAACCCTTCGACTTGAGTAGATGAAGAACTAAGACGACCACTAAACCCATGAGTCATCACATGATCATATATTACTTTTGTTGGGGAGCCAGGGCCTAGAGGGAGTTTTTTTTTTCCTTCCATTCACAACCTCATAATAGAGTATGTAACTTCTCTCCCTCTATAGTAGGCTGAGACGACGGTACAACTCGATCATTCATATCATCTTATATATAAAAAAATTATTTTCATCTAATATACAATTAATAAAGTCCATGTACAAAGAAATGTGAGTGGTAGTAAAGTTTCTTACGTTTATGACCTTTGATCGAGTATCGACAAAAATATCATCTTTTTTTTGTGTGTACTGTGAAATACCTTCTAACAAGTGGGGCATCTCTGTAAAGTATATATCAGCTTGTATACACAAAATTTTTTATAAAATAAATTAATTAATAATTAAAAAATTCTTATATAACTTTACTCTTAAATCACTAAGTCTATTGCAAGCGCCATAATAGATTATGATCTAGCTGTATGTTTTGTGCATCCGGTGCTTGGGCCAGCGAGCTCGACAATTCTATTATTTCTAGCAGTCAATGAATTTTGCTATCATTTTTCTACAGACTAATTATTTTTCCATGCATCCCAAATCTCATCTGGTTCATAGGATGATCTTGTTACATTCTTTCTCCACTTATATAACAAGTCTTTATATAATTTTTTATAATAATTATTCCATGTTTCTTTAAATTTTGCCTCGTGAGTCATGTACGTACTCCCAAATATATTTTTTCTACAACAATATTAAGAAAATTAGTATAAAAGAATGATATTATATTATACCATATCAATAATATTCAAAATATTTACTAAAAATTCATGATAATAAAAATCTTTAAGATTTTGATCCACATGTTTTCATGTAGAACCAAAAGCACATTCTCTTTAATTTGTTGGTTATGTAAGTAAATATACTATGATCGTAAAATTACATGAAAAAATTTTCATTTTTTAAAATAATAAATTAAATATTAGATGAATTGAAATTACTAATAACATTAATACTTACATAACAAATATTAGTTATATTTTCAAAATAACATTATAACAAATATACATTCCAAATAATAGTTAAATTAGAAAAATAATAACTTATATAATGGAACTAATAAGATTTACATATAAAAAATAAATATATCCATAACTAAGACGACCACTAAACCCATGAGTCATCATATGATCATATATTACTTTTGTTGGGGAGCCAAGGTCTAGAGGGAGTTTTTTTTTTCCTTCCATCCACAACCTCATAATATATATCATTGATAGCATTGTCTAATAGAGTATGTAACTTCTCTTCCTCTATAGTAGGCTGAGACGACAGTACAACTCGATCATTCATATCATCTTATATATAAAAAAATTATTTTCATCTAATATACAATTAATAAAGCCCATGTACAAAGAAATGTGAGTGGTAGTAAAGTTTCTTACGTTTATGACCTTTGATAGAGTATTGACAAAAATATCATCTTTTTTTTGTATGTACTGTGAAATGCCTTCTAACAAATGGGACATCTCTGTAAAGTATATATCAGCCTGTATACACAATATTTTTTAAAAATAAATTAATTAATAATTAAAAAATTCTTATATAACTTTACTCTTAACTCACTAAGTTTATTGCAAGCTCCATAATAGATTATGATCTAGCTATATGTTTTGTGGATCCTGTGCTTGGACCAGCGAGCTCGACAATTCTATTATTTCGAGCAGTCGATGAATTTTGCTATCATTTTTTTGCAGTCTAATTATTTTTCCATGCATCCCAAATCTCATTTGGTTCATGGGATGATCTTGTTACATCTCTCTCCACTTATATAACAAGTCTTTATATAATTTTTGACGTCCCCGGGGCCATGGTGTTGTGATTGGACATTCAGGTTGTCTCCCAGGCACCCGCGGTTCGAACCCCAGCTACGGCGTATTTGCAGAAATTTTTTCTCCAAATGGGGAGCGTAATCAAAGGATGCTGGGCTTCTGGCTGACCGCCGCGTGCACTTCCCGATTTACCCTGGTGGTTGGTGGGAAACTTCCTTGGGACCGGGCCGGTCACCCCAGAGATAGTCAATGAGGTTAACTGGGATTATCATTTTTTTTATTTCTTTATATAATTTTTGACAATAATTGTTCCATGTTTCTTTAAATTTTGTCTGTCGTGTACTTTCTCCCAAATATTTTTTTTCTTCGACAATATCAAGAAAATTAGTATAAAAGGATGATATTATATTATACAATATCAATAATATTCAAAATACTTACCAAAAATCTTGATAATAAAAATCTTTAAGATTTTGGTCCACATGTTTTCATGTAGAACCCAAAGCGCACTCTTTTTAAATTTTTCGGTTATGTAAGTAAATATACTATGATCACCGGGAGTAAAATTGCATGAAAAAACTTTCATTTTTTAAAATAATAAATCAAATATTAGATAAATTAAAATTACTAATAACATTAACACTTATCGATACCCAACAATCCTCAATATATTCTGACCACTATGTACTGATATTATCTGACATGATTATATTTTCAAAATAATATTATAACAAATATACATTCCAAATAATAATTAAATTAGAACAATAATGACTTATATAATGGAACTAATAAAATTTACATATAAAAAATAAATACATTCATAACTGAATCATTAACCTTAATCATTATCTTTATCAAGACAGTTGAGTCTCCTATTTTTATATTTGATTGAAAATTTTCAACCAAAAAGCCACTGCTCAAGCTAAAACCAGCCAAACCCAATCCAACTTGTGAACACCATAGAAATAAGTGAAGTTAAATCACATTATTTTATGCAAGCAAAGTCTAAGTTAAAAGTAGGCGATATTGGACTAATGATTTATTTGGTCACTTTTCATCTCTCCTTTCTCTTACTTCGTACCAACTTTTGGGGAAAAGTGTTGGTGAGTTTTGAGTGACATGAACTATCTCCTGTCCTTTTTCTTGATATTTGTTACTCAAGCAACGATCTTTGAATTCATTTCTCTTAGTTATAACCAAAAAAAAAAAAAAAAAAAAAAGGGAAAGCACTCCCGTTGACCCACTTTTCCTATCCAAACAGAGCCCAGGTTACTGATACATTGATCGTGAAAAGTCACACATTAAAGCACCCCTAGGAAAAAACAAAAAAAAAAAAACGCAATAGAAATGTGCCCACATATGCAGGAGTTATCACCCTCCAGATTCACTTTTGAGGCAGATGATCCATACGGAAACATAAAATCAACGAGGAGATGATGTGATGATAAAAAGGAGCCTACTAAATACGGATCAAATGATAGAGATAATAACTCACGTGGAAGTCAAAGTCAAGGAAGTCAACGGCAAAGGACCGGATGCTGAGAGGCCAAGCAGATCTCTCCAACAATGACCGATCATGTATGTATTGCCTAATCTGCAAAGGCCCGGTCCAAGCGAAGTGCCCGTTCAACCAAGATCAACAGACGATCGTCACAAAGCAGAGAAACATGCGTATGATCGGAGCGTTAGTACGATCGGACGTAAACAAACTATCGAGACCCATCGCCACACGAAGGAGTAGCCGAGTCCGCCCGAGTGGAGGAGTACTTAGCCGAGCGGTTATCCTGCTCGGCCAAGCAGATGGATCACTGACGTATCCTTTGGGGAGATAGCGCCGCTGACATAAGACATGGTCAACGGATGGATCATACGACGAAAGCTTCTACTGTCTTGTCAGGGATATGCATGCCCTGTTAAGGTATGGTGTCAGAGACACTTTCCTGACACGTTCTTTCATAGGACAAATTGGAGAATGTGCCGACGATCAATTGGAGAACGTGCCCATGTCGCGAGAGAAGTGTGCACGTCACACACCAGAGCACTATATAAAGGGGATCCATACACCGGCGGAGGTACGCATTATTTACTATTCAGGTCTCTGTCTACTGTTGCTCTATCTTTTTTCTCTTTCTGGTGACTGACTTGAGTGTCGGAGAGCGCACCGGGGACCCCTTCCCTGGCTCGGCGCTGACGTTTCTTGTATTGTCAAGCGGAGAGGAGTCGACATCCAGTCAATGCGGCAGCTACATCCCCAACATGTCATCTCCACGATTTTCAGACAGAATCATATTAGCACCGTCTGTGGGAAGATAGCCGACATATGAAACACGAAGATGGAGGATGCTAGACGACTCACCAAGGTTACTTTAACAAATGAGGAGCTGGATATGTTGATACAAGTCCGAGCGGCAAAAATAGTGGCGTAACAACAACAACAAGCGCTAGCTGATCGCTAGGTACAGGAGTTCGCGGCCTCAACAGCGGGTCATCAAGCCGGATATGGAGACCGAGCGAATCATGTATCCATTCAGGGACAGAGTAAGAGGCCGACCAGCACGTATGGAGATTGGCCCCATGCGTCGATCCCCTTCCATCGAGCACTGTCCCACACTCCAGCAAAAGAGCTAGCCCGAGCGGATAAGGAACGAGAATCCTCCTCGGATGACGTGCTTGTTCGGACGCGCGTAAAGGGAAAGCACCAAGGAATGATAATTCACCCGAGCAGATCAATTAACAGTTTCTCATGGAATCTTGGATGACCCTCTGCTAAAGCACTACACCCTATTGACGATCAGTGAGTATATGGGAACAATCGATTCGGACGACCACTGGTCCAGTTTGATAACGCAGCTACACTTCATTAGTACACCGATGGAGTGAAGTATCGGGTCTTCCTCACTACCATTTTCGAGTCAGCGTGGCGCTGGTTCACACGAATGTCAATCGACTCAATTCATAACTTCAAAGACTTCTGAACGGTATTCTTGCACCACTTCGCCAACAACCGCCGCTACCAGAAGACGAGCGTTAACCTATTTTCCTTGAAGCAAGGACCCAAGGAGGCATTGAGGACCTACATCAAGTGCTTCAATTAGGTGGCCATGGATATTCCATCGGCCTTCTCGGAAATATTGGCGAACACCTTCACCCAAGGGCTCATCGAAGGAGAGTTCTTCTGCTCACTCATCCGGAGGCCGTCAACTTCGACCATCTGCTCGGGGGGCCATAGAGTAGATAAACGTAGAAGAGGCGTAAGCAGCAAGAAGGAAGGAGGCACCGACCGAGCTCACAAGAGCGCCTAAGTGATAACCACCTAGCAGCCATCAACCACCCAAGGGGCCCCGAGCGGGAGGAGCACAACAACACCAGGAGCCTAGAATACACGCCGTATAGCATGTGGCACCCGATCGCCCAAAAGTTGCAAAAGGCAAGTCATGGACGCTAATGTTCTGCTCGTTCTACCAGTCGACGACACACAACACACACTATTACTATAACCTGACACCAATCACTAGCAGATCGGCTCCGCGGGGATATTGCCATTGATCTCCATCTCCCGATCGATACCATAGACGCCGATCAACCAACCGAAAGGGACAAAGAAAGAATGACGGTCGAACCACACCATCGTCGGAGCCAAAGAAGAAACAATGTAAGTCCCGCTCAAGGTTCTGATGAACGGAGCAAGCCCTTGGCTTGAGAAGAAGAGAACCGAAATAACGCCGCTGGGGTGAGATTGGAATGATCGCCGGTGGGCAGACTGGTGGTGATTCGAATAGAGCAAGGAAGTCGCACACCAGGCGCCTAGAAATATATGCTGTTGGATGTAGCAATGAGAAGGTCGAAGAGCTTGAGATCAGTTTTGGCCTCCGAGACCTGGAGGGAGTGGTGATCCCTCATGACGACGCCTTGATCATCCGAGCGGTAATAGCTAATTATACTATTCACCGAACCTTTGTTGACACAGGAAGCTCAGTGAATATTATATTCAAGAAGGCGTTCGATCAGCTGTAAATCGATCGGAGCGAGTCGTAGCCCATGATGACCCTGTTATATGAGTTCACAAGTAATGAAGTATTGCTAATTGGCCAGGCTCGGCTGGCCATATCGCTCAGAGAGGAGCCGCTCAAGAGGACAAGGACTACAAACTTTATTATGGTAGACACACTGTCTGCTTACAATGTTATATTGGGCCAACCAACCCTTAACGAGTTTCGAGCGGTGGTGTCCACTTTTTACCAGAAGATCAAGTTTCTTGTAGACAATAAGGTGGGCGAAGTTAAAGGCAATTAGCTGGCCACTCGGAGATGCTACATCGAGATAGTCAAATCCGAAGCAAGAGCCACGCGGAAGGCCCTGCGCTTAGAAGTGAACGCCATCAGGGAAGAACCTCCTATGCTGGTCTACGAGGAAAAGAAGGAAATTCAAATTCATCCCAGTCAATCAGAGGCCACCACTTTCATCGCTGTTGACCTGACAGAGGAGAAGAATGCAGAGCTGGTCACCTACCTTAAGCGAAATCACGACGTGTTCGCCTGGTCAACCCACGAGCTCATAGGCATCTTGCCAAGTATAGCTCAACATGTGCTTCACATTCGACCGGACACTCGGCCTATGAAATAGAAGAAGAGGGACTTCAATTCAGAGTAAACCAAATCATCCGGGCGGAGATAGAAAAACTACTTGAAGCCAGTCACATCCACGAGATTCAGTTTCCAAGCTGGCTCGCCAACATCGTGCTAGTCTCCAAGGCGGGCAACAAATGACGAGTTTGCATTGACTTTCCTGATTTGAACAAGGCTTACCCAAAGGACTTCTATCTCCTGCCTAGGATAGACCAGATGGTGGATTCCATGGTGGGTTGTGAGTTGATTTGCATGCTCGACGCATATCAAGCTACCACCAAGTATCGCTCGCCCGAGAGAATTAAGAAAAGGTCATCTTCATCACTGTCGACGGAACTTATTGTTACAATGTCATGCCGTTCGGATTGAAGAATGCTGGTGCCACCTACCAGAGACTGATAAACAAGGTGTTCCAATGGCAGATCAGTCGTAACATTGAGGTATATATCAATGACATATTAATAAAATCCCTTTGAGCTGCTGACCTTTGTGCAGATATCGAAGAAACTTGTCGAACCCTGAGGGTGTATGGAATAAAGCTGAATCCAAACAAGTGCCTGTTCGGAGTAAAGAGTAGCCGCTTCGTAGGATACATCGTCATCGAATGAGGAATAGAGGCAAATCTGAGCAAGGTGAAGACGTTATAAGATATGCCCCACCCCGTAACTTGAAGGAGGCTCAACAGTTGACCAAAAGGATTATTGCACTATCCAGAATCATCTCAAAATCATTCGACTAGAGTCATCCATTTTTCAAGATCTTGCGCCGAGTGACTAATTTCCAGTGGGACGCGGAATGTGACAAGGCACAAGAAGAGCTCAAGAAGTACTTGACCTCCTTGCCTGTATTGGCCAAGCCCATCGTTAGTGAGCCACTATGAATTTACTTGTCATCCACCGAGTATGTTGTTGGCTCAGCATTGGTAAGGCAAAATGACCATGAGCAACAACCTGTATATTTCCTAAGTCATATATTAAAAGATACAGACTCTTGCTGCACTAGTCTAAAAAAATTAGCTTTCGCGCTAGTACTTGTCGCTCGGAGACTCCGTCCATACTTCCTATCATATCTGGTCATCGTGATGACCAATAGCGCCTTGGGAAGAGTCATTCTTAACCCAGAGGCATCTGAACGGCTGGTCAAATAGACAATCGAGCTGAGTGAGTTCTGTTGGTTAGTTCTAGGAAAACATACCGGTTCTGTTGTACAAAATTTTTTTGTAAAAGTGTCGAACCTTTCCTTAAATAACCTATTGTGTTCTTTAGAAATTAAATTAGGAATCGTAGACGGAACTTAACAACATTAATCCCAAATTTAACTTATCTTTTCTTAATGGTTTAGATTTGAATCGCAAGCGGAACTTAACATTATTGATTCAAATCCACCTATGTTATTAATTCCATTAAATATTAATTTCTAAAATTAGCTTCCAGGACTGCATAGTAAGGCACATGGCCTTCTTGGATATGGGAGCAACCACCACCGCCTAGACAAAGCCTTTTAATGAAAGCTAATATTTAATTTCCTTAAATAACTCTAGGTTAACCAAAAAGAACAATCGAATCACAAATTCAAAAAAGAAGAAAACACAAACTCGAAAACTAATTCGAAAAACTAGATCTAATGTCTCTTGTGTTTGGAATTCTTACAAAAAGAAATAACTAGCATGATGCGGAAAATAATTGCTAATTATACATTCTCTTTGTATGCTAACGACATCGAGATCTTCTGCCGTATTCCTCGTCTCGCCTTGGACGTCGTGTGGGCGACGATCCTCCAAGATGAACACCACCCAAAAGCTTTCTTCCTCTTCCTCTAAAATCCGGCCACCACCACCACCAAGGAGAAGAGAGCAAAGGGAAAGGGAGAAGAGAGAGGGTCGGCCACCAAGAGATCTCCAAGCAAGAGAATAAGAGTTGTGTCTCATGAAGCCTCCACACCCCTTCTTTTATAATACTTGCCCAAGGCAAATAAAGGAAGAAATTAAAATCTTCCTCTAATTTTCCTTTTCCCTTTTATTTTTCCTTTTATTTCCTCTTGATTGAATCAATCACCAAAAATTAATTTGATGATTTTATTTTTTAATATGGCCGACCACCTTGCTTGGGCACCAAGCAAGGGTGGCCGACCCCCATAAGAGGAAAGGAATATTATTTTTTATAAAATTTGACAAGAAGAAAATTTTTTATAAAATTTTACAAGTTCTCTTTCCTAAAGTATGAGTTAAAAAAGGAAAGTTCTAAAAATTAAAACCATGTTTTAAAATTTAAAACTTCTCTTATAAAATTTCCTTTTTTAACATGGTAATAGAAAATTTAAATTTTAAAACTTATCTTCCTTTTTCTTAAACCATAAGGATGGTTAAAAAAGGAAAGTTTCAAAACTTTTAAAACTCTCTATTAAAACATGTGGCCTAATTCAAATAAGGAAAGTTTTAAAAAATTAAAATCTCTCTTTTAAAACTTATTATTTTCTGCAAAGAGAAGATTTTAAAAATTCAAAACAACCCTCCTTGTTTGAATTATTGTGGTCGGCCCCTACTAGCTTGGTCACCAAGTAATAGGGTCGGCCCCTATAGAAGAGGATGTGACCGGCCCTTGCTTAGTCACCAAGCATTGGACCGACCCCCTTCTTGGACACCAAGATGGGCTTATATTTGGATGGACTTGAGGCTTTAATGAGGCTACGACAGGGACCTAGAGGAGAAATTGGTTTTGGCCTTCTGATGAGCTTGAGTATCCCATGTTCGCCCCGAAAACACAACTCAAGTTCATCGATAATAATTCATTCCACTAGAGAGTTATTATCGCACTACCACACCAATCCCAAATTACATTATGGGATCCTTCTTATCATGAGTGTGTTAGTCTCCCTGTGTTTAAGATAACGAATGTCCACTAATTAAGTAAGTTACTGAAAACTCACTTAATTAATATCTAGCTCCAAGAGTAGTACCACTCAACTTCATTATCATGTCGGACTAAGTCCACTTGCAGGGTTTAACATGACAATCCTTATGAGCTCCTCTTGGGGACATTCTCAACCTAGATAACTAGGACATAGATTCCTTCTATAATCAACAATACACACTATAAGTAATATCATTTCTCAACTTATCGAGCATATTGATTTATCGAGCTAAACATCACCCTTTGATAAGTCAAAGAAATAAATATTAAATATATGTGCTTGTTATTATATTAGGATTAAGAGCACACACTTCTATAATAACTAAGGTCTAGTTCTTTTATAAAGTCAGTACAAAAAGAACTTACCTAAAATGGTCCTACTAAATACACTTAGAGTGTACCAGTGTAATTTATTAATCAAGATAAACTAATTACACTACGACTATTCCGATGGTTTGTTCCTTTCCATCTTAGTCACAAGCAATTGTTTATAATTTATAAAGAACCGATAACATGATCTTCTGTGTGTGACACCACACACCATGTTGTCTACTGTACAAATTAATTGAACAATTACATTTAACAAATAAATGTAGATATTGACCAATGTGATTCTTTTATTTCAACAAATAAATGTTTACAAAAGTTAGGCTTTTAGTATACACTCTAACAAGTTTGACATACAATATCAACCTAGGACGGAGATCAAGACCTAGGTCTTAGCTAATTTTGCCACTAAGGTCCAGAATGCCGAGTCGGATGTGACTTGAAAAAATATACGTAGATGGATCGTCCACTCGGTAAGGTAGCGGGATCAACATTCTCTTTATTTCGCCATGGGAGGACAAGATGTAATTGTTTGTGCGACTAGACTATCGAGCTACAAATAATGAAGCCGAGTACGAGTCCCTAATAGTCGGCTTATAGGCGACTCAGTATGTCGGAGTTACAAAAGTCCTCATCCACTCGGATTCTCAGCTGGCCGTTCAACAGCTATTGGGGGCGTTCGAATTAAGCATCTCTTGACTCAGGCTATATGCAGAAGCATTCGAGAAGTTGAGGGCAAGCTTCCAAGAAGTTATTATTCAGAAGATCCCCCTATCAACAATCAGGCCGTGAATAAGCTGGCTAAGTTAGCCAGTTTATTATCGTCGGTCATGATAAGCCAACCGATTGAGCAAATCTTACTGGTGGCACATATCGATAGGATGGACGGAATAACCTTTCCGAGTGACTGGAGAACGTCCTTAATAGGGTTCCTCCGATCGAGTAGTACTCCAGCCAATCAAGATGAAGCTTGCCTATTGAAAAAGAGGGATGGACGATTCACGCTGATCAAAGACTAGTTATATAAAAGAGATTTCTCAAAACCACCGCTCAAGTGTGTCAGACCGGAGGACATCGAGTACATCCTTCATGAAGTGCATCAAGACTTCTACGAAAGTAATCCGGGCAGCAGATCGTTGGCCCGAAAGATCCTGTTAGCGGGATATTTTTGGCCCACACTACAAGATGATGCCGCTTGGACAGTGGTCACCTGCTTATAATGTCAAAAATATCATAACATCCAACACCGACCAACTGACCAAGGAGATGAAGGCATCCATGGTGTCTTGTCCGTTCATCCAATGGTGCATGGATATCGTTGGACCATTTCTAATGGCGACCAATCAACGAAGATTTCTGATCGTCACAGTAGACTACTTTTCAAAGTGGGTGTAGGCTGAGCCGCTAACCAAAATAAGCGGACATATGGTCATCAAATTCATATGATAGAATATCCGATGTCGGTTTGACATCCTTCGTCGGCTCATCTTAGATAACAGGAGGCAGTTCGTCGGACAGAGACTCAAGGAGTGGTGCGAGGGCTACAGTATTATGTAGGCTTTCACCTCAGTGGCCCCTTAGATCAACGGCCAGGCGAAAGTCACCAATCGAGAAATCTTTAGGGGTTTACGGGCCTAACTCGACCATGCTAGAGGTAGCTGGGTTGATGAGCTCCCGAGCGTACTGTGGGCCCAGGCACCACATCAAAAAGGTGATCGACGCCACACTGTTCCATCTGGTGTACGACGATGAGGCAGTAGTTCCAGTGGAAGTCGGAATAGAGTCCGATTGGGTGCAGCTCTACGACGATGGACACGTCGAGCGGAGGCTCATGGAACTTGACATCATGGATGAAGTGGGGGATAAGGCAGCAGTCTGGCTGATGGCGTATAGACAACGCATGAACAGAACTACAATTGAAGGGTGATCCCAAATCATTACAGGTCGATGACTTGGTATGGAAAAGAGTGAAGTCGATCAACGATGTTACTAAATTGGAGGCTCCATGTGAAGGACCTTTTAAAGTCATTCAGAAGTTTTGCTCGGGAGCCTACAACGTACAGGATGAAGATGGGAGAAAGCTCAAGCGGCCTTGGAGCACGAACCGTCTCCATCCCTATAGCGTCGGGTGAGAGGATGTACTTGTATAAGTGTATATCTTGTGGATACAGGACAACAATGAATAAAAATCCTAAATGTTCTAGACTCTTGTGTCGTTCGGCCAAGTTAAAAGTTGAGCGTTGACTATAAGCTCTTGTCTTTGTCAACAATCAAGCGGTGACTAAAAACCCTTATCTACGCCTTCAACAGTTGAGTGGTGACTTTAAACCCCCTGTCTTTGTCGACAGTCAAGCGGTGACCATATACCTTTGTCTTCATCAACAGTTGAGTGGTGACTATAAACTCTCGTCTACGCCTTCAACAGTCGAGCAGTGACTTTAAACCTTTGCCTTTGTCAATAGTCGAGCGGCGACTTTAAACCTCTGTCTTTGTCAACAGTCGAGCAGCAACTTTAAACCCCTATCTTCATCAAAAGTCAAACAAAAAATTTAAACCCTTGTCTTCGTCAACAGTTGAGCGACGACTATAAATCCTTGCCTTTGTCAATAGTTGAGTGGCAACTATAAACCCTTGTTTACTCATTCAACAGTCGAGTGACGACTATAAACTCAAGTCTACGATGAATAATAGCTGAGCGACGGCTCTAAAATCGAGTTGGCGATGAATAAGGTCGAGTGGCTTACATAAAGCACTAAATTAAGTTAAAAGGTCAAGTAGTGACCAAAGCAGACGCATCGCTATGATATAACTGTTGGTGCGATTAGCAGTAACAGTCTAACTCAAGTTTTGATGAATGACAAAATAGGTTAAGTTAGTTTCGTTGTTATCTAACACTCTGACCGAGTGTGCAAGAGAAGCCCAGACAGGTTGATGGGCTGACCTGATATCTGGCACGAAGTCCAAACGGGTCGACGGGCTGACCAGATGTTTGGCACAAAGTCCAGCTAGGTCGACGGGATGACCAGATAGCTAGCACGAAGCCTAGACGGGTCGAAGGGTTGACCGGACGTCTAGTGGGTAAGTGGAGGTAAGTCACTGGAGGGGAGTGACTGTGAGGACGCGTTCCCAGGAAGGGAACATTAGGCGCCGATCCAACTTAGAACCATTTCAGAACTCTAAGTCGAGATCTTGACTAGATTCCGGTCTCGGAGAGATAGAATCTAATTAATATTCTGTTTGATATTAAACTATGCTAATACTTTGTGTTGTAGGATATATATCTTATAACGTTTTCTTGCAGGAATGAATCTGTTGGAAAATGAGGGTCCAGACGCCTGGAGGTCCGGGTGCCCGGGAGGGATTCGGGCGCACGGAGGTGAAATTTCATCTGCAACATCATTTCGCCACGTGGAGCATACTGGTTGGGTCGACTACGTCACATTCAAGCGCCTTGGAACCTGAACCTCCTATATAAGGAGGGTAAAGGCTAAAGCTCCAACAACAACTCACAACTCGCTCTCTTGTGCTCCTGCGACGCTGTGAAGACACTCTAACAACGTGCTTCTCTTTTTTCTTTCCTTTTGTCAGTATTGTCCTTTTCTATTAGCATTCTTATATTTTAAATTGTAAACAATTATTTCGAATTGCTAGTGGATTGCCCATCGAAAGCACCTTTGCGTGCGGGCGTTGGAGTAGGAGTCGACACAGGTTCCGAACCAAGTAAAACTACTTGTGTCATTCGCTTTATTATTTTCTGCTGCTTACTCTCGAAATTTTTTAATCGATATTCACCCCCTCCCCCTTCTCTATTGAATCTATGATCCAACAAGTGGTATCAGAGCAGGTACTGCTCTGATTTGGTGCAACCACCAATTAGACAAGGGGGTGAGATTTTTTTTATTTTGTTTTCGATTTTCAGCTTTCTTTCATAATCTTCCAAACTGGTACTATTACCTTTTTAGAAATTTTCCTCGTTGTTATTTATCTGATTTGGTGCAACACCAATTCAGTTTTTCAATTATTTCTATCTTATCCCGCACTACTAATCCAAGACCTAGTCTTAGAACCTTTTTGTCTATTTTTTACTTGTGTACATATTACAATGTCTCAACTTGAAGGTTTCAGCACAGTACGTCCTCCCCTATTCAATGAAGATGATTTTTCGTACTGGAAGAAGCAGATGGAGGTTTACCTAAAGATGAATTTCGACCAATGGTTCAACGTCACCAGAGGCTACAAGGCGTCGGTTGGCAACTCCAAAATTCCATTGGAACCAGAACAGTAGACTCCGGACATGAAGAAGAAAGCATCAACGGACTTCAAAGCCCTCAACACCCTACAATGCGGACTTACAAAGGAAGAGCTGAACTGGGTAGGACCGCATCAAAACGTGAAAGAGCTATGTGATAAATTGATCGAGATACACGAAGGGACAAGCGACGCTAAGGTAATAAAACGCAACCTCCTCTTAAATAAGTTATTTAATATTAATTACAGGAAGGAGAGATGGTGAGTCAGCTTCACGCGAGGATCAAGGACATCCTCAACAGACTCCACACAATAGGCCATCAAATGGAGAACCAGGATTTAATAAGGTATGCTTTAAATGCTTTTTCGCGCAATAATTTATGGGCATCTATCGTGGATGCTTACAAAATTTCTAAAAATTTATCAAAATTAAAATTAGATGAGTTATTTTACGAATTAGAATTGCACGAGCAAACTAACGCCGGGACCGAGAAAGGTGTAGCTTTGTTTGCAGGTTCATCCAAGGAAAGGATGAAAAACAAGCCTGAGGTTGAGGATGAGTCTGACCAGGATTCTGAAGACGAAGAATACCTGGTGAGGAAAATGTTCACCAAGAGAAAGAAAAGCTTCAGCAAGAAGGACCTGCAAATGATCAACTCCCTAAACGAACCGAGAAACGTGACCTACTTCGGATGGAACAGCCAACAAGAAGGGACACTACAAGAACGAGTGCCCGAAACTGAAGAGCGACAAGAAAAAGACATCCAAGAAGAAGTCTCTCAAAGCGACTTGGGACGATACTTCCTCGGACGAATCGGAGGCTGAAGATCAGAAGCAACAGAGCCACCTCGCGCTGATGGCTCTCGAAGAAGAATCGGACGAAGAATCGAAAGACGGGCCCGAACCTGAATCGAGTCATGAGTCCGTACTCGTTTCCGAAGGTCCCGACAAAGTAAATTTTAATTTGAATAGAATTTTTTTAAAAATTATTGCATGTTTAAATAGTAAATTAATTACATTAGCAAAAGAAAACAAAATGCTCCTTGAGGAAAATCAAAACCTCAAGGAACAAATCAAAAATTCAAATTCAACTCAAGACCTAACCTAACACTTGAGGAGGAAAATTCATCACTAAAAATCGAAGTTGATAAATTAAAAGATCTCTTAGAAAAATTTACAACAGGATCTAAGAATCTAGATTTAATTTTAAATAATCAAAAAGCAATTTACAACAAAACCGGACTTGGCTACAAGTCAAGCTCAAATAGAACATTTAAATCGTTAATAACCCAACACAAACAATCAAGTAAAGCTTGGGTTCCGAAAGCGTGCTTAACCACGCAAGTAGGACTTAACCAATACTACATACCCAAAGAAAAAATATATTATATAAAATCAAATAAATCAAATCAAAAAACAAAATACAAACTTAGACCAACCAATTCAAAATCTAAATATTTTAAACTCTACCAAGACTTAGAATATCACCAAGTCAATTATAACTACAAAAGAACAAACATAAACAAAGAACCAAAAATTAAATAAAGGCCAATAATTCAGGGGAGGCTCTAGAATAGTTGGCACCTTCGAAACTAACCTACCCGACAGGATAACTCAAACTAACATACCTGACAGGATAATTAGGACTAATTAGAAAGGGACCAAGTTTAACTTGACCTATGGTACTAGCAAAATTTTGGATGATAGTACGTTAGAAAAGCTTAGTCTATGCATGTCTAGGAAGATATGGCTTCGACCTGGTGCATTTGGCTAAGTGGAACTAATCGAAGCTACCTTTAATGGATCCTAACCAGTTAGACCAAGGTTTTGTATTAACCTGGTGCATTTGACTATTTGGAAAACCTCGAAGGCATGGTTACTTTAATGATGTCCAAGCGACTCATCATAGCCCAGAAGTTTACCCAAAAAATGCCTATTTGTTAAGCCCAAAACTAAACCTGAATCTAATACAAAGTTAAACCAACCCCTTAAACTGAACCTAACTCATCTCACAAAATTATAGAATTTCCTGATTGAAAACATATATAGGGTGAGATGACTAAAGACTAAATTAAATTAAATTAAAATTAAAATTAAATTAAATTAAACTAAATTAAATTAAATTTAAACTTAATTAAAATAAATTAAATTAAATTAAATTATATTCAATTAAAATTAAATTAAATTAAAATTAAATTAAATTAAAATTAAATTCTTTAAAAAACTTTAAAAAATTCTTTTAAAAACTTTAAAAATTATTTTAAAAATTCTTTAAAAATTATTTTGAAAATTCTTCTAAAAACTTTAAAACTTATTTTAAAAATTCTTTTAAAAACTTTAAAAATTATTTTGAAAATTCTTTAAAAAACTATAAAAATTATTTTAAAAATTCTTTTAAAAACTTTAAAATTTTTTTTAAAAAATTTAAAACTATTTAAAAAATTCTTTTAAAAACTTTAAAAATTATTTTGAAAATTCTTTTACAAAAACTTTAAAAATTATTTTAAAAATTCTTTTAAATACTTTAAAAATTATTTTAAAAATTCTTTTAAAAACTTTAAAAATTATTTTAAAAATTCTTTTAAAAAAAATTCAAAATTATTTTAAAAATTGTTTTAAAAACTTAAAAAATTATTTTGAAAATTATTTTAAAAACTTTAAAAATTATTTTAAAAATTCTTTTAAAAACTTTTAAAAATTGTTTTAAAAACTAAAAAAAATAAAAAATCTTTTAAAACTTCAAAAAAAAACAAAGTGAAAAACCAAGGGCAGGCGCCCCTGATAATCCCTTTCGGGGCGTCCGGAAGGGACTCCGAGCACCCCGCCCCAACTGATGTCGGCGCCCGAAAAGGTTCCGGGCGCCCGGTGCCCCCTATATATAGGGAGGCAGGGCGCCCTCTCCTTCTACTCCACATCTTCTTCACTTGTCAAGGTTCTTTTTGAGCTTTATCGCGGAGTGATCAAAATTAAAATTTTATTTCATTCTGCGGTTATTACGCTACTACGAACCAACCGAGATCGTCATCTCTAAAAATTTTATTCACGATGCTTCGGTAAATTTCTTTTTCCCTCCTAAGTTTCCTTTAAGTATTTCATTGATTTTTTGCTTAGTATAGTTTTTTTTATAATGTAGAAAACATTCTAGATCTGGTGTTGGGCCCTCTACTGCGAGTATTGACCCTAGGTTCCCTACTGACGAACTTAGGATCATGTTTGAGTCGACCATCTATATACCTATTAGGACTAAGTGCTTAGATAGAGAGCTTTTCTTGCGTTCCTGTGTTTCAACTGTAGGGGTCATTAACCACTATAACTTACGGAACCTTATTTACTGTACCAGTTCAGGAAACATAAATTTATGTGCTGAATTTTATAATAACTTAGTTAGGGTAGATGATCTTACTTATACTACTAGGGTAGATGGTACGGATATCACATTATCTCCTGCCACTATTCAGGACTTCTTAGAGTTACGACCATCAACGTGATCTTTTAAGTGTTACCCTCCTACGGCTCTACCATTTGGTGATCCCTACTCACACATTACTCTGGATACGATTTACTCGTATTTTTTTGGAGGGGAGCGAGTACCCACTGTGACTATGTTTAGGTCAGTAGGCCTTCGAGTTCACGATTATGTACTGTATAGGGTCTTAGTTTTCTGCATCTTACCACTGTCCACTCACGACATAGCGATGATGCGTCCATTTCATTCATTTCTCTTGTATGCCCTTTGTCATATATTAGACATAGATATTAGTTTACATATCTTTCAGACCATTATCTATTCAGCTGGAGTCACCACCAGCGCTCGAGTTCATATGCCGTATTGTCATATTTTGACGGCATATTTCACCCACTTAGACATTGACGTCACCCGAGGTGATGTTCGAGCCATGACTGAGTTCGACGTCTTAGGACCTAGGAGCTTCTCTGTAGGAGGTGTCCATATAGATGATGAGGGTGTCCTATCTTGGCGGAGGGGGCACAACACCAGCCAGACCCAAATGCCCAGGAGGAGGCAGAGTAGGATGAGTTTATGTCAAATTATTCGACGAGGACGCTCTGGCCCCTGTACCACCTCCAGGCCGAGCCCCTCGTCCCGCTCCTTGCACTTTAGGCGATAGAGTTGCTGGACTCGAGCTATCCATGACGAGTCTCCGTCGAGAGATGAGACAGGAGATCTCCGACTTGCGATGAGAGGTGCAGCAGGAGGTCTTCGACTTGCGACGAGATGTGAGATAGGAGATCTCCGACCTTCGACGAGATCTATCCAGCTCCCAAGAGGATGAACGAACTCGTCATGCTGAGCTGATCGAGATATTACGTTCCTTGGGAACCGGACCACCCCCTTCCTCATCTCAATTGACTTCATCATCCTGATGTGATATTTTATTATGATAATTGTACTTTGACCTTGACATTGACTTATGCTATTCTGACTTAGTTATATTTCGACTCTGACAATAATTTATTCTGATGTGTTTAATAGACTATGTTTTCAAAAGTAATATTTTCAAATTCTAGGATAAAAACCTTTATTTCTTTTAAAATCTTCTATTTCTAGAGTTTTAAATCTATTTTAGCCTTAGACTAGAATAATCTCTTAGAAAACATGTTCCCCTAGGGATAGTACTTGAGCATCTCACCAACACCGTAGGATTCCCTTGTTTGTGATTGCCAAACATAGAAAGGGATGAGATGCATAGGCAAATTGCCTGGACTTAAGATGCTTATTTCAGTGCATCGATATAAGTCTGGGCGTTAAATACCAAACAGACATTAATCAGGTTAAGTCATTCAGTTTAATCAAACACTATCTGATGATGATTAGACTTAACTTGACTAACCAAGTAAAACCTGCTATCCTCTAATAGTCAGTGAGTAGATAACTGGTTAGACAGATTTTGTAATGTCAAGTTCAGGGGGAGGTTAATTATTTCAAAAACTAATCTTTGAAAAATATTTTTTTAAAAATTTCTTTGGATCTTTCAAAATTACTTTTGAAAGTTAAAATTATTTTTGAAAATTAGCTTTATTTTCAAATTTAATTTTGAAAATTTAATTAGCTTCTAAACTTAGTTTTAAAAAGTCGGTTTTGAAAATTAGACTCTTCATTTTTTTCTACTTGGGTTTCAAAACATATTTTTAGAAATTTATTCAGACTTAAAAATAAATTTACTTAGTTAAGTATTACAAACTAAAACTTGATTTTACTTAGTTTTAAAAACTTGACTTGAAAATTGAACTCAACCCTAATAATGTTTTTTTTACTATCCTTGCAAATTATGTTTCCAACGCTGCAAAACTCTTTTCTAAAGATTAAATTAAAATTACAGTTATCTTTCTAAAAGTTAAACATAGCTATTTTATGTTTTTAGCTTAAACTCCCTCAAGATAATCTGACTTACATTTCTAGATTCCTTTTATCTTGAACTTTAAATTACAAGTTGTTCTATGTTAATTTTTTGATGAATGCCAAAGGGGGAGGGTTAGGTGGTTAAGTTAATTAAACAAATAACACAAATAACAAAATTCAAAAGCTAACTTAACAACCTTATGTTTGTTTTTACTTGCATAACCTTATGCTTGTTTTTACTTGCATATTTTTTACTAACTTAACTAGGTTGTCATTGCATCAAAAAGGGGGAGATTGTTGGTGCGATTAGCACTAACGGTCTAACTCAAGTTTTGATGAATGACAAAATAGGTTAAGTTAGTTTCGTTGTTATCTAAAACTCTGACTGAGTGTGCAGGAGAAGCCCAGACAGGTCGACAGGCTGACCTGATATCTTTCACGAAGCCCAGCTAGGTCGACGGGCCGACCAAATAGCTGGCACGAAGTCTAAACGGGTCGACGGGCTGACCGGACGTTTGGCACGAAGTCCATCTAGGTCGACAGGCTGACCGATTAGCTGGCACGGAGCCCAGACGGGTTGAAGGGCTGACTGGATGTCTGGCGGATAAGTGGAGGGGAGTGACTGTGAGGACGCATTCCCGGGAAGGAAACATTAGGCGTCAATCCGACTTATAACCATTTCGGAACTCTAAGTCAAGATCTTGACTAGATTCCGGTCTCGGAGAGACGGAATCTAATTAATATTCTATTTGATATTAAACTATGCTAATACTCTGTGTTGCAGGATATATATCTTATATTTGCCTCTGGACTAACATTTTCTTGCAATAAGGAATCTGCTGGAAAATGAGGGTTTGAGCGCCCGGAGGTGAAATTTCATCCGTAACGTCATTTCGCCACTTGGAGCATACTGGTTGGGTCGGCTACGTCACATTCAGGGCACCCTGGAGGTTCCAGGCGCCCCGAACCTCCTATATAAGGAGGGTAAAGGCTGAAGCTCCAACAACAACTCACAACTCGCTCTCTTGTGCTCCTGCGACGCTGCGAAGACACTTTGACAACGCACTTCTCTTTTTTCTTTCCTTTTGTGAGTATTGTCCTTTTCTATTAGCATTCTTATATTTTAAATTGTAAACAATTGCTAGTGGATTGCCCATCGAAAGCACCCTTGTGTGCGGGCCTTGGAGTAGGAGTCGACACAGGCTCTGAACCAAGTAAAACTACTTGTGTCATTCGCTTTATTATTTTCTGCTGCTTACTCTCGAAATTTTTAATCGATATTCATCCTCCCTTTATCGAATCTACGATCCAACAATAACTGTTTGGATTATGCTGGAATGAGCATTCAGACGTCTCTGAGACTAATTACACTGATGATCGGGAAAGCAGTGAGTCATACTTAGAAAATTTTCAAGAAACGCTAAGTGGTATAAAGCCTCATCGTAACCGAACGGCGAGGCATGAAGGAATGTTAGTAAAAATTAATAGAAGAAATATGTGTTGAATAGGCAATCATGCATTGACACTTAGAAGTTTTTTACAAAACATCGGGAGATATTAAAAAAAAGGAGGCCTACGGAGCAGAGATGGGCGTCACTCGAGGTAATCCAACACGTCATCCGACAGCGACTCGGTCAACTTCTCCCAGTTGATCACCTTGTTGGTCAGTGCGGACCGAAGATAGCTGTCGTCCTTCAGTTGGTCAAGAGTCCCATTAATTTCGAAATTGATGAGGCGGAGCGCTCGGTTTGGGAACCGGTCGTTGAAGGAATCCGAGTGGAGATAATCCCGCTTAAGGACTTCAAACCAACCAGGCTCAACATCTTGATAAATTTAAAGGGTCGATCGGGAAGCCTCTAACTCAGCCTTCAACGATTCCAAGTCAGCATCCTTGGTGGCGAGCTAGACCTTTGCCGCAGCTTGCTTTGCTGATCGACTCTCCCGCTCGACACTCAGCGCGACCTCGGCCTTAAGATTCTGAGCCAAGACCCGACACTTAGTGCAACCTCAGCCTTAAGATTCTGAGCCAAGGTCAGGTCCTTGATGGATCAGAGCTTCCGGGCATTAGCAGAATTGATCTTCACTTCAAAGGAGTTGGCCTGCTTGTTCAGCCTCGCTAGTTGCGAAGCCTACTCAACACTCTTGGCCTTCTATGCTCGTAGTAACTTGGAGCTCTTCTATAGATCGACCTTCAGTAGGGTTGCCTCAGCGGTCAGCTACTCCGAGCGTGCCCAAGCAGCCTCTGATTGGCCTCTCGGAGCATGCAGCTGTTGGACTTCATACTCCAGAAAGGCCAGCCTTTGGCACATGACTAGACTCTCGACCCAATACTACAACAACAATAAGATTGTAAGTGTCGAACGGATGAAAACAAGTAAATATAAAGGCAGCATACGTACCACAGTGGCCATCTGAGTATGACTATTTGCAAGCTCCCTCGATGAAATGATCGCCGCACGAGCCCCTGTTGGTTGGTCCTAGGAAGATCGTACCGGTTCCACTATATAAAAATTTTGTACAAGTGTCGAACCTTTCCTAAACAACCCATTGTGTTCTTTAAAAATTAAATTAGGAATCGCAAACGGAACTTAATATTATTGATTCCAAATTTAACTTATCTGTTCTTAATGGTTTAGATTTGGATCACAAACGATGCTTAACATTATTAATCCAAATCCACCTATGTTATAAATTCAATTAAACATTAATTTTCAAAATTGGCTTCCAGGGTTGTATGCCGAGGCACTAGTCCTTCTTGGGTATGGGATCATCCACCACTGCCTAGACAAAACCTTTTAAGGAAATCTAATATTTAATTTCCTTAAATAACTCTAGGTTTAACCAAAAAGAACAATCGAATCACAAATTCGAAACTCTAGAATCATATGCCTCTTGTGTTTGGAATTCATATAAAGAAAAACTAGCATGATGCAGAAAATAATTACTAGTTATACCTTTCTTTGTATGCAACGACGACCTCTTGATCTTCTGTCGTATTCGTCGCCTCCTCTTGGACGTCGTGTAGGCGACGAACCTCCAAGATGAACACCACCCAAAAGCTCCTCCTCCTTCTCTAAGTTTCGGCCACAACCACCACCAAGGAACAAAAGAGAGCAAGGGGAAAGGAAAGGGGAGAGGTGGGTCGGCCACAAGAGAGAGCACTAGCAAGAGAATAAGAATTGATACCTCATGAGGCCTCTCCTCCCCTTCTTTTATAATACTTGCCCAAGACAAATAAGGAAAGATTTTTACAAAAAAAAAAAAATATTCCTCTTGTTTTCCTTTTCTCTTTTTAAATTCCTTTTTCTCCTCTTAATTGATTGAATGGCCGGCCCCTTGCTTGGGCACCAAGCAAGGGTGGCCGACCCTTAAAAGAAGAAATATATCTTGTAAAAATTTTATAAGCAAAGAAGGAAAGCTCTTATAAAATTTTACAAGCTCTCTTTTAATTTCCTAATGTCGATGTGTTTTAAAAAAGAAAAATTTTAAAACAAGTTTTAAGATTTAAAACTTCTCATTTAAAATTTCCTTTTTTTAACATGGTTACAAAAAGGAAAGTTTTAAATTTAAAACTCTCTTTTTAAAAACCATGTGGATGGTTAAAAAAGGAAAGTTTTAAAACTTTTAAAAACTTTCTTTTAAACCATGTGGCCTAATTCAAATAAGGAAAGTTTTATAATTTTAAAATCTCTCTTTTAAAACTTGTAGATATCTACAAAGAGAAGATTTTAAAAATTAAAAATACTCCTCATACTTTGAATTATGTGGTTGGCCCCCTTCTTGCTTGGGCACCAAGCAAGAGGCCGGCCCCTTTAAGGAGGAAGTGGCCGGCCCCATGGCTTGGTCACCAAGCCATGGGCCAACCCCCTCTTGGACACCAAGATGGGCTTTTTATGAGTGAATATGAGGCATTAATGAGGCTACGACAGGGACCTAGAGGAGAAATTGGTTTTGGCCTCCCGACGAGTTCGAGTATCCCGTGTTTGCCCCGAACATACAACTCAGGTTCATCAATAATAACTCATTCCACTAGAGAGTTATTCTTGCACTACTGCACCAATCCCAAATTATATTATGGGCTCCTTCTTATCATGAGTGTGTTAATCTCCTTGTGTTTAAGATATCGGATGTCCACTAATTAATTGAGTTACTGACAACTCATTTTAATTAATGTCTTAGTCCAAGAGTAGTACCACTCAACCTTATCGTCATGTCGGACTAAGTCCATCTGCAGGGTTTAACATGACAATCCTTATGAGCTCCTCTTGGGGGCATTATCAACCTAGATTACTAGGACACAGTTTCTTTCTATAATCAACAACACGCACTATAAGTAATATCATTTCCCAACTTATTGGGCCTTTTGATTTATCGAACTAAATCTCACCCATTGATAAATTAAAGAAATAAATATTAAATATATGTCCTTGTCATTATATTAGGATTAAGAGCACACACTTCCATAATAACCAAGGTCTTGTTCTTTTATTATATAGTCAGTATAAAAAGAAACTGCCTCAATGGTCCTACTCAATACATTCTAAGTGTACTAGTGTAATTATATAGTCAAGATAAACTAACACCTAATTACACTACGACTGTTCTGATGATTTGCTCCTTTCTATCTCAGTCGTGAGCTACTATTTATAATTTATAAGAAACTGATAGCATGATCTTCTGTATGTAACACCACACACTATGTTATCTACAATATAAATTAATTGAACAACTACACTTAGCATATAAATGTAGATATTTTTGACCAATGTGATTCTTTAAAATAAATGTTTACAAAAGTTAAGCTTTTAGTATACACTCTAACAGCCCCAGCATCGACCCATACTTGTGCTAACGACCCTTGAATCTGAATCTGGTGTTCGTGGGTACGGGACGCTACGTCTTCCGGGATGCGCCATTTATCAATGAGCAAATGGATGATGGTCATTATTTACCTCTGGCCGCTTGGACCGGAAGGTTTAGAAGTCTCTCTCCCCATAGACTTGGACATCGAGGATGACCAAATGTTGGATACTTGTGTGGCCGACGAGAATTGCGGTGGCATGAAGGTAATTAGCGGAGCATAGATAGTCCCCAACGGCAGCCTAGATAGTGAAGGTGTCCGGTCGGAGGATAGTGAGATATGATGCGCTTTGGCTCCTTGCTCACAAAGAGTAGGCGTTGATGTTTCAACCCGTTAGGAGGACAGTCGCGAGCTAGCTCGAATAGGAGTTTGTAGGACGGAAGTGAAGGAACGGGAGGAAGCTTCTCCGCTGTGCCTCTTGCGTCATATCAGAGGCTCACAGGAGGTCGCTGACTCTGAGGCCACAGTGATCGGCAGCATGGAAGGTCATTCTGGAGGAAGGTCTGCTATAGCGGCCGCAGCTCCGCTAGCCACTGTCTGACTCCCTCCACCCTTGCTGTCCGGCGCATTTGCCCCTCCAGCTTCGCCGAGCGGATCATCAGAGTGGATGATCGGAGCTAGGCCGCGACTCTCCAACTCAGCCACGATAGCTGCATTGATCTCTGTGTCCGTGAGCCTGCTATTGCAGGCTAGACACACCCTCAACATGATGCAGATTGCAAAAAAGGAAGAAAAATGAGTTACATTCAAAGATGAGGAGAATAAAGAGCATACCTACGCTGGACGACATCCATGTTCAGATCAGGATCAGGACGAATACATAAAGGATGCTCTCCAATAGCAGTCGATGGATGTGATACTTCTGACTGGCCAAACTGGACGTCGCTTGGAGATAGTCTGATCGGCTTCGGTACCTTCCGAGCGACGGAGGCTGCATCACTTCCATCTGCCAGCTGGTCGGGATGTCGGGACGCTAGGAAAATTGAACAAAGAAATAGTATTCCCTCCAATGCTTATTATAGGATGACATTTTATCAAAAAAGACTGAGCCCACTCAGGCTTGATACAAGAATGTCCCTGGCTTGGATAGTTTTGGGTAATAGAAGTAATGAAAGACACGAGGCATCAAGGGAATGTCGTGTAGTCAGAACAAAACTACTACCCCGCACAACAACCTAAATGAGTTTGACACTAATTGATGTAGGGATATGAAAATATTTATAGACAGCGAAAAATAAAAGATGAACAGGAAACCTAAGACTAGCACAAAACTGGTCCTTAAAAAATGGCAGGAAGTTGGCTAGGGGTTCGTGAGGTTGGTCATAGGCGTACAGGATGACAATTTGATAATCGGAGGGGATGTAATAGGTGGATTTCATTTTGTCTATTTCATTCCCGTTAAATTTAGACTCAGTGGAGGTATACCAGAGTCTAGGGATGGGTACAGGAGGTTGCGGAGAACTAGCCATTAGAAACAAAGAAATAGAGAAGACGCAACAACGAAGGGAAGAAAGAAGAACCTTACTGAGAAAGATCACCGACAACGATGAGAAGGAGAAGTGCCACAGAGCGTACTCAAAGACGAAAACGCAAGGAATGAAGACGACGGCGAAGCGAAGTAAGGTTTATAAATCTCACGGCTGATAGCCTCGAGTCGTCCGACCAAGGGTTGCTAAAAACCAGGAGAAGATCCAGTCATAGAATTTGAAAAGGCGCCTATCACATCACCAGCAGATATCTGTTGGGACCGAAAAGTAGCTAGAGGGGGGTGAATAGCTCGTCGCGTGCTTGTGTGCTTCATTGCTTGTTTCTTCAAGGATGTGCAGCGGAAATACAAAGAAACAAAAGCATACAACGCTAACAAATGGATTTTACTTGGTATCCACCTCACAAGAGGTGACTAGTCCAAGGATCCACGCACACACACACCCTCCACTATGAATAACACTCCTTTATGGTAACTACCAAAGGCGGAGAAGCCCTACAACACTCTCAATACAAGAAGAAGGAAAGGGAAACAAAATACAAGCAAAAGCTTACAAGTTATGCAGCAAAAACCCTAACCCTAACTTCTTGTTGTTGCCTGCCTCTTGATCTTGGATCACTAGCAACCTTGCTCCAAGAACCCTTCAAGAACTGGCGGTGGAGTGGAGAAGAAGTGTGGAGAGCTGCTGGAGAGGATCAGAGATGAATCGTAAAGTCGCTACCGAAGGAATCGAACGCCTGCGGCTTTTATCGACGCTAACGGTCAGATCCCGATCGATTGGATTGCTCCCAATCGATCGGGGAGGCTTTGGATCGATCGGCTGATCGATCCAGAGCGCCTCTGTGCTCTCGGTAAAATGCCTGGATCGATCGGCTGATCGATTCAGGGCTTATCATCTGAAATCACAGCTCCCAATCGATCCACTGATCGATTGGGGTACCTGGATCGATCGACCGATCGATCCAGCGCTGTTCTGTGCGATCGCGCACTTGTCCCAATCGATCTACTGATCGATTGGGAGGAGGTTGTCATGAAGACTCATCCAATCGATCGGCCGATCGATTTGGGCATGAGTCAATCGATCGGCTGATCGATCCAACTCATGATTTCTCCCTAAAATCAAGTCTAAAGCCTCTTAAACCAACATCTGGACAACCATGACCTGTTGGTTCATCGTGCCTAGCATCCAGTCACCCTTAACCTGCTAGAACTCGCTCACCAAGTGTCCGGTCAATCCCTTTGACCCACTTGGACTTTTCTCCTCTTGCCAGGTATCTGGTCAATCCCTTGACCTACTTGGACTTTCACCAAATGTCTGGTCAACCTTGACCCATCTGGATTTTTTCCGTGCCTGGCTTGACTCACCAGGACTTCTCTTCTGCCTAGCTTCACTCACTAGGACTTTCTCTCTACCTAGCTTCACTCACTAGGACTTTCACCTGGCTTCACTCACCAGGATTTTCTCTCTGCCTAGCTTCACTCACTAGGACTTTCTCTCTGCCTAGCTTCACTCACTAGGACTTTCACAACTGTCTGGCTTCACTCACCAGGACTTTTCTTCTGCCTAGCTTCACTCACTAGGACTTTCACAACTATCTGGCTTCACTCACCAGGACTTTTCTTCTGCCTAGCTTCCCAGTTAGGACTTTCACCTGGCTTCACTCACCAGGATTTTCTCATCAAGTATCCAGTCAACCTTGACCTACTTGACTCTTCTTCACAATCTCCCCACATGAACAATCGCACCTGTAATCTCCATGTGTTGTCTATATGTATTGTCAAACATCGAAACCATGACCAAGACTCAAGCTTGGTCAACCAGGTCAACCTTGACCTAAAGGATATTGCCCCAACAATCTCCCCCTTTTTGATGTTTGACAATACCTTTAAATTAGGCTAGTCCCATAGCCTCAACATCTTTCTCATGCCACTAGGTAATGAGGGCGTAAGTTACAACCTTCATTCCCCCTCTAAGAAGGCAGACTCCCTCTTAGATAATGGAGACCTAACTTAAACCCTACATTTCTCCCCCTATTGGCACACATCAACAAATTCACTTGTTGAAAAACACTTATTGTTTGTAACAACCCACCCTTCTTACTACTACTCTCTAAGGGCGATTATTACCTAACTACTACTCTACTTATTAGTGTCACTGACGCTATTATTAGAGTCAGTTAGATTTATCACGGTTCAGAGGAATTCCTACCGGAAAATTTCGACAGAGTCTCCCCTGTACCGGTGACCAAATCCATGATACATAAGATATATACGCAGCCACAGGCGGCTGGATCATATTTTTCACAACCACGCAGTTATAAAATAACAGTGAAAAGAAAGAACTACTCTAGCATAAATAACCAACTACGGTACTCCACAAATAACATAAGTAAACCAATTACAAGTGTAGAATAAACTCAAATACAGTCTCAACTCATAATAGCACTTAAGGAAAACTAAATAATTAAACAGAAGGTTTTTGATAATATTGTCAATTAACTCTGGATCTCTCCACAGTCCAGTCACCACACACCTTCATCATCACCACCACCCTGTCGCCTCCCTTTTATATTTTAGCTTTTCCTTTATCTGCAGTAGGAGGAAAGAAAACAAAACTATAAGCGAAAACGCTTAGTAAGTACTAATCTATCTCACAAAAACTTCGAAGTGCATAAAAGTAATGCAATAATACTGAAACTGTAATGCTAAAGCAAAGCCGCATGTACTCATGGCATCCAGAAATAAAACTGAATACTAAACATGCTCACTAACTGACAGGATAATAAGGAAATTAACACTGTAAGCTTAGAATTAAAGAAACTAAACTTTTATTGATTCTAAGCATAAAACTTACTTCATTTTCTTATATCCTTATTCTAGAAATTAATCTTTTAATTTCTATTTTACTTTCTTCTTCTTGTTCTTTTCTTTCTTCTTTACTTTTCTTTTCTTTGGGCCCAGGCTTAGTACCATCTTTGTTTTGCGCACTCTCTAATAGTGACTGGGGTAGCAAGCCTCCAGCCCTATGAGGATAAAGATCTCGGTCTTACCAGGGCTAAGACTTCGGAATTAGTCACCTGGATTTGTTTAACGACAACCTCGGAAGTCGGGTACTAGCCTCTTACTTTAATTTACTAGTTATCTCTTTTTAACTAGACTCTAGTCTTTTCTTTACTTATACTTCTCATACTCCTTTATTAGAACTTATTAGAATCCTGTAAATATTTCTAACAAGTATAAGATTACAACTAACCAAGCATGCTATATGAAAATACACAAGGGAAACAAATCTAGACTCTCTCTAAGCATGTTATAAAATAAAGCAACAGAAAAGCAAATCTGAACTTTCTAAATATGCTGTAAAACAAAGGAAAAGAAGCACATCTGAACTTACTAATCATGCTCTAGAATAGAGCAAAAGAAAGCTAACTTGGACTTACTAAACATGCTGTAAAATAAAGGGGTTGTTAAAAGCTAACTAACACATATATGCATGTGTATCAAAACAAGGAACTAGAAACTAAACTATAATTCAATACTGCTTATGGATTTCTCATGCTGGTAAACGGCAAGGAAGAGGAAACAGATAAGGGAGATTATAAAACTACTAATTTCTCATGCTTGTAAACAGCAAAACAAAGGAAACTATTCATGCTAAATTAAATAGCAAATAAAAGCTGTTGGTGCTTAGCTAATGTCAAGGTAGATTGTACATGCTCAAATAATAACAATGAGAACTACTGGTACTCAACTAATGGTAATGAGGACTGTGCATGCCAAATTAAAAAGCAAAGAAACTAACACTTGTGCCTAAATTATGGCTGTTCGTGCCACTATACAGCATAAAAGAAAGTCTAGCCAGATATGCTAAATACAGGGCCGTTCTTGTCCAATACAAAGTATAACCAAGCCCAAACATCCCTCTGTGCATCGCTACGGTAAGGAAAACAGAAGCATACCCTTCGGCAGTAATCTACCAAAAATAGAACTACATACTAACAACTAATTATGGTTCATACAGGAAGATTAAATGTAAAGCTACTCCTTTCAAACTTATCAAACAATTATGGCAGGAATTGCTATAATCTGCACAGCATGAGGAAATTAAGAGCATAAGACAGCTACCTATCAACCCTAAACCATTTCCCTCTTATATCCTTAATGACCTCATGGCAGAAAATTAAAGAAACCAAAAATCTTTACACCGTGCTTTGAATTCAAAATGAACAAAGAACACAATTTCTTGACCTTAACATGCTATGCTCATGAAAAGGAAAGGGCAACTTGCTATGCAGCCCAAATACTAAGTCTAGGGTTCATGCTAAGCCTCGGAAGCAAGGAAAAATCGAAACGGAAAACCCGAAACAACTCCTACCGCAGGTGAGTAGTACTTACCTAGGGTTTCTTGCACTTACAACCGGAAAGGAGAGGAAGAAAGCTTCTAGAGTTCGGGTAGCTAACTTTTCCCGGCGATTCCTTCGTGCTCCTGAGTTCTCCTCTGTCGCGACAACCACCCGCGGATGAAGGATGGTCGGGAGAAACTTCGTCGGCGCCGGAGACCACGCCTGACTTCTTCTTCGTTGTCGCCCGAGCAGGAGCGCCGCGCGGAGTCGAGATTGGGGAGAAGGCAGGGTTTTCGGCTCGGGAAGGAAAAGAACTAGGTCCTTTAATAACTAGGGTTTTATTCCAAACTATACTATATCCTTAATTCTTTCTACATAGAGTTAACAAAAATCTCCTAGCTCAGTTGGTCAAGCCGGTTTTGGCTTGGGTCCGTCCGACCCGAGGTCGTGGGTTCGAACCTCGCCTTCAACGGTTTTTGTCAAAATCTCTTTCTTTTTGTAAACATACTAAACGACCTCCAAAAATTGCGTAAAAATACTATAAAAATTTCTAAAAATCTCTAGAATATTTTAAAAGCATTTCCAAATATTTTTATGCACATTTGGAATTCGAAATAGAGAAAATTGGGTCGTTACAATCCCCCATACCTTATAAAAAGTCCATTCTCGAACTTAGAATAGCTCTGGATACTTCTGTCTCATATTGTCCTCCCGCTCCCAAGTGATTTCCTCGTGCTTCTGGTTCTGCCAGACGACCTTCACTAGTGGTACTTCTTTGTTTCTTAGTCTTTTGACTACTCTGTCCACTATCTGTGTAGGTCTGTTCTCATAACTAAGATCCTCTCGGATCTGCACTGACTGAGGCTGAACCACTTGGCTCGGGTCATGGAGACACTTCTTTAGCATGGAGACATGAAATACATTGTGTATTGCTGACATGTCTTGTGGTAAGTCCAGCTTGTAAGCTACTTTCCCAATCCTCTCTATGATCAGGTAAGGTCCTACATAGCGAGGACTTAATTTGCCCTTCTTGCCAAATCTCATCACTCCCTTCATAGGAGCGACCTTGAGGAAAACTGAATCTTCTACTTGGAATTCCAATGGCCTATGGCGTGTGTCAGCATAACTCTTCTGTCTGCTCTGGGCAGTCTCAATTCTCTGTCTGATTCTCTGGATCGCCTGAGTGGTCTCGTCTATCAGCTCTGTCTGAATACCCAGCTCTACTTCCATTTCTTTTCTCTCTCCTGCTTCTTGCTAGCATATGGGTGATCTGCATTTCCTGCCATATAGTTCCTCATAAGGTGCCATCTTGATGGTGGCCTAATAGCTATTGTTGTAGGCGAATTCAGCTAAGCACAAATACTTGCACCAACTTCCCTTGAAATCCAGTGCACAAGCTCTGAGCATATCTTCTAAAATCTGATTCACTCGCTCTGTCTGTCCATCAGTCTGTGGATGGAAAGCTGTGCTGAACTTGAGTTTGGTGCCTAGTGCATTCTGAACGCACTCCCAAAAGTGTGAGGTGAAGCGCCCATCTCTATCAGAAATGATAGATTTAGGAACTCCATGAAGTCTGACTACCTCTTTAACATATAGCTGGGCCAACTGCTCTATAGAGTGGGACACCTTGATGGCTAGGAAGTGAGCAGACTTGGTCAATCGATCTACTATTACCCATATTGCATCATATCCATTGGTGGTTCTTGGAAGACCGGTTATGAAGTCCATGGATATATCTTCCCATTTCCATTCTGGTATCGGAAGAGGCTGAAGAACTCCTCCTGGTCTCTGGTGTTCTGCTTTGACCCTCTGGCATGTCAAGCAGGTACTGACATATTTAGCAACGTCTCTTTTGAGTCCTGACCACCAGAACCTCTGTTTCACATCTTGGTACATCTTGGAAGAACCAGGATGCATGGAGTATGGTGTGCTGTGAGCTTCTTCTAAGATCTTCTTCCTCAGTTCTTCATCATGGGGCACGCAAATGCGCCTCCCTTGATAAAGAATCCCGCTATCTATTACTCGAAACTCTGATTTGTCTTCTTTCTGTAACCCTTGCTTGATTTTCTGGATGTCTGGATCTTCACTTTGCTTTCTCTGTACCTCCTCAAGCAATGTGGACTCTAAGGTCAATGCAGAGAGTTGCCCTTCAATAATTTCAAGTCCAAAATCCGACAACTCCTTCTGCAATGGCAGGGCTAATGATGACAAAGACATCAGGGATGCACTGAATTTTCTGCTGAGTGCATCTGCCACTTTGTTAGCTTTGCCTGGGTGGTAGAGGATTACACAGTCGTAATCTTTGACCAACTCCAGCCACCTGCGCTGTCTCATATTTAAGTCATTCTGAGTGAAGAAGTACTTAAGACTCTGATGATCTGTGAAGATTCTACACTGAACTCCATACAAATAATGTCGCCAGAGTTTAAGTGCAAAAACCACAGCTGCCAGCTCAAGATCATGAGTAGGGTAGTTCTTCTCATAATCTTTGAGTTGTCTGGAAGCATAAGATATGACTTTTCCTTCTTGCATGAGTACAGCTCCTAAGCCCATCTTGGAAGCATCACTGTAGATGTCAAAACTCTTGTCGCTCTGTGGAACAGTCAGAATGGGAGCACTGATCAATCTCTTATTTAGCTCTTGGAAACTCTGCTTACATTTATCTAACCATTCGAATCTCTTGTTCTTTCTGGTGAGGGCTGTTAGTGGAGAGGCTATCCTGGAAAAGTCCTCCACGAACTTCCTGTAGTACCCAGTTAAACCAAGGAAGCTTCTGATCTCTCTGACGTTCTTGGGTCTACTCCAGTTGTTGACCGCTTCCACTTTGGTTGGATCCACTTGAATACCTTCTTTAGAAATAATGTGACCTAAAAACACCACCTGATTTAACCAGAACTCACACTTTGAGAATTTAGCATAAAGCTGCTTTTGCTGCAGAGTCTGCAGTACCATCCTCAAGTGTGTGTCGTGCTCCTCTGGGGCCCTTGAATAGACCAGAATGTCGTCGATGAATACGATGACAAATTTATCAAGATATTCTCTAAACACTCTGTTCATTAAGTCCTTGAAAACCGCAGGTGCATTAGTCACTCCAAAAGGCATGACCACAAACTCGTAGTGTCCATATCTGGTCCTGAACGCCATTCTGGGTATATCTCTTTCTTTCGCCTTCAGCTGATGGTACCCAGAGCGTAGGTCTATCTTTGAGAACACTGTTGCTCCTCTTTACTGATCAAATAAGTCATCGATCCTGGGAAGGGGGTACTTATCCTTAACTGCTACTTTGCTCAGCGTTCTGAAATCTATGAACATTAGCACGGATCCGTCTTTCTTCTTAACGAACAACTCTGGAGCTCCACGGGGTGAATGACTAGGGCGAATGAAGCCTTTGTCAAGTAACTCCTTCAGCTCTGCTGGAGACATGCGATACAGAGCTTTGGAAATTGGACCGGTTCCAGGAACCAATTTAATCTCGAATCCATTCATTTATTGGGAGGTAGTCCAGGTAGATCTGCTGGGAATACTTCGGGATATTCACAGACCACCTGAACCCCCTCTTTCTTACCTTCTTTCTATTCTTCTGTACTTACTTGACCGGGGCTCCAGCTCCCTACTGTCTTGTCTTCTATCTTGACTGGCTTGAACTCTATAAACTCCTCATAGTGCTTGTTGGTGATAGAACTCTTCATAGAACTCTAACTGAAAATCTGCCCAGCTCATCTGATCGGCTGCTCTCTTGGTCTTTATCCTCTCCCACCACATACGAGCATCTCTAGACCGGCAGAAAGAGGCGCACTTGACCTTCTCGACTTCTAGCCAGTCAAGAAGCTCCATAGTGCTCTCTAGTGTTTTAAACCAAGCCTGGGCATCCCAGGGCTTAGTCGTGCCTGAGAAGCTCTCTGATTTCAGCTTCAGCCATTATATAAGATAAGCTTCTGGTCTCTGGGGTGCTGTGATGGCTCCCTGGGTACCTGGTGGAGTCTCAATTACCACTAGAGCCTTTACAGTGATAGCTGGAGGAGGGGGAGGAACTGCTGGCTGGTTTGCCATCAGATTGGCAATCACTTGCTGCTGCTCTGCTACCTGGTTCTGGAGTTGAGCAACAACTTCAAAGAGATTGGGCTCAGTTGATCTAAGCTCTTCGTTCTCTTGATCTTGGTTCTCAGTACGAACGGTACGGGGACATCCTTTTTCTTAACATCTAATTATGCAAAGAAAAGACTTGGTATCTGTTGGTGCGGGTAGCACTAACGGTCTAACCGAGGTTTTGATGAATGACAAATATGTTAAGTTAGTTTTGTTGTTGTCTGACACTTTGATCGAGTGTGCAGGAGAAGTTCAGACAGGTCGACGGGCTGACCAGATGTCTGGCACGAAGTCCAGCTAGGTCGAAGGGCTGACCGGATAGCTGGCGAGAAGTCCAAGCGGGTCGACAGGCTGACCGGACGCTTGGCAAGAAGTCCAGCTAGGTCGACGGGCTGACCGGATAGCTGGCGAAAGGTCCAGATGGGTCGAAGGGCTGACCGGACGTCTGGCAGGTAAGTAAGATAAGTCACTGGAGGGGAGTGACTGCGAGGACGCGTTCCCGGGAAGGGAACATTAGGCATCGATCCGGCTTAGATCCATTTCGGAAATCTAAGTCGAGATTGTGACTAGATTCCGGTCTCGGAAAGACGGAATCTAAGTCATACTCTTTCTTGTTAAATCATATTACTTGAATTGTGCTAACAATCTATTTTGCAGAATATATATTTGCCTCGGATTAACTCTATTTTGCAGGAAAGGAAGTTTCTGGAAATAGGAGGTCCGGGCGCCCGGAGGGGATCCGGGCTCCATGAGGTCCGGGCGCCCGGAAGGGATCCGGGCGCCCGGAGGTGAATTTTATCCAGGCCGAGTCGTCACCACGTGGAGTTCGCTGATTAGACCTGCCACGTCGCACCAGGGCGCCCGGAAGGGATCCAGGCGCCCAGAGCATCATATAAAAGAAGCCCCAGGGGTGGAGCTTCAAACATAACTGAGAACTCTTCGACTGCTTGCTCTGCTGCTCTACGCTCTTGCGACGCCACGAAAAGCTCTCCGACTCAGTGCTGGTTTTGTCTTAATTCTATTGTCGGTATATTCTTTATTTTGCTAGCATTACTGTACCTTAAATTGTAATCATTTTCGAACTGCTAGTGATTGCCCAACGAAAGTGGTCAAGGACCACGGGCTTTCGAGTAGGAGTCGTCATAGGCTCTGAACGAAGTAAAACTCATTGTGTTCATTTACTTTTCCGCTACGTTTTTACTCGGTATTTTTTGAATCGATATTCACCCCCCCCTCTATCGAACGATCACGGTCCTACAAGTGGTATCAGAGCAGGTACCGCTCTGATTTGGTGCAACCACCAATCAGACAGGGGGTGAAAAATTAATTTTTTTTCGGTTTTCAGTTTTACGAATTTTTTCCGTTGCAATTAAATATAAATTGGTGCAACACCAATTTAGATACTTTTATATTTTTTTTCTTCCGCACTACTAATCCAAGACCAAGTCTTGGAATTTTGTTTTTCTTTTCTTTCTTCTGTGCGCAGGACTAAAATGTCTCAGACAGAAGGATTCAGCACAGTACGACCTCCACTCTTCAACGGGGACGATTTTCCGTACTGGAAGAAGCGTATGGAGGTCTACCTCAAAACAGACTTCGACCAGTGGATGAGCGTTATGAAACCCTATAAAATTCCAGCGGACAACTCCGGGAATATACTGGATCCTGAAGACTGGACAGCAGATCTGAAGAAAAAGGCGTCAACAGAAAATAAAGCGATCAACACTCTACAGTGCGGATTAACAAGAGAAGAACTGAACAGAGTCGGTCCACACAAAAACGCTAAAGAGCTGTGGGACAAATTGATCGAGCTGCACGAGGGAACGAGCGACGCCAAGGTAACAAAACGAGACCTGCTTTTGAATAAAATTCTTAATATAAAAATGCAGGAAGGTGAAACAGTGAATCAGCTCCACGCGAGGATCAAGGACATCCTCAACGGGCTTCATGCGATAGGCCACCAAATGGAAAATAGAGACTTAATAAGGTACGCATTAAATGCTTTTCCACGTAATAGTTTGTGGGCATCAATCGTAGATGCCTACAAAATTTCTAAAAATCTTTCTAAGTTAAAAGTAGACGAGCTTTTCTGTGAATTAGAATTACATGAACAAACTAATGCTGGAGCCGAGAAAGGTATAGCTTTATTTGCAGGTTCCTCCAAAGAAAAGAAAAGCAAGCCTGAATTTGAAGAAGATTCCGACCAAGACTCCGAAGACGAAGAACACCTGGTGAACTTGGTAAGAAAAATATTCACCAGGAGAAAAAGGAGCTTCAGCAAAAAGGACATTCAAAAGATAAGTTCTCCCTCAGAACAAAGGAACGTGACTTGCTTCGGCTGCAATAAAAAGGGACACTACAAGAACGAATGCCCAAAACTGAAGTTCGACAAACCGAAGCCAATCAAAAAGAAGGCACTCAAAGCAACGTGGGACGACTTCTCGGACGAATCGGAGGAAGAAGAGCAGAAACATAAGAGCCACCTCGCACTGATGGCCCACGAAGCTGAAACAGAAGACGAGTCGGAAGATGAAGACGGGTCTGAACCCGAATCAAGCCACGAGTCCGTACTCGTTTCCGAAGGTCCGAATGAGGTATATTTTAATTTAAACAAAAAAATTTTTAGAATTATTTCCTGTTTAAATAGTAAATTAATTAAAATAGAAAATGAAAACAAATCACTTCTTGAGGAAAATCAAAACCTCAAGGAACAAATCAAAAATTCAAATCCAACTCAAGATCTAACACTTGAGGAGGAGAATTTATCATTAAAAAATGAGATTAACAATTTAAAAGAAATGTTAGAAAAATTCACAACAAGATCAAAAAATCTAGACTTAACCCTAAATAATCAAAAAGCATGCTATAATAAAACCGGACTAGGATATAAGTTGAATTCAAATAAAACCTTCAAATCATTAATAACCCAATACAAATCAACCAATCTAGCTTGGGTTCCGAAAGCGTGCTTAACCACGCAAATAGGACTTAATCAATATTATATACCTAAAGAAAAAATACATTATATAAAATCGAATAAACCAAACCAAAATCCAAAATACAAACCTAAATCAAATTCAAAATCTAAACACTTTAAAAATCAACAAAATTATCACCAAGTTAACCATAACTATAAAAGGAATCGACACAAACCTAAAACCAAAATTTAAATTAATGGCCAATAATTCAGGGGGAGGCTCCAGAATAGCATAGGGTAACCTAAAACAAACTAACCCGGCAGGGTAATTAGGATTAGAGACCAAGTTTAACTTGAATCATGGTACTGGTGAAGTTTTTGGATGATAGTACGTTAGGGAAACTTGGGCATCGCATGTCTAGAAAGATATGGTTTCGATCTGGTGCATTTGGCCAAGTGGAACTGACCGAAGCTACCCTTAAATGAATCCTAACCAGTTAGACCAAGATTTAGTACTAAGCTTCGTGGATAGGACTATTCGGAAAACCTCGAAGGGTTGGTTATTTCTAATGATGTCCATGTGACTCACCAAGCTTAGAAGTTTATCCGAAGATTGCTTATTTGTGGAAACCAAAGCTAAATCTGAATCTAACACAAGTTAAACCAAAACTCCATAATTAACAATCCAATTTCATCTCACAAAATCATAGGATTCCCTGATTGATAATATAGATCGGGTGAGATGAATAAGGCTTAAATTTTAAACTTAAAAATTAATTTCAAAATTTTTAATTTCAAACTTAAAAATTAATTTCAAAATTTTAATTTTAAACTTAAAAATTAATTTCAAAAGTTTAATTTTAAACTTAAAATTAATTTCAAAATTTTAATTTTAAACTTAAAAATTAATTTCAAAATTTTAATTTCAAACTTAAAAATTAATTTCAAAATTTTAATTTTAAACTTAATTTCAAAATTTTAATTTTAAACTTAAAAATTAATTTCAAAATTTTAATTTTAAACTTAAAAATTAATTTCAAAATTTTAATTTTAAACTTAAAAATTAATTTCAAAATTTTAATTTCAAACTTTAAAATTAATTTCAAAATTTTAATTTCAAACTTAAAAATTAATTTCAAAATTTTAATTTTAAACTTAAAAATTAATTTCAAAATTTTAATTTTAAACTTAAAAATTAATTTCAAACTTAAAAATTAATTTCAAAATTTTAATTTTAAACTTAAAAATTAATTTCAAAATTTTAATTTTAAACTTAAAAATTAATTTCAAAATTTTAATTTTAAACTTAATTTCAAAATTTTAATTTTAAACTTTAAAATTAATTTCAAAATTTTAATTTCAAACTTAAAAATTAATTTCAAAATTTTAATTTCAAACTTAAAAATTAATTTCAAAATTTTAATTTTAAACTTAATTTCAAAATTTTAATTTTAAACTTTAAAATTAATTTCAAAATTTTAATTTCAAACTTAAAAATTAATTTCAAAATTTTAATTTCAAACTTAAAAATTAATTTCAAAATTTTAATTTTAAACTTAAAAATTAAATTCAAATTTTTTTAATTTCAAACTTAAAAATTAATATCAAAATTTTACTTAAAAATTAATTTCAAAATTTTAATTTCAAACTTAAAAATTAATTTCAAAATTTTAATTTTAAACTTAAAAATTAAATTCAAATTTTTAATTTCAAACTTAAAAATTAATTTCAAAATTTTTAATTTCAAACTTAAAAATTAATTTCAAAATTTTAATTTTAAACATTAATTTCAAAATTTTAATTTTTAAACTCAAAAATTAATTTCAAAATTTTAATTTTAAACTTAAAAATTAATTTTAATTCTAAACTTAAAATTTTAAAACTTAATTTTAAAATTGGTCAAACACCAGGGGCGGGCGCCTGGGAGGGGATCCGGGCGCCCCGCCTAAAATCAACTCCGGGCGCCCGGAGCCCCCTATAAATAAGGGGCAGCAGGCGCCCCCAACCTTTCCCCCATAAAACTTCACTTTTGCCAAGGTTCACTCCGAACCTCAGTGCGAGAGTATTTTAAATCAAAATTTTCTTGCGGTGAAGACGCTGCTGCGATTCAACCGAGGTCGTCAGATCTATATTTGTCGATGGCTCCTCGGTAAAACTTCTTTCCCTCTCTAAAAATTTATTAGAATTTGTCTTCTCATTTTTTCTTAGAATATCTTTTTTATATACAGTAGGAAACGAACAAATACTGGTGCTGGACCCTCTAATGCTAGCACTGACCCTAGGTTTCCCACAGATGAACTAAGGATTAAGTTTGAGTCAACCGTTTATAAGGCCATTAGGACTACCTGCATAGATAGATCGTTCTTTCTAGGTTCATGTCCCTCAGTTATAGAGGTTATAAACCACTATAACTTAAAGAACCTTGTCGAATGCACCAGTCCAGTAAACATAAGTCTGTGTGCTGAATTTTGTAATAACCTAGTGAAAGTAGACGATCACACCTATACCACTAGGGCAGCGGGTACTGATATCATATTTTCCCCTATGACTATCCGAGAGTTTTTAGAGTTACGTCCATCTACTTGTTCCTTTTTGTGCTATCCTCCCAGGGATCTACCATTCGGAGATCCCTACTCACATATTACTCTCGATACGATTTATTCGTATTTTTTTGGGGGAGAGCGAGATCCCACTGTGACCCAGTTTAGGTCGGTAGAACTTCGAGTCCAGGACTACGCTCTTTATAGGGTCTTAGTCCTTTGCATTTTACCACTGACTACTCGGGGCATCGTTGTGATGCGCCCATTCCATTCATTTTTACTCTATGCCCTGATTCATAGGTTAGATATTGACATCAGCCTACATATCTTCTCCACCATTATCTACTCGGCTGGATACGTGACTGATAGACGAGTCCACATGCCATTCTGTCACATTCTGACAGCCTATATGTCCTCGTTGCATATTGATGTCACTAGAGGAGGCATTGCCTATATGACCGAGTTTTGTTATAGCAGCTCGGAACTTCTCTCTAGCTAGTATCCACGTAGATAAGGATGACGGGACTATGTCTTGGCGGAGGGGGGCACAGCACCAGCCCGATCCAGACGCATAGGTGGACGAGTTCATGCTTGCACTGTTTCCAGAGGAAGCCGCACCGGCTCCACCACCGCCCCCAGCTCGAGCACCACGTCACGCTCCCCGCACTCGAGCCGACTGCATGACCGGACTAGAGAGAGCTATGGCGAGTCTCCTGCAGGAGAACTCTGATTTTCATCGGGACATACGGCGAGAGGTTGCCGAGTTACGAGCTGCCGGGGAGACCCGACACACTGAGCTGATGGCGCTTCTCCGATCCTTGGGATCTGGACCACCCCCTTCATCATCTCAGTAGCTCTAGTTATGACTCACTTCTACCTGTAAAATACCTTGGATCTATTTAGTGATATTTCAGACTTGCATTGATTATGTTCTATCTTGGTAGCCTAGGAATTTTTGAATTTCAAAAATATTTTCAAAAATGGTTCTCTCAAATTATAAGTTAAACATGTTTTGCTTTCAAAACTTTCCATTTTTAGATTTTCAAAAACAGTTTTGGCCTTATACTAGTTTTGAATCCTTAGAAAGCATGTACCCATAGGACTAGTTTTTGAGCATCTCACCAACACCTTAGGTTTACCTTGCTTGTGTTTGACAAACATAGAAAGGGGTGAGATGCATAGGCCAATTGTCTGGACTTAAGATACTTATTTCAGTGCATCGGCATAAGTCTGGACGTTAAATACAGATCAGACATTAATCAGATTAAGTTCATCAGTCAAGTCAAACACGGACTGCTTATAATCAACTTAATCTGACTAACCAAGTGAAAGCTACTATCTTCTGATAGTTAGTTAGTACCTAATTGGTTAGACAGCTGTTTAATTTTAAGTGTCAAGTTCAGGGGGAGAAATTAATTAAAAAAAATTTTTGTACATCTATTTTAAAACTAACTTATTTTTGAACACTAGTTTTCAAAAAGTTAAAATTAACTGAGTGTTTGAAAAATTAGAAGTTCAAAAATCCCACAAAATTTTTAAACTTGATTTTAAAGTTGAAAATCATTACAAACTTAAACTTATTCAGTTTTGTAACATATGCTTGAAAATTAAAACTTTCCAAAATTTAGCTTTTTAGCCTTAACAAATTTATTTTGGCTAAAACTTTACTTGTTTTTGAAAAATTTGTTTTGCTTTGTTTTGAAAAATCAAATTTGAAAACTAGATTAACTTTAAACGTATATTTTCCAAAAATACCTGTTTCTTAACAGTAACTCTACACTATGCTTGTTTACCCTTGCCTATTTTTTGCTGAATGCCAAAGGGGAAGGGTTAGGTGGTTAAGTTAGCTAAACCAAATTGAAAATACTAAAACTAACTTTAAAAACCATGTACCTGTTTTATTTATTTTTTGCATCTTTTTCACTAACTTAACCAGGTTGTCATTCCATCAAAAAGGGGGAGATTGTTGGTGCGGGTAGCACTAACGGTCTAACCTAGGTTTTGATGAATGACAAATAGGTTAAGTTAGTTTTGTTGTTGTCTGACACTTTGATCGAGTGTGCAGGAGAAGTTCAGACAGGTCGACGGGCTGACCAGATGTCTGGCACGAAGTCCAGCTAGGTCGAAGGGCTGACCGGATAGCTGGCGAGAAGTCCAAGCGGGTCGACGGGCTGACCGGACGCTTGGCAAGAAGTCCAGCTAGGTCGATGGGCTGACCGGATAGCTGGCGAAAGGTCCAGATGGGTCGAAGGGCTGACCGGACGTCTGGCAGGTAAGTAAGGTAAGTCACTGGAGGGGAGTGACTGCGAGGACGCGTTCCCGGGAAGGGAACATTAGGCGTCGATCCGACTTAGATCCATTTCGGAAATCTAAGTCGAGATCGTGACTAGATTCCGGTCTCGGAAAGACGGAATCTAAGTCATACTCTTTCTTGTTAAATTATATTACTTGAATTGTGCTAACAATCTATTTTGCAGAATATATATTTGCCTCGGACTAACTCTATTTTGTAGGAAAGGAAGTTTCTGGAAATAGGAGGTCCGGGCGCCCGGAGGTGAATTTTATCCAGGTCGAGTCGTCACCACGTGGAGTTCGCTGATTAGACCTGCCACGTCGCACCAGGGCGCCCGGAAGGGATCCAGGCGCCCAGAGCAGCATATAAAGAAGCCCCAAGGGTGGAGCTTCAAACATAACTGAGAACTCTTCGACTGCTTGCTCTGCTGCTCTACGCTCTTGCGACGCCACGAAAAGCTCTCCGACTCAGTGTTGGTTTTGTCTTAATTCTATTGTCGGTATATTCTTCATTTTGCTAGCATTACTGTACCTTAAATTGTAATCATTTTTGAACTGCTAGTGATTGCCCAACGAAAGTGGTCAAGGACCACGGGCCTTCGAGTAGGAGTCATCACAGGCTCCGACCGAAGTAAAACTCATTGTGTTCATTTACTTTTCCGCTGCGTTTTTACTCGGTATTTTTCGAATTGATATTCACCCCCCCCCCCTCTATCGAACGATCACGGTCCTACAGTATCCTCTCTCTAACCCTTCTAATTATACATAGATATGAATAAAGAAAAGGGAAACTAAATCTTCTATATTACTTTAGTACTCAAAAAAAAAAGTACTTGGAGACTAAAGCACTCAAAAAAATAAGTACTAAAAAAAAATAAGTACTCAATAAAGAAAAGGGAAACTAAAGCAGAATAAAGAAAGGATTTAAATACTTTCTTACTTGGAGACGGCAAGGATGATGCTGATGTGTGTGTGATGCTGGAGAATGGAACACTGCTCTGATAACAACTGTAACAACCCACCCTTCTTACTACTACTCTCTAAGGGCGATTATTACCTAACTACTACTCTACTTATTATTTTCACTGACGCTATTATTAGAATCAGTTAGATTTATCACGGTTCAGAGGAATTCCTACCGGAAAATTTCGGCAGAGTCTCCCCTGTACCGGTGACCAAATCCATGATATATAAGATATATACGCAGCCACAGGCGGCTGGATCACATTTTTCACAACCACGGAGTTATAAAATAACAGTGAAAAGAAAGAACTACTCTAGCATAAATAACCAACTACGGTACTCCACAAATAACACAAGTAAACCAATTACAAGTATAGAATAAACTCAAATGCAGTCTCAACTCATAATAGCACTTAAGGAAAACTAAAGAATTAAACAGAAGGTTTTTGACAATATTGTCAATTAACTCTGGATCTCTCCACAGTCCAGTCACCACACACCTTCATCATCACCACCACCCTGTCACCTCCCTTTTATATTTTAGCTTTTCCTTTATCTGCAGTAGGAGGAAAGAAAACAAAACTATAAGCGAAAACGCTTAGTAAGTACTAATCTATCTCACAAAAACTTCGAAGTGCATAAAAGTAATGCAATAATACTAAAACTGTAATGCTAAAGCAAAGCCGCATGTACTCATGGCATACAGAAATAAAACTGAATACTAAACATGCTCACTAACTGACAGGATAATAAGAAAATTAACACTGTAAGCTTAGAATTAAAGAAACTAAACTTTTATTGATTCTAAGCATAAAACTTACTTCATTTTCTTATATCCTTATTCTAGAAATTAATCTTTTAATTTCTATTTTACTTTCTTCTTCTTGTTCTTTTCTTTCTTCTTTACTTTTCTTTTCTTTGGGCCCAGGCTTAGTACCATCTTTGTTTTGCGCGCTCTCTAATAGTGACTGGGTGAGCGAGCCTCCAGCCCTATGAGGATAAAGACCTCGGTCTTACCAGGGCCAAGACCTCGGAATTGGTCACCTGGATTTGTTTAACGACAACCTCAGAAGTCGAGTACTAGCCTCTTACTTTAATTTACTAGTTATCTCTTTTTAACTAGACTCTAGTCTTTTCTTTACTTATACTTCTCATACTCCTTTATTAGAACTTATTAGAATCCTGTAAATATTTCTAACAAGTATAAGATTACAACTAACCAAGCATGCTATATGAAAATACACAAGGGAAACAAATCTAGACTCTCTCTAAGCATGTTATAAAACAAAGTAATAGAAAAGCAAATCTGAACTTTCTAAACATGCTGTAAAACAAAGAAAAAGAAGCACATCTGAACTTACTAATCATGCTCTAGAATAGAGCAAAAGAAAGCTAACTTGGACTTACTAAACATGCTGTAAAATAAAGGGGTTGTTAAAAGCTAACTAACACATATATGCATGTGTATCAAAACAAGGAACTAGAAACTGAACTATAATTCAATACTGCTTATGGATTTCTCATGCTGGTAAACGGCAAGGAAGAGGAAACAGCAAAGGGAGATTATAAAACTACTAATTTCTCATGCTTGTAAACAGCAAAACAAAGGAAACTATTCATGCTAAATTAAATAGCAAATAAAAGCTGTTGGTGCTTAGCTAATGTCAAGGTAGATTGTACATGCTCAAATAATAATAATGAGAACTACTGGTACTCAACTAATGGTAATGAGGACTGTGCATGCCAAATTAAAAAGCAAAGAAACTAACACTTGTGCCTAAATTATGGCTGTTCGTGCCACTATACATCATAAAAGAAAGTCTAGCCGGATATGCTAAATACAGGGCCGTTCTTGTCCAATACAAAGTATAACCAAGCCCAAACATCCCTCTGTGCATCGCTACGGTAAGGAAAACAGAAGCATACCCTTCGGCAGTAATCTACCAAAAATAGAACTACATACTAACAACTAATTATGGTCCATACAGGAAGATTAAATGTAAAGCTGCTCCTTTCAAACTTATCAGACAATTATGGCAGGAATTGCTATAATCTGCACAGCATGAGGAAATTAAGAGCATAAGACAGCTACCTATCAACCCTAAACCATTTCCCTCTTATATCCTTAATGACCTCACGGCAGAAAATTAAAGAACCCAAAAATCTTTACATCGTGCTTTGAATTCAAAATGAACAAAGAACACAATTTCTTGACCTTAACATGCTATGCTCATGAAAAGGAAAGGGCAACTTGCTATGCAACCCAAATACTAAGTCTAGGGTTCATGCTAAGCCTCGGAAGCAAGGAAAAATCAAAACGGAAAACCCGAAACAATTCCTACCGCAGGTGAGTAGTACTTACCTAGGGTTTCTTGCACTTACAACCGGAAAGGAGAGGAAGAAAGCTTCTAGGGTTCGGGTAGCTAACTTTTCCCGGCGATTCCTTCGTGCTCCCGAGTTCTCCTCTGTCACGACAACCACCCACGGATGAAGGATGGTCGGGAGAAACTTCGTCGGCGCCGGAGACCACGCCTGACTTCTTCTTCATTGTCGCCCAAGCAGGAGCGCCGCGCGGAGTCGAGATTGGGGAGAAGGCAGGGTTTTCGGCTCGGGAAGGAAAAGAACTAGGTCCTTTAATAACTAGGGTTTTATTCCAAACTATACTATATCCTTAATTCTTTCTACATAGAGTTAACAAAAATCTCCTAGCTCAGTTGGTCAAGCCGGTTTTGGCTTGGTCCGTCCGACCCGAGATCGTGGGTTCGAACCTCGTCTTCAACGATTTTTGTCAAAATCTCTTTCTTTTTGTAAACATACTAAACGACCTCCAAAAATTGCGTAAAAATACTATAAAAATTTCTAAAAATCTCTAGAATATTTTAAAAGCATTTCCAAATATTTTTATGGATATTTGGAATTCGAAATAGGGAAAATTGGGTCGTTACATTGTTGAAAACTCTCCCCCTGAAGAGTTGTTCATCGTTGTTCACAACTTCACTCGTTGTGATCAACACGATAATGAAGGTCCCATACCCTTCATTTATCCTTAACCCTACATTCTCCCCCAATGTAAAAAAAATGTCTAACCTTGAGCATTTATAACTTAAATAATGAAGATATCCACTCTCCATTGTAATCCAATGCTCAACCTTGAGTATTTTTACTAAAGAAGGTTAACCACCTTCCAAGGTGTATGAAAAATAGTTTTCATGTCTTTAAAGAGTACCTCCCCCTAAAGACATGGTCGTGAACTTCTATCATTGCACCAACAATGACTTGGAATCCCTAAACCTTTAGGAAACCCAAATTTAGATGTTTTAAGGTTCAAAAATTCAATATCGAAACCAAACCTCAACCTAAACTTTAATTTAGTCTTCCATAATCAATCCATCCTTGTTTTCAACATGAAAACACCATTTTATGTATACAAATGTATTTTGAGGGGTTTGGAATGGTTACCTAGACTAAAATAGGTTCAAAATGCTGAAAATAAGCTTTCTCAGCCAAAATCAGCATCTTCGATCGATTGGAGTTGGGTTCCAATCGATTGAACCAGCTTGAATCGATCCACTGATCGATTCAGGAGGGCTGGATCAATCGGTGGATCGATCCAGGAAGCTTCTGTTAGCGAGAAGCTTGCTCTCAATCGATCGCCCGATCGATTGAGACCCTTCAATCGATCGGGTGATCGATTGAGGTCTGATAGTTGTTGAAATTTCATTTCAGTCAACTTCAGAAACCCTTAGAAAATTCTACAAAATTCTAAAAATCATAAAAATTCGTGTAGACATTATTTAGGGTATACTTTATCATGGAAAAATAGTTTTCTATGAAAATACATCATATTTTCAAAGATTGACACAACCTAGAAAACTTATAAAAATTTTAGTGTTTTCTTCTAGTTTGTGTCTAACCATTCAATGATGAGTACTATCAAAAGATAGCCTTCACCAAGGTTTTCCAAAAGCATTTTAAAATGATTTTCAAAACGAATATCCCACCATGTTCCTTGGGCTTAATGCACATGACTTGTACATTAGCTTTCCCAATGATGGGAAAACACATAGTTATGTGTTTTGATGAACTTAAAACTCAAAAGAATGCACTAAATCAACATCTTGAGTTTTGTTCATCATCCTAACATCTCACTTGTATCTAATGTGCACTAAAACACATACAAGTCACCTTTTGGGTCTTTGTGAGATGTAAAATTTGGTTTTGCCCTAGTCTAGGGATCATGCATATCTATCTAGGCATTTTATGGATATTGAACATCCACTTAGGATGTCACTTGTTGATACTTGTTGATAAATGCCATTTGTCCTTAATTTTAAGGAAATAAACATAATGCATGATAATGTTATGACATACATCAAAAAGAAATAATTTTCAAACGAAAATTCCTATAACTACATGATGTATGTATGTCATGACATGGTATTTTTGTGTTTTTCATCATAAGGTATGAATGCAAAATACAAAACTAAATATGATGTCATGGCATATAGTGAGCAAACAATCATGGCAATGTTTAGCATAAATAAAATACCTAGGTTGTCTACCTAAGTATCCTTAAGCCTTAGCTAACTTAAAAATTTAGACCCTAGATTGCCCTCTAAACGCTCCAGGAAAATGTCAAAACCTAAATTGGCATTTCTAGTTCTCTTGATTAACTTATGTCAATTGAAATTAAACTTATTCCTCAAATGTTGGCGTATTTCGTTCTTCCACAAGAGTAACACTAAGAAAATACCAAAATCCCAACTTGGTATTTCTTATATTTTCCCAAATTGTGCCAATAAAATCAATACTTCTCAAATTTTGGCACATTTTACTCTTTCAATGAGTAAGTCATAAATCCATTTCATTTTCAAAGGTTAATAATAACCTTGAAAATGCTCCTTGAGTGTCAATTTCTTCAAAATTGGGTTAACTACCCTCCTTCTTAGAGTTGACACTCTCTAACCCATTTTTGGGATAGAGAAGATGCTCCTAGGAACCCAAAACCTATTGGTGCTCCTTGGATGCTCTAGGTACTCACTAGGGATAACTTCCGTAGATACCTTCCTAGTGACCTTGTTTGGCTTCTTATAAGCCTTGGTCACATTTTCTAGGTCAACTCTAGGGATTGCTTCCCTTGTGACCTTCTTTGTGACTTTCTTAGACTTCTTAGAAGTCTTAGTCACTTTTGTTGTAAAAATACTCTTAGGAATAACCTCCATAGTATTTTTGGCTTGCCCACTAGACCTAGGGTTGGTTCCATAGCTATATGGAACCCTATGGTAAGAAATTACATCCTTCTTGGTTTTTGATTTGTATCCCAAACCCTTATGACCATTGGATGACTTTGATACTCCTAGACCTAGGTTTTTACTTTCGGACCCTTGTGTCATATTTGTGATTTTCTAAGAGTCCTCTCTAATTTATCAAGTCTTGACCTCAAGACTTGATTTTCCTTCCATAATTCTTCAATATTAGGTTTTTCACTAAAACCTTGATTTTTCTTCTTCTTAAACAAAAACCTAGAATCCTTAGGGTTTTTGCCTAAATTCCTATCTACCCTTTTAAACCTAGGTTGAGAGGATTTAGCATGAAAAGCTACATGATTTTTCTTAACTTTATCATGCCTCCTATTTTCATGGTAAATAGCATTGAAGTGATATAAGTTAGAGCTAGCATGCTTTTTACCATAATTTAGAGGGGTAGGCTCAATAAAAGTTATCTTTCTTTTTACCTTGGAGGCTCCCCCTTGAATTGAGCTTCCTCCTTGAGCCTTGACCACCTTCTTCCCCTTAGGGCATTGACTTCGATAATGTCCCTTTTGATTGCAAGAGAAGCACACAATGTGCTCCTTGCTCTTCTTTGTATTGGGGATGGTCTCCTTGGGCTTCTCCTTGTCCTTTTGTGCCATTTGACCCTTCTTCTTGGCCAATTTGGGACACTTGCTCTTGTAGTGCCCATTCTCCCTACACTCAAAACATATAATATGATTTTTATTTTTAAGTGAACTACTTATACCTTCTTGTGTAGGGGTGGCACTTGCTCCTCCATTTGACTCGAGAGTAGAGGCTTCCTCTTGATTTGAAGATGATACTCCTCCATTTGATTTTGCTTGACTTGTGGAGGTGGAAGCTTCTTCATCCTCTTCTTCTTTTGATCCGGATGTGGAGACTTCTTCTTCTCCTTGATCCAGTGTCATCGAAATTTGCTCCCCCTCAATCCTAGAGGTGGAGGCTTCTTCTTCTTCTTCATCCTCTTGCACATTGAACAAGGAATATGCTCCTTCCTTGTTCTTTTGGTTGTACTCCTTTGAGGATGATGCTTCTTGAACTTCTTCTTCTTTGGAAGTTGAGCATCTCTCAACTTCAGAGTCCTCTTCCTCTTCCTTTTGATTTTGCTCCAATGAGTCACCCTCTTTGGATTCTTCTTGGATTGGTGCAGTGGAGGGGATCTCATGAATTGATGCCAATTTGCTCCAAAGCTCCTTGGCATCCTTGAACTCTCCAATTTTTCCAAGAATGTGGCTAGGCAATAGATTGACCAAAAGCTTGGTCACTTTATCATTGGCCTCACATCTTTGGATTTGTTCTTGGTTCCATTTGCTTTTCTTGAGGACTTTGCCCTTAGAATTTATTGGAGCCTCAAAACCTTCCATGAGAGCGAACCATTGCTCTATCTCCACCATCAAGAAATTCTCGATCCTTGATTTCCAAAGATCGAAGCTTGTTGAAGCGTATGGTGGAGCCACCCATGTGTCAAATCTAAGTCCATCTTGGAATTGCATCTTGAAGTTGAGCTTCTTGAATTCTTTGACTTTGATGAATTTGCTCCAACTTCTTCACCCTCTAGCTTTGCTTGTTTTGTTTGCCCCTTCCGGCGATGATTCCGGTGAAGAGCGACTTCGCTCTGATACCACTTGTTGGGACCGAAAAGTAGCTAGAGGGGAGGGTGAATAGCTCGTCGCGTGCTCGTGTGCTTCGTTGCTTGTTTCTTCACACCCTCCACTATGAATAACACTCCTTTATGGTAACTACCAAAGGCGGAGAAGCCCTACAACACTCTCAATACAAGAAGAAGGAAAGGGAAACAAAATACAAGCAAAAGCTTACAAGTTATGCACCAAAATCCTAACCCTAACTTCTTGTTGTTGCCCGCCTCTTGATCCTGGATCACTAGCAACCTTGCTCCAAGAACCCTTCAAGAACTGGCGGTGGAGTGGAGAAGAAGTGTGGAGAGCTGCTGGAGAGGATCGGAGATGAATCGTAAAGTCGCTACCGAAGGAATCGAACGCCTGCGGCTTTTATCGACGCTAACGGTCGGATCCCGATTGATTGGATTGCTCCCAATCGATAGGGGAGGCTTTGGATCGATCGGCTGATCGATCCAGAGCGCCTCTGTGCTCTCGGTAAAATGCCTGGATCGATCGACTGATCGATTCAGGGCTTATCGTGCGAAATCACAGCTCCCAATCGATCCATTGATCGATTGGGGTACCTGGATCGATCGACCGATCGATTCAGCGCTGTTCTGTGCGATCGCGCACTTGTCCCAATCGATCCACTAATCGATTGGGAGGAGGTTGTCGCGAAGACTCGCCCAATCAATCGGCCGATCAATTTGGGCATGAGCCAATCGATCAGCTGATCGATCCATCTCATGATTTCTCCCTAAAATCAAGTCTAAAGCCTCCTAAACGAACATCTGGTCAACCATGACCTGTTGGTTCATCGTGCCTAGCATCCGGTCACCCTTAACCTGCTAGAACTCGCTCACCAAGTGTCCGGTCAATCCCTTTGACCCACTTGGACTTTTCTCCTCTTGCCAGGTATCCGGTCAATCCCTTGACCTACTTGGACTTTCACCAGATGTCTGGTCAACCTTGACCCATCTGGATTTTTCCCGTGCCTGGCTTCACTCACCAGGACTTCTCTTCTGCCTAGCTTCACTCACTAGGACTTTGTCTCTGTCTAGCTTCACCCACTAGAACTTTCACTTGGTTTCACTCACCAGGATTTTCTCTCTGCCTAGCTTCACTCACTAGGACTTTCTCTCTGCCTAGATTTACTCACTAGGACTTTCACAACTGTCTGACTTCACTCACCAGGACTTTTCTTCTGCCTAGCTTCACTCACTAGGACTTTCACAACTGCCTGACTTCACTCACCAGGACTTTTCTTCTTCCTAGCTTCCCAGTTAGGACTTTCACCTGGCTTCACTCGCCAAGATTTTCTCATCAAGTATCCAGTCAACTTTGACCTACTTGACTCTTCTTCACAATCTCCACACATGAACAATCGCACCTGCAATCTCCATATGTTGTCTATATGTATTGTCAAACATCGAAACCATGACCAAGACTCAAGCTTGGTCAACCAGGTCAACTTTGACCTAAAGGATATTGCCCCAACAATATCCACTTGTCACGTCAAGTGTGCGGTGGTAGAAAGTAGGACACGTGGCAATCGGTTATAGCGGAGCATTAATGAGGGTTAATTAAAAGGTATGAGTGGTGTGCCCAACTATAATGATCAGAGATTTGCATGGTCTTCCAGAAATTGAAATGACGTCAGCCCTTATCGTTGAACGCTCAACTACAAAAGTCTATAAAAATGGAAATATTCGCTAAGTATTGGCATCAATTGTTGGTGCAGCGGGGCTGACAAGAGAGGGATGAATTGCCTATAAAATAAAAATTAACCTTTCCCAATCTTCCAACTCGGATTAGTAGCACAATTATGACAAAAGAAATTGACAACAAAAAATAGAAGAGGCCAAGAAATTAACTTGGTTATAATCTAGATGGTTGTTAATCCAAGGCATTGAAGAGCACTAGTAGATCTCCTTCGTTGCAGGCGGAGAAGACTCTTACAGATGTTGACAGCTCAGAAAATATACTAGGAAAGATTACAAGAGTTGTAGTTACATTTATGTTTTATTTCCTAGCTCCAGAGGTCTTTTTATAGCTCTTGGAAAATCATATTCGAGGGTGGAAGGCGCCTTCAAGAGGATTCAAGGCGCCTTCAATCAGTTAAGTTTTATCCGTATGAAGATAAAACTTTATCTTCGCTAATGACTGTCGGAAGGCACCTTCGTACTGTTTATTGAAGGGGCCTTCCAAGCCTTTGAAGGCGCCTTTAATACTGTTCATAGAAGGCGCCTTCAAAGCCTTTGAGGGCGCCTTCAACACTGTTCATCCGAACATAGTTAACTTCCCTTGTTAACCTTTTTTCGCTCCGTTCACTTGGGTGATGCTCCGGCCATCCGGAATTGAGCTCACTCAAATCCAACTCTGGCATTCTCCTTGAGCAAACTTCCTCCCTAGCTTCTCATCCCTCAGAGGTCACGCACATCCTTCTCGTCCACTAGTGTACTCTTCTGCAGTACCTCATCCTTCGGATGCACCGAGCCCGTCGACTCCCTTCTTGTACCATCCTTCTCACTAGTTGTGCCATCCTTCTCACTAGCTGTGTCTTCCGTTTGACTTACAAGAGTTGTAGTTACAATTATGTTTTATTTCCTAGCTCCTGGGGCCTTTTTATAACTCCTAGAAAATTTTATCTGAGGGTGGAAGGCGTCTTCAAGAGGGTTCAAGGTGCTTTCAATCGGTTAAGTTGTATCTGTGCGAAGATAAAGTTATAAAACTTTATCTTCACTAACGACTGTTGGAAGACGCCTTCAAAGGGCGGAAGGCGCCTTCGTACTGTTCATCGAAGGCGCCTTCCAAGCCTTTAAAGGCGCCATCCAAGCCTTTGAAGGCACATTTAGTACTATTCATAAAAGGCGCCATCAAAGCCTTTGAGGGCGCCTTCAGCACTGTTCATCCGGAAAATGGTTAACTTCCCTTGTTAACCATTTTTCACTCCGTTCGCTTGGGTGATACTCCGACCATCTGAAATTGAGATCACCCGAACTCAACTCCGACCTTCTCCTCGAGTAGACTTCCTCTCTGGCTTCTCATCCCTCGGACGTCGTGCATGTTCTTCTCATCCACCAGTGTACTCTTCCGCAGCACCTCGTCCTTCGGATATACCGAGCCCGTCAACTCCCTTCCCGTGACATCCTTCTCGCTAGTGGTGTCTTCCGTTCGACTTCTTGTGTTCCTAAGTTCTTACATACTTAGACACAAGGATCAAATACAATAGGACCTAACTAAACTTGATTGACCACATCAAAACTACCCCAGATCTCCTCCCTTTTGATGTGCATCAACCCAAGTTCAAGTTAGAGTAAAAATTACAATAAAATATAAGTGATAACTTTTGGTCCCTTTGGAGGCCGGCAAGAGGGGAGGGGTGAATTGCCCTACAAAATAAAACTCGAACCTTTCTCGGATTTCAACTATATAATGAACACTTGTAATAAATAAATAAAAGAGACTAAGTAAAGAAAAGCATACACCAGAGTTTTACTTGGTTTGCAATCAGGGGATTGCTAATCCAAGGAATGTAAGCGCACTATCTGATTCTCCTCTGGGCGGAGTAGCCTCTTTACAACGTTGACAGCACAAATGAAAAGAACAGAGTTGAAAGCACAGAAGGATTTGATTACAAGTTGGTTGTTTTGAATGTACGGATCAGTACTTTATTTATAGTACTGGTCCGGGCGCCTGGAAGGGGTTCCGGGCGCCCCCGGGGGGATAAATTTTATCCCCCAACGGCCACCGCGATCGCCTTCAACTGGTCAACATGAACCCCGGCGCCTGGATTGATCCGGCGCCGGACCAAGTCAACAAAGTTGACTCGGTCCGAGCTCGCTCCGGCTCACTAGTCTCAGCCTGCCTGCCTTGGTCCGGTCTGCTCGCCCGGCCCGCTAGTTTGGGTGATCTCGCCAATAGGGCTCACCCAACCCATGTTCCGCCTTCTCCTCGAGCAGCCTTCCTTCCTGCTGCCCTCGAGCGTCACAAGACGCTCTTCTCGTCCACCGGTGTACTCTTTCGCGGACACCTCGTCCCTCGGACGCACCGAGCCCGTCGGCTCTCTCCCGTGCCGTCTTTCTCGCTAGCCACGTCTTCCGCTCGACTTCCTGTGTTCCTAAGCTCCTGCACACTTAGACACAAGGGTTAAACAAACGCAGGACCTAGTTTAGCTTGTTTGATCACATCAAAACACCTTGGGGTTCCAACAATCTCCCCCTTTTTGATGTGAGCAACCCAAGTTAAGTTAGGGTAACCATATGCAATAAAAACGATTTATATTCCAGTAAGTCCAAATATTTTTCAATTGAAAAATTATAGTACCTCCCCCTAGACTTAACATACCTCTCCCCCTTTTGATCACATAAAAATTGGGGTTATAAATAAGTCTAAGGTAAATTCAAACAAAAACTTTAAGTGTAAAATATTTAATAATGTCTAAGTAAAATTCAATTTAAAAACACTTTTCAGAATTTTTCTTTCGAAAAAAGAAATTTAAGTAAGACATTTTTCAGATAAAACAGTCATAAGTGTTAAAAAAAAATTTTAAGTTTGAAACTTATCTCAGCATCCCAAAAAAAAATCCTAAGTTAATATTCATAAGAAACAATTCTAAGTCAAAATCTAAGTCAATTTTCATAAAAATTTCTAAGATGATAAAAAAATTTCTAAGTTAAGTTAAAATTTTAAATATTTTATAACACAAATTGAATAACTCTTTTAAAGCATTAAGTAATTAATGCTTTTTCAGTTAGTCAATTAAACTTTTCATTTCGATACTTGGATTCCAGGTCGTGGCGAGGCACTAGGCCTTCTTGGTTATTGGAGCAACAACCACTTCCTTAGACAAAGCCTCATAAAGAAATTAGTTGTTTAATTTCCTTGCTGAAAATGCTAAGTCTAATTTTAATTTTAAATTAAATAGGTTTTTGGAACCCAATAGAGGTTCCTACCTACAGGATTAACCAAGTATCTCCTAGGTATATAGATTTTTGATATATTTCTAATTTGACTTTGATGAAATCTATAATACCAATTTAAACCTCTATAATTTCTAAAAGTAGAAATATTTGAACCATTAGATTTTTTCAATCTTTCTATTTCTTCTTTTAGTTTTTCATTTTCAATTTTCAATTTTTCAAAATCCTCTATAAGACATGATTTTGCCAAAATTCTCTTTGTTTCTAAAATTTCATTTTCTAATTTGGCATTTTTATTTTCTAATTTATACATGGATTTAGTCATAGCTTTGATACCAAAGTAAAGTTCATCAGGGGGTAAGAGGCATACCTCACTTACCATATCAGACTTGAAGCCTGAATCTCCCCCTGCTTCGCTACTTCCATCTGAGGTCGCTCCCCCTTCATTGATGTTGGGTTCTGATGTATTTTGTCCTTCGTGGCTTGCCATCAGTGCAATCCCTGCATATTCTTGAGCTTCTGATTCAGATGAAGAAGCGTCATCCCAAGTTATTTTTAGGTTGTATTTCTTGGGTGTCTTCATTTTGACCTTCTTGAGTTTTGGGCAGTCTTCCCTTAGGTGTCCCTCCTTCTGACACTGGTAGCACCATACCTTTCTTCTACCTTTTTGATTCTTTTTATTCTGCATTTTAAATTTATTAGATCTAAAAAACTTTTTAAAGTTTCTTACCATGTACGCTTCTTGATCGTCTTCGGAGTCTGACTCGAGTTCATCCTTGTTGGTTGCGTTCAGCGCCATAGTCTGGGTTGTGTCCTTTGATATCTCTGTATACCTAGTTTCGTGTAATTCAAGGGTAGAAAACAACTCTTCTAAAGTACTTACCTCCAGGTCTTTTGAGATGTAGTAAGCATCGACGATTGATGTCCACTCCGGAGTTCTTGGAAACGCGTTGAGCGCGTAGCGTATAGTGTCCCGGTTTGTTACCGTTTCACCAAGGTTTTCGAGACCAGTAACTAATTCTTTCACCTTTGCATGTAGACCGGCTACTTTCTCACCTTTCTCCAGACGGATGTTCATCAGTTTGTTGCGGAGCATCCCTTCTAGCGAGCTTTGCTTCGGACGTTCCTTCGTGGAGTTCCAAGAACTTCTCCCAAAGTTCTTTAGTAGATAAGTAATTTCCGATGCGGTTGACCTCTTGAGGTGGTAACACGCTCAGCAGTGATGTTCCGCACGGCTGTTTGCTACCGACTCATTCTGCTCCTTCTTTGTCCAATCGCTCTCTTCTTTTTCTTTTCCATCTTTATCTATTGGAGCTACAAAACCATATTTCATAATAAACCGAATTTCAAAATCTGTTTTTAGGAATACCTCCATACGACGCTTTCAGTCAGCGAAGTTCCCCTCGAATTTTGGTGGGACGATACTTGGTCCGGCCATCTTTGTTGCTTCGATCGGCGGTTAGTCCTCCTGAAGCACCTTGGCTCTGATACCGCTTGTTGGTCCCTTTGGAGGCCGGCACGAGGGGAGGGGTGAATTGCCCTACAAAATAAAACTCGAACCTTTCTCGGATTTCAACTATATAATGAACACTTGTAATAAATAAATAAAAGAGACTAAGTAAAGAAAAGCAGACGCCAGAGTTTTACTTGGTTTGCAATCAGGGGATTGCTAATCCAAGGAATGTAAGCGCACTATCTGATTCTCCTCTGGGCGGAGTAGCCTCTTTACAACGTTGACAGCACAAATGAAAAGAACAGAGTTGAAAGCACAGAAGGATTTGATTACAAGTTGGTTGTTTTGAATGTACGGATCAGTACTTTATTTATAGTACTGGTCCGGGCGCCTGGAAGGGGTTCCGGGCGCCCCGGGGGGATAAATTTTATCCCCCAACGGTCAGCTCGCGATCAGCTTCAATCTGGTCAAATATGAACCCCCGGGCGCCCGGAATTGATCCGGGCGCCCGGACCTGTCAAGTCAACAAAGTTGACTCTGGTTCAGCTCGTCTCAGTTCGGCTCGTCTTGGTCCGGGTCTGTTCGCTCCGGCTCCGCTAGTTTGGGTGATCTCGGTCTTCCGGAATAGGGCTCACCCAAACCCATGTTCCGGCCTTCTCCTCGAGCAGCCTTCCTTCCCGGTTTCTCATCCCTCGAGCGTCGCGCACGCTCTTCTCGTCCACCGGTGTACTCTTCCACGGACACCTCGTCCCTCGGACGCATCGAGCCCGTCGGCTCTCTCCCGTGCCGTCCTTCTCGCTAGCCACGTCTTCTGCTCGACTTCCTGTGTTCCTAAGCTCCTGCACACTTAGACACAAGGGTTAAACAAACGCAGGACCTAACTTAGCTTGTTTGATCACATCAAAACACCTTGGGGTTCCAACAATAACAAATTGCTTACAAAATAAGTAAAAAAATAAATTGCTTGCAAATAAAGAATTTAAAAATTCTAAACCTTACCTCACTTGAACTTGTACCTATTTCTTCACCTTTGATCACATAAAAAATTTAGGAAAAATAACATAAATATTTTAGAAAATTTGGAATATTTCTCTTGGGGTACCTAACAAAAATTATTAATTTTATTGATAAGAATAAATCAAGTAAGTTAAATTTCTAGCATGCAAACAAAAAATTATTTAATTATCTCAGATTTAGTAACACAAAATAAATTATGTCCTACTTAGTTAACCAAATATTTGGAAGGTGCATAATTTTTTAAATTTTTTTTAATTTGCCCTTGGTGATTTCTAATGTACCAGTTGATTTTAATATAATTTCTAAATCTTGATTTTTGATAGTAATTAGAACATACATGGTTATTTTTCAACTTTTCAATTTCTATTCTCAATTTTTCATTTTCTATTTTTAAATTATCATATATTTCTAAGGGGCATGAATTGACTAAGGTCATTTCTATCTTAGCATTTTGTTTTTCTATTTTGCATATATTTTTTGAAAGCATTTTGTTAAACTCGTAAGATTACTTGGGAGATAATGCACGTACCTCACTTATCTCGTATTCTGATTTTCCTCCTTCATCGCAGTTTTCCTCTGATGATCCTTCCCCTTCATCGATGCTCATCTCTAAGCTGCTTTCATCTTATCTTTAATGGTTTGCCATTAGGCCTATGTTGTTGATTTCCTCGGTCTCGGATTCCTCTGATGACAAAGTGATGTCTATCGAAGGGTCGGATTCTTCTTTTCTTAACGCTTTGTGGTGATCCCAGAACTTTTCCCAAAGTTCTTTTGCACATGTATAGTCTCCAATTCTTTCGAGTTCTTGCGCAGGTAGAACATTACGTAGATGAAATTCAGGCCTACCATTTGCCATGAATTCATTTCTTTGTTGTTTGCTCCATCAGTATTCCTCAAGTTCTTTTTCGTCTGTTGTTTTGGGTACTTCGAAACCATTCTTGATACTTAACATGGTGTCAAAATCCATCTTGAAGAAGACCTTCATTTTACGTTTCCAAAACTCGAACTCCCCCTTAAATGTTGGCAGATAGATGCTTGGTTCGGCCATTGTCTTAGTGCTTCAACCAATAGTTAGTCCTTTTGAGGCATTCTGTCTCTGATACCAATTATTGGTGCAGCGAGGCTGGCAAGAGGGGGTGGATTGCCTACAAAACAAAAATTAACCTTTCCCGGTCTTTCAACTCAGATTAGTATAAAAATTATAACAAAAGAAATTGAACAACTAAAAATAGAAGAGGCCAAGAAATTAACTTGGTTACAACCTACATGGTTGTTAATCCAAGGCAGTGAAGAACACTAGTAGATCTCCTTCGTTGTAGGCGGAGAAGCCTCTTACAGACGTTGGCATCTCAGAAAATAGACTAGGAAAGATTACAAGAGTTGTAGTTACAGTTATATTTTATTTCCTAGCTCTAGGGGCCTTTTTATAGCTCATAGAAAATCTTATCCGAGGGTAGAAGGTGCCTTCAAGAGGGTTCAAGGCGCCTTCAATCGATTAAGTTTATTTGTGCGAAGATAAAGTTATAAAACTTTATCTTCGCTAACGACTGTTGGAAGATGCCTTCAAGGGGTGGAAGGCGCCTTCGTACTATTCATTGAAGGCGCATTGACTACTGTTCATCCAAAAAATAGTTAACTTCCCTTGTTAACCATTTTTCGCTCCGTTCGCTTGGATGATGCTCCGACCATCCGGAATTGAGCTCACCCGAACCCAACTCCAACCTTTTTCTCGAGCAGACTTCCTCCTCGGCTTCTCATCCCTCAGACGTCGTGCATGTCCTTCTCGTCCATCGGTGTACTCTTCCGTAGCACCTCGTCCTTCGGATGCACCAAGCCAGTCGACTCACTTCTCGTGCCATCCTTCTTGCTAGCTGTGTCTTCCATTCGACTTCTTGTATTCTTAAGCTCCTATACACTTAGACACAAGGATCAAATATAACAGAACCTAACTAAACTTGATTGACCACATCAAAATTACCCCGGGGTACTTAAAATCTCCCCCTTTTGATGTGCATCAACCCAAGTTTAAGTTAGGGTAAAAATTACAATAAAATAAAAGTGATGACAAATTGCTTGCAAAATAATTAGAAAAACAAATTGCTTGCAAACAAAGAATTTAAAAATTCTAAACCCTACCTCACCCTTGAACTTGTACTTATTTTTCCCCCTTTGATCACATAAAAAAATTAGAAAAAATAAAATAAACATTTTAGAAAATTTGGAATATTTCTCTAGGGGTACTTAACAAAAATTATTAATTTTGTTGATAAGAATAAATCGGGTAAGTTAAATCTCTAGCATGTAAACAAAAATTTATTTAATTATCTAAACAAGATTTAGAAACACAAAATAAATTATGTCTTACTGGGTTAATCAAATATTTGGAAGGTACATAATTTTTAAAATTTTTCCTAATTTGTTCTAGGTGATTTCTAATGTACCAGTTGATTTTACCATAATTTCTAAATCTTGGTTTTTGATAGTAATTAGAACATGCGTGATTATTTTTCAACTTTTCAATTTCTATTCTCAATTTTTCATTTTCTGTTTTTAAATTATCATACATTTCTAAAGGGCATGAATTAGCTAAGGTCATTTTTATCTTAGCATGTTTTTTCTAATTTGCACATATTTTTAGAAAGCATTTTGATAAACTCGTAAGATTGCTTGGGAGATAGTGCACGTACCTCACTTATTTCGTGTTCTAATGCTCCCCCTTCATCGCATCTTTCCTCTGATGATCCTTCCCCTTTATCGATGCTTATCTCTAAGTTGCTTTCATCTTCTCTTTGATGGTTTGCCATTAGGGCTATGTTGTTGATTTCCTCGGTCTCGGATTTCTCTGATGACGAAGTGATGTCCATCGAAGGGTCGGATTCTTCTTTTCTTAATACTTTGTGGTGTTCCAAGAACTTTTCCCAAAGTTCTTTTGCACATGTATAGTTTCCAATTCTTTAGAGTTCCTGCGCAGGTAGAACATTAAGTAGATGTAATTCAGCCTTACCATTTGCCATGAATTCGTTTCTTTGTTGTTTGCTCCATCAATATTCCTCGAGTTCTTTTCCATATGTTGTTTTGGGTACTTCGAAACCATTCTTGATACTTAACATGGTGTCAAAATCCATCTTGAAGAAGTCCTCCATTTTAAGTTTCCAAAACTCGAACTCCCCCTAAAATATTGGCGGATAGATGCTTGGTCCGACCATCGTCTTAGTGCTTCAATCAGCGATTAGTCATTTTGAGGCATTCTGGCTCTGATACCAATTATTGGTGCAGCGAGTCTGGCAAAGGGGGGGGGGTGAATTGCCTGTAAAATAAAAAATAACCTTTCCCGATCTTCCAACTCGGATTAGTAGCAAAATTATAACAAAATAAATTGAACAACTAAAAATAGAAGAGGCTAAGAAATTAACTTGGTTACAACTTACATGGTTGTTAATCTAAGGCAGTGAAGAGCATTAGTAGATCTCCTTTATTGCAGGCAGAGAAGCCTCTTATAGACGTTGACAACTCAAAAAATAGACTAGGAAAGATTACAAGAGTTGTAGTTACAGTTATGTTTTATTTCCTAGCTTCAGGGATTTTTTATAACTCCTAAAAAATTTTATCTGAGGGTAGAAGGCACCTTCAAGAGGGTTCAAGGCTCCTTCAATCAGTTAAGTTTTATCTGTGCTAAAATAAAGTTATAAAACTTAATCTTCGCTAACGTCTTTCAGAAGACGCCTTCAAGGGCGGGAAGACATCTTCGTATTGTTCATCGAAGGCGTCTTCCAAGCCTTTGAAGGCACCTTCAGTACTGTTCATAGAAGACGCCTTAAAAGACTTTGAGGATGCCTTCATCACTGTTCATTCGGAAAATGGTTAACTTCCTTGTTAACCATTTTTTGCTCCGTTCTCTTGGGTGATACTCCGGCCATCCGGAATTGAGCTCATCCGAACCCAACTTCAGCCTTCTCCTCGAGCAGACTTCCTCCCCGGCTTCTCATCCCTCGGATGTCACACACATCCTTCTCTTCCATCGGTGTACTCTTCTACAGCACCTCGTCTTTCGGATGCACCGAGCTCGTCGACTCTTTTCCTGTGTCATCCTTCTCACTAGTTGCGTCTTCAGCTCCACTTCTTGTGTTCCTAAGATACTGTACACTTAGACACAAGGATCAAATACAACAAGACCTAACTGAACTTGGTTGACCACATCAAAACTACCCCGGGTATTTACATCAACTATCCTGATCGACATAGATATCAGACTATGGTATAGCCGAGCGGTCGGTCCAACACCAGACTTATGAGGGATGACTCGAGCAGTAGCTACAAGCCTAGGCCAATGTATGAAGTAGCGCGGCGAAGATTATGTGATCTGATTAGAAGCTCGAGACAAAAAAAAAAGAATGGCCAGTCAGTGAGTTAGATCACCAAATCAATGACCAAACTTCGACGCGCATCACATTCGAATGACGATTAGGAGATATGGCCAACCAGCAAACAGAGCACGGAGAATGTCTGATCAGCGTGAGGCCACTCGAGGCACTACTCGTCTAATCAATCGGACTTGCAACCTCTTTTGACTAGACTTGAGATGAAGACTTGTGATGTTGTGATAAGGGGGGCCCACTAAGTACAGGTCAAACGGTAGAGGTAGTAACCCACATGGAGGTCAAAGTCACAGAGGTTAACGGCAAAGGGCTGGACGCTGAGGGGCTAAGCAGATCTCTCTAGCAGTGGCCAATTGGGAATGTATTAGCTGATTGGTAAAGGGTCGGTTCAAGCAAAGCGCCCGTTCAACCAAGATCATTAGACAGTCGTCACAAAGCAGAGGAGCATATGTATGATCAGAGCATTAGTTCGATTGGGCAGAAGTAAATTATCGAGACCTGTCGCCACAAAGAGGAGCAGTCGAGTCCGGCCGAGCGAAGGAGTACTCAGCCGAGCAGATGGATCACTGACGTATCCTTCGGGGAGATAGCGCCGCTGACATAAGACATGGTCAACGGACGAATCGTATGAAAGAAGCTTATATTGTCTTGTCAGAGATACGCATGTCTTGTTAAGATATGGTCTTAGAAGCACATTCCTGACACGTCCTTTCATAGGATAAATTGGAGAATGTGGCCACGATTAATTGGAGAACGTGCCCACATCACGAGAGAAGTGTGCACGTCGCACACCAGGGTACTATATAAAGGGGGTCCATACACTGACGGAGGTACGCATTATTTACTATTCAAGCCTGTGTCTATTGTTGCTTTATCTTTTTAATTTCCTCTTTCTGGTGACTAACTTGAGTATCGGAGGGCTAACGTCAGGACCCCTTCCCTGTCTCGACACCGATGTTTTTTATGTTACAGAGCGGAGCAGAGTCTACATGTAGTCAATGCGGCAACTACATCCCTAGCTTACCATCTCCATGATTTTTGGATAGGATCCGGAGATATTCAAAGGGATGAAGGAAAAAAGCTTTCATGAATAGGATACGACAAATTAAGTTACAAAGGAATTTGTAGCAAAAAAACACACCAGAGAAGTCAATTTTTCACACATACATACATACATACATTTTTCATTACTGAGAAACACTAGCAATCAATTTGCATTACACGCATTTCATTGCAGAGAAACACTAGAACTAAACTTCCCTTCATTACAGTAGCAATCAACTCTAATTTTTATATATGTAAAGCATTTGAGCTAGTGTTAAGCTATTTAGAGTCCTAATGGAAACAAAGGTTTTTACGCCCACTGCTAGACTCGGAGCTCAGGTTGCATTGGCCTACCAAATATAAAACAATCTGTATCTTAATGCCAATGATTAGTTGAAGCAAGTAGTTGTGGACACTGATCAAAATATATCCGGTGAAATTCCACGCCCAAATGGGGCATTGCTGCAATAAATCTGGTAATCTAGGACACCACTTTGAAAATTGGCACACATTGTGGTCGCATATTGTTCCTTCAAAATCACAGTGCATTAGACAAACCTAATCAAAACCAGCCATGCAACGGTGTTCTAGAAGCAATATCGCATGCAACAGTATTCAAGGCCGGCCAAGCTCGCGGTTCGGATGAGAGGAGAGGGAAGGAGAGAGGAGAGGAGCATACCGACAGATGCGTACCGGAGATAAGAGAGGAGAGAAGGTGCATGTGCCGGAGATCGAAGATGAATGTGCCAGAGCTGGAGATTTCGATCGATCGGAGACGAGAGAAGACGAGAGAAGACGCCAAATAGGAAAAAATTATGAACAAAAACCCTAATTTTAATTGTCAATTAACGACGAAATTTAAATAAGTTTCTATCAGCGATGGAATTATTAATTCCGTCACTAAATTAGAGATAGAAATTTAATTCCATCATTATTTTAGTGACGGAAGTAATATCCATCGCTAAAATTGCAATGGAATCAAAATTACATCACTAAGTTAGCGATGAAAACTTAATTCCATGCTAATTAAATATGATAAATAAAAATAACTACAAAAATTAAATTTCGTTACGAATTAGCTGTCGCTAAATTAACTACCGAAGTTTATATCAATCGCTAATTTAATGACATCATTTAATTTTCGTTGCTATTTGAGAATATTCGTGATAGTGTGAAACTTTGCTAGCAACCCCTTTTGTTTCTACGTGTCATTCCATTGGCAGACGTGGCAATTATGCATGGCGAGTAGGCTATTGCATAGTGGCTATGTGTGAGCCCCTTAAGTCGACGGTATGGCTGGGCGCAAGGATTGGCTCGTTGCTCCTTGGATCCAGCATAGTGGGTATGTGCGCAAGACATGTCAAGCAGCGGGTGGATTTGTGGCAGCGCGCGGGCGCTGTCTGAGCACAAGTCGAGCTGGAGGTCGACTTGACGGTGGCAAACATATATACGAAGAGCGGACGCGCGGAATCGAAGCATTTGGCCAAGCGTGGCTTGCAGAATTCGTGAGCCATGACATGCAGCGGGTGCATGCAATGCAGCATGAAGAATGATGCAGCAAAGGGGGTCCATTCAGCCTAAGCCCATGAAACATAACCATGGGCCAAGCACAGGGGTGCATGCTGGCCTTTGACATGGCGCCAAGGCAGCATATGATGTGGCTGACAGTTTAGGACACGTGGCATGGTAGTTGAGGAAACTACCATGCAACCGCTTGTAACCGCCAAACCAACTCTGCCTATGAATTATAAATAGGCATGGGTGTGGCAAAGGCAAAGACACGAGAGATTGTATGAGCATTCTGCCAAGAGAGTCATTTGTAATCCTTCAAGTGTTAATACAAAAAGGTTGGGAGTTTTCCTGTACGTTGGCTTGTCTTGTTGGTGCTTGCCTTGTGCATTCTCTAGCACACTAGTGGTGCAATATGGAGGCTGAATCAAGTGGGGTACTTGGTCGCCGCACAGGAAATTTCTAAGGTAGAAATTACCCCTGTGACAACTGGTATCAGAGCGCAGAATCATGGCTGGTGGCAACCACGAAATTAGAGAAAGGCTTTCTTCTGTGGAAGCCTTGCTTGGTGCGGTACCGGATGGAGAGGATGTTTGCAATCTAATTGCACGGATCCTCAACTTGGAGACAAATTTGGAGCAAATCCAAGAATCTCTACTGTAGGAGATAGCGCAAATACGAAAGAATAATGAGGATCTACGCTACAAAATTATTGCTCTGCAAAGAGAAATGACTTCTAGTGTAGAAACAGGGCCTCAATGTCCATTGGTAAGAGTTCCTGAACCCAAGTCTTTTGGAGGCACGCGGAGTACCAAGGAACTCGAACATTTTTTGTGGGACATGGAGCAGTACTTTGTTGCTGCCAAAGTGCCTGAAACCGAGAAGGTAACAATTGCTAGCATGTACCTTATTGCTGTGCAAAACTCTGGTGGCGGACTCGCATGGTAGATGATGCAAATGCGGGTCGGCAGAAGATTGATACGTGGGATCGGTTGAAGAAGGAAATGAAGGACCAATTCCTTCCAGGCAACACTTCCTGGATTGCGCATGATGGCTTGAAACGTCTCAAATAGAGCGGTTCTGTGCGAGACTATGTCAAAGAATTTAGTTCTTTGATGCTGGACATTCAGAACATGTCCGAGGAGGACAAATTGTATAACTTCTTGTATGGTTTGCAGCCTTGGGCACAGGTTGAACTTCGTAGGCAAAACGTGAAGGATTTACCTAGTGCAATTGTTGCTGCTGATGCCTTGGTGGACCTTCGCATGGGCGAGGAAAATCTGAACACTTCTTCATCTTCCAAGTCCAATTTTATCCGCAAGGATAAGAAAGGAGATTGGAAGAAGGATGTCAAAAAGAAGGATTCGGGGAACAACCATGGCAAAGGAAAAGCGGAACATTCAGCTGCCCGAGGGAAAGACAACTTGAAGAATCAAGGTTGTTTCTTATGCAATGACCCTCATTTTGCCAAGGATTGTCTGAAACGTGAGAAGCTAAATGCCCTCCTGTTGGGTGATAAAGGGGAAGATTACGAACAGGAAGTTGCTACACTTGTCAACCCTTTACAATTGCTCAATACAATTGTTGATTATGAGTCCATTGAATTACTAACAAATATGTCAGAAGACATGGTGCGGGCTCATTCTCTACTCCTGCACATTTCTGTGATGATGAACGGGAAAAGTGCAAATGCTATGGTAGATACAGGGGTTACTCATATTTTTGTATCTGCCAAACTGGTGCAAGACTATGGGATGTCAATAAGCAAATGCTCAAAATATATCAAGTCGGTGAATGTCAAGGCGCAAGCAGTCATGGGTATGGCTTGCAATGTACCTTTGACTATTGTCACTTGGGTGGGAAAAGCAAATATGATGATAATTCCTCTTGAAGATTTCCAAATAATACTGGGTATGGATTTCTTGCGAAAGACGAAGACGGTGCCTATGCCTCACTTAGATGGAGTGATGGTAATGCAAGAGTCCAATCCGTGCTTCGTACCTGCTGTGCATCCTTACGGAAAGGGCCAGAAAAAGGGGAACACCAACATCATATCTGCAATATCATTGGAGAAAGGCTTGAGGCGGGGTGAAACAACTTATTTGGCTGCCTTGATCGATGCGAAACCAGACCAGAATGTTGAATTACCAGTTGGTGTTCAACAACTTATTTGAAGATGTGATGCCTTCGGAGTTGCCGAAATGCTTACCACCAAGGAGAAATATCGATCACAAAATCGAGGTGATCCCTGGTGTTGTCCCTCCTGCAAGTTCGCCATACTGCATGTCTCCCTTGGAACTTACGGAATTACGTAAGCAATTGAATGAATTATTAGAGGCAGGATATGTGTGACGATTAAAGGCTCCTTTTGTGCATCGGTGCTGTTCCAAAAGAAAAAAGATGGTGGCTTAAGGATGTGTGTGGACTACAGGGCTCTGAACAAAGTGACGGTGAAAAATAAGTACCTTGTTCCACTGGTGCAAGATTTGTTGGACAAGCTGAGCAAGGCATCATGGTTTTCAAAACTTGACTTGCGATCGGGTTATTGGCAAGTCAGAATTGCAGAAGGAGACGAGGCCAAGACAACATGCGTAACTCGTTATGGCTCTTACGAGTTTCTGGTCATGCCCTTTGGCTTGACAAATGCCCCTGCCACCTTCTGCAATTTGATGAACAAGGTGTTGTACAACTTCCTTGATACCTTTGTTGTAGTTTACTTGGATGATATTGTTATCTACAACAAATCATTGGAAGAGCACTTGGAGATGGTGCTCAATCGGCTAAGGAAGCATCAACTCTTTGTAAAGAAAGAGAAGTGCGAATTTGCTAGCCAAAAAGTCATATTCTTGGGACACATGGTCAGCAATTGCTATGTGCGGATGGATCCAAAGAAGGTGCTCGCCATTGTTGAGTGGCAACCTCCTTCAACTATCCCAGAACTACGTTCGTTCTTGGGTGCGACAAACTACTACCGTAAATTTATCGTTGGATACTCAAAGAAGGCTGCCCCATTGACAGACCTATTAAAGAAGAACATGCGGTGGGAATGGTCAGATGCATGCAAGGATGCATTTGAAAAATTGAAGATGGCAATAGCATCTGAACCAGTGTTGCGCTTACCGAACTTCGAATTGCCTTTCGAAGTACATACGGATGCTTCTGATAGAGCTATTGGAGGCGTGTTGGTGCAGGAAGGTCATCCTGTTGCCTTTGAAAGCAGAAAACTCAATGTAGCTGAACAAAAATACTCTGCCCATGAGAAAGAAATGGTTGCAGTGGTGCATTGTCTACAGGTTTGACGTGTATACTTGCTGGGAACAAGATTTCTTGTCAGAACTGATAATGTTGCTAACACTTTCTTTGCAACCCAAAAGAAATGGTCTCCTAAGCAGGCCCGTTGGCAAGAATTCTTGGCTAAATATGACTTCGCTTGGGAGCACAAACCTGGAAGGCACAATCAAGTAGCCAATGCATTGAGTCAGAAGGAAGTTTTTGCTACTTTCTACTCTATCTCAAGAGTAGAATCAGATATGTTGGATAGAATCAAGGTTGTTGCTGCAAGTGACACAACTTATGGGAAGTTGGTGCAGCAAGTAAGAAACGGGATCATACGACGGTACTAGATCGAGGACGATCTCCTCATTTACAAGGGGGGAGAATCTTCGTACCTACAGTGGGTGGGCTGCGGAAAGAGTTGCTGAAAGAAACTCATAACCCACAATGGGTGGACATCCGAGTGTTGAGCGGATGCTTGCTCTGTTAGCCCGTTCTTACATATGGCCAAAGATGGAGAACGATGTAGAAGCTTAGGTCAAAACTTGTCTTGTGTCCAACAAGACAAGACAGAAAGAAAAAATGAAGCGGGACTACTTCAGCCGCTGCCTATTCCGGAGAAACCTTAGTCTCTATGGATTTCATCAGTGGCTTCTCGAAGGTTGATGGCATGTCTTCCATCATGGTGGTGGTGGACAGATTCTCAAAGTATGCTATATTCATTGCGGCTCCTTCGGCTTGCCCCTCGGATGTTGCTGCGGAATTGTTCTATCGTCATGTGGTAAAGTTCTTTGGCTTGCCTAATGACATTGTGACTGACAGGGACACTCGGTTTACGGGAAGATTTTGGACGACCTTGTTCAATATGATGGGGACCGATCTAAAATTTTCTATAGCAAATCATCCGCAGATGGACGAACAAATCGAAAGAATCAACCATGTGCTTGAAGAATACTTGCAGCATTATGTAATAGCAAGTCAAAAGAATTGATTGGGGTTGCTGGACAATGCACAATTTTGCTACAATCTGCGCAAGTCCTCAGCCACGGAAAAAAGTCCCTTTGAAATAGCAGCCAACAACTCCTATGGAGATAGCCAAGCAAAAGTCTGGAGGAAAGTGCCCTGCAGCTTATAGATATGCAAGGGAAAAGCAGGAGTTACTTGAAGAAGCTCGAGATAGTTTAAGAAAAGCGGCTAGAAGGATGAAAAAGTATACTGACAAGAAACGAAGACCCTTGGAATTCTCTGTTGGGGACGAGGTATTACTGAAACTTACTCCTCAAATCTGGAAGAGAATAATTAGCAAGAATGCTCATCGGGGGCTAATTGCCAAGTATGACGGACCCTTCCAAATTGTGGAGAAGGTTGGGAATGTAGCTTATAGGCTAAACTTGCCTGAAAGGCTAAAGGCACATCCTACATTCCATGTAAGTTTCTTGAAGAAATTTCATGCAGATGACATGGATCCATCAAGAAGCTGTGCCAAGAGAGCTCCGCCGGTTGTAAGGAAACAATTCAACGACGATGTTGCGAAGATCTTAAACCATAGAACATTTGGGATGAGCAAAAAAAATAGAAGAACAGAATTCTTGGTTCTTTGGAAGGGAAAACCCAAGTCAGAGGCTACGCGGGAAAGAGATGTTACCCTATGGCAATTTGAGAAGCAGATTCAAGCATACTTACAGAAGCAATCGACGAGGGCGTGGACTTCTTCTGGTGGGGATGGTTTGTTAGCCCCTTAAGTTGACGGCATGGCTGGGCGCAAGGATTGGCTCATTGTTCCTTGGATCTAGCATAGTGGGCATGTGCGCAAGATACGCCAAGCAGCGGGCGGATTTGTGGCAACGCGCGGGCGCTGTCCAAGCACAAGTCGAGCGGGAGGTCGACTTGATGGTGGCAAACAGATGCGAAGAGTGGATGCGCGGAATCGAAGCATTTGGCCAAGCGTGGCTTGTAGAATTCGTGAGCCATGGCATGCAGCTGGTGCATGCAATGCAGCATGAAGAATGATGCAGCAAAGGGGGTCCATTCGGCCCAATCCCATGAAGCAGAACCATGGGCCAAGCACAGGGGTGCATGCTGGCCTTTGACATGGCGCCAAGACAGCATATGATGTGGCTAGCAGTTTAGGACATGTGGCATGGTAGTTGAGGAAACTACTATGCAACCGCCAAACCAACCCTGCCTATGAATTATAAATAGGCATGGGTGTGGCAAAGGCAAAGACACAAGAGAGATTGTATGAGCATTCTACCAAGAGAGTCACTTGTAATCCTTTGAGTGTTAATACAAAAAGGTTGGGAGTTTTCCTGTACGTTGGCTTGTCTTGTTGGTGCTTGCCTTGTGCATTCTCTAGCACACTGGTGGTGCAATTCGGAGGCTGAATCAAGTGGGGTACTTTGGTCGCCGCGTAGGAAATTTCTAAGACAGAAATTACCCCTGTGATACTATGCATGATGCATGTGGTTGCCACATGACAACATATGTAAGTTATCGATACTTCTCATTCTTGTTCTCCATCAATTTTCATAATTTCATACGTATTCACATTTGTGTTTGCACACTAAATTTAAGAAAGTCACAATATATTATTTATGTTGTGGAATTAAGATATGAGGCAATGAGACTCAAAGGCTCCTAGAAATATATTGATTATGATTTGAGTTGATTCTTATATGGTTAAAATCATCAATGAGTTTTGATCAAAACACATCAATGGTTATATAATGTTTAGATTTTAAAATTCTGAATATGATCTACTATCACGAGAGTTCTAAGAACATGTTAGTATTATTACTGAATGAATATGATGTCTAGGTCCAACAATAAATTTATATTAAAATTATATGAAACTATCTAAATTTTAAAAAGTCATATGTTATTTAAGATGTGAATTTAAGGTTTGAAGATATGATGAGACTTAGGAGATTCATTGGAGCGCATTGATTTTTGATTCGGATGTATTTAAGACACTAAGTAAATTTTGATCAAAACTGATTAATAATCTTAGACGTATCAAATTCGATTCAAAATAAGATCATAATATTCTTGGAACTCTTTTGAATATAATCATATCCTTCTATCTTTACTCCACCTCGTATATAGTCCATTGTGAGATTTTTAAAAAATTAACTTTTTTTTTTAAAAAGAAAAAAAAATATTTTTAAAACTCACTCCAACATTCAACTTGTCAAGAGGACGGACCCCACTTGTTAAGAGGATCGATCCACCCAACATTCAACTTGTTAAGAGGATGGATTAATCCATTTAAAGATGGAGTCTATCTAAATCAAGTGTCCTTATGCAATGGATCATCCCCTGATCTATCCATCCAATGAATAAATAGGATCTCTTTAATTCAAAAAATTTTGAACAAGAGGATCTGGCCTCTCCTCAAAGTCTCCCACTTTTCAAAGCTGTCTGCATCCGAGCAATGATGCCCGAGGCTTCGTGGTCGGCGGCGGCGGCGGTGACGGCGGTGACGGCGGCGACGACAGCGGATTCAGCTGCGGGAGGGGGTCAAGAAAACCAGGGGCAAATCCGCAGCAGTAAAGCGTGCCTTCTTTGCCGGTCGCCCGAGCCTGTCGGAGCCTCACTTATGCCAAGCTTCCACATCGCTCTCCTCTTCGGAATCGCTGCCGCTGCTGCTCAAATCGATCACCGCGTTCCGCTGCAGCGGCGCCGGCACCACCGACATTTTGCGGAATCCATCGCTAAAGGAAGGCGAGAAGGCTGGCCAGGCAGGCGTTAGAGAGAAGGCTAGCGAAATAGCAAAGGGAAGGCTAGAAATTGAATTTCAAACACTATTTTTTTTAATAATCCATTTGCTATTAAAAGTATATCGGTGAATTCCCAAAGGGCTTCCGAATTTCAAAAACAGCGCAGTATTAGTTTCATTATCCACCCAACAAACATAAACTTTAATAAATAATCATTTTTAAAAAACTTTAATAAAAAATTGATAAAATATAAAAGAAAATTAATAAAACAATAAAAATATTTTCCTATTTTTGAATATCTAATTATAAAAAATAATAACAATGGTTGATTTTATTAATAAAAATAATTTAAAAAATCACTTTGATACGAATTAAAATCAGTATTACATTTTAAATACAATGCTGTTATGGAATTGTGTTCTTTTAAGACCAACGCCGCAATTATGTTGATGTTAAGAAACTAGCATCACAATATTTTAAAAGTTTAAATTATTTTGAGTAATAAATTCATAGGAATTGGATTTATTTGGACTCTGATTCATCTAATAAATAATCTATAGAAATTGAAATGCGCTTGATTAAAATAATCTAAGTCAAAATCAATTTGTGGATCTAGATGACTTGAATTTCTAAATTTTTGTAATGAAATATGTAGAAGTAGATATGGGAAGAAATTCTAATCTCAGGTCTCTACACAAAATTATAGACCCATGTCAATTTACAAAATGTTAATAATTTTCTAAACCTTTTAAACAATGGAAATCCTTTATGATAATAATGATATTTCAAGATAGGTCCACCTACATACGAACAAACATAGAGAAAAAATAGTAAATAATAGTTTGGATGTTAACGATTATCGTAATGAAACTGAAGTCCTAGAATCATTTCTCCAATCTAGACTTCTTGCTTGACCACTCGTTTGCTCACATCCTCTTGTTTGCTTTAGACCCTTTTTCAACCTCTTAACTCTCTCTCTATCTTGAATTCACACCATCTTTGATTCTCTAGATAATCTGCTTCACTTATTCAATCAGTACTTGACTTTTCAGTTCCCGCAGATTCGATATCTCGAGACAATGATACATTAGTAGGATACGTTCTCAGTTTTTCAAATATTTAAGAATTGAATTCTAGCTTCAATGAATAATGGATGAAATATCCTTAATGATTGGTTGAAGTAAGGAAGCTGGATTGATGGACCGTCTACTGTGAATCTTTTTCGATTTGTCTTGATAGTGCGTAAATTTTTTTTATAAAAGTAGATCAATCATTATCAAAATTAGTTGGTGTAAATTAAATATTCGATGTCAACTAAAAGAATAATTTGTCATTGTCGATTCCATGGGGGTGTAGTGCATATTTAAGGAAATAAAAAAGAGAATGAGAGTTTGAATATCAATTAAAAGTCGACCTCTAAATGTAAATAAACTACCCTCCGATTTATGAAAAAGGCAGAGAAGACCGTCTCTAAAAAAAATTAAAAAAATTATCATGCAATTAAGAAATTTATTTCATGACAATCTACATATAAAATAAACAATTCATGTAGGCTACTCAAATCCACGCATAACTAAGCATGATATTAAGAATCTAATTAAAACCATATTTACATAGAATGCCTTAATTACTTAATTGCAGTAAGAGATGAAATAGTCATTTTAACGCCCCTCCGAGGTAGTCCTAGACATTTTTGTACTCAAGTTAGAATTGACTCTAAAGCTTATTACAATAAATAATTATATAAGTATCAACTACCAATTTGTAGGAGACATTTTAATTATTTAATTATAGTAAAAAATAATTATATTTATTATGAATGTCTCTCACAATTCGCCCCCAAATAACTAAGGATGTTTTAATTATTTAATTATAGTAAAAAATGATTATATTCATTCTAGACGTTATATGAATGATTTCAGATTATGTAAAGTAAAATAAATTACGGACAAATGATTAAAAGTTAAAAAAAAATTTAAATTTAATCTATGTCATATTATAATAAATTTATCATCTTCTAAACAAACTGTACATCTAAGGCCACGTTTGCTCCACAAGAGATAATTCTGAAACAGCAGGTAAGGCCACGTTTGCTCCAGTATAAAACGCAGTGGTTTTAAAATTGTCAATAAAGAGATTCTCTCTCATATGCAGAGGAGAAATGATCCGCTACATGAGAGAGAAAAAAAAAAAAGGAACAAGCTCATGAATGACCGACGATACGACGAACTCGCAAGCAGATGACAAGCTTGCCGACAAGCAATCAGCGGGCTCGTGAGCAGGCCACAGGTTCAGGGCCTACTAGCTGGCTTGCTACCAAGCAGTGAGCTCACGGCTGACGAGCTTGCTGGCAAACGATGGTGGAGTCAGGAGGGTGGTGGCGAGAGACGAAGGAGGACATTTGGACTTGATCAAGTTGAGATTTCACAAGTTGGAAGGAAAGGAAGTGTTTCTCCATTTGATTTTGAGAAGATTATATTTTGGACCAAAAATCATTCAGCAGATGGATTGGCAATCCATCCTTTGAATAATTCTGCATCTAATAAACGATGAACAACGTCTCAACTCTTGCACAATCCACTTGTTTAACGATCCAGTCTTCGAAGTTGAGTTTTATTACATCTATAGCAAAGGATTCGGTTAGGACACTGCCAAAGCAGAGCCAAAGACAGTAATTGAGCTATGCCACATTGCCACCATAATCATTGTCCACGATGCCGATGGTAACTATGGAATTTGTTTCGCAACATTACATTCTTTTTAGCAGAGTTGGAACTCTGGTCGTGAAGTCGAGTTAGTTCAGTTGGAACTTGAGCTTGAAGCTGGACCAAATATTGTTCTGTTCCTCAATTCTCAGGCTCGCCGACATATCTTTGATGTGGTCCATTTGGATCTGAACAAGATGAGTTGTTGGCTACTTTTATTTCACTGGTATGACTTGGCTATTGACTCAGCAGCTTCCTAGCGCAACTCGAACACTTTGTCTCAAGGTCTAACCATATCCTTCATCCATAGTGCTAACTCCTTTTCTCAGTCAACGGTGGGTGGTGGATTCTTTTGTATGGAAATGAAGCTTGGGATAGGGTTTGGTGTGAGTAGGCCTCACTTCAACCTACTGAAAGAGTCAAACAAATAAGGAAACATGCATCAATATAATATAATGAGATCGATCAGCACAGTTGACATTGATGTTTTAGAGAAATCTCATCCACTGAGTGAACCATTTCACTTCCTAGAACCAATATAAAGTCAACTATGTTCATCTATCTCTGCACAGTCTACTCAAGGTTAGGAGTAGCCTTATCTGAAACTTTGAAATGAGGCCTTGAAGAGATTGCCAAAGATGAAGTTGACACTGCCAACCATTTCAGGAGGCTTTGGTGGAACCTCAAGCTTCTGTTTCACCCTCAGCACCGTGTCTCCAAGTTGACCTTTTATCAAATCAATTGTCTTCTGATCGATTGGGTTGCCAGACATTTCTGAAAGATAGAAGGTATCGTTTCCAGATATTGAGATCTCTGCTCTCCTTATAGTTAAGCCATTCTCACGGAATATCCTTGTAATCTCTGAGAGAAAACCACCTCTGTCCTCTGTTTGCAGCTCCAATTCTAAACCCTACACGCGACAAACAAAATGAGGGCATTGAAACACATAGTCACAATTGATTGTATCCAAATGCTTATTTGTAGTTAGTCTAACATTACAAAGACTAAAAGTTTATGGAATTCAATTCTACCTCTGATGCTCTTCTCTCAATAGCAGCCTTGAGACACTTAATCAGGCGTTGCCGCTCGCTCTCTGAGCTTATGGGGAGGCCATCTGTATGCCTTATATAGTATTCCTGAAAACATACAAGAATAACATATCAAGCATGATGTGAGATCATAAACATAGACATTGGATAATTTTCTAATATCAGTAGCTTTTGATGTCACAGCACAGCTCATGAATTCAAAACTTCTACCAAAACAATTTTGATATGATTCTCCGATTATAAATTATCGCTAATTTGACATTTACCTGATAGGCTTCCTCCTTTCCTGTGCTTACGGTCCCATGAAACACAACATACTTTAAGTCTGTGAGCGTACAAAGGATATCGAAAAGAAGCTTAGGCCGGTCCTTAGATCTTAAAATGACCACAGTATAATCCTTCTCCAAGCAGTCCATCACGTTCACGTGAGTTCTAACTTCATCATTTACATCTCCTTTCACGCTAACCATCTCATAATCACGATCATCTACCATCATTTGGTGCAACCTTCTCTCAGTGTGGGTAAGCCCCTGGGAGATAGCCATCCTTCCTATCCTAGAGTCACTGTTACCTCTAAGAACATTACATAAAAGCTTCTTGATTGTTGAAAGCCTTTCAAGGTCTTCAATCGCTCCGCCAGTGGACTCATCGGTGACATGAAGTACTGCTGCAACTCTTCCGTTGTGAGTCCAAAGCTCAGCTTTCGCAACAAGACACAACTCGGTTGCAAGTACAGCGCATATTTCAGATAGCAAACCAGGTCTGTCGGAGCCTGTTACTTCAATCAAAGTGTGTTCTTTGGAGAGCATTGCACCTATTGAATTCTGGAGTTCAGGGAAGAAGTACACTTCTGATTCTATGGACTGCATAAGTAATTATGGTCAACGAAAAATTATCAATAATTATCAAATTTAAGATGTCAAACTATTTACTGATATTCAAAATGGGTGGCAGATGAAAAAAAAAAGACCAAAAGTGGTTAAGAGTGAGGAGCTAGATGAAATTTCCCAATCACAAATACACAAATTTAGATTCTAAATTGAAAGCCAAAACTTTGGGATTAGTATATCCAATAGTTTTCAGTACTACTTCTCACACCTCTAGCTGCTTATGAATAGACCTATTTTGCATATAATCTTTTGGTTTGTACTATCTTCGAAACCCTATTTGTAGTCTGACCATAACTATATATAATGACCATTTTCTTCATATCAAAAGATTTTGGGATTACGATCACACAACCAATCATTTGGATTAATTCCTGCACTCTCAAGTATGCTAAGTTGCTTATACATTTATTCAATTTCTGCAAAATAAGACAACTGCAAATTAACAGCTGAAGAATGAAAAAATCAAGAACCTTTTGAATGTAGGAGGTGACCTCTCCGTCCGACACTTTATTTCCAGCTTCATCTGTCACATTAAATACTGAAAACAGCACAAAAACACAAATATTTGTCAACAAAAATATAGAGAAGAAGCAGAGGTGATTCCTGCAGTATTATTTCAATCCAAAGTAAAGAGGCATACCGTCCATAAACCAACTCCCGTCCGATGATATGTAGGCCTTCCTGATCATAAGGTTCAGATCAGTGAGAACTCGAACTACTTCCAGGAGAATCCCTTGCTTGTTGACGCTATCCACCTAACAAAACCAGCACAAAGAATATATATATATATATGAAGCGTGGCCCAAGAACAAGCATCCATCACATAAAGATGCTTTAGAAAACTTGAGGATTAAGCTTTATCTATTCAAGTATTCTCTTACTCTGATAACTGTAGCATCATAGCAAGAATCATTATCAATCACAACCCTGCATTACATGACCATGAACACCATTAGATAAGATTTTGAAAGGGAAAAAGAGCCATAGTGAATAGATTCCTCTTCCTCACAATCTTGATTTCAGAACTAAACTGGGAAGGAATATCAAACAGAAATAGGGTTAAGAAAAATTTGGATACAAACTGAAGACAAGCATCAAGCAAAGCAATATCATAAGAATCAATTCTTCAAAGAAAGTATCAGCGCGAAAAGATCGCTCATGTCTTCCAGACAACAGAACTTGTACTTTTTTTTTTACCAGATCTAACTCCATCTGTAATCAAAGAGAGAGAGAGAGAGAGAAAGCCCCGACATACTATCCACACATCCCAAGAAGACGAGCCAAAACAATCAATTATAAGAAACAAAATCTACACAGGAAAAGAGGGGAGAAAAAACAGAAAACAAAACAGGGGCTATTGCAATCTTGTCACCTTGGTGGGTTCATCCTCCTGATGAGCTTGGCGAACTCATCCTCGTCCACCTCCACATCTGGATAGCTCCTCATCACCCAAAGTTGCAAGCGAGACGAGTGCTCACCCCACTGCCCACACCGAGCAGATGGGGAAGCCGCTCGCTTATTTATACAGGGGCAGATCAGAGGCCAAGAAAGAAAACTGCATCGTCAAGCAAAAAGACAAACAACAAACAGACAATCGCAGAATAATACAATTATCACTTGTTGCTTTTTACATTTCAAAACTTCAAATTTCCGAAATACATTATTTGATGCGAATTTAGGTTTGCTTCCATCGGGTCATGGCATGCGTCACCAAAACTTGCCCCTTCCCGATCTCTATGACCTTCGGTCCAATTAATTTTAAAAGTGAACGGTCCGATTCCATGGATTGATTATCATGTAAATCATCCTTGTCTCTTATCAGTCCACGCCCCGTGGATTACTGCCTGGTCTTACATGGAATAGGTCTTGCAATGCCGAACTCGAGAAGGAACAGTGTGAGTCATGTTGATCGCAACTCTTCTATCATGTTAATGATATGGCCAGTAGGCTTACTCTCCGGCCGTGTCGGCATTGGTTGATTTAAGTAAGAAAGGAGTTCCTTCTTGGGCATCAGCCTTAGGAGAAGTAGTGATAAGGTTGGGAGGACATGTAATGGACGACGGCATGTCGGCATGAGTAAATGTGGCATGAAATTCATGTAGAGATAATAACAGTGTTGCATTGTTGTGGTATCACGAGAAAGAACGATGTCATTGCTGATATTAAATATATATTTAATATCTTAATAATCTATTTAGTTATCCATCTAAAAATAAAAAATTACAATTTTTTCTATAAAATCTTATAAACTTGTTCAAGAACCACTATTTGTTTTCTTATGGATAAAATAAAAATTATCCTATCAAGATGGTACGGTGTTTAAGACACGGGGTGTTATTACATAAGGTCTTGAGTTGAAACTCGATGTGTCCGAGCATGGGATGAGTCTGCAATAATGACTAGTAGTCATTTGCGACATAATTTTGTAATATTTTCTAAACTTAAATCTATGATCTTATCCAATATTTGAGATTACCCAAAAGGCACACCAATATTGTGATTATCCAAAAGACACATATCATTTCCATCTTACTCTTATGACAAAATTATTATTTTTTCATCTTTTTCTTCTCTTATTTACATGTAATTCTTCTTCTTTCTCTCCTTTTAAATTATATTAAATATTTCTCTCTTCTATGCATGTATGCAACAATAGAATCTTACACTAACCTCATAGCTTAAACCTTACATCAACACAATGATGGTGCTGATTTTTAAAGACCAGCACCACTACAGTGTTGGTGTGTTAAACTGTGTATTTTTTAATAATAATAATAAATAAAAGTATATTTGGATCCATAGCACTGTAGATCTATAGAAATTGGAATGGATCCAATTGAAGTTGTCTAGGTCTATCAATGAATTTTGATCGAAGCCATTGATGAATTTAGAGAATTTAAATTTTTGAAAAGTTGATATGTAATGGAAGAGGGTAATGCAATGAAGATGTTTATGATGTTCATGTCTGATTCCGACATCTCTACGATAAGTTATGAGTATGTGCAAATTGTCTTAAAGTCATAAACTTTAAAAGCCTAGTAATACTGCTGTTAATTATTTCAAGCTGATGTTTTTGGACACATATAAACACTGGGGTACTTTAGAAACCTATAACACTTGGAATTAGTTTGATGAGAGTACTCTAGGTCCTTTAATAGGTTTTGACTAGAACCCATTGATAGACCTAGGGTAATCATAATTTTAAAAAATTACAATGAGATGAAAGCTCTGAGTGTGGAGAAGATAGAGATGCTATGAAATCATGATTCCGAGTCTCCTATAGAAAAAAGTTATGATTGCATGCCAAGTTGCACTGACATTGGCGCTGGTATTACAAAATCAGCACCACTGTGGTACTAATATTATGAAATCAGGGATCCAAAGATGCTCTCCTTTACTGCTTCTAGACCTTTCCAACCGTGCTTAAAATGATTTTAAAATTTCAAAACATTGTGGTGTTGGTTTTAAAGGATCAACACCAATGTGGTGTCAATCTTCATGAATCAACACCAAGTTTCTAAGAAGAACACAACACAGTGGTGCTCAAATTACAAAAGCACCATAGTGGTGTTGGTATTCTGATACCAACACCAATGTCCATGTAACTTGGCACACAATTATAACTTTTTATAGAAGACTCAAAACCATGATTTCATAGCATCTCTACCTTCTTCAAACTTGAAGCTTTCATCTCATTGTAATTTTTCAGAATTCTGATTTTGTTAGGTCTATCAATGAGTTTTGGTTAAAACTCATTGATGAACGTAAAGAGCTCCGATCGGACTCATTCCAAAGTGTTGTAGGTTTTTGAAGTATCCTAGAGTTTATATGTGTTAAAAAAAAATACCAACTTAAAGTAATTAACAACGGTGATCAAAAAGTTATTAAAATTTATGACTTTAAAACAATTTGTACATGTCCATAACTTATCATAAAGATGTCAAAACTAGACATGAATATCATAAATACCTTCATTTCATTACTTTCTTCCATTGTATATCAACTTTTTAAAAATCTAAATCTTTTAGGTCTATCAATGAATTTCAGTCAAAACTTATTGATAAACCTAGATAACTCTGATTGAATCCATTCCAATTCTTATAGATTTCTACAGTGCTCTAAAGTCCAATTATGCCCTTGTTCATTTTTTTTTTAAATACACAATTTAACATATCAATATTGTCATGGTGCTAGTATTTAGAAATCAACACCATCGTGGTACTAGTATAGGGTTTAAGCTTTGGTGCTGGCGTAGGATTTTTAAAAATCAATATCATTGTTGCATGGATGCATAAGAGAAAGAAATTTTTAATGTAATTTAAGAGGAAAGAAAAGGAAGGAGTGCTGCGTGCAAATGAAAGAGGGCAAAAAGATGAAAAAAAGAGTTCAATTGCGTTAGAGGGTTAAAACGGAAAAGATGTGTGCATTTTGGGTAATCTCATAGTATTGCTTTTCGACAATCTCAAATATTAAGTATGCCTTTTGAGAAATTGCCATTAAATTTAAGATACTAAGAAATAAACAAAATAAATAAAAGTCTTATGCTTTCCAGTCATCTTAAAAAATATTTTCTTGTTTATTTTGTTCTGATTCTCATCCTACAGTTACACTTTAATTAAAAGAACGAATATGCTTCCTTTCAATTAGTGGATAATCGAGAATCTAATAGATTAATTTGGAGATAGATATAGAGTGAATCTCACTCAAAAACTAGTTTTTAAAATATTCATCTCATTTAAAATTTAAATCTTGATTCTTTTATCGTTCTTTTAAATGTTTATCACATTTCAGGGCTTTTTTTCTTTTTTTAATTAGACTGATCAGCATTCTAAGTGAACATGAAAAAGGAGATTCAGATACTTTTTATTTGTTTTATGTCATGCAGTCTTATAAAGGAAATGAATCAAAGCATCTTCTAAGAAGATGGTATAAAACAGGTGACGAATAGAATCAAAGTTGATTTGAACCCCAACAAGTTATGCAAAGTGGAGCTTAGGTAGGGTTATCAAGATGAGGCACACATATTCTTTACTTAGCTTGATAAAACTAAAGTTTTAGAATGATGAATCAGCTAGAAAGGGTGAATAAATTTAAATAATCGATTAGTTTGGAACTATCAATTTCGTAGTGTAGCAAGTAGACCTGACTAAGGTTCGACAATTTTGAACTATTGATTTAACTACTTGAAACCATCGATTCAATGGTTTCTGTTAGTTTAACCTTTAAACAAGCCCGGATTAAGGCATAGGCCATTAAGGCCTATGCTTAGGGCCTCAATTATATTAGGGTTCATTGATTAATTAATTAAAGACATTGAAGAAATTAAATTGACATCATTAATTATAAATTTCATGCTAATTCATTAATGATACATGTCTTCCATAATTTTATATGAGATTCTATATATTCAACCTTAAATATAATTCATGTCTTAATCGACATATTTGTTTTCTATTATTATTATTATTATTATTATTATTATTATTATTATTATTCTCACCATATTTTACAATTAGCAACACTATTTTATTTAATTATATGTTTTATAAAACCTAAAAAACTCTTTCCTTCTTTATATTTCTTAAAAATCCTAGTTGTTTTATCATCAGTGCTTCTTTTTCTTTTCTCATAAGTGATTCCTTACGTCGTTTCTCTAAGAGAATGCTATTCTCCTCTCTTACCGATAATATTTCTTTCTCGCTCTTTGTTTTTCTTTCTCGGTAATAATATAGATTAGAGAATTTTTTATCCATACAATGCAAAGTAAAATGCTTTAGTAAAAATAAATTTTTTAAAATTAAAATTAATAAAGTTTTATTTATATTGAACAATGATTAAAAAGGTTAAATAATTTAACAATTTTATTAATAAAAAATAAAATTATTATCAAAATATAAGTCAGGAAACTAAATTTTATATAAAAGTTTATTTTTTTTTAAAAATAATATTTATTTTTTAAAATTCAAATATTTTTTTAAACATGTCATTTTTATCCAAATCAAACCAAAAAGGTAGGGAAAATTTTAAAAATATATTAAAGAAGTTTATTTTTTTTATGTTTTTTTACCTAGAGCCTCAAGGAATTTTAAGACGACCCTGTGTCCAAGATTATTATAGTTCATAGTTTGGAATCGCCGGTTCATGGTTTGTCACAGTTCATCATGGTTCAAGATTATTATTATTTTAAAAAATTTATAAATTTATAAAAAAACTAAAAAAATAGTTTATACTTATTTAAGTTGTCTATGTATCTCCTACAATTTTAAAAGATTATTTTGAACCTTAGAAGTATCGTCATTATTGTTGGTACAGTATCTCCTAGGTCAAGATTGATTAGGTTGACTAAGCTTGACTTGGCTCAAGTTTGAGTCTCGATGTTTAGGTTTCGATATTTGACAATATATGGAGATTACAGGAGCAATCGCCCGATTGAGGAGATCATTGATACAATTCTCCTCTTGTAAAATACCAAAAAAGGATGAATAACCATAAGAAAATTTTTAGAAATTTTTTAAAAATTTTTCGGAGTTCGTATGACAAATTTAAGGGGATCAAGTATTGGGTCAAGGGAAAGTCTGCTTGGATATCCCAATTAAAGTGGGAGTTGATTGACAAATAAACTTAGATTTCGTCGTCCCTCACCTGACGTCGTCTCCGCCTCCTCCTTTGCCCTAGCTTCGACGCCGTCTCAGCCTCCCCTTTCTCGCGCGCGACACCAAGCCTCTTCTCTTCCTTTGCATTGCCTCACCCTCTCCCTTCTCTTGCTGCGTCATCTCTGCCCAACCTCGCTGACGCTGCCCGATCGCCTGCGAGCTTACTGTCGGCGGACGAGAGCCACCCGAGCGCCACCTCTCCGGTTCTCTTGCCTTGATCCAGCCATTTGCTGTGAGGCATCGTCAGGGATTGTCGCCAGCCCATCTCACGATCGTATTCCCTTTACCCTAGTTTTCAGCCGATCCCCTCTTCTCTGGAGCAAGCCACGATCCCAACCAGGTGTCACCACTGATCCTTCTTTTCCTTCCAATTTCCTTTGAGTTGATGCCCTAGTGTGGTTGTTGTCCTTCTTTGTCGTAGCACACCACCACAGCAACATTGAAGTTTCCGTTAGAGAGAAAGCTGCTGGCAGAAGTTGAGGGTAAGATATGTTAGTCTTTGATGGTGGAGATCTTGATTCAATTTCAGATAGGATTGTATGTTCTAACTGTTTCTGGTTTCCAGTAGCAGCTCCAGCTTTGTTTCCGGCAGCAACCTTATGATAGCATTCTTTTTCTTCACTGAGCAGCTGTGGTTCTGAATTGAGGTAAGAATCGTATAAAAGTGGATTAATACCAAATTTAGATCTATTGTTTTGGTTGCTATATGAGATCAATTCAGTTCTGAAAATTTGAAGTTTTAATTGTGAGTAAAGGATTTGTTCATTGCTGGATATTGAGATTAGATGTGGATTTTAACTAGGGTCCAGGTTGGATCCAATTTGGGTTAGCTAATTTGGTTGGATTGTTTAGGATAATCCAAATTGAGGTTCCTAATGAAATTAGGATTTAGTTTAGCTAGTCACAATTGAAATTAGCTAAAATTATATGTTTGATGTTGCAGGACTTTGATTCGAGACGAGAGTCTCAACGTGAGATCTATTTCAGATATGATCTCCATTTTGAGATGGGTACTTCTGACTTATCTCTTTGATATAGTCGTTTTAGATATGTATAATAGTATATAGCTAGTAACAATGATTATGTTTGCATTTGCTTTGGTATGTCACTATTTGGTTCTTGTAGTATGTCTATATTCATATCTGTTATACATTCATGTTTATATCATCTTGATTGTTGCCCTGTGTACTCTTGTTCTTAGAAATAGTGACATACATTGATCTACTGTGTAGTAGACTTGTTAGTTATCATATCTGATTTGTGTACTTAGATTTATGATTCCTAGATCATTGTATGATTTATTTCCTTTTTGTACATTTTATATGAAGGTGTATACTGTCAGTATCTACATGTTTAGTGTCATGCACCATCTTGCATGATTGCATGCTGAGCGATTGCCGACTCCATTATTGTTGAGCATATCGCCAGTTACATGATATGCACACACAATCACCCATGGGTTAGTGATACATCAGGCAGGTTGTGTGCAGTTTACTCTGTCAGGGCTCCGCTAGTTCACTAATGGGTAGTGATGACTACAGTGTGTAGCAGGCAAGGATCCCTCCCCTTGACCATGATACAGGGAGATGAGAGCATTGAGCTCCCCCACTCTGTTTGGGGTAGGAGGATAGGTGTACTCCGACAGCATCCTGTCCACTCGGTCACTCAGGAGCAGTGATGGTAGAGTGCACACTTGTCATAGCCCTACCCACTCGGTCTCACCATTGCGTGTGAGATGACTGACTAGCGTCAGGGGTGACCATGTCATTTCTGCATCATATGCATCGATTGCATTTATTGTTTCTGCTTGTTGCATTATGTATGATGCAGTTTGGTGGTTGCATATGATTAACATGCATACAAGTGATATTTTATATCTGGTCTGACGACCCTTATTTTCGGATAGGAGGTTCTAGTGAGTACAATTTCTTCAACCTTTTCAGTTTGCATTTCCTACTTTTATTCAGGAAACTATACCGGATAATTATTACTGTTAGTTATATCTTATTATGCATGTCTATCTGATATCCGCTATGTTCTTGAACTCACCCCGTTGATTATTCTTATTTCAGGTTAAAGTCGTCAGGAGGTTACAGCTGCAAGTCCCCTTGCCACAAGGATTTTCATTTTGGTCTTTTGGTTTTCTATTTATTTGTTTAGAGCTATGTTTCAAACTTGTTCTGGTTTTGCACTCTGGATTTTATGTATTTTGTCTTAAGACCTTGTAATGGTTGAACTTTTGCTTGCTCGGTGGACTTTCCATTTGGTATGTTTAGCTACACGCCTGCCGGTAGGCAGAAGAGGTAAGTTTGGATGTTGTTTTCAATTTCTTTTCATATTGTGATGACAGCCGGAGGCTGATATATTATAACTGTGTGGATTGTTTGTTTTTGTATGTCATATATATTCCAGCCGTGTTGGCTGATAAGAGTGAGACATGAGGGCTTTGTAGTAATGTTTCAGATTGTCACCCGTATAGGGGAGATGTTGTCAAAATTTTTCTGGCAGGGATTGCCCTGGGGCGACACCTCTGGTCTAGGGCTGATCAATTAGATGTGCAGAAGAGTCAAGTAGGTCAAAGACTTGACCGGATACTTGACTGAGAAAGTCCTAACTGGAGGTTAGGCAGGTGAAAGACCTAGTGAGTGAAGCAGTTGTAAAGTCCTGGTGAGTGAAGTCAGGTGAAAGACCTAGTGAGTGAAGCTAGGCGGGTGAAAGTCCCGGTGAGTGAAGTCGGGCAGTGGGAAAATCCTAGTGAGTGAAGATAGGTGAAAGTCCTAGAGAGTGAAGTCAGACAGTGAGAAAGTCCTGGTGAGTGAAGTCAGGAAGTGGGAAAATCCTGGTAAGTGAAGCTAGACAGATGAAAAATCATAGTGACTGAAGGTAGGTGAAAGTCCTAGTGAGTGAAGCCAGGCAGATGGAAAGTCCTGGTGAGTGAAGCTAGGCAGATGCAAAAATCTGGTGAGTGAAGCGAGGCAGATGCAAAAATCTGGTGAGTGAAGCCAGGCATGTAGAAATCCAGGTGGGTCAAAGTTGACCGGACACCTGGTGTTGGGAAGTCTAAGTAGGTCAAAGGAGTGACCGAATACTTAGCACAAGGAAATCCAGATGAGTCAAGGGTGACCAAATATCTAGTGGAAGGAAGTCCAAGTGGCACGAGGAGAAAAGTCCAAGTGGGTCAAAGGATTGATCGGACACTTGGTGAAGAAGTCTCAGTAGGTCAAGGTTGACCAGATGCTAGGCATGAGGAGTTCCAACAAGTCATCGTTGGCCGGATGTTGGAATTGGGGGCCCTTGAGCTTGAGTTAAGCAAGTCAAGGGTGGTTAATCAATCAACCGATCGATTGAACCGAAACCCAATCGATCAGCCGATTGATTGGGAGAGTGATGCGATAAACAGCAGCCCAATCGATCAGTCAATTGATTGGGAGTTTATATTGTGCACATAGAAGCCTCCCCAATTGATCAGCCGATCGATTGGGCACCGCCAATCGATCGGGCACCACCAATCGATCGACCGATCGATTGGCAGCTGGAAATCGTGCGCGACGCGATAAAGGCTGAATCGATCGGGCGATCGATTTAGGCCTTTTCTAGTAGAGCACAGAGGCGCTTTGAATCGATCAACCGATTAATTCAAGCCTCCCCAATCGATTAGTCAATCTATTGGGATGTGACCACTATGAAGGAAGCGTCGAGTTTAAAGTCGTCTTCCTCGCAGCGACTCGCACCTCTCCAAGCTCTCCTCTCTCACGATTCTCACAAGTTCTCGTCAATTCTTGAAGCTTCTTAGAGCAAAGTATTGCTACACTTCCAAGGTCAAGAGGCGTTCCACACAAGAAGAAGAAGCTAGCTAGGGTTTTATTTGTGTAAAATCTTGTAAGATTTTCTTTGTATTTGCTTCTTTGTTTCTTCTTATTGTATTAAGAGTTTGTACAAGGTTTATCCACCTTCGGTAGTTACCGAGAAAGAGTTATTTCATAGTGGATGAGTGAGTGAGAGTCGGATCCTTGGATTAGTTATCTCTTCTTGAGGTGAATACCAAGTAAATCCCTTGTGTTAGCGTTATGAGAGTTGCTTGAGTGTTTTCCGCTGCAACAACATCATCAAAGCAAGCAACCAAAGCCCGACGAGCTATTCACCCCCCTCTATCTACAAATCGATCCTAACAATTATTTCTTCCTTTTATCTCATGTGTCGAAATTTACTTGAGCTTATCATCATTAAATTGAATATCGTGATCCTCATTTGAATTTCCTTACCCCTCCAAAATCGAGATGATGAACCTCCTCCTTTCATTATAATTACAAAATTAAAGTTGAAAGAATTTCTAAATATGTTGCTAAAAGAAATAAACTTTTTATTTATAGAATTGGGAGAATATTGGATATTAAATAGTAGTCATTGGTAAAAAAAAGAGATCAAATAATCTGAACCATTAAAAACAAAAACATAAACGCTCCCCTCTCCGTCAATGGTTAGAATCACCAGTCTAACCACTACAAAAAATAGGTCATTTGTGACAAATTTAAAAAAAAATGTTTAAAAAACAATTTATAACGAACTTTGCAACCAAAAAATTTTCCTAGCAAATAGGTCATCGCTAAGAGTGTAATCGAATCGAGTCGAGTCGAGTCGAACTCTTGAATATTTGAGTTTGATTCGTTTATAATCGAGCCGAGCTCAAGCTTTATTTAACGAATATATTCATTGCTCAAGAGCTTATTCGAACTTTTATCGAGCCTAAATGAGCTTAATAATTATAAATTTAAATATTAATTAAAAAATAAATTATATATTTAGAGAAAATTATAATATTCTTATTAAAATTTATAATTTTATTCTAATAAATAAATTTAATATATTTATCTATATGTTTCATAAGTAGAGTGTAAAATATATAAATTCAATATCAAAACTATTATTTTTTTATTTAAAAGTTGATTCATGAGCTTAACGAACATGTTCACGAGCTAACGAGCCGAATATTGTGAAGCTTGAGCTTGATTTGTTTATCTTAACGAGCCTCATTAAACGAGCTTAAACAAACTTTTATCAAATTGAGTTTCGAATAATTCATGAGCGACTTGGTTCATTTACACCCCTAGTCATCGCCAAACTTTGCGACGAAAAGATTAAAATTTGTCGCCAATTTTGCAACAATTTTTTTTTTATGACCAAATTCATTGCAATTTCGCAACAAAAATAAAATTTGTCGCAAAAGTCACCATACTCAAATCTGGGATGAAAATTTGTTTTCATCCTTGATTCGGCAACGAATCTAGTTTTCATAGAAGATTTGCAACGAAAATGGATTCGTTGCAGATTTATATGAAAATGGATTCGTCACCAAATCTACGATGAATATAGTTTCATTCCCAATCTGCGACGAATACATATTCATTGTCAATCTGGGATGAAAAGGGGATTCATCACATAATTAAGACAATTTGTGATGAAAAGGAGATTCATCGCAAAATTACATTAATTTGGCAATGAATATTTTTTGTCATCAAATTCGTTGCAAAACTATTAGGGTGTGTTTGGTTTAAGTTATCATATATAACCTTGGTTATGTGATTACCAGATAATCACATAACCAAGATTATGGGGAATAAAATAAAACAAAATGTTGTTTGGTTCAATTTAGGTAATGCAACAAAAACATATTTGTTTGAAGGTTTTAATGAATAACCTTGTTTAGTATTTTACTAGATTACCCTTAGTTACAAAACCAACTATACATAATAATAATAATAATAATAATAATAATATTATTATTATTATTATTATTATTATTATTATTATTTAAACTCTATTATATTTTACTATATTTTCACGTTTTTTTTTATTTTTATATATTTTTTTATTTTTTTATTATTATTTTTTTATGTTTTTTAAATTTTTTATTTTTTATATTTTTTATTTTTTTTATTCTTTTAATTTTTATTTTTTTTAATTTTTTTATTTTTAGGGTTTGTTACATTTTTCTATTTTAAAATTTTTTTAATGTTTTAAACATTTTTTTTATTATTTTTTACTTTTTAAAATTTTTTACGTTTTTCCTTTTTTTTTTTTAATGTTTTTTGTATTTATTTTATTTTTTTAATGTTTTTCCTATTTTTTTAAGTTTTTTTTACCATTTTTAATTTTTAAATTATTTTTAATGATTTTTTATTTTTTTAAAAAAATTTTACGTTTTTTTATTTTTTTTTATTTTATTTTTGATATTTTTCATTTTTTTTCTTTACATTTTACTTTTTTTCACATTTTTCTTTTATCCGAGGGTATTTTGGGTAAAAAAAATCGATAACCTAGAATCAAGAAAACCCTCAGTTTTTCGAGATTTTCTGATTCCTGGTTGCATGCCCCTTTTACTGACGTGTCGGGCATGGAACATTACTCGGGAATCATCGATTACCTAAACCAAATAGGATTTTTGTTGATAACCTTGGATGGATAACCAAGATTATCAGGATAACCCCCAACCAAACACTCCCTTAATATTTTGTCCATAACCTATCTATTTCTACAGTTTATCGTATTTACATAATACATCACATCCTATTCATAACATACACATCCTATTTAACACCACATCACATCTTATTCACAACATACACATCCTATTTAACATTTCAAACCAAATCTAAAATCATACAAGTACAAAAACAAACATATCCATAAGGAAACCATACAAATAAGTCAAAACAAACATATCAAATCTTTACAAATTGAAAATTTATACAAGTCATCATATCCAAAACTACAATCAACAAAAATTATCATTTTAAACAAGAAATAAAATCTTATGTAAAGACAAAACTTAATAGGTAAATACTTACTTCCTCCGATATAGATTTTCAATTTGCACCAGCTTACTTGACCTTACCAACCATATGCGAAACAAATTAATAGTATCAATCAAAACTACAAAAATGAAGGTTCATAATCAAATAATAAAAGTTCAAAAATATTAATTTTGAGATAAATAACATTCATATATAAAAAAATCATGAAGAACTATCAACACCATTATCGTCATCATCATCACCATCATCATCACGAACCAAAAGGAATCTGTGTGTATGCTCATCGATATTGATAGAGCCTTCCACATATATCATAGAAGAGTCTCTAGAATTATAAGCTTGATTTGTTCTATTTTGTTGACTCCTTTGTTTGCTCTCCTCAATTGTCCAAACATTGGAATCCTAACCCAATGTTCATCGGTGATGAAGGGTGGTTTTTTTCCATAGTCTTTCTATGATTAAGTATACGTCAGACGTGATCGTCATTTTTTTTCTTAAAAAATCTTTTTATTTTGACCTCTTCACTGGGTTCCAATTGAATGTTCACTGAAATGGAAAAAACTAATTGATTATATATTCACTTTAATTTCATATATAAATTGAAGGGGTTATACCTTAAACTCATTCCACCAAAGCTCTTTTATGGGTGTTGGAGTGCTTGTATATATCATTGAAACCCCTCCCCAATGATTTTTTACTATTATATTAATCTCATGAATTACCCATATAGAATTTTCAAATCTATCATAAAGTTACAAATAAATAATGTTAAATAAATAATTAAGATAGTTGAAAAATAAAATATTTTATAGTACTTACAAATCTCCAAGAAGGACTATAGACTCCTACGGCCTATAATATTAGCAGCTAAGTGTTTAGCCGAATTAGGAATATGCATAGGTACCGGTGAATGCGTTGACGAATGTATTGGCAATGATGAATGAGAAGGTACTGGCAAAGGTGCATGGGAAGGTCCTGCACTTGAAAGGGGGTTGTAGGTTCAATGCTGGGTGATGAAGCAGACAGGCCAAGAGAACTCCATAGCTCACCACGTTGAGAATGTCAAAAAAAATTATTAGGATAAAGTAAATAAAAAATTGATGCATAATGAAGAACATGAAAAACTTATCATATTTGCTAACAGATCATAGAGTGCGCACTAAAATACTAAGATGTCACCTATAATAACCTATACAAAAAATATAGTACACTAATAGAAAAACTATATAATTTTAAGCATGAGATACTATATAAACAACTAATTAAGCTACAAGTTTTGTAAATTTACAGATTAAAATTTAATTTACTCATGAATAAAAACATTATCGTATATGAAAATAGAATATCATATTTTTGTTATATTAAGATAACAAAATTTACCCATCATCAAAAATCAAAGTCGTCGTCATCATCATCATCATCATTATTATCTCGTAACATTAGAATAATATATTCCTCGGTCTAAAATGTGTTCGCAACTTCCACTTGTTGATATGTGATATCTTCCCAACATTCCTTAATTTTTTTTCCGTGCTTTCATTTTACAAACAGTTCACCAATCAATCTTATCACATTTCAAATTAGGATATGAAGAATAAAATACTTGAATAGCTTGTTGTGACAATATAAATAATTCATATATCTTATACAATCTCTTATGATTTATTTTAACCAAATTATACTGTGGATGCACCTTCATCCCTCTAACAGGATCAAACCAATAACACATAAATAAGAAACTTGCATTTATGGGCTAGGATATTTTACTTCTATAATTTCATTCAGCAAACTATAAAAATCATTACTTGTACTCTATCATTGGATGACATAATACAAACCCCACTATTCATTGTACTCTTCCCCATTCTATATTCTTGAGTATGAAAATTATATTCATTTATGAAATATGTGGCCAAGTGCGTACCAATGCTTTTGAACCCCATGATAGATGGAATAACAATTCTTGTTCAAGGTGAGCTTGATTATCATGAACCTACAGTCAAATAAATATGTTTAAAAGTCTGCATATATGTAAATCAAATTTAAATTGTCTATTTACATATGATTTGAATCATGGTGCAAATTCATTTTTGCATACAGGCCCAGACATGAGGTGAGGTCTAGTCGTCCAGGAGGCGAGTGCCTCATACCCACTTCTTAGAGGGGCCCAAAAAATTAAGAATTTATTATGCCCATTTAATATTAAAATTTTAATTTGAATGCAATTGCTCATCTCCTAATTTCGTCGTGAGCTCCTCATCAATGTAATTTCATTGATCCTCATCACCTAATTTCGTCGTGAGCTCCTCCTCTTCAAGGGTGCTCGTATCTTACATGGCTGATGATAGCAACCTCTTCGATGCATCTTTTATTTCGGTAAGTTTTTGTTTGATCTATCGAGCTTTTGTTTATGATCAATTTCGTTGCTCTTGCTTGCAATTCTAAGGGGGCATTTGGTACGCGCGTTTTTCATTTTCATTTTCTGGAAAACGCGCGTTTTCTGAAAAACGGTGTTTGGTTTGCGTTTTTCGCGGGCGTTTTCTAAAAAATTGACTATCGTTTTCTAGAAAAACAGAGAATGACAAAAAGTCATTTTCTGTTTTCTAGAAAATGCGCGTTTTTCAGAAAATGAAAATGAAAACGGTGCAAATCAAACGCACCCTAATTATCTTGCTCTTGAAGGATTGTGCTTTGTGCGATTACAAAAGCAAGGAAAAAGGTCAGAGGGAGACAAAAGCAAGGCTGATTATTCTTGTTTTCTTCTCTTCTACTCTTCTCCTGCCCATGCTTAATTCCTATTAGCTCCATCCAATTTGATTTGATTAGTTTGCATAATTAAATTAGTTAGCTTGTTGCATCTAAAAGCGAGTTGGAAATAAAGATTCTGCACCTCCTTCACAAGAAGAGCAGGAGAGATCTAACAAGTAAATAACTCATGTAAGTTAATCATTTATTCTCCATTTTTCTAGTGATCAAGTAATCCTTCTATGTGGTGTAACTAATTCTTATTTGATTGATTCAAGACCTATCAATTCTTTAATTAGTTAATGGTTTAATTGTAACAACTTATTATTTAACCAAGTAATCAATAACTAAATCCATTAATTAATCCTAATAATAAAAATGAATCTATAATTTATTAATTAATCAGTTAATTAAATAATTACTATCAATTAATCAACATGTTAACTAGTTCTCTTCAAATCATCACATAACATAAAAATCAATTTATTAGCTTGCCCCCCATTAATTGATTAATTAATCAATTGCTATCCGACTTTGTTGTTAACATGCATAAATCACTCAGCTGAACTTTGATTCTATCGCCCAATTAATCAACCACCTAATTGACTAACTAGTTGATCGACTCAACATAGCTTGAATTAAACTATTAGTTAATCAAACTATGTCCCAAATTAATAAATCCAATTAATGCTTAACCTAAAAATAAAAAACGGTAACCTATCCGTTATTAACGACCATCGGCCAGAAGAAGCTTTGGGGATGAGAGATCAGAAGAGAGGGCAGTGGCGGCAGGCGACCGACGAGGGTCGTGCGTAAGGCGACAGTAACGACATAACCAGCAGTGTGGACCGGCGATGAGGCCATGGCAGCTGGGTCTCTAGGGATGACAGTGTGCAACAGTCGGCTAGGGCACCAGCGTCGGCTGTTCACGACCAAGGTGCTGGGCATACGTAGGGGTGATATCAATCATTCGTATGGCGGAACACCTCCACAAGCTTGTAGGTGAAGGAGTGACGCTGAGGGAGAGAAGATGGTTGTTGCATCCGCGTCGGCTAGTTGTGTGGGCAGAGGAGTGGCACTAGGCCACCACTAGCAGTCGGCGAGCCGACGACGTCAGCAGTCAGCGAGCCGAAGATGTCAGCAGTCGGCACGCAGGAGACCTCAGTGGTCAGTGCACAAGCGATGTCAGCGGTCAAGCGCGCAGCGGCAGGCGGTTGTCACGCACGTGGGAGAGGGGAGGCAGGCGGTGAAAATTGAATTTAGGTTTAGTAAAATAACTTAGGAAAATTAATCCAATCAATTTCTATCTTAAATAGGATATTCTTAAACAGATTTTATATCTCTTACCCCTTTATCCTTATAAAATCTAAAATAACTTATTTAAAAATCTAGAAAAATTCTAGAATTTCTATTAATTCATATGAACTTATTTCTCTATTATTTATTATTTATTGTATTATTATTTTTTCCTAAATAATTTAATTATATCTAATTTTAATCATTTTAGCCCTTATATATATATATTTGATATTTTACACTAAATATACCAAAAATAAAGATAAATTGATAAAATTTTCAGCAACAATTACTTGTGTTGATAGCCAAATCAATTCCTTCATATTAGTTAGGCCCATGTATTAAAATGTTGACTCATAAAATTTAATTGTGAACTCACAGAAGCAGGAAATACAAGCTAAGATGACTTTTTTAGATGGAAGTAGTTGTTTTCTTCTTGTTCATTTGTTTGAACTTAGCTCTCTGCATCTAATCTACCATTTTGATGCCATTTTTATGCCCATTTATCATTGTATGGGAGGAATCAATTGAATTAACCTCCCCGATAGAAAATAAGCAATGGATCATATCCCTTGTGCTACACTTGAATTGTAGTAGTAGGAAATTTTCATGACTAGTTTTGAGTGCAACTAGAATCGTTTTCTAAGTCTTTAAATTCATGGCTAATTTTGAGCACAATAAGAGCTGGCTACTGTCATCAACGTTTCTTTACTTCTAATTATGGATTCTTTTTGTTCCCTCTTTGATGGATTGAATGATGGTTGCTTGTGAACGTTTCTTTACTTCTAATTAAATATGCTTTTGATAGATCAGATTCCTTGCAAAGTTACGTCCACCTCACACTACAAATTGAGTTTTTTTTTTTTTTTTTACTTGGATGTGTTCTTTTGCAAACGCTTATTGTTCTTATATTGTCTATAACTTGTAGAGGAAGTGAAGTGGACCAATCTGGCATAGTCGAGGACACATAATTCTTCCCAAATTGCACATGATGACAAAAGCTCTCAAGTAAAATTCCCTTCTTTCTACCCTTAACATGTCTTTTTGTTTCTAGTCTTTTTTTTTTAGCTCTGTTTTCTTTTGTTTTTTATCCTTTAAACTTTTTCTCTTTGCTCTTTTTATTATCTATTTATTTCTTAGTTATTACCCATTGTTTTTAATATTTTTAGGTGTAATATATAATTATGCCTCCAAAATATTTATCTGGATCTCTCAAAAAAGAAAAAAAAAAAAAAAAAAAAAGATACTTATTCAGAGTCAAGGTGGGAGATATTAATAAATACTTAATATCAATAACAAATTGGTTATAGAAAAGAAGATTGAAAATATGATGAGTGTTGAATAAGAAATTGTGAATGACTTTGATGAAGAAGATAATAATAATAATTTGATGTTCAGCCTGAAACTATATACTAAGAGATTTCTTCACATTTGAATATTGATGATCCTGAAAAATGGTAAACAATTAATCAAAATATATGAGATTTTTTAATGGAAAAGGGTCCAACTAGAATGATAGCATCTTGTTTCCTAAAGATAAAACTAGTAGACATTTTGATGCATTACATTATGAATAGATACTGCAAATGTAACGACCCGGCCCTTTGGCCTCTTGGGTGGCCCTTGCGGCGGCCCACTGGTGGCCCTTATGTCGTCGACCCATTTGGCGACCTCTCATGTCGTCGACCGACGACCCTTGACCGTGCCGTTACTCACTAGGACTTTCCACCCCTGGCCAGTGGATTTTTGCCTCCCCCAGGATTCGAACTCTAGACCTCCAGGCTTAAGTACTAGAGTTTATGAATCCTGATAACCAAGTGAGATTCAAGGGTCGTCGGTCGACGACATGAGAGGTCGCCAAATGGGCCGACGACATAAGGACCACCAGTGGTCCGCCGCAAGGGCCGCCCAAGAGGCCAAAGGGCCGGGTCGTTACAATAAAAAGAAGCCTTTTTATTGTAACGACCTAGCGTCTTTGTAACGACCCGGCCCTTTGGCCTCTTGGGTTGCCCTTGCGGCGGCCCACTGGCGGCCCCTTATGTCGTCGGTCCATTTGGCGACCTCTAATGTCGTCGACCGACGACCCTTGGTCGTGCCGTTACTCACTAGGACTTTCCACCCCTGGCCACTGGATTTTTGCCTCCCCCGGCCACTGGATTTTTGCCTCCCCCAGGATTCAAACTCTAGACCTCCAGGCTTAAGTACTAGAGTTTATGAATCCTGGTAACTAAGTGAGATCTCACTTGGTTACCAGGATTCATAAACTCTATTACTTAAGTCTGAAGGTCTAGAGTTCGAATCCTGGGGGAGGCAAAAATCCGCTGGCCAGGGGTGAAAAGTCCTAGTGAGTAACGTCACGACTAAGGGTTGTCGGTCGACGACATTAGAGGTCGCCAAATGGGCCGACGACATAAGGGGCCGCCAGTGGGCCGCCGCAAGGACCACCCAAGAGGCCAAAGGGTCGGGTTGTTACAACAAAATGGAGAAAAAAAAATGATAAAATGGCTAGTTTATTCATCTTCCTTAGATAGGCTATTTTTCTTTTGTTGTAAGTTGTTCATAAATCACAACTATAATTAGTCAATGAGCTACTGAAGGTTACAAGGATTGACATAATTTGACTCGGTATCCTATAAAGCATGAAGGAAGTAAGGAACATATTGGTTGTATGAAAACATGGAATGAACTGGAAAAAAAGACTAAAAAAAATATGACAATTGATAAAAGCATTCATATAAAAATTAATAAGAAAAAGAGCATTGGAGATTAGTGTTAAAGAGGTTAATTGTTGTTGCCTATAGACTTGCAAAAAATAATCTAGCATATCGAGAAAATTGTGAAAAGCTTTATGTTGAGAATAATGGTAATTTTTTTGCAAATGATTGAAATGATTGCTGAGCTCGATCTAATAATGCAAGAGCACATACAATGTATTCAAGCACATGTGACACATTACATATATCTTGGTCCAAAAATAAAATGAATTGATTCAAATGTTGGCAAATGAAGTAAAAACTCCAATTCTTAGAAAAATCAAAGAAGCAAAATATTATTCAGTTATATTAGATCGCACTCCAGACATAAGTCATGAGGAATAAATGTCTCTTGTAATACGTTGTGCGGATAATTCAACAAACTCTGTTGTGGTTGAAGAATATTGGATAGCTTTTTGAAAAGTAGATTACACTTCTAAATTTGAACTTTTTACTAAACTAAAAAATGTGTTGAATGATCTTAAGCTTAATATTGATGATATAAGAGGATAGGAATATGACAATGGATCCAATATAAAAGGAAAATATAACGGGGTACAAAAAAGTTTATTTGAAATAAATCATAGAGCCTTTTACATACCTTGTGGATATCATAGTCTGAATTTGACATTATGTGATATAGCTAATTGTTATTCTAAAGCTATGTTTATGTTTAGAGTGATACAACGCATTTATACATTATTTTCCTCTTCTACCAAGCATTGGAAATTTTTTAAAGATCACGTAGATAGTCTAACAGTTAAGTCATTGTCACAAACTTATTAAGAAAGTCATGTTGACATCGTGAAAGCCATAGAAGAACAAACATAAAAAAATTAGAGATGCTTTACTTGATTTGGCACAAACGAGTAAAGATCTAAAAACAAAGAGTGAAGCTAAATCATTAGCAACATATGAACTTGAAAATTTTGAATTCTTGTTTGGCATGGTAATTTGGTATAAGTTGTTGCATGCGATCAATATTGTGAGTAAATTTCTTCAAGGTGAATATGGGCATTAATATTGCACTTAAACAATTAAAAGGACTTATTCTTGCTTTTGAAGAGTATCGAGAGTTTGGATTTGATAAGTGTTGGAACCCTACGGTTGTTTTGATGTGATCAAAAAAGTTAAGTTAGGTCCTGTTGATTTTTGATCCCTGTGTCTAAGTGTGCAAGAGTTTAGAAGCACAGAAAGTCGAACGGAAGACACGGCTAGCGAGAAAGACAGCACGGGAGAGAGCCGATGGGCTCGGTACGTCTGAGGGACAAGATGCCACGGAAGAGTACACCGGTGGATGAGAAGAATGTACGCGACGTTAGAGGGATGAGAAGTCGGAGTGGAAGTCTGCTCGAGGAGAAGGCCGGAATCGGGTTCGGGTGAGCCTTATTTCGGTTGGCCGAAATCACTCAAGCGAGCGGAGCTAAAACGGAAGACCCAGACTGAGGCGAGCAACACTGGAGTAGAGGGCCCGGACTGAAAAAGTCAACCATGTTGACTTTAAGGGTCTGGGCGTCTGGAGCGATTCCGGGTGCCCGAAACAGGATTCTATCCAGATCGTATTTGACCGCGATCCGTTGTGAAGGGGATAAAATTTTATCCCCCTCTAAGCGCCTAGAACCCTTCTAGGTGCCCTGACCAAGGTTATATATACAACATTGGTCCAGAAGCTTGAAATCAACAAACATCCTTACAAACAACACTTGTACACACTTTAGTTTTCATTTAGCTTCTCATTTTTTTTGCTTCATTGTTGTAAAGAGGCTTCTCCACCTGAAGGAGATCCTTAGTGTACACATTAACTTCCTTGGATTAACAACCTCCCTAGTTGTAATCAAGTAAATCTGCGACTCTCATCTTTTTGGTTTATTTCTAATTTTATTTATGCAAGTGTTCTTTTAAGTCCGAGAAAGGTTCGTTTTTGTTTTAATTGTGCAGGGCTATTCAACTCCTCTTCTAGCCAGTGAACGGGTCCCAACAAGTGGTATTAGAGTCAGGATGCTTCAGGAGGACTAACGACCAATCGAAGCAAAGATAATGGCTGGTCCAAGCATCTACCCACCAAAATTCGAGAGAGAGTTCGCTAGCTGGAAAAAGAGAATGCAGGTATTCTTCAAAACCAACTTTGAATTACTTTTAATAATGAAGTTCAATTTTGTAGCAGCTGAAGGTAAGGAAGAATACCAGTGGACGAAAAAGGAGCAGACCGACTACGTGAAAAAGGCAAAGCAGAGTTTCATCTGCTGAGCGACCTTCCACCGCAAGAAGTCAACTGGATCGGTACCTACAACTCAGCAAAGGAGCTTTGGAAGAAGTTCCTTGAGCTACACAAAGGGATGTCCGAAGCCAAGCTCGCGAGACAGGACTTACTTCGAAACCAGCTCACCAACCTGCGATTTGAAGAAGATGAAATGATTGCACACCTTCACTCAAGGATTAAGGAGCTCATCACCCGACTTTCGAATCTCAGAGAAACGGTAAGCAACTGAGATTCGCTAAGGTATGCTCTTAATGCATTCCCTAGGAATATGAAATGGGCATCACTAGTAGATGTCTTCTATATCTCTAAGGACTTAGAATCTATTATCTTAGAAGAATTATTTTCGACATTTGAAGTGCATGAATCGAGATGTGTAGGTACGAAGGAGCCGAAGCACAACATTGCTCTCAAGGTAACAAGAGACGAACATGAGTCGGAATCTTCTCTCGACGACAAGGAAATGGTGATGATGGTGTTAGAGTGCAAACTAAAAGTCTAGCTTTTTGTAAACATTTATTTTTGAAATAAAGAATCACATTGGTCAAATGTCTACATTTATATGCTAAGTGTAGTTGTTCAATTAATTTATATTGTAGATAACATGGTGTGTGGTGTCACATACAGAAGATCATGTTATCAATTCCTTATAAATTATAAACAGAACCTCATGACTAAGATGGAAAAGAACAAACCATTGGAATAGTCGTAGTGTAATTTGGTATTAGTTTATCTTAACTATAAAATTACACTAGTATACTCTGAGTGTATTGAGCAGGACTATTTAAGGTAAGTTCTTTTTATACTGACTGCATAAAAGAACAAGATTTTTGTTATTATAGAAGTGTGTGCTCTTAATCATGATATAATAACAAACACATATACTCAATATTCATTTCTTTAATTTATCAAAGGGTGCGATTTAGTTCGATAAATCAATAGGCCTGATAAGTTGGGAAATTGTATTATTTATATGGTTGTTGTTGATTATAGAATGAAACCGTGTCCTAGTAATCTAGGTTGATGATGTCCCTAAGAGGAGCCCATAAGGATTGTCATGTAAACCCTGCAGGTGGACTTAGTCCGACATGACGATGAGGTTGGTACTACTCTTGGAGCTAGATATTAATTAAGTGAGTTGTCAGTAACTCATTTAATTAGTGGACATTCTATATTCTAAACACAGGTAGATTAACACACTCATGATAAGAAGGAGCCCATATAGTCATATGGGATTGGTGCGATAGTTTAATAATAACTCTTTAGTGGAATGAGATATTATTGATGAACTCGAGTTGGGTGTTTGGGGCAAACAAGGGAAGCTCAAGTTCATCGGGAGACCAAAACCAATTCCTCCTCTCAGTCCCTGTCGTAGCCTCTTAATTATAAAGTATTATACCCACCCATACCCACCTTCTTACCCACCTTAAGGTGGTCAGCCAAGCTTAGCTTGGAGCCCAAGCTAGGGTCGGCCAAACCAAGGTTAGATGGGTCAAGTAGGTGGCCGACCCTAGCTTGAACCCAAGCTTAGGTGGTCGGCCACAATAAATTAAAATAATTTTATTTTTCAAATCTTTCCTTATGTGGAAGGCATGGTTTTAAAAAAGAGTTTAAAATTTAAATCTTTCCTTTTATAGTTTTCTACAAAAGATTAAGAGAAAGGTTTGATATCTTTCCTTATTTGTAGTTAAGAGGAAGATTTTAATTTTACAGAAAACTTTCCTTTTTTGTAACTATCCTCATGATTTTAAAAGAGAGTTTTAAAATTAAATCTTTCCTTTTATAGCTTTCTACAAAAGATTAAGAGAAAGATTTGATATCTTTCCTTATTTGTAGTTAAAATGAAGATTTTAATTTTAGAGAAAACTTTCCTTTTTGTAAATCATCCATATGTTTTAATAGAGAGATTTTAATTTATAAAAGTTTCCTTTTATAACCAACCATGAAAGGAATTTTTAAAGAGAAATTTTTATTTTAAAATTTTCCGGAAACAAATTAGGAAGTTTTAATTTTGTGTTTAAAACTTTCCTTATTTGGAAGAGTTGTAGGGGCCGACCACATTAATAAATAAAAGGAATTTTTAATTAAAATTTCATTTTCATTGGCAAGGAAATTAAGGAAGTTTTAATTAAAACTTTCCTTATTTGTCAAGACCAAGGAATATAAAAGAGAGGGTAGAGGTGTCTCACCTCATAACAATCTATCTTCTATTATTCCTCTCTTCCTTGTGGTGGCCGACCCTCTCTTCTTCCTCTTCCCCTATTCTTCTTCTTAAGTGGTCGGCAACATCATCTTCTTGGAGAGATCTTGGTGGCCGGATTTTGCTTGGAGAAGAAGGAGAGATAGGAGGCTTTGTTTCTTAGCATCCCTTGGAGCTTGGTTGGTGGCAAAAGTTCTTCATCTCTAGAAGACTCTTGGTGGCCGAAACTTGCTTGAAGAAGAAGGAAGCTTGGGTGGATTCTCGTCTCAGTAGATCGTCGCCCACACGACGCCCGAGATAAGAAGAGGAATACGATAGAAGATCGTGAGGTCTATAAGCTATAAAAGGTATAACTAGTTATTAGTTTCCATATCATAACTAGTTCATCCTTTTATTTACATCTTGAAATACCAAACACAAGAGGCTAATGAATCTAGGTTATCGAATTTATGTTTTCAATTTTGTGTTTCTTTTGTTTTTCGAACTTGTGATTCGATTGCTCTTTTTGGTTAAATCTAGGGTTACTATAAGGAAATTAAATATTGAATTTCATCTAGGAAGTGGTGGATGCTCCCATACCCAAGAAGGCCTAGTGCCTCTCCATATTTAACCTGGAAGCCGATCTCTGAAATTAATATTTAATTGAATTTCTAACATGGGTGGATTTGGATCAATAATGTTAACCATCGTTTATGATCCAAGTCTTAACCACTAAGAATAGGTAAGTTGAATTTGGAATCAATAATGTTAAGTTCTGTTTGCGATTCCAAATTTAATTTCCAAATAAAACAATAGGTTGTTAGGAATGGTTCAGGACTTGTACAAAATTTTTGTACAGGGGAACCAGTATGATATTCCGAGTAGTAACCAACAGATGGTAAGACGTTTTAAAAAATTATGTAAATCAAGAAAAACTAATCATCCGTAGGGTAGAAAGAAAAAGACGATCAGATGCTACCACTGCAACGAAGAAAGGCACGTCAAAGACAAATGCCCCAAGCTAAGGAACAAGGATAAGGACAAAGGAAAGAAGTCTATCCAAACGAACAAGTACAAGATACTAAAGGCGACGTGGGACGATATGTCATCCGAATCGAAAGTCGAGGCTTTCTCTGGACTTGCATTAATGACAAGTCATCAAGAAGATGAACACGAAGCAAGCTCGTCCGAAATGAGCATTGAGAGCATTGATGAAGGGGGAGATACATCGGCAGAAAGCAGCAGTTCAGGAGGAGCTACGGATAACGAAGTCGACAAGGTAAGGCAAGTACGATCTCTCCCACCTGACAAGTTATTCAAGTTTGTGAAATTATTAACCAAAGATTGTTGTAAACTTGAAAAAGAAATTAAAAATTAAAAATTAAAAATTAATTCTAGCAAAATCTTGTCCATTAAAATAATTTGACAAGATTAAATTGGAAAATGATATTTTGCAAAAAGAAATTAGTAACTTGAAAAATAATGCATGCTCACATAACACAAAGTTTTAGAAAATTCAATAACCTAAATTAGTATTTTAGATATCACAAAGTACAAATTAGAATATTTCAAAGAAACATGTCCCTAAGAAATTTTGGATTAATCCAGTTGGTTGGAACCTATATTGGGTTCCAAAGTCTTGTTTAACTTGAACTTTAATTTGACTTAGCGCTTTCAGCAAGAAAATTCAATGTTTAATTTCCTTATGCGGCTTTATCTAGAAGTGGTTGATGATCCAATAACCAAGAAGGCCTAGTGCCTCGCCACAGCCTAGAAGCCAAATATTGAAATAAAATATATAATTGACTAACTGATAGAGTATTTAAATTGAAAATGCTTTAAACAATTATTCAATTTTTTTTTGGAAAATTCTAAACCTTTTCTACGCAAATTTGTTTAACTTAAAAAAAGGTACTTAGTAAATTTTTCTTTAGAAATTTTTTAAAAAGTTTTTTTAATATCATATTTACTTTACCAAAATTTCTATAAAAAATTCTTAAAAATTTGTTTAACTGAGAAAATTTTTCATTTTTTTACTTAGAAAATGTTTCTAGAATTATTGCATTTGCATTTTTAGAGCTATCAAAATTGTTCTCAATATTTCCAAAATCATAGTTTACTTAGAAATTTTTTTAATTGAAAATTTTTTCATTTTTTTTTATCTTAGAATTTTTTTTTCTGCTTAAAATTTTCTTAGAAACTTTTCTGCAACATTTAAAGCTTCTAAAACTACTGAGAAATATTTTAAATTTTCAAAACTTGATAATATTTTTTTAAAATCAGGATTACCCTTAGATTTTTTTGTTACCCCATTTTTTTTGTGATCAAAGGAGGAGAATAAATAGATTAAGTCTAGGGGGAGGTAGCTTAATATTAAATTGTCTATTTTTTGTGCTTTGTTGTAAAATTTATTTTTGCTTTAAATTTATTTGTTTACCCTAGCTTAACTTGGGTTGCTCACATTAAAAAGGGGAAGATTGTTGGAACCCCAAAATTGTTTTGATAAGATCAAACAAGTTAAGTTAGGTCCTGTTGGTTTTTGATCCCTATGTCTAAGTATGCAAGAGTTTAGGAGCACAGGAAGTCGAGTGGAAGACGCGGTTAGTGAGAAGGATGACACGGGAGAGAGCCGACGGGCTCGGTGCGTCTGAGGGATGAGGTGTCGCGGAAGAGTACACCGGTGGATGAGAAGAACGTACGTGATATTCGAGGGACGAGAAGCCGGAGTGGAAGTCTGCTCAAGGAGAAGGCTTAAATCGGGTTCGGGTGAGCCTTATTTCGGTTGGACGAAATCACCCAAGAGAGCGGAGCCAGAGCCAGAGAGGAAGACCCGAACTGAGGCGAGCAACACCGAAGCAAAGGACTCGAGCCCATTCCGAGAGCTCGGACCAGTCCGGGCGCTCGGAGTGATTTCGGACGCCTGGAACGTGATTCTATCAAGATCGCGTTTGACCGTGATACGTTGCGAAGGGGATAAACTTTTATCCCCCTCCAGGCGCTTGGAACCCTTCCAGGTGCCCCAACCAAGGCTATATATACAGCCTTGGTCCAGAAGCTTGAGATCAACAAGCATCTTTGCAAACAACAATTGTACACACTTTAGTTTTCATTTAGCTTCTCATTTTCTGTGCTTCATTGCTGTAAAGAGATTTCTCCGCCTGAAGGAGATTTTTAGTGTGCGCATTAACTTCCTTGGATTAACAACCTCCTCGGTTGTAACCAAGTAAATCTGTGAGCCTTGTCTTTTTGGTTTATTTCTAATTTTATTTATGCAAGTGTTCTTTTAAGTAAGAGAAATGTTCATTTTTGTTTTAATTGTGCAGGGCTAGCTATTTAACCCCCCTTCTAGCTGGCCAACGGATCCCAACAATAAGACCATGATGGAAGTAAAGAAAATAGTAGAAGAAATGGGAATTGAAGCTACATTCAAAGAAAAACGCATTATCCGAAGAAAAAAAACAATTTGATGAAAGTAGTAGTGAAGATGTGATGCAATAAATTGAATAATATTTTAGAGTTAATTATTTTATCTTATTAATGGATCAAGCTATTTCTTCACAAAAACTTGATTCAAACAATTTCAAAAGTATGAAGAAACATTTGGATTTTTGTTCAATCCAGAGAGATTAAAGTTTGTTAATGATGATAGCCTAGTGAATCTTGTAAAAATCTTGAAGAAACATTGAGATATAATGTCAAGTCAGAAATTGATGGAGATGATCTATATATGAAGTTATCAATCTTGAAACAGTATTTATCGGTGGAAGCAAAAAGTGGTGTAGATGTTTTGAATTATCTAAAAAATATGGATGATTGTTATCCAAATACTTATATTGCCTATAGAATTTTAGTGACCATACCAGTTATAATGACATCTATAGAAAGGAACATTTCCAATTTGAAGTTGATTAAAATATATCTTCGATCAACCATATCACAAGAAAGATTAAATGGATTGACGATGTTATCTATTAGAAAGGAAATAGTTGAACATCTTGATTATACAAGCTTAATTGATATTTTTGCAGCTAAAACAACAAGACGTGTTGTATTCAGATGATTATTGGTAGTATTTATCTTTTATTTGATTATATTTTGTAATATTAAATGTTATTTAACTCTATATTTTACTTTATATATTGTAGACTCACTAAAACATAACAGTAATATGCATTGGACTTCTATAGCTAAAACAGAAGCAAGACGTATTGTATTAAATGATTACTGGTAACATTTAATTTATTATATTTTAAAATATTCATATCATTTAACTCTTTATTTTATTGTATGTTTGTAGGCTCGCTAAAATAATTTGATCGTACGTTGAAAGGAAGATCATATTTTAAAGTGTAGATGATTTTTTTTAAGTTAAAATAGTAGTAAGATGTTGTAAGGGGGCCCTTTTTATTGAAGCTTGACTTAGATCATCAAGATCTTAGGTATGCCACTGTTCACATAAGTGATCAAACTCTTTATCGATAATTCAGAATATATGTTTTGAAAAATTCTACCATAAGAAAAATAAATTATAACACTGTAATGGCACCGTAATTCAGAATTTTATGGGTCAGACACAATCAATATTAAAAATATATAAGGTGTTTTTATATGCATCCCAGGTGGAAGATTATACGAAATTAAGATAACTAGCCAACAAGAATAATTTCTTCCTGATTTGTCAAATGGAGCAAATCCATCAGCACGGAGACCTAACCTAATATTTTGAGTCTCTTTCGCAAATTCCAGATATATTCTATCAAAATTTTTGCATGCCTCTACATCTAATGGATGATACATTAGCCTCTCTTTTGTTTGATGATTTACATGCTAAGTCACATATTTAACAGTTGCCTTTGATGAATAGAACCTTTGTAACTTAGAAGTTTAAGGCAAATAAAATAACTGATTGTATTATTTATGACATTGTTGACTCCTTCTGGTGCTCTTGTACCAAGCTTGATTACAAAATTTAATTATAAACATCTGCATCTTCATTATCTCCCTAATATAGCATACAACCATCTCTACAAATATCAATTCTTTCCATCAGAAGACCTAATTCTTTCACAAGTTATTTCATATTATAAAAATCATAGGTCATATGTGATTATGTGACAATGTCTCTCCAATAACTTGAACAAAATCATAAAACAATCTTCAAACATATTATGCTCTGCCTTAACATTCAACAATTTTGTGGTGAGAGATAATTTAGTGTAACTGTCACAACCAGCTCACACTAGTTCATCTGTAGTACTCAATACTTCTTAAAATTAGAGATATACTTCATTATTCGCATTTTCATCAACACTTGGTACTTCTACCTCCTTCAATAATGATGCATAAGTAGTAAACATTTGTTCAACTATTTGAGGATAACTATAACTTACATCACTTGGTTTGGGAATGAAAGTTTGACCAGCTGCATTAATTACCATCCTTTGATATGAATTTAATTGATCATAATAACTCTGAGCCCTACTACTTGAGACTTGTATGTTTTGTTCATAATCCTTATCAAATATGAGCAGTTCACCATTGTAGGTCTCAGTAGGTCGGCTAGAGGGGGGGGGTGAAAATCCCTACAAGTAATGTTAGAAAATTTTCTTGCTATTGAACTTAGCAAGGACAAACACACATTAGTTAAGTAAAAATAATAAAAACATTAATTAAGGAAGAGGCAACGATTTTCTTAGTTTGCAATCGGGGATGTTGCTAATCCAAGGTAGTAAAAAACTCCACTAAAATGATCTCCTTCCAAGCAGGTGGAGTAGCCTCTTTACAAACGTTGAAAGCGTAGAATTACAAAAACAGAAATAACAAAATGAAAGTACTGAGTGTGTTACAACTTTGAGGACCAAGGCACTATTTATATCCCACTGGTCGAAGTTAGCCGTTGGCTGACATGACACCTCCCCGAGCGCTTAGACGCAGTCCGAGTGCCTGAATTGGGTCGAACTGATTCACTCTATAATGATTTCTTTTTCAGAGGTTATCGCTTCCCAGGCGCTTGGACTAGGTTCGAGCGCTTGGAGTTTGTTGACATGGACTCTAGTGTTGATCCTCGCTGCAATGGCTTATTGATCTGGCCAAGACTGCTCTGAGCGCTTGGACCTAGTCTGGGTTCCTGAGTTCTGGGCTCCTAGACTTGGTTCAAGTGCCTGGACTTGGTCAACTTATAGGTTGACTGATTTCTGTCTACTCACTTGGGTGAAACTCCAGCCATCTAGAGTGGAATTCACCCTAACCTAACTTTAGCGTTCTCCTCGAGCAATCTTCCTCCTCGGCTTCTCGTTCCTCAGAAGTGCCACGTGCGCCCTTTTCATCGGTCAGTGTATTCTTTCATAGCTTCTTATTCCTTGGATGCACCGAGCTCACTGACTCGCTTCCTGTGACATTCTTCTCGCTCACTGCATCTTTTGTTTGATTTCTGTGCTCCTAAATCCCTGCACACTTAGACACAAGGGTTAAAACCGTAGATCACATCAAAATTCACCCGAGATACTTATAATCTTTCCCCTTTTTATGTTCATCAACCCAAGTTAAGTTAATGTTAAAACAAACAATAAAACAATTTTAATAATTGCATTTGCAATTATTACAAAATATTGCAATCAATTAAAGAAAAAAATATTAAATATACTTCCCCTTAACTTAATCCCTAATTTTTCCTCCTTTAATCACATCAAAAACTTATTAGAGAAGATACAAAAAAAAAGTTAGAAAAATATTAGAGCTTTATTTAGGGGTTTTAAATAAAATTTTAAGTTATATATATTTTTACCAAATTTAATTTTCAATAAGAATAATTTTTATCAATTAATCCTCAATTTTTTTGGAAAAAAATAATTTAAAAATTGTTTTAATGTCTAAAAAATCCTGAAAATTTTTGTAAGTAACAATCATAGAAATTCAAAACATGATAAAAATCTTCATGCACAGAATATTTTTATTTTAACTGTAATAAATATTTTTGTACATAACTAATCATTTACAAATTTTAAATAAAAAATAAAATTTTTTATCTAAAAATATTGTTGATTTTTCTTAATATTCAAAGTATAACGGTCTTCATCTGAAAAATTAGGTTTTTTAAAATATATCTCCAAAAAGTTTGAAATATTAAAATTACATTTTTTTAATAAAAAATTTATAAAAAATTATATGTGCCAAAAATCTCAAAATTTTTTATTCTAATAGAAAACATAATTCATTATCATAGAAAAAAACTTCAACACAAAGCATAAATAGTAGATATATGAAATAAGTAATTTTACCAAACATGTTAATAATTAAAGCAAATTTAATTTAAGCTGCATATAAAAATAATCTAACAGATTAAGCATGATTTACGAACCTAAATAAATTCTTACCTACTGGATTTATCAAATATTTTCTTAGAATATAATTTATAGCTACTTTTATAATTTGACCCCTATGATTCCTAATATTCCAATTTAACGCTCCATTATTTTTAAAATTTGAAATTAGTGAAAAATTCGAGTATGCATCATTCTTTTTTAGTAATTCTATTTGCTCTTTTAGTTTTACATTTCCATTTTTCTATCAAAATTTTCTACTAAGGAGACAAGGCTTTTCTTTGACTCTAAATATTTTGTCCTAGTTTTACAAAGTGATCTACTTAGCATTTTTATAGCTTCATATAATTGATCGGAGATTAGAAATCATTCCTCACTTACCATGTCAGACTCGTAGGTAGATGCTCCCCTTTCACCGTTGCTTGCTTTCGAATTGGCTTCATCATCTTCTTCTTGGTGGCTAGCTATTAGTGCTAGTCTGACATACTCTTCGAGCTCGAACCCTTTTGATGACGACTCGTCCCACATAGCTTTTGATTATTATGTTTGGATTTTCTAGATCCTTTGTCTTTTTCCCTTTCTTTACTTTTTAATTTTGGGCAATTGTCCTTGATATGTCCTTCTTGTCAATTGTAGCACTTTACCATCATTTTTCTTCAAAGAAGTTTTGTTGCATGTTTCTTGTTAAAGTTGTTAAATTTAAAAAACTTTGAAAATTTTCTTACCATAAAAACTTTTTCATCTTCGTCGAGGGATGTGTTGGATTTCGGTTCATCTTTTTTGCCTTTGAGTGCTAAGTTCTGACTTGGCTCCTTTTCCCTTAGACCTGCGCATCTTGCCTCATGTAATTCAATGGTGGAAAATAAGCTCTCTAAATTACTTACCTCAAGATCTTTGGAGATGTAGTAGGAGTCCACTATAGACACTCATTCTGGTGTTCTCGGGAATGCATTTAACGCATACCTTAGTGAGTCCTGATTCATTATCTTTTCTCCAAGGTTCGTTAGTCCAGTAATCAACTCCTTGATCCTTGTTGTTGATGAGCTAACGTTTCTTCCTTTTCCATTTAGAGGTTGTTGAGTTGGTTCCGAAGAAGATTTCTCTTGGCTAGCTTTTCTTTCGATGTTCCTTCATGTAGCTTTAGAATTTTTTTTCAAAGTTCTTTCGCTGAGTTGTAGACATCCATTCAGTTGACTTCTTGAGGTGGTAGCACACTCAGAAGGTGAAACTTGGCCTTACCATTTGCTATGAACTCAGTTTGATGCTTTTTGTTCCACAAATGCTCTTCTTTTTCATCTATGTTCTCATCTCTAGGCACTTCAAAACCATATTTTATAGTTAGTAAAATATTAAAATCAGTTTTAAAGTATACCTCAATCTTTCACTTTCATAGTGTGAACTTTTCCTCAAACTTTGGTGGGTAGATGCTAGATCCGGCCATCTCCTTATTTTAGTTGGTAGTTAGTCCTTTTAAAGCTTACCTTATTATGATACCACTTGTAGGCCCCAGTAAGCCAGCTAGAGGGGGGGAGGGGGGGGGGGGGGGGGGAATAGCCTTGCAAGTAAAGGTTAGAAATTTTTCTTGCTATTGAACTTAGCAAAAACAAACACACGTTAGTTAAGAAAAAGTAATAAAAACATTAATTAAGGAAGAGGCAAAGATTTACTTGATTTACAACCGAAGAAGTTTCTAATCCAAGGCAGTAAAAGCTCCACTAAAACGATCTACTTCCAAGCAGGCATAGTAGTTTCTTTATAAATATTGTGTTGGTGCAGTTGACACCAATGATCAAACTTAATTTTGATAAATGACAAATGGATTAAAGTTAGGTGTGTTGTGATCTAACTTTTCTACCAAGTGTGTAGGACTTGACTAGTCTGACACCAGGCTGAAATCCAGCTAGGTCTGGAGGATTTGATAGCCGGTGTAGAAGTCTAGATAGGTCAAGAAGTGACCCAATATTTGGCAAAAAGTCTGGCTCAGTCTGCGGGACTTGACAGTTGGTTGAAGTCCAGCTAGGTTGGCGGACCTGACAGCTGCAAGAAGACCTGGTAGACCATAAGGGATTTAAGAGATTCTGCATGGTAAGAAAGGTAAGTCACTGGAGGAGAGTGTTCCAATAAGAATGAGTCTCAATTAGGGACTTTAGGCGTAGGTCCAGTTTATGTCTATTTTGGATCCTAGATCCTGGTCTTGGCAAACATGATCTAAGTCATAAATTGATCATATTTTTAATATGCTAACTCTATTTTGTAGGGTATTTTTTGTTGCTTGGACTAATGTATTTTGCAAGGAGTTAAAACTGTAAAAAGGCTGAAAAAGGGCTTTGGACTCCTAGGTCAGGGGCATCGAAGGGGTACTCGGGTGGTACCGCAGGCACCCGAGTGGTCCAGGCACCCAGAGTTGCTTCGGGCGCCCGAAGTTGCTAAATGTCATCTTCGAGCTGCATTGTCACGTGTTGGTTGGCCGACCCATGTCAACAGTCCAGGTGCCCGAATATGAATAAACTTCTTAGATGAAGTTTTGACTAGAGCACACCACATCTAGGGATGATAATTTTCCCCACGAATTCAAGGCCCCAGGGGAAAACCAGAAATGGGGACAAGGATTCTCAATGTATTCAAGGATGGGAGAGGGTTCAGGAATTTTTTTGGGGATGGTGGTGGTTATGGGGATATTATACCTATCCCTGAACCCGCCCTAATAATAATAATATTATTATTATTATTAATATAATAATATTATTTTTTAAAAATATTAATAATAGTGTCATTAAATAATATTGATAATAATATTAATATTAATTTTTTAAAAACTATTAATAATAAAATTATTATTAATATTAGTATTAATATTATCATTAATACTAATAGTAAAATAATAATAGTATAAAATTAATTTTAGGGATGGGAGCGGAGATGGTTATCTAACACCCACCCTTCTTACTACTACTCTCTAAGGGCGACCGTTACCTAACCACTACTCTACTTACTAGTGTCACTTATGCTATTATTAGCAACACTTAGATTTATCACGACCCTAGAGGAATTCCTACCGAAAAATTTCGGCAGAGTCTCCCCTGTACCGGTGACCAAATCAACAATACAAACAATCTATACTCAGTCACAGGCGGCTGGAACATATATTTTCACAACCACGCAGTAATAATACACACTATAACTAAAAGAAAGCTATTCTAGCAATAGTAACCAAACATAACTCCGACAGTAGGACATATCAAGCTACAAATACGAATTAAACTCTATTACAATCTCAACTTCATAATAGCATTTAAGAAGAAAACTAAAAACATAAACTGAAACTCTAAACAGGTAGGTCCTGAAAAATTGCTAGCAAACTTTGGATCTCTCCATAGTCCAGTCATCACACACCTTCATCACCACCACCTTGTCGCCTTCCTTTCATACTTTAGCTTTTCCTTTATCTGCAGTAGGAGGAAAAATAGATCTATAAGCGAAACGCTTAGTAAGTACTATACTATCTCACAAAAACTCGAAGTGCATAAAAATGCAAACGATACTGAAACTGAAATGCTAAAAGAAATCTACTCATACTCATCTAATAGCAAAGTACTCAAATAAACTGCATACTCATGATATACAAGAATAAAGCTGAATACTGGAAATGATACTAAACATGCTCACTAAACTGATAAGAAAGTAATGAAACAAATGCTGTATGCTTAGAAATAAAGAAACTAAACTTCTGTTGATTCTAAACATAGGTGTTACCTGTTTCATCTACTTATAGCTTTATTCTTGAAATTAATCTTTTAATTTCTTTTACTTTTACTTTTCTTTCTTCTTCTTTTTCTTTCTTCTTCTTTTCTTTGGGCTTAGGCTTAGTACCATCTTATGTGCGCTCCCTAATAGAGACTGCTATATATAGTCCCACAGGGTAAAGACCTCGGTCTTACCAGGGCCGAGACCTCGGAAACGGTCACCTGAATTTGTTTAACGACAACCTCGGAAGTCGGGTACTAGCCTCTTACTTTAATTTACTTGTTATCTCTTTTTAACTAGACCTTGGTCTTTTTCTTACTTATAGCTGCTCATTATAGCAAGGAAAGTCCAACCTAAATGCTATATGCATACATGTATATGCTAAAATCTGTTCATGCACATCTTAAAGCAAAGGAAAACAAAAATCAGCATGCTACTATATGCTAAAATCTGTTCATATGAATACTAAAAATCTGCACATGTGAATAACAAAAATCTGCACACATGAATCATTAAAAATCTGCGAATGAAATAGAATTAAAAACTAATACTGTTCATGCTATTCTAATACTGACTACTTTTAAATAAAGGCTGCCCTTCTAACTAAATAAGGGTTGTTCTTGCCCTTTGAGTTGCAAAGAAAATACTAAACCAATCTAACTAATTAAAGGGCTGTTCTTGCCTTTTTAAGTAGCAAAGAAAATACTAATTGCATGCTTAAATAACAAAGGTTATTCATGTTCAGAAACATGGAAATCCAAGGCTAAGATACTAAACTTAAAACTAATCATGTGCATGGAATTAGCAAAGATGAACTAAGCTACAATGAAAAATTCTGCATACAAAGAGATCCAACTACACTAAAATTCTGCGCATGATATTCTAATAGCAAAAAAACTAAATTTCCAATGCTACTAAACAAGACTGATCATGTTTATTAATAGCAAGAAAGCTAACATTATGTTCCTGGATCTAAGGCTGTTCGTGCCCACTACTTAGCACAAAAGAAGGGTCTAACAGGAATGCTGATTATAGGGCTGTTCTTGCCCAATGCAAAGCACAAAAAGGCCTATACAAACTTATCCACAGCTTAAGTTATTATAGAGTAAAGGAAACCTTTTAGCATGCTTTAAACCAAACTGAAACCAAGCAATTATACTTATCCAACAAACACTCCTAGCTGTTCATTTCTGTTTACTTGGCCATAAAGGATTTAAAACTGGCTATCTAAAGGAGTGAACCGAAGCTGTACCAATTCTAATACATAGTAAACCTCAGAGGCTGTTCTTATTCCAAAATCTGTAAATTCCAGCAGATTCCAAAATATGAAGACACGGCAAAACAAGGAAACGAAATCTGTAAATTCCAGCAGATTCTAAGCAACCAACCACATGCTAAACAAGCAAACTAACCCTATTTCTCTTCTTTGAAATACACGGCAGCACATCAAAAAAACCCCCAATCTCATAGCATGCTTCGGATTCAAGAAACTCAGGAAACAAGGAAACGAAACCGAAAGATCGGAGGAACTCCTACCACAGGTGAGTAGTACTTACCCTTGATTGCTTGGACTTACAACCGAAGGAGAGGAAAAAGGCTTTTAGGATTCGAGCGAAGCTTCTCGGCAACTCCTTTGTGCTTCCGAGCTCCTTCCGTCGGGATGACCATGCACGGTGAAGCTTGAAGATTGGCCGGACGAGTCCTTTCGCCGGCACCGGAGAGCAACCTTAGCGCTGTCGCCTGGTGTGTTTTCCGCCCGCACAGCTGCCGCACGCGAAGGAGAGGGGAACGAGATTCGGGTTCGGGAAAAGAAAACCTAAACCTTTTCTTATATCTAGGGTTTTCCTAAATAACTAAACTTTAACTCTTTTTCTCTCCATTCTTAGTTAACAAAGCCTGTGTAGCTCCGCTGGTTGGGTTGTGTCCGGTTGGGTCAGTCCGACCCGAGGTCGTGGGTTTGAGCTTCGGTTTTGACAAATTTTTTTACCAACTTTCTTTCGTTTTGTAAAAATATCAAACGACCTCCAAAAATTGCGTAAAAATACACTAAAAATTTCTAAAAATCTCTAGAATATTTTAAAAGTATATCTAAATATTTTTATGGACTTTTAAAACTTGAAATAGGGAAAATTCGGTCGTTACAATCCCCTATACCTTATAAAAAGTTCGTCCTCGAACTTAGAATAGTTCTGGATACTTCTGTCTCATACTGTCCTCCCGCTCCCAAGTGACTTCCTCGTACTTCTGGTTCTGTCAGATGACCTTCACTAGTGGTATTTCTTTATTTCTTAGTCTCTTAACTGCTCTGTCCACTATCTGTGTAGGTCTGCTCTCATAACTAAGATCCTCTTGGATCTGCACTGACTGAGGCTGAATCACTTGGCTCGGGTCGTGGAGACACTTCTTTAGCATGGAGACATGAGATACATTGTGTATTGCTGACATGTCTTGTGGTAAGTCCAGTTTGTAAGCTACTTTCCCAATCCTCTCTATGATCAGGTAAGGTCCTACATAGCGAGGACTTAATTTGCCCTTCTTACCAAATCTCATCACTCCCTTCATAGGAGCGACCTTGAGGAAGACTGAATCCCCTACTTGGAATTCCAATGGCTTACGGCGTGTGTCAGCATAACTCTTCTGTCTGCTCTGGGCAGTCTCAATTCTCTGTCTGATTTTCTGGATCGCCTGAGTAGTCTCATCTATCAGCTCTGTCTGAATGCCCAGCTCTACTTCCATTTTTTTTTCTCACCTACTTCTTGCCAGCAAATGGGTAATCTCACTTCCTGCCATACAGTGCCTCATAAGGTTCCCTCTTGATGGTGGCATGATAACTATTGTTGTAGGCAAATTCAGCTAAGCATAGATACTTGCACCAACTTCCCTTGAAATCTAACGCATAAGCTCTGAGCATATCTTCTAAAATCTGATTTACTCGCTCTGTCTGTCCATCAGTCTGAGTATGAAAGCTGTGCTGAACTTGAGTTTGGTGCCTAATTTGTTTTCAGCATGCAGTTATAGTTCTATTCTTGTGAGCGTAAGTAGCTTTACATGTTTAGTAGCTTTACATGTTTAGTATTTCAGTTAGTATGATTCATTTGCTATTTATGAGCATGAGTAGTTTTATATGTTAGCATTCAGTTTTAGCATGTTTTTATTTATATACATGCATATCGAGTTTTTGTGAGTAGATAGCGCTCACTAAGCTTTATGCTTATAGACTGCACTTCCTCCTATTGCAGATAAAGGAAAGGAAAAGATTTAGCAAGGAAAGCGACAAGGTGGTGGTGATGAAGGTGTGTGATGGCTGGACTATGGGGAGATCAAGAGTTTGTTAAGGAATTGTTAAGACTTTTCTGTTTAGAGTTCTTTTAGTTTTCTTTAAATGTTATTATGAGTTAAAATTGTTATTAAGTTTATTCCGCATTTGTAGTTGGGTTCTATTGATGGAGTGATATTGTTGTTTGCTATTGTTAGGGTAGTTTCCTTCTTTTATTTGTGATATTATACTGCGTGATTGTGAAAATATATGTTCCAGCTGCCTGTGGCTGAGTATAGTTTGTTTGTATTGTTGATTTGGTCACCGGTACAGGGAGACTTTGCCGAAATTTTTCGATAGGGATTCCTCGTGGTTTTTAATTATACCGGTTAAGTAGAGTTAGTAGATAAGTAATGGTCACTCTTAGAGAGTAGTAGTAGTAGTAAGAAGGGTGGTCGTTACAGTTGGTATCAGAGCAGTGTTCCATTCTTCAGCATCACACACACATCAACATCATCCTTGTCATCTTCAAATAAGAAAGTATTTAAATTCTTTCTTTATTCTGCCTTCCTTATTATTAATTGTAGTATAGAGTATTTGCTTGTATGTGCTTTAGTAAGATAGAAGTTTTGTTTCTCTTTTATCCATATACCTAAGTTTGGTTAGAAAGGATAGAGAATATATCAAGTCTTTCTTTTTCTCTGCATAATTAGAAGTCAAGAAGAGGACGTCCTCGTACCGTTCATACTGAGGACCGAGTTTAGGAGAACGAAGAGCCCAGAACTCCTGGGCCTATTCTCTCTGAAGTTGTTGCTCAACTTCAGAGACAAGTAGCGAGCAGTAGCAAGTGATTGCCAATCTAATGGCCAATCAGAAGCCAGCTTCTCCCACTCCCCTAACCATTAATGTGGAGACTCCAGTGGTGACTGAAGTCCTATCAGTTGCCCTAGAAGTCGCCACAACACCTAGAAAATAAGAAGCATACCTCATCCAGTGGCTGAAACTGAAACCAGAAAACTGAGCCCTGGGGTGCCCAGGCTTGGTTCAAGACACTTGAGAGCACAATGGAGCTTCTTGACTGACCAGAAGTCGAGAAGGGTAAGTGTGCCTCTTTCTGCCTATCTGGAGGTGCTTGTAGGTGGTGGGAGCGAGTTAAGAGTAAGAGAGCAGTCAACTAGATGAGCTGGGTTGACTTCGAGACAGAGTTTTACGAAGAAGTCTTCCGTCAACGGATCACCAATAAACAGTATGAGGAGCTTATGGAATTCAGACAAGGTGACCTACCAGTAGAAGAAGCGGTTAAAAGATTTAACAGGCTAGCTCACCTTTGCCTAGAGTTAGTAAGTACAGTGAAAGAACGAGTCAAACTGATGCTCCTAATGCTGAGACCAGAAATAACACCTAATGTGAGTAGTGAAACTCACCGACCATAGATTGGTGAAGAGCTGGTCAGCAAGGCATTAGTGAGCACTATCTGAACAGCAATAAGGCACAACAAACGCAACACAAGCCAGTCAAAATAGAAGACAAGACAGTAGGGAAACAGAGATCCCAGTCAAGTAATCAGAACTGGAAGGACAAAGATAATAAGAAAGACCCAAGCAGGAAGATGTTCGGGTAGTCTGTGAGTATCCAAAGGTATTTTTAGAAGGGCTACCTGGACTACCTCCCAACAAAAAAAGTGGAGTTTGAGATTGAATTGGTTCCTGGTACCGGTCCAATTTCAAAAGCTCCGTATCGCATGTCTCCAGCAGAGCTGAAAGAGTTACAAGAACAACTACAGGAGTTACTTGACAAAGGCTTCATTCGCCCTAGTCACTCACCTTGGGGAGCTCCTGTGTTGTTTGTCAAGAAGAAGGATGGATCTATGCGGATGTGCATAGATTATAGGGCTCTGAATCAAGTGATCATCAAGAACAAGTATCCACTGCCCAGAATTGACGACTTATTTGATCAGTTGAGAGGGGCAACAGTGTTCTCCAAGATAGACCTGCGCTCTGGGTACCATCAGTTGCAAGTGAAGGAAAAGGATATACCCAGAACGACTTTCAGGACCAGATACGGACACTACGAGTTCATAGTCATGCCTTTTGGTGTGACTAATGCACCTGCAGTTTTCATGGACCTGATGAACAGAGTGTTCAGAGAATACCTTGACAAATTTGTCATTGTGTTCATCGACGACATTCTAATCTACTCCAGAACCCCAGAGGAGCATGACACGCACTTGAGGATAGTACTGCAGACTCTTCAGCAAAAGCAACTTTACGCTAAGTTCTCAAAGTGCGAGTTCTGGTTAGATCAGGTGGCATTTCTAGGTCACATAATTTCTAAAGAAGGCATCCAAGTGGATCCAGCCAAAATAGAAGCAGTCAACAACTGGAGCAGACCCAAGAATGCTAGGGAGATCAGAAGCTTCCTTGGTTTAGCTGGGTACTACAGGAAATTCGTGGAGGACTTTTCCAGGATAGCCACTCCACTAACAGCCCTCACCAGGAAGAACAAGAAGTTTGAATGGTCAAATAAATGTGAGCAGAGTTTCCAAGAGCTCAAGAAGAGACTGACCAGTGCTCCCATTCTAACAGTTCCAGAGAGTGATAAGAGTTTTGACATCTACAGTGATGCTTCCAAGATGGGCCTAGGAGCTGTACTCATGCAAGAAGGAAAATTTATAGCTTATGCTTCCAGGCAACTCAAAGACTACGAGAAGAACTACCCCACTCATGATCTTGAGCTGGCAGCTGTGGTCTTTGCACTGAAACTCTGGCGACACTACCTATATGGAGTCCAGTGCAGAATCTTCACAGACCATCAGAGTCTTAAGTACTTCTTCACTCAGAAGGACTTAAACATGAGACAGCGTAGGTGGCTAGAGTTGGTCAAAGATTATGACTGTGAAATCCTCTACCATCCAGGCAAAGCTATTAAAGTGTCAGATGCACTAAGCAGAAAATCCAGTGCATCCCTGTTGTCTTTGTCATCATTAGCCCTACCACTGCAGAAGGAGTTGTCAGATTTTGGTATGGAAATTATTTATGGGCAACTCTCTGCATTGACCTTAGAGTCAACCCTGCTTGAGGATATACAGAGAAAGCAAAGTGAAGATCCTGATATCCAAAAGATCAAGCAAGGGATACAAGAAGAAGGAAATTCGGAATTTCGAGTATCAGACAGTGGAATTCTTTATCAGGGGAGTCGCCTTTGTGTTCCCAATGATGAAGAGCTGAGAAAGAAAATTTTAGAGGAAGCTCATAGTACACCCTACTCCATGCATCCTGGTTCTACCAAGATGTATCAAGACGTGAAACAGAGATTCTGGTGGTCTGGACTCAAAAGAGATGTAGCTAAATATGTCAGTACCTGCCTGACATGTCAGAGGGTCAAAGTAGAACACCAGAGACCAGGAGGAGTTCTACAGCCTCTTCCTATACCAGAGTGGAAGTGGGAAGACATATCCATGGACTTCATAACAGGCCTTCCAAGAACTACAAACAGATATGATGCGATATGGGTGATAGTGGACAGATTGACCAAGTCTGCTCATTTTCTAGCCATCAAGGTGTCTCACTCTATAGAGTAGTTGGCACAGCTGTATGTTAAAGAGGTGATCAGACTTCACGGAGTTCCTAAATCTATTGTTTCTGATAGAGATGGGCGCTTCACATCTCACTTTTGGGAGTGTGTTCAGACTACACTAGGCACCAAACTCAAGTTCAGCACAGCCTTCCATCCTCAGACTGATGGATAGACAGAGTGAGTAAATCAGATTCTAGAAGATATGCTCAGAGCTTGTGCACTAGATTTCAAGGGAAGTTGGTGCAAGTACCTGTGCTTAGCTGAATTTTCCTACAACAACAGCTATCAGGCCACCATCAAGATGGCACCTTATGAGGCACTGTATGGCAGGAAGTGCAGATCACCCATTTGCTGGCAAGAAGCAGGTGAGAGAAAAGAAATGGAAGTAGAACTGGGCATTCAGACAGAGCTGATAGATGAAACTACTCAGGCTATTCAGAAGATCAGACAGAGAATTGAGACTGCCCAGAGTAAACAGAAGAGTTATGCTGTCACACGCCGTAGGCCACTTGAATTCCAAGTAGGGGATTCAGTCTTTCTCAAGGTCGCTCCTATGAGGGGAGTGATGAGATTTGGCAAGAAGGACAAATTAAGTCCTCGTTATGTAGGGCCTTACCTGATCACAGAAAGGATTGGGAAAGTAGCTTACAGGCTGGACTTACCACAAGACATGTCAGCAATATATAATGTATTTCATGTCTCTCTGCTAAAGAAGTGTCTCCACGACCCTAGCCAAGTGATTCCGCCTCAGTCAGTGCAGATCCAAGAGGATCTTAGTTATGAGAGCAGACCTACACAGATAGTGGACAGAGTAGTCAAGAGACTAAGAAATAAAGAAGTGCCACTAGTGAAGGTTATCTGGCAGAACCAGAAGCACGAGGAAGTCACTTAGGAGCGGGAGGACAGTATGAGACAGAAGTATCCAGAGTTATTCTAAGTTCGAGGACGAACTTTTTATAAGATATAGGGAATTGTAATGACCAAAATTTTCCTATTTCAAGTTCTAAAAGTCCATAAAAATATTTGGAAATACTTTTAAAATATTCTAGAGATTTTTAGAAATTTTTAGAGTATTTTTACGTAATTTTTGGAGGTTGTTTAGTAGGGTTACAAAAAGAAAGAAGTTTAAAAAAAAAACGTTGAAGGTGAGATTCGAACCCACGACATCGGGTCGGACTGACCCAAGCAAAACCGGCCCAACCAGTTGAGCTACACGGTTTTGTTAACCTTATATGGTGAGAATTAAGTTTATAGCATAGTTAATGATTAGAGAATAAATTGGGAAAAAGTGCGCGGCTGAGGGATTGAAGCCGAGACCCCTTGCTTCGGTTAAAAGCAGGTTAACCAGCTGTGCCGGCGAGTTTTTGTTAATTAAGGAAAGAATGGATTATATTTAAGGTATAGTTAGTAGTCGAATATCCTAGTTATAAAGGGAGTTTTATTTTCTCCCATGACTTATGTAACGCCCCGGCCCGGGCGGGCCCCACCCGGACCGAACCAGGAACGCTACCTGAATTGCCCATCGGGTTGATGACTAGCTCCACAGACCACCGGAGGTCCTTTCAGCATGCTTTGTCCTCACTTGCACGCACCCTGGAAAACTTCCCAGGAGGTCACCCATCCTCAGATTTCTCCAAGCCAAGCACGCTTAACTTTGGAGTTCTTTGAGTTTGGGCTTCCGAAAAGGAAGGTGCACCTTGGTGATATGGATAGTACCATCTAACCTTTTAAGTCATACTTAATCAGAATCTCAGAACCGGGGTATTACAATCACCTCCACTTAAAGACACGACGTCCTCGTTGTGTAATCACAAATCACACCACAAACAAATCCCAGAATCTCCCTCGCTAGGTGGTGCCCTGGGTGCTCCTACCACAGGCGCACTCACGGTCGCAAGGTCGCTCTGATACCATCTGCAACGCCCCGACTCGGGCGGGCCCCACCCGGACCGAACCAGGAACGCTACCTGAATTGCCCATCGGGTTGATGACTAGCTCCACAGACCACCGGAGGTCCTTTCAGCATGCTTTGTCCTCACTTGCACGCACCCTGGAAAACTTCCCAGGAGGTCACCCATCCTCAGATTTCTCCAAGCCAAGCACGCTTAACTTTGGAGTTCTTTGAGTTTGGGCTTCCGAAAAGGAAGGTGCACCTTGGTGATATGGATAGTACCATCTAACCTTTTAAGTCATACTTAATCAGAATCTCAGAACCGGGGTATTACAATCACCCCCACTTAAAGACACAACGTCCACAACGACCTTACTTGAACAGGATCTGTTCTATAGGCTCGTACCACTGTATCCTTGAGTGTTAAGGAGACAGGCAACCCAATCTGGACGATGACGTAAAGATTCGAGATCAGATTGTGATTACGGCTCAGATTCCATGGGATCGGAGGCTGTGGAGGATCGTTCTCAGCGGGTTCACCTGCTGGGGTGGTCTCGAATCTGTCTGACAGACGCGCAAACTACTTTTTATCTGTAACGCCCCGGCTCGGGCGGGCCCCACCCGAACCGAACCGGGAATGCTACCTGAATTGCCCATCGGGTTGATGACTAGCTCCACAGACCACCGGAGCTCCTTTCAGCGTGCTTTGTCCTCACTCGCACGCACCCTGGAAAACTTCCCAGGAGGTCACCCATCCTCAGATTTCTCCAAGCCAAGCACGCTTAACTTTGGAGTTCTTTGAGTTTGAGCTTCCGAAAAGGAAGGTGCACCTTGGTGATATGGATAGTATCATCTAACCTTTAAGCCATACTTAACCAGAATCTTTAGAACCGGGGTATTACAATCACCCCCACTTAAAGACACAACGTCCTCGTTGTGTAACCACGAATCACACCACAGACAAATCCCAGAATCTCCCTTGCTAGGTGGTGCCCTGGGTGCTCCTGCCACAGGCGCACTCACGGTCGCAAGACAGCTCGGGCGGGCCCCACCCGAACCGAACCGGGAATGCTACCTGAATTGCCCATCGGGTTGATGACTAGCTCCACAGACCACCGGAGCTCCTTTCAGCGTGCTTTGTCCTCACTCGCACGCACCCTGGAAAACTTCCCAGGAGGTCACCCATCCTCAGATTTCTCCAAGCCAAGCACGCTTAACTTTGGAGTTCTTTGAGTTTGGGCTTCCGAAAAGGAAGGTGCACCTTGGTGATATGGATAGTATCATCTAACCTTTAAGCCATACTTAACCAGAATCTTTAGAACCGGGGTATTACAACTTAACTTTCTTCTCTTCTCTTCTCACGCGACGGCGCCGATTCCTGCTCGGGCGAAAACGCAGCACCTCCTAGGGCTCTCTCTTTGGTGCCGGCGAAGGGCTTTTTCCGACGGGTCCTCAACTGTGTGCGACCACCATCGTCGAGGAGGATCGGTGGGCGCAAGAAGAAGCCGAAAACTCAAGTTATCCGAACCCTAGAATACTTCATCTTCTTCGGTTGTAAGTTAAAGAAGCAAGGTGAGTTGCTTCTCACCTGCAGTAGGAGTCGTTTCACGACTTGGTTTTGGTTTTGAATTGGGTTTATGCTCGGTGGATTTTTTATTCTCCTCAAGGTTTCTTTGCGAGCTCTCTAAACGTTCTCTGTTTGCATACATGCCTAGCCGAGATGTTAGATGAACGTATTGTTAGGATCCTTCGTACTCGGCTAGAGAGGGGGGTGTGAATAGCCGCCCCAAATCGCTCGTTTCTTCCTACAATTCGTTAGCGCAGCGGAAAAATAAACTAGAAACGAAAGGAAGACTACAAACCTCAAACAAACCGATGTAACGAGGTTCGGAGATTAGGGCTCCTACTCCTCGGCGTGTCCGTAAGGTGGACGACTCCAGTCAATCCGTCGGTGGATGAGTCCCCGGAGAACCGGCTAATACAAACTCCTTATGGGTGGAGAAACCTCGCCACAACACACTCTTGCAACAGCAAGTAAGGAGAGTACAGAAATACAAAGAAAAACAGCAAGAAATACAACAGTAAGAAAACTCTTGCTTGCCTTCTCTTCGACTGGAAGAAGCAGCAGCTCCAAGCGCCTACAACAGCAGGTGACCAGCCAAAAGGAAGCTCACGCAAAGCTTCAACGCTTCAAGAACTCAGCAGAGCTCAGCAGCAGAAAGAAGAGGAAGAAGGAGTGCAACGCACAGCAGATGCCCTTGATCCTTTATACCTGCGAAGAAGAAACAGTGAAGAAACTAGCCGTTGCGTCGCAACGGCTAGGAATGGGTCGAGTGAGCACCGAATAGGTGTCGTACCCCATGAGACCGATCTCGCTTCCTCCCGATCGGTCCACGACCGATCGAACTATAGCGATGACCGATACATGTCTTTTTGTACTCTTTTGAGTTTATGTCGCTAACAACAAAGCATGTCCAGCCACAAATCATATTTTAGAATATCGAGCCGGTCACATCAAATATTTGCATGGTCGGTTGGAATTCAGTGACATGGTTTTTGCCCAAACCAAGTCCCAAGACTTCCAAACCAATATCCGGTCAACCTTGACCTATTGGTACTTCATGCTTAGCATCCGGTCAGTCCCTTGACCTGCTAAGACTCTCCACCAAGTGTCCGGTCAATCCCTTTGACCCACTTGGACTTTCCTCTTCGTGCCAAGTATCCACCAAGTGTCTAGTTAATCCTTCCACTTAGACTTTTCTACTCATGCCAAGTGTCCGATCCTCCATGACCCACTTGGACTTCCAAACACTAGGTGTCTGGTCAACATTTGACCCACCTAGATTTTTCAATGTTTGGCTTCACTCATCAGGGATTTTCACAGCCTAGCTTCACTCACTAGGATTTTTTGACCTGGTTTGTCTCACCAAGATTTCTTCACTGCTTGGCTTCACTCACTAGGGCTTTTCTCATTTTCCTGACTCCACTCACCAGGACTTTCCATTTATCTGGCTTCACTCACCAGGACTTTCTCACTGTCTGGCTTCACTCACTATGACTTTCTATCTACTTGGCTTCACTCACCAGACTTCCCACTGCCCGGCTTCACTTATCGGGACTTTCCTTATCTGTCTGGCTTCACTCACTAGGATTTCCCACTACCCGACTTCCCACTTACTAGGACTTTCTATCTGCTTAGCTTCACTCACCAGGACTTCCACATCTTCCTAGGTTCACTCACCAAGACTTTCTATCTGTCTTACTTCACTCACCAGGACTTCCCACTCCAAGTGCCCGGTCAACTCCATACTTGGACTTTTAGCATGCCAAGCTCCTGCTTGGACCTTTCCGATGCCAAGTCTCCATACTTGGACTTTTCAGGTCAACCAGGTCAACCTTGACCTACGGTTACACCAATAATCTCCCAAACATCTATTCTTGTCCCATATCAAGAATAGAACTCCCTCACGAGTGTCAAACATCAACATGCAACTCAACTAGGTCAATCTTGACCTAAGGTTGCATCAACAATCTTCCCAAGTCAAACATCAAAATACAACTCGAGTCAAGTCAACTCGAGTCGGGTCAACCAGGTCAACCTTGACCTAAGGTTGCACCAACAATCTCCCCCTTTTTGATGTTTGACAAAACTATAATCAAGTTAGGTTAACCCGATAACCTAACTTAGGTTTTCCAACCATCTTCCAATGTCCAATGTTCTTTCCTTGAACATTCTCCGGACATTCTCCCCTTAGGTTAACCCGATAACCTAACTTGGGTTCTCCAATAGTTCTCCCCTTTTGACACACATCAAAAGAATTCCAATGTTCTTCCTTGAACATTCCTTGACATTCTTCCCCTAGCTTAGGTTAACCCGATAACCTAACTTGGGTTCTCCAATAACACTCTCCCTTTTTGACATCAAAAAGTAAAAGGAGGATATCAAGGTCAAAAGTTTCTTCCTAATGAAAGTCCCATACCTTTCATTGAAACTCTTAATTTCCCCCTTGATACTAAACTCAACAATCAACTTAGTGATAATCTCATATCACTAATCCTCAAAAGTTTTAAGGAGTAAAAACTCCCCCTAAAAGTCAACTCCCCCTTGACAATTAGGTAAAAACTCCCCCTTAAAGGTCAACTCCCCCTTGACCATTGCACCAACAATGTCTTTGAGAGTTCCAAACCTTTAGAAATCCAAAATCACAACTTCCATAACTGAAATTTCAGACAACAGCTGAAATTCAGCAGGTTGGCACGCCCTGATCGGTCCCCGGACCGATCAGAACCCCTCTGGATCGGTCCCCAGACCGATCCAGCCTTTCACCAGATCGCAGTGCTACTGGAACTCACTGGATCGGTCTGCAGACCGATCCACAATACTCTGGATCGGTCCGCAGACCGATCAGAGCTTTCCTGGAACTGAAATCAGAATTTCTGATTTCCCCTTCCGGAAATTCAGAAACTCCTAGAAAATTCCAGAAAATTCGAAAAATTACGAAACTTTGAGGATACATTCCTCATATCATACACTATCATGGAAAAATAATTTTCTATGAAAATAGTTTCCATTTTCAAATCTTGATACAAAATTCGAAAACTTTGAAATAGTTTAAAGTTAAGTCAGTTTTGTATCACAATGTTCAATGATGAGTGCTATCACTAGGAAAGCTTCATCAAGGTTTTTCAAATCAATTTCAAAATGATTTTAAACCTTTTAATTTGGGACCACAATCTTAGGGCTATATGCACATGACTTGTACACAAGCTTTCCCTATGATCCCCCATTTCTTGAATTAGGCTCATCTAGGTACAAAACCTATGCACCTTGATCCTAACTCATGATCCTCATATCTCACACACATCTAAAGTGTATCAAACACATCCAAGTCAATTTTGATGTGAGATATGGGTTAAGGTCAACTTAGGCTAAGTTCTCATGCATTTTCTAAACACCAATTTGATCTCAATATCAAATTATATGTTTGTCCTTAAATCAATTCAATTGATTATTAATGCAAGAGATGATGACATGGCATAAATTAGTAACATAAATGAAAACATGTGCCAATGTCATGATGTCATGGCATAAAGTTTGAAACTAAACTAACACATGACATATAGATAACCTAAGCATTATCATGACATTTCAAATGATAATAAGATAAATATGATGTCATGGCATGGCATATGGCAACCAATCATGGTAAGTTAGCATAGATAAATATACCTAGATTACCTATCTAAGTATCCTTAACCACTTTGCTAACTTAAAATCTAACCCTAGATTGCCCAAAGTGCTCCAAGAAAATGTCAAAACCCAAATTGGCATTTCTTGATCTCTTGTTTGATTTATACCATTTAAGATTTTACAAGAGTAGCACTTCTAAATTAAGGCCCGGATTGCCTTGATTACCTAAGAGAATATCAAAATCCCAATTTGACATTTCTCTAGGTTTTTCCAAATTGTGTCAATTCAAAGTGAGATTAATATATTCTCACTTTGGCACACCTTACTCTTCCAAGGAGTGAATGATAAAGATTATTCCATTTCATTTTCAAAGGTTCCCAAAAACCTTGAAAATGCTCCTTGAGTGTCAATTTCCTCAAAGTTGGGTTAACTACCCTTCTTATTGGAGTTGACACTCTCTAACCCATCTATGGGATAGAGAAGATGCTCCTAGGAACCCAATACCTATTAGAGCTCATTGGGTTCACTAAATATTCACTAGGGATAACTTCCCTAGCAACCCTCCTAATGACCCTCTTAGGCTTTGAAGCCTTGGTCATTTGGGTCTCATCAAGGTCAACTATAGGGGTGACTCCCCTTGTAACCTTGGTAATGGTCTTCCTAGCCCTAGGTTTTGTTCCATAATCGAATGGAACATTATGATAGGTGGGCTTGACCATTTGGGACTTAGGTTTGTGACCCAAACCTTTCTTGTCCTTGGACTTGGGTTTTTGACCCCTAAACCCTAGAGATGGCTTCTCCATGTTTTTAAGAGCCTTTTCTAAATTATCAAGTCTTGACCTCAAGACTTGATTTTCCCTCTCTAATACCTCAAGTTTTAATTTGTCATTTTCTCTTGAGATATTCCTAGGCATGTGTCTAGTCTTCTTGGGATTTCTACCTAGGTTTTCCTTAACTTTAGAAGCGTTAATCCTAGGGTTGGTATTTCTAGTGTTATCCTTACCTAGGCTAACATGTTTAGCTCCTAAGCACATGTATTGGTTCCTAAAGTTAACATGCTTATCATTATTAACAATTGCAACAAAACTACTAGCATGAGTTTTATTAGAATTGCAATAATGAACCTTAGAGATTACCTTAGGGTTTGCCTTAGCTCCCCCTATCGATGTGCCCGGTCTCTTGCCCTTGTGAGGTTGCCTCCCCCTCGGACAATGGCTCCTATAGTGTCCCCTTTGCTTGCATTGGAAGCACACGATGTGCTCCTTGCCTTTGCGTGTTGGGACTCCGGCTTCCTTGACCTTTGGTGCCGGTGGAGTCTTTCTTACCCTCTTTGGACACTTACTCTTGTAATGTCCATGTTTCCTACACTCAAAACACATTATGTGTAATTTGCTTGAAATCACAGTGTTTGAGTTACCTAGAGTTGTGAATGGAGATGAGCTTTCTTCTTCAACCCTTCCGGAGGTGGAAACTTCTTCTTCTTGCTCCAAACTTGAACAAGAGGAATTCTCCTCCTCTTCTTCCTTGGATGTTGAGTAGCCCTCAACTCCCAATTCGCTCCCTCCATGATGTGAGCTACTTGGCTCACTAGGCTCCTCTTCATGGCTTGAAGTGGAGCTCTCCTCATGGTACTTGGCCAAGTTATCCCATAATTCCTTGGCATTGTTGTACTTACCTATCTTACACAAAATATTAGTAGGTAATGAAAATTCAATTGTTTTAGTTACCTCATTGTTGATTGTAGATTGGTGGACTTGTTCCTTCGTCCACTTGTTCTTCTCTAGAGGCTCTCCTTCTTTATCCATTGGAGGAGTAAAACCTTCTTGTACACAAAACCAATTCAACATATTAGTCCTAAGAAAATACATCATCCTTACCTTCCAATATGCGAAGTTGTCGTTGTAGAAGGGTGGAATGGTGATGTCTTCTCCAAATTGATCCATCTCTAGCTTGTGCTCCCACGGGTGTGAATCCGATGAAGAGCGGCCTCGCTCTGATACCACTTGTTAGGATCCTTCGTACTCGGCTAGAGAGGGGGGTGTGAATAGCCGCCCCAAATCGCTCGTTTCTTCCTACAATTCGTTAGCGCAGCGGAAAAATAAACTAGAAACGAAAGGAAGACTACAAACCTCAAACAAACCGATGTAACGAGGTTCGGAGATTAGGGCTCCTACTCCTCGGCGTGTCCGTAAGGTGGACGACTCCAGTCAATCCGTCGGTGGATGAGTCCCCGGAGAACCGGCTAATACAAACTCCTTATGGGTGGAGAAACCTCGCCACAACACACTCTTGCAACAGCAAGTAAGGAGAGTACAGAAATACAAAGAAAAACAGCAAGAAATACAACAGTAAGAAAACTCTTGCTTGCCTTCTCTTCGACTGGAAGAAGCAGCAGCTCCAAGCGCCTACAACAGCAGGTGACCAGCCAAAAGGAAGCTCACGCAAAGCTTCAACGCTTCAAGAACTCAGCAGAGCTCAGCAGCAGAAAGAAGAGGAAGAAGGAGAGCGACGCACAGCAGATGCCCTTGATCCTTTATACCTGCGAAGAAGAAACAGTGAAGAAACTAGCCGTTGCGTCGCAACGGCTAGGACCCTGATCGGTCCACAGACCGATCACGAAGAGGTGATGTCCCCATGAGACCGATCATGCTTCCTCCCGATCGGTCCACGACCGATCGAACTATAGCGAGACCGATACATGTCTTTTTGTACTCTTTTGACCGTTGATGTCACTAACAACAAAGCATGTCCAGCCGACAAATCATATTTAGAAGCACTGGATCGGTCTGGTGACCGATCCAGAGCTTGGTTTTTGCCCAAACCAAGTCCCAAGACTTCCAAACCAATATCCGGTCAACCTTGACCTATTGGTACTTCATGCTTAGCATCCGGTCAGTCCCTTGACCTGCTAAGACTCTCCACCAAGTGTCCGGTCAATCCCTTTGACCCACTTGGACTTTCCTCTTCGTGCCAAGTATCTGATCACTCCCTTGATCTACTTGGACTTCCCAACACCAGATGTCCGATCACCCTTGATCCATCTGGATTTTCCCTTGCCTGGCTTCACTCACCAGGACTTTCACCTAGCTTCACTCACTAGGGTTTTCACCTGGCTTCACTCAGGATTTCCAATCTGCGGCTTCACTCACCGGGACTTAACCGCCTGGCTTCACTCACGGGACTTTCCCGCGGCTTCACTCACCAGGACTTCCACTTTCACCTAGCTTCACTCACAGGATTTCATTGCCTGGCTTCACTCACCGGACTTTCCCATAGCTTCACTCACAGGACTTTCCATCTGCCTGACTCCCTAGGACTTCCCAGCTTCACTCACGGGACTTTCCACACCGCCTAACATCCAGTTAGGACTTTCCCCTCATCTTCTTCACTTCTCCGACCGCCTGGCTTCACTCACGGGACTTTCCAACCTGCCTAACATCCAGTTAGGACTTTCCCACGGCTTCACTCACGGGACTTTCCTCGTGCAAGCTCCCTGCTTGGACTTCTCCGTGCCAAGTCTCCATACTTGGACTTTTCCAGTGCCAAGTCTCCATACTTGGACTTTTCCCGTGCCAAGTCTCCATACTTGGACTTTTCGCATGCCAAGCTCCCTGCTTGGACCTTTCCAGTGCCAAGTCTCCATACTTGGACTTTTCAGGTCAACCAGGTCAACCTTGACCTACGGTTACACCAATAATCTCCCAAACATCTATTCTTGTCCCATATCAAGAATAGAACTCCCTCACGAGTGTCAAACATCAACATGCAACTCAACTAGGTCAATCTTGACCTAAGGTTGCATCAACAATCTTCCCAAGTCAAACATCAAAATACAACTCGAGTCAAGTCAACTCGAGTCGGGTCAACCAGGTCAACCTTGACCTAAGGTTGCACCAACACGTATAAGTTGTGTTTTAGATTCTACAGCCTTATAGTTAACATTGATCTAATCTATAAAGAGGTTTTGCTCTCCTGTTGAATTGTTGTAGGAAATTGGTTAGTTAGTCATTCATGAATTAGGATTGGATGTTAGATGAAATTGGGTTATGTTATATATATTTCTGTTGTTGTTCACGAAGTAGCAGATAAATGCCATAGCCATACCATGCAAAACATCATGTAAGAGCCTATAGTTGCAAACTCATAGGCCAACGGATGCATATTTTCTTCTACACAGTATCCTGGAATCTCAATAAAATTTTCATGCTTCAATCTGGATATCATTTGAGCCATCTTCAGAAGCATCAAACTTCTTCACAGAAACATGCTTTTCATTGTCTAGAATTGCAAAGTACACCCTTCCATATGACCCTATCCTAGCAGGTTTTAGCTTGAGTTGGAGCTTACTGTGCAGGTTCGGTGGTAGTTAATCCAAGTACATAGTGTGAGCTTTCTTGATATATATTAAACGTGATCAAGTCTATTTAATACCATTGCAAACTTAGTTTCTTTGTTATTCTATAAGCATGAGCAATTTTTCCATTTGCTAATAATTAAGCATGATCAGTTTAACATGAGCAGTTTTATTTTAGAGTAGGCTTAAAGAAATCAAATTCAGTTTTTCTTGATTTATATCTGTTGTAGCATGCTTGGAGAGCTCAGTTTGCTTCCCTTTGTTTTATGTTTATTGTAGCATGTTTAAAGAAGTTTGATTTGTTTTCTTTTGCTTGATTCTGTTGATACATTTTTAAAGAGTTCTGTTGCTCTATAAAAACTCTAGGATCTACCTGTAGGTGGGAAGAATAAGAGTTTTAATAAATTTTTTAGGGATTTATAAGAAGTTATAAGAAAGAGAGACCAAGGTCTTAATAGGATCCCTAATTTTAAGAATTGGGATCAGTAGCATATCAAGTGCTCAAAGGAATGCCAAGGCATTTTATTATAAGAGAATTGGAGAATAACAAGTATAAGGAAGTAATAGTTAAAAATAAAATAAGTATTTTACTTTTTAATGGCATGTACTGGACACAAGGTCCAGGACACAAGGTCCATTGGGTGGGCTCCTAGATCGCCCCTAGGCACAAGATCGCCTAGAAGTACCTTAGTAGTTTCGGGATTAGCTACCTCGACTCTTATTAAGGATGCGCGCAAATTGGTACAATGCCGGGCCCAAAAGAAGTTCATTATTATTTTGAAGTATTAAAGTATAAGTTTTGAAACAAATGAAACAAGCTTCAAATATGTTTAGAATTAGAAAGTTTAGTTTCTTGTTATTTGAAGCATGCAGTAGTAGTTTTATTTGTTGCTATTAGATTATTCAGCATGTTTAGCTTTATTTGTTTTCAGCATGCAGTTATAGTTTTATTTTTGTGAGCGTGAGTAGCTTTACATGTTTAGTAGCTTTACATGTTTAGTATTTCAGTTAGTATGATTCCTTTGCTATTTATGAGCATGAGTAGTTTTATATGTTAGCATTTAGTTTTAGCATGTTTTTATTTATATACATGCATATCGAGTTTTTGTGAGTAGATAGCGCTCACTAAGCTTTATGCTTATAGACTGCACTTCCTCCTACTGCAGATAAAGGAAAGGAAAAGATTTAGCAAGGAAGGCGACAAGGTGGTGGTGATGAAGGTGTGTGATGGCTGGACTATGGGGAGATCAAGAGTTTGTTAAGGAATTGTTAAGACTTTTCTGTTTAGAGTTCTTTTAGTTTTCTTTAAATGTTATTATGAGTTAAGATTGTAATTAAGTTTATTCCGCATTTGTAGTTGGGTTCTATTGATGGAGTGATATTGTTGTTTGCTATTATTAGGGTAGTTTCCTTCTTTTATTTGTGATATTATACTGCGTGGTTGTGAAAATATATGTTCCAGCCGTCTGTGGCTGAGTATAGTTTGTTTGTATTGTTGATTTGGTCACCGATACAGGGGAGACTCTGTCGAAATTTTTCGGTAGGGATTCCTCGTGGTTTTTAATTATACCGGTTAAGTAGAGTTAGTAGATTAGTAACGGTCACTCTTAGAGAGTAGTAGTAGTAGTAAGAAGGGTGGTCGTTACAAAAAGATATAGAAAGGAAGGCGACAAGGAGGTGTTCGAAGGATGTGTGATGCCAGGACTATGGAAGCCTTGGGACTAAGAAAGAAGTTTTCTTTTAGTTTCTATTGTCTTCTGCTTTGTTAGAAGTATTTGAGATAGTACATGATATTTTGATGTGATTAGGACATAGTAGATGAATTGTGATATGGTGTGATGAGTTGTGGTATTGTTTTCTTTATTTTGGATTTATTATACTGCGTGGTTGATTGATATGTGTTCCAGCCGCTTGTGGCTGAGTATATATTGCATGTATTGTTGAATATGGTCACCGGTACAGGGGAGATTCTGCTGAAATTTTTCGGTAGGGTTTCCATGTGATTTTTAATCATACCGGTTAAGTAGAGTTAGTAGTTAAGTAACGGTCACTCTTAGGTAGTAGTAGTAGTAAGAAGGGTGGTCGTTACAGTTGGTATCAGAGCAGGTCCTATTCTCTAGCATCACACATCAGCACCATCCTTGCCGTCTTCAAGTAAGAAAGTATTTAATTTTCTTTTATGCTTTCTTTATTATTTGCAGTATAGAGTATCTACTTATATGCGCTTAAGTAAGAAGAAAATGTTGGTCCCTTTGGAGGCCGGCAAGAGGGGAGGGATGAATTGCCCTACAAAATAAAACCAAAAACCCTTCTCGGATATTCAACTAACTTAAAAGAACTTGTAATTAAAAAGGCAGAGACTAATTAAAACAGAAAATAGACACAGAGGAATTACTTGGTTTGCAATCAGAGGATTGCTAATCCAAGGCAAAGAAGGCGCACTAATTGATTCTCCTCTGGGCGGAGTAGCCTCTTACAGCGTTGAAAGCACAGAAAGAAATAACACAAATGAAAGCACTGGATTACAAGTAGTTGTTCTTAATTGATTCCTTAATTGCTTCTGGACCAAGGCTATATTTATAGTCTTGGTCCGGGCGCTTGGAAGGGTTCCGGGCGCCCTGGGGGGATAAATTTTATCCCCCAACGGTCGGATCGAGTCAAAACTCAATCCTGTTGAAAAATCGATTCCGGGCGCCCCGGTCGGTTCCGGGCGCCCGGAGCCCTAAGGTCAACATAGGTTAACTTTTCGACTCCGGTTCAGCTCGTCTCGATCCAGCTCATCTCAGTCCGGGTCTGTTTGCTCCGGCTCCGTTTGCTTGGGTGATCTCGGCCTTCCGGAATAGGGCTCACCCGAACCCATGTTCCGGCCTTCTCCTCGAGCAACCTTCCTTCTCGGTTTCTCGTCCTTCGAACGCCGCGCACGTTCTTCTCGTCCACCGTTGTACTCTTCCGCGGACACCTCGTCCCTCGGACGCACCGAGCCCGTCGGCTCTCTCCCGTGCCGTCCTTCTCGCTAGCCGCGTCTTCCGCTCGACTTCCTGTGTTCCTAAGTTCCTGCACACTTAGACACAAGGGTTAAACAACGCAGGACCTAGCTTAACTTGTTTGATCACATCAAAACACCTCGGGGTTCCAACAATCTCCCCCTTTTTGATGTGAGCAACCCAAGTTAAGCTAGGGAAAAAAACAGATGCAATAAAAACAATTTATTTGCAATTAAGTCCAAAGATATTTCATAAATAAGTTTATATACCTCCCCCTAGACTTAACATTTTTCTCCCCCTTTGATCACATTAAAAATAGGGGTTCTTTAAACAAGTCTAAGGAAAAAAAATTTTAAGTGAATTTTCATAAAAAAATTTCTAAGGCAATTAATATTAATTTCAAGGCAATGTTTCAAAAGAGAATATCTAATTTAATTTAAAAAAAATTCTAAGTCAATATTCAGAAAAATTTTAAGTTATTTTTCATAAAAGATTTCTAAGGCAATTTTCAAAGGAAAAATGTATAAGACAATATTCATAGAAAAATTTCTAAGTCAATTAAAAAAAAATTATTTTCCAATTTTTTTTTAATTATAAATTAATTTTAAATATATTCTAACACAAATTGAATAACTCTTTTAAAGCATTAGGTAAATTAAATTAATATTTTTTCAGTTAGTCAATTAAACTTTTCATTTCGATATTTGGCTTCCAGGTCGTGGCGAGGCACTAGGCCTTCTTGGTTATTGGAGCAACAACCACTTCCTTCGCCAAAGCCTCATAATGAAATTAGTCGTTTAATTTCCTTGCTGAAAATGCTAAGTCTAAATTTAAATTAAACAGGTTTTTGGAACCCAGTAGAGGTCCCTACCTACAGGGTTAACCAAGTATTTTCTAGGTACATAGATTTTTGATATATTTTTAATTTGACTTTGATGAAATCTATAATACCAATTTAAACCTCTATAATTTCTAAAAGTAGAAATATTTGAACTTTTATATTTTTTCAATCTTTCTATTTCTTCTTTTAGTTTTTAATTTTCAATTTTCAATTTATCAAAATCCTCTATAAGACATGATTTTGCTAAAATTCTTTTTGTTTCAAAATTTTCATCTTTTAATTTGATATTTTCATTTTCTAATTTATACATGGATTTAGTCATTGTCTTAATCCCAGAATAAAGTTGATCAGGGGGTAAAAGACATACCTCACTTACCATATCGGACTTGAAGCTTGAATCTCCCCCTGCTTCGCTGCCTTCATCTGAGGTCGCTCCCCCTTCATCGATGCTAGGTTCTGATATACTTTGTCTATCATAGCTTGCCATTAGTGCTATTCCGGCATATTCTTGAGCTTCTGATTCGGATGAAGAAGTGTTGTCCCAAGTTGCTTTTAGGTTGTGTTTCTTGGGAGACTTCCTTTTGGCCTTTTTGAGTTCTGAGCAGTCTTCTCTTAGGTGTCCCTCCTTCTGACACTGGTAGCACCACACCTTTCTTCCACCTTTTTGATTCCTTTTATTCTGCATTTTAAATTTATTAGATCTAAAAAACTTTTTAAAATTTCTTACCATGTATGCTTCTTGATCGTCTTCGGAGTCTGACTCGAGTTCATCCTTCTGGGTTGCGTTCAGCGCCATAGTCTGGGTTGTATCCTTTGTCGTTCCTGCATACCTGGTTTCATGCAATTCAAGAGTAGAAAACAACTCTTCTAAAGTGCTTACCTCCAGGTCTTTTGAGATGTAGTAGGCGTCGACGATTGATGTCCATTCCGGAGTTCTTGGAAACGCGTTGAGCGCGTAGCGTATAGTGTCCCGGTTTGTTACCGTTTCACCGAGGTTCTTGATGTTAGGACCAAAAGTAGCTAGAGGGGGGGGGGTGAATAGCTCGTCGCGTTCGCTCGGTGCTCGGCATTGCTTGTTCCTTCAAAGATGTGCAGCGGAAAATACAGAAACAAACACACAACGCTAACACGGTTGGTTTTACTTGGTATCCACCTCACAAGAGGTGACTAATCCAAGGATCCACACCAACACACACACCCTCCACTAAATAAAACTCTCCTTTATGGTAACTACCAAGGGCGGAGAAGCCCTACAAGACTCAATACAAGAAGAGAGGGAAAGGATACAAGAAATACAAGCTTACAAGCTTACAATGAGTACAAAACCCTAACCCTAGCTTCTCTTCTTGGCTTTGATCCGCCTCTTGACTTGGAGAGCTTCCAAGATCCTTCAAGAACTGACGATCTGAGCTTTGTGAGCGCTGTGGAGGAGTTGGCGAGAGCTCTGGAGTGAATCAGTGAGGTGATGCCGAAGGAAATGAACGCCTGCGGCTATAAACGACGCCAACGGTCAGATCCCGATCGATTCGAATGTTCCCAATCGATCGGGGAGGCTTTGGATCGATCCACGGATCGATCCAGAGCGCCTCTGTGCTCTGGAAACGCGCCTGGATCGATCCACGGATCGATCCAATGCTTATCGCGCGAAGCAGCCGCGTCCCAATCGATCCACTGATCGATTGGGACCTCTGGATCGATCCACGGATCGATCCAGAGGCTCTCTGTTCGCTGGGACAGGTCTGGATCGATCCACTGATCGATCCAGAGCCTGGATCGATCCACTGATCGATCCAGCACTTGATTTTTGTCCAAAACCAAGTCCCAAACCTCCCAAACCAACATCCGGTCAACCTTGACCTGTTGGTATGTCATGCCTAGCATCTAGTCACTCCCTTGACCTGCTAGGACTCCCTTACCAAGTGTCCGGTCAATCCCTTTGACCCACGACTTTTCTCTGTGCCAAGTATCCGGTCAATCCCTTTGACCTACTTGGACTTTTCTTTCATGCCAAGTATCCAGTCAATCCTTTGACCTACTTGGACTTCCCACCGGATGTCCGATCATCCTTGATCCATCTGGATTTTCCCTCGGCTTCACTCACCGGGGCTTTCACCTAGCTTCACTCACTAGGGTTTTCCATCCGCCTAGCTTCACCACTAGGACTTTCACCGGCTTCACTCACCAGATTTCCATCCGCCTAGCTTCACTCACTAGGACTTTCACCGGCTTCACTCACCAGATTTCCATCCGCCTAGCTTCACTCACTAGGACTTCCACTGGCTTCACTCACCGGGACTTTTCTTCTGCCTGGCTTCACTCACCAGGACTTTCATAACGCCTAGCTTCACTCACTAGGTCTTTCATTTTGCCTAACATCCCGGTTAGGACTTTCGATCAAGTATCCGATCAACCTTGACCTACTTGACTCTTCTTCAATCAATATCTTATTGTCAAACATCTAAACCCAAACCAAGACTCAGCTTGGTTACCCAGGTCAACCTTGACCTGAGGGATATTGCACCAACAATCTCCCCCTTTTTGATGTTTGACAATACCACAATAACACTTACAATCCCATATGTAAGTTAGGCTAATCCCATAGCCTCCTTCTTCATGCCACTAGGTAATGAAAGCATAAATTAAGCTCTTCATTCTCCCCCTAAGAGGGCAAACTCCCTCTAGGTAATGAAAGCCTAACTTACTCCCTTTCATGAGTCCTTTCATTCTCCCCCTATGACCTTCCCATAGGTAATGAAAGCCTAAACTTAACCATACATTCTCCCCCTATTGGCACACATCAACCCATCGTTGGACACACATCACTCGTTGTGATCAACACGATAATGAAGGTCCCATACCCTTCATTTATCCTTAACTTCTCCCTCAATGTAGACAACTACCCAACCTTGAGCATTATCTACCACTTGAGTGTCCACTTGAAATAATGAGGATATTCACTCCCCATTTCTCCCCATTTCAAGTTTAAATGCTCAACCTTGAGCAAGTTCACAACAGAAGGTTAACCACCTTCCAAGGTTCATGAAAAATAATTTTCATGTCTTTAAAGAGTCCCTCCCCCTAAAGACATGGTGGTAACTTCTGTCATTGCACCAACAATGACTTGGAATCCCTAAAACATTAGGAAACCCAAATTTAGAAGTTTTGAGGTTCAAATATTCAAAATTTGAAACAACCTCAACCTAAACTTCTACTTAGTTTTCGTTAACCAATCCATCCTTGTTTTCAACATGAAAACACCCTTTGTATGTATACAAATGTATTTAAGGGGTTTGGAATGGTTACCTAGACTCAAAGAGGTTCAAAGATGCTGAAATCAAGCCTTCCCAGCCAATCATCAACTTGGATCGATTGGAGTTGGGTTCCAATCGATTGAACCTGTCAATCGATCCATCGATCGATTCAGACTCCCGGATCGATCGGCTGATCGATCCGGAGGCCTTCGCGGGAATTTCCATTTGAATCGATCCATGGATCGATTCAGAACTCAATCGATCCATGGATCGATCAGACTCGATAGTTGCTGAAATTCCATTTCAGTCAATTCAGAAACCCTAGAAAATTCTACAAAAATCAAAAATTATGAAATTTTGTGTAGACATTATTTAGGCATACTTAATCATGGAAAAATAGCTTTCTATGAAAATACATCATATTTTCAAAGATTGACACAAACTTGAAAACTTGCAAAAACTTTAGTGTTTTCTTCAAGTTTGTGTTCAACTATTCAATGGTGATTACTATCAAAAGATAGCCTTCACCAAGGTTTTCCAAAAACATTTTAAAAACATTTTCAAAACCAATATCCCATCATGTTCCTTGGGCATAATACACATGACTTGTACATTAGCTTTCCCAATGATGGGAAAACACATAACTATGTGTTTTGATGAATTTAAAACTCAAAGGAATGCACTAAATCAACATCTTGAGCTTTGTTCATCATCCTAACATCTCACTTGTATATAATATGCACTAAAACACATACAAGTCACCTTAGAGGTCTTTGTGAGATGTAAAATTTGGTTTTGCCCTATTCTAGGGATCATGCATATCTATCTAGGCATTTTAGAGATATTAGACATCCACCCAGGATGTCACTTGTTAATAAGTGTCGTTAAATGCCATTCGTCCTTAATTACAAGGAATTAAACTTAATGCATGATTATGTTATGGCATACATCAAAAGAAAATAATTTTCAAAAGAAAATATCCTATTACTACATGATGTATGAATGTCATGACATGGTATTTTTGGATTTTTCATAATAAAACATGAATGCAAAAATAGACATGATGTCATGGCATATGATGGGCAAACAATCATGGCAAGGTTTAGCATAAATAAAATATACCTAGATTAACTATCTAAGTATCCTTAAAGTCTTAGCTAAACTTACAACTTAAACCTAGATTGCCCTAAAGTGCTTCAAGATAATGCCAAAGCCTAAATTTGGCATTTCTAATTTCCTTGATTTAATGTATGCCAATTGAAAATAAACATGTCCTCAAATGTTGGCATATTCCATTTTTCCACAAGAATAGCACTTTTAAATTAAGGCTTAGTTTGCCTTTAATTTCCTAAGAACATACCAAAATCCCAACTTGGTAGTTCTTGTGTTTTCTCAAATTTGTGTCATTTTAAAATAAAATCAATACTTCTCCAATTTGGCACATTTTATTCTTTCAAGGAGTAATCAATAGGTCCATTTCATTTTCAAAGGTTAACTAAAACCTTGAAAATGCTCCTTGAGTGTCAATTTCCTCAAAGTTGGGTTAACTACCCTTCTAATCGGAGTTGACACTCTCTAACCCATCTATGGGGTAGAGAAGATGCTCCTAGGAACCCAACACCTATTGGTGCTCCTTGGATGCTCTAGGTACTCACTAGGGATAACTTCCCTAGATACCTTCCTAGTGACCTTGTTGGGCTTCTTAGAAGCCTTGGTCACATTTTCTAGGTCAACTCTAGGGATAACCTCTCTTGTGACCTTGTTTGTGACTTTCTTAGACTTCTTAGAAGTCTTAGTCACATTTATTGCAAAAATACTCTTAGGGATGACTTCCCTAGTATTTTTGGCTTGACCACTAGACCTAGGGTTTGTTCCATAACTATATGGAACTCTATGGTAAGAGGGCACATCCTTCTTAGCCTTTGGTTTGTATCCCAAACCTCTATGGCCATTGGATGGCTTTTGTACCCCTAAACCTAGGTTATGCTCATTTTGCCCTAATAGGATATTTTCCATCCTTTTTAGGGTCTTTTCCATTTTATCAAGTCTTGACCTCAAGACTTGATTTTCTATCACTAAGTCCTTAGTTTTTGGTTTTTCATTTGATCCATGAGCATCTTTATTCTTGGGCTTGTATCTATTATCCTTAGTGTTCTTGCCTAGGTTTTTACCTACATTCCTAGCCTTAGGGATAGTAGTTTTGGCATGTAGGGCCACATGCTTTTCCTTAAAGCCCTCATGCTTCCTATTCTTATGGTAAATCGCATTAAAATGATAAAAATTTGACCTAGCATGCTTTTTACCATTTTGCAAGGGAATAGGCTCAATGAAAGTTACCTTCCTTTACCTTGGAGGCTCCCCTTGACTAGTGCCTCCTTGAGCCTTGACCATCTTCTTCCCCTTGGGGCATTGACTTCGGTAATGCCCTTTTTGTTGACACAAGAAGCACACAATGTGCTCCTTGCTCTTCTTTGTCCCGGGGGTGGTCTCCTTGGGCTTCTCCTTGCCCTTTTGTGCCACTTGGCCCTTCTTCTTGGCCAAGTTGGGACACTTGCTTTTATAGTGCCCATGTTCCCTACACTCAAAACATATTATATGATTTTTATTATTAATTGAAATATTTATACCTTTGCTTGTAGGGGTGGCATCTTTTTCTTTGGATCCGGAGGTAGAAGCTTCCTCTTGATCGGACCTTGATTCTCCTCCATTTGATTTTTCTTGACTTGTGGAGGTAGAATCTACTTCCTCCTCTTCGTCTCTTGACCCGGATGTAGAAGCTTCTCCTTCTTCTTGATCCGGCGTCACCAAGGATTGCTCCCCCTCAATCCTAGAGGTGGAGGCTTCATCATCTTGAATATGAAACAAGGAGTATGCTCCCTCCTTGTTCCCTTCGTTGCATTCCCTTGAAGATGAAGCTTCTTCTTGAACTTCTTCTTCGGAGGTTGAGCATCTCTCAACCTCGGAGTCCTCCTCTTGGTCTTGATCCAATGAGTCGCCCTCTTTGGATTCTCCTTGATTTGATACAGTGGAGGGGATCTCATGAATTCTTGCCAATTTGCTCCAAAGCTCCTTGGCATCTTCAAACTCTCCAATTTGTTCCAAGATGTTGCTTGGCAATAAATTGACCAAAAGCTTGGTCACTTTGTCATTGGCCTCACATCTTTGGATTTGGTCTTTGCTCCACTTGCTCCTTTTGAGTACTTTGCCCTTGGAATTTGTGGGAGCTTCAAAACCTTCCATGAGAGCAAACCATTGCTCTATCTCCATCATAAGAAAATTTTCGATTCTTGATTTCCAAGAATCGAAGCTTGTAGATGAATATGGTGGAGCCACCCTTGTGTCAAATCCAAGTCCATCTTGGAATTGCATCTTGAAGTTGAGCTTGATAGAATCTTGAACTTGAAGAATTTGCTCCAACTTCTTCACCCTCTAGCTTTTCTTGATATGCTTGACCCTTCCGGCGATGATTCCGGTGAAGAGCGACTTTGCTCTGATACCACTTGTTAGGACCAAAAGTAGCTAGAAGGGGGGGGGGGGGGGTGAATAGCTCGTCGCGTTCGCTCGGTGCTCGGCGTTGCTTGTTCCTTCAAAGATGTGCAGCGGAAAATACAGAAACAAACACACAACGCTAACACGGTTGGTTTTACTTGGTATCCACCTCACAAGAGGTGACTAATCCAAGGATCCACACCAACACACACACCCTCCACTAAATAAAACTCTCCTTTATGGTAACTACCAAGGGCGGAGAAGCCCTACAAGACTCAATACAAGAAGAGAGGGAAAGGATACAAGAAATACAAGCTTACAAGCTTACAATGAGTACAAAACCCTAACCCTAGCTTCTCTTCTTGGCTTTGATCCGCCTCTTGACTTGGAGAGCTTCCAAGATCCTTCAAAAACTGGCGATCTGAGCTTTGTGAGCGCTGTGGAGGAGTTGGCGAGAGCTCTGGAGTGAATCAGTGAAGTGATGCCGAAGGAAATGAACGCCTGCGGCTATAAACGACGCCAACGGTCGGATCCCGATCGATTCGAATGTTCCCAATCGATCGGGGAGGCTTTGGATCGATCCACGGATCGATCCGAGCCTCTGATTTCAGACGCTCCGATCGATCCACGGATCGATCCAGCGCTTATCGCTCAGCAGCAGCGTCCCAATCGATCCATCGATCGATTGGGACCTCTGATCGATCCACGGATCGATCCGGAGGCTCTCTGTGGAGTGTCCGGATCGATCCATCGATCGATCCGACTTGATTTTTGTCTAAAACCAAGTCCCAAACCTCCCAAACCAACATCCGGTCAACCTTGACTGTTGGTATGTCATGCCTAGCATATAGTCACCCCTTGACCTGCTAGGACTCCCTTACCAAGTGTCCGTCAATCCCTTTGACCCACTTGACTTTTCTCTGTGCCAAGTATCCGGTCAATCCTTTGACCTACTTGGACTTTTCTTTCATGCCAAGTATCCAACAATCCTTTGACCTACTTGGACTTCCCAGCACCAGATGTCGATCATCCTTGATCCATCTGGATTTTCCTTGCCCGGCTTCACTCACCGTGGCTTTCACCTAGCTTCACTCACTAGGGTTTTCCATCCGCCCAGCTTCACTCACTAGGACTTTCACCTGGCTTCACTCACCAGGATTTCCATCTGCCTAGCTTCACTCACTAGGACTTTCACCTGGCTTCACTCACCAGGATTTCCATCTGCCTAGCTTCACTCACTAGGACTTTCACCTGGCTTCACTCACCAGGATTTCCATCTGCCTAGCTTCACTCACTAGGACTTTCACCTGGCTTCACTCACCAGGATTTCCATCTGCCTAGCTTCACTCACTAGGACTTCCTTCTGCCTGGCTTCACTCACCAGGACTTTTCTTCTGCCTGGCTTCACTCACCAGGACTTTCATACTGCCTAACTTCACTCACTAGGTCTTTCATTTTGCCTAACATCCCAGTTAGGACTTCCCAGTCAAGTATCTAGTCAACCTTGACCTACTTGACTCTTCTTCAATCAATATCTTATTGTCAAACATCTAAACCCAAACCAAGACTTAGCTTGGTTACCCAAGTCAACCTTGACCTGAGGGATATTGCACCAACACTTGAGACCAGTAACTAGTTCTTTTACCTTTGCGTGTAAACCAGCTACTTTCTCACCTTTCTCCAGACGGATGTTCATCAGTTTGTTGCGGAGGATGTCCCTTCTAGCGAGCTTTGCTTCGGACGTGCCTTCATGGAGTTCCAAGAACTTCTCCCAAAGTTCTTTAGTAGATAAATAGTTTTCGATGCGGTTGACCTCTTGAGGCGGTAACACGCTCAGCAGGTGATGTTCCGCACGGTTGTTAGCTATCGACTCATTCTGCTCCTTCTTTGTCCAATCGCTCTCTTCTTTTTCTTTTCCATCTTTATCTATTGGAGCTACAAAACTATATTTCATAATAAACCGAATTTCAAAATATGTTTTTAGGAATACCTCCATACGACGCTTCCAGTCTGCGAAGTTCCCCTCGAATTTTGGTGGAACAATGCTTGGTCCGGCCATCTTTGTTGCTTCGATCGGCGGTTAGTCCTCCTGAAGCGCCTTGGCTCTGATACCACTTGTTGGTCCCTTTGGAGGCCGCCAAGAGGGGAGGGGTGAATTACCCTACAAAATAAAACCAAAAACCCTTCTCGGATATTCAACTAACTTAAAAGAACTTGTAATTAAAAAGGCAGAGACTAATTAAAACAGAAAATAGACACAGAGGAATTACTTGGTTTGCAATCAGAGGATTGCTAATCCAAGGCAAAGAAGGCGCACTAATTGATTCTCCTCTGGGCGGAGTAGCCTCTTACAGCGTTGAAAGCACAGAAAGAAATAACACAAATGAAAGCACTAGATTACAAGTAGTTGTTCTTAATTGATTCCTTAATTGCTTCTGGACCAAGGCTATATTTATAGTCTTGGTCCGGGCGCCTGGAAGGGTTCCGGGCGCCCTGGGGGGGATAAATTTTATCCCCCAACGGTCGGATCGAGTCAAAACTCGATCCTGTTGAAAAATCGATTCCGGGCGCTCCAGTCGGTTTCAGGCGCCCGGAATGGTTCCGAGCGCCCGAAGCCCTAAGGTCAACATAGGTTGACTTTTCGACTCCGGTGCAGCTCGTCTCGATCCAGCTCATCTCGGTCCGGGTATGTTTGCTCCGGCTCTGTTTGCTTGGGTGATCTCGGCCTTCCGGAATAGGGCTCACCCGAACCCATGTTTCGGCCTTCTCCTCGAGCAGCCTTACTTCCCGATTTCTCGTCCCTCGAACGCCGCGCACGTTCTTCTCGTCCACCGGTGTACTCTTCCGCGGACACCTCGTCCCTCGGACGCACCGAGCCCGTCGGCTCTCTCCCGTGCCGTCCTTCTTGCTAGCCGCGTCTTCCGCTCGACTTCCTGTGTTCCTAAGTTCCTGCACACTTAGACACAAGGGTTAAACAACGCAGGACCTAGCTTAACTTGTTTGATCACATCAAAACACCTCAGGGTTCCAACAGAAAATTCTTGTTTGATACATATGCCATATGAATAGGAAGAATAGAAACGGTTTTAGTTTTATTTTTTTTCTCTGTGTAACTAGATGTCAAGAAGAGGATGTCCCCGTATCGCTCGTACTGAGGAACCAGCTCAAGAGAACGAAGTGCCCAGAGTAACTGAGCCCAATCTCTTTGAAGTTGTTGCTCAACTCCAGGAACAGGTAGCAGAGCAGCAACAAATGATTGCCAATCTGATGGCAAATCAGCAACTAGTTCCTCCCATCCTCTAACAGTAACTGTGGAGACTCCAGGGGTAACCAACGTTCCAGCAGCTACCCTAGGAGTCGTCACAGCACCTTAGAGACAAGAAGTATACCTGATACAGTGGCTAAAGCTGAAGCTAGTCAAGATTGAAGACAAGACAGTGGGGAGCCAGAAACCCCAGTCAAGTAATCAGAACCGGAAGGGCAAGGGTCACAAGAGAAAACAGTGGAACTTAGGAGGTAACCAGAGGGGAGGACTAGCAAACAAGCAGACCAAGTTCTCTCTCTGTCCTGAATGTAGGAGAAGATATCCAGGAGCTTGTCTTTTGGGTAAGACGGGATGTTATTCGTGTAGGCAGGAAGGACACATGGCTAAAGAATGTCCTAGCAAGTTTAAAGCACCTTAGTCACAGCCAATACAATATGGAGGCAAACCTCAGCTATATTATATGCCTGCAACTCTGGAAGGACCTCAGCTCAGTCCAGGAAGGTTGGAAGCCCCACCAGTTCCAGCTAATGCCAGAGTATTCTCCCTCGCTAAAGAAGAAGCTGCTAGTGTCTCCACGGTCGTAACAGGTCAAGTAGTTATTTTTTAGCATATAGCTACTGCACTATTTGATACTGGAGCGATCCATAGTACCCTTTGCCAAAGAATTACAGGTACCTACAGAAGAACAAGAAGGAACCAAGCAGGAGGAAGTTCGGGTAGTCTGTGAGTATCCAGAGGTATTCCCAGAAGAGCTACCTGGACTACCTCCCAATAGAGAAGTGGAGTTTGGAATTGAATTGGTTCCTGACACCAGCCCAATTTCAAAAGCTCTGTACCGAATTTCTCTAGCAGAGCTAAAAGAGTTACAAGAATAATTACAGGAGCTACTTGACCAGGATTTCATCCGCCCTAGTCATTCACCCCGAGAAGCTCCAGAGTTGTTCATTAAGGAGAAAGACAGATCTATGCGGATGTGCATAGATTTTAGAGCGTTGAGCAAAGTAACGGTTAAGGACAAGTACCCTCTTCCCAGAATGGATCATCTATTTGATCAGCTAAGGAGGGCAACAGTGTTCTCTAAAATAGATCTGCGTTCTAGGAACCATCAGTTGAAAGTGATAGGAGGTGATGCACCAAAACAGTCTCCAAGACCAGATATGGACACTGCGAATTTGTAGTTATGCCATTTGGTGTGACTAATGCACCTATGGTCTCCAGAGACCTTATAAAAGGCCTTCCAAGGACCACTAATGGGTATGATGCGATATGAATGATAGAGGATCGAGAAGTTAAGAGACTAAGGAACAAAGAGTACAATTAGTGAAAGTTATTTAAAACCAGAAGCATGAGGAAATTATTTAGGAGCGTAAGGACAGTATGAGACAGAGAGATCTAGAATTATTCTAAGATCGAGGACGAACTTTTTATAAGGTGTGGGGAATTGTAACGACCCAAATTTTCTCATTTTGAGCTCCAAAAATAATTAGAAATGCTATAGAAAAATTCTAGAGATTTTTAGAAATTTTTAGAGTATTTTTATGCTATTTTTGGAGTTCGTTTGGTATTTTTACCAAGAGGAAGAAGTTTAAAAAAAATTAAAAAATAATAATAAATATACATGTTGAAGTCGGATTTTGAACCCAGGACCTCGGACCAGAACCAAGTTTTTATCGAGCTCAGCCAACCAACTGGTCTACGACCTGTTTGTGAACATATATGGAGCGAGATATATATAAGTAGTAGTTAGGAACAGTAAAATAAATTGGAAATAAAAGTGCGCGGCTGAGGAATCGAAGCCGCGACCTGGGATTTGGTTAAAGCCGGGGTGACCAAGTGTGCTAGCGATCGTTTATTATTAAAGAAGGAGAAAAATTCCATTTAAGCTATAGTTGGAAATGAAAATAACCTTGAGTATAAGATTTAAAGCCTTTTTCTAAAACCTAAAATTTTCTCTCAAAATTCCTCCTCTCGCGACGGCGCACGGCGTTTCTATTCGGGCGAAAACGAAGACGACGAAGCCGCAACTAGGGCTCGTCTCCGGCGGCCGACCAAGGACCTAATCCGAGAGGGTTCTCTACCATCGTGATCACCTTATCGAGGAGAACAAGTGGAGGTGAAGGAGTTGCCGAAAGCTTGAGTCCTCCGCAAGCCCTAGAAGTATTGGAAGCCACCTTTTCCGGCTGTAAGTCCAAGAACACGAGGGGTAAGTTGCTCACTCACCTGCGGTAAGAGTAGTTCCGAGATTTTCTGCTTTGTTGCTGTGAATTTGAGGTTTCGGATCTTAGTGTTCATGAATTCTAGAGCTTGCTGCTGTGTTGATCTTTGTAGCTTGCTTTTAGGGATTTTAATTTCTGTTGTTGACTTCTTCTTGGCTTTGTTTGCTGCCGTGAGCCCTAAAGAAAGAAGAGAAGGATTGATTGAGTTTAAGCATGAAGAACAAGAGAATTAGTTTCGAGTTTTAGTTTCCTTCTTTGTTTCGGATTGTGTTGCACAGAAATTATGGTTAGAGATTTAGCCTCTCATTCATGCTTTCGGAACATGTAGAATTTAGGTTTGTGTTCCTTTGTTTTAATTCTGTCAAAGTATCTCAATTTGGATTCTTAAAAAAAATGGCAGGTATAAGTATATGTAGCAGTTTAATGGCATTGGGTAGCATCTTAGTTTAGATTTTTCCTGTGTTTTGGATCCAAGGTTGTTTTCTGAGTTAGTTTTAATTGCTGGACAATTGGAATTGTTGTGTTGGGTTGCTTGTGCTAGCTTAGCGTGTATTGTCTTCACGGAGAGTTAAGGTTGCTGAGCAGATTGGAAGTAATGTTTTGGGTGTAAGGTGTTTTGCTCCATGTGTGGGTTTTAATTTGTGCCTAATGGAATTTCTGTTTGGGTTAACAGTACCGTGCTTGATTAGTTTGGAATACATTCAACAGAATCTAAACTTAAGATGAGTTAAGCTTAGATTGGTAGTGTTCTACTATTTCTTATGTTCCTGTGGAGTTTAGATTTTCTTTGCTGAAATGCGTAATGGAGGTAAAACAAGATTAAGGTCAATGTTCTTGTGTGAAGCAATAGGATTTAAGTTCTTATATGCTCATGTTAACTGAAATAACTATGGACTGTTATAGAAAAGAATTTGTGAATACGGTTGAATTGCCATGATCAGTTATTTGCCTATAGGTTAATGCTATTGTGAGTAATTGATCTATTAAAATTTTGATGTGGAGTCCTGATGACATTGTCGATTAGCATATAACAGATTTACAAGGTCTACATCATTATCAGATTTTAGTTGTCAAATATCAGTTAACCTCCATTCAAGTTAAGCATGGGATGCTAGATGTTAAGGTGAGAATTGGTGTTATGAATTAGCAAATCTAAATTTTTAACTATTTGGCATCATGATAACATTATAAGTTTAGTATGCAGTTTTCTGTTAATTTAATATGCAGAATTAAGCCTAAGTTGGTATGCAGATTTTTATTTAGTAGTATAGTAGTATAGTGCAGAAATTTGTGTTTGCAGCAAGCATGAACGACTCTATTTAGAGCTTAGAACAGCCTTTCTTTCTTTGTATTTCTGCCGGTATGAATAGCTTTACTTGAAGCTTAAAACAACCCTTTCAATTTGCAGGTTAAGCAAGTGCAAATTCAGTTTCAAGTTAGTTTTCTTTGCTACTGTACAAAACCCGAACTGCCTTTTATTCCAAGTATATAGTTAGATTTTTCTTTAAGCTTTTAGTTTCCCTTTGTTTTGATATTAGGCAATGAATATAGAATGGCTTGGATTAGGTATTGGTTTATTAGGCTAATTGGAGGTTGATCCGACAGTGATTTTTGGTTATTTATGATGAAGTAGGTAGTGTAATCCCCTTAGTGCAGAAGTGTGGATGAAAGGGTGAAGATGAGCATATGTAATATGATGTTTTGATGAGTATCATGTATTAAGACTAAAAGATGATTTGAATTGATGTAAATGAATTTAACAGGTGAGAAGTATGTGAGTAATTTAGATATGCAAGTAGTAAGTTCAGAGTAGAAGTTTAGTTTAGAAGATGAGGAAAGAGATTTATATGTTGATCAATATGGATTTTATACTGAGAATTCCTTTCTGACCATAAGTTTAATGGCATAATTGATGTTTAGAATTAAAGTATTTGGATGTGGCAATATCAAGGATTTTATTTGGTCTCAGCCGGTTACTAGAATCTGAAATTCTAGGTTTATAATTGTCATGTGAGAATTTTTGTGCAGATTTTTAGTTAACATTGAAATGCAGATTTTTGTTGCATTGCAGTACAGAATTTTGTTAAGCATTGTAATGTAGGTTTGCTTTAAGTATTTAGTTTCTTTAGTAGTGCAGATTTGCTAGTAGATAGTTTATGGATAGCATTATAGAACAAGACTTTAGATTTCCCTTAAATATGCATGATTGTGTGTTACCTAGTTGATTTCACTTATAGATGCATATGGAAAAATACCCTAACAGTATTTTGGGTTTAAGAAAAGTATAAGAAAGATATAGAAAAGAAAGAAAAAGACCAAGGTCTTAAATTGATCCTAAATTCTAGAAGTTTAGGATTAAAAGCACACTAAGTGTTTGAATAAATGTCAAGGCATTTTGTTATAAGAGAATTAAAGAGTAACAAGTATAAGGAAGTTATAGTTAAGAAGAAAATAAGTATTTTCCTTTTTAATGGCATGTACCGGACACAAGGTCCATTGTATGGGCTCCTAGATTGCCCCTAGGCACAAGATCGCCTAGAAGTACCTTAGTAGTCTCGGGATTAGCTACCTCGACTCATATTAAGGATGCGCGTAAATTGGTACAATGCCGGGCCCAAGAGAAGTTGATTATTATTTTAAAGTAATAAAGTATAAGTTTTGAAACAAATGAAACAAGCTTCATTTATGCTTAGAATCAGTAAGTTTAGTTCTTTTGAATTCTAGCATGCAGTATTAGTTTTATTTATTTCCTGCTTAGTTATTTAGCATGATTAGCTTTATTTTCCAGCATGCAGTTTTATCCTTGTATAGCATGATTAGTTATTGAAATTACATGAGTAGTTTCCTTAGTTTTTCTTTGCTATTAGTTTGACATGAGTAGTTATGTTTATGCTTTATTTTCTTTTAGAGCATATAGTTTCTAGTTCTTTTTGTATACATGCATATTCGTGTTTTTGTGAGTTAGATAGCGCTTACTAAGCAAAATTTTGCTTATAGATTGCACTTCCTCTTACTGCAGATACAGGAAAGGAAAAGATATAGAAAGGAAGGAGACAAGGAGGTGTTCGAAGGATGTGTGATGCCAGGACTATGGAAGCCTTGGGACTAAGAAAGAAGTTTTCTTTTAGTTTCTATTATCTTCTGCTATGTTAGAAGTATTTGAGATAGTACATGATATTTTGATGTGATTATGACATAGTAGATGAATTGTGATATGGTGTGATGAGTTGTGGTATTGTTTTATTTATTTTGGATTTATTATACTGCGTGGTTGATTGATATGTGTTCCAGCCGCTTGTGGCTGAGTATATATTGCATGTATTGTTGAATATGGTCACCGGTATAGGGGAGATTTTGCCGAAATTTTTCGGTAGGGTTTCCATGTGATTTTTAATCATACCGGTTAAGTAGAGTTAGTAGTTAAGTAACGGTCACTCTTAGGTAGTAGTAGTAGTAAGAAGGGAGGTCGTTACAAGTCATGCCTTTTGGTGTGACTAATGCACCAGCGGTCTTCATGGACTTAATGAACAGAGTGTTCAGAGAATACCTTGACAAATTTGTCATTGTGTTCATCGACGACATTCTCGTCTATTCCAGAACCCCAGAGGAGCATGACACGCACTTGAGAATAGTTCTACAGACCCTACAGCAGAAACAGCTTTATGCTAAATTCTCAAAGTGTGAGTTCTAGTTAAAGCAGGTGACGTTTCTAGGTCACATTATTTCTAAAGAAAGTATTCAAGTGGATCCAGCCAAAATAGAAGCGGTCAACAACTGGAGTAGACCCAAGAATGCCAGAGAGATAAGAAGCTTCCTTGGTTTAGCTGGGTACTACAGGAAATTCGTGGAGGACTTTTTCCAGGATAGGCTCTCCACTAACAGCCCTCACCAGAAAGAACAAGAGGTTTGAATGGTCAAACAAATGTGAGCCGAGTTCCAAGAACTCAAGAGGAGACTGACCAGTGCTCCCATTCTGACCGTTCCAGAGAGTGACAAGAGTTTTGACATCTACAGTGATGCTTCCAAGATGGGCTTAGGAGCTGTACTCATGCAAGAAGGAAAAGTTATAGCTTATGCTTCCAGACAACTCAAAGACTACGAGAAGAACTATCCCACTCACGATCTTGAGCTGGCAACTGTGGTCTTTGCACTGAAACTCTGGCAACATCATTTGTATGGAGTTCAGTGTAGAATCTTCACAGACCATCAGAGTCTTAAGTACTTCTTCACTCAGAAGGACTTAAACATGAGACAGCGCAAGTGGCTGGAGTTGGTCAAAGATTATGACTGTGAAATCCTTTACCGCCCAGGCAAAGCTGACAAAGTGGCAGATACACTAAGCAGAAAATCCAGTGCATCCCTGATGTCTTTGTCATCATTAGCCCTGCCACTGCAGAAGGAGTTGTCAGATTTCGGACTTGAAGTTATTGAAGGGCAACTCTCTGCATCGACCTTAGAGTCTACACTGCTTGAGGATATACAGAGAAAGCAAAGTGAAAATCCAGACATCCAAAAGATCAAGCAAAGGATACGGAAAGAAGATAATTCAGAGTTTCGAGTAACGGACAGCGAGATTCTTTATCAGGGGAGTCACATTTGTGTGCCCAATGATGAAGAGCTGAGAAAGAAAATTTTAGAAGAAGCTCTTAGTACATCATACTCCATGCATCATGGTTCTACCAAGATGTACCAAGACGTGAAACAGAGGTTCTGGTGGTCTGGACTCAAAAGAGACGTTGCTAAATATGTCAGTACCTGTCTGACATGCCAGAGAGTCAAAACAGAACACCAGAGACCAAGAGGAGTTCTTCAGCCTTTTCCAATATCAGAGTGGAAGTGGGAAGACATATCCATGGACTTCATAACAGGTCTCCCAAGAACTACAAATGGATATGATGTGATATGGGTAATAGTAGACCGATTGACCAAGTCTACTCATTTCCTAGCCATCAAGGTGTCCCACTCTATAGAGCAGTTGGCACAGCTATATGTTAAGGAGGTAATCAGACTTCACGGAGTTCCTAAATCTATTGTTTCTGATAGAGATGGGTGCTTCACCTCACACTTTTGGGAGTGTGTTCAGAATGCGGATCTCTCCATAGTCCAGTCATCACACACCTTCATCACCACCACCTTGTCGCCTTCCTTTCATACTTTAGCTTTTCCTTTATCTGCAGTAGGAGGAAAAATAGATCTATAAGCGAAACGCTTAGTAAGTACTATACTATCTCACAAAAACTCGAAGTGCATAAAAATGCAAACGATACTGAAACTGAAATGCTAAAAGAAATCTACTCATGCTCATCTAATAGCAAAGTACTCAAATAAACTGCATACTCATGATATATAAGAATAAAGCTGAATACTGAAAATGATACTAAACATGCTCACTAAACTGATAAGAAAGTAATGAAACAAATGTTGTATGCTTAGAAATAAAGAAACTAAACTTCTGTTGATTCTAAACATAGGTGTTACTTGTTTCATCTACTTATAGCTTTATTCTTGAAATTAATCTTTTAATTTCTTTTACTTTTACTTTTCTTTCTTCTTCTTTTTCTTTCTTCTTCTTTTCTTTGGGCCCAGGCTTAGTACCATCTTATGTGTGCTCCCTAATGGAGACTGCTATAGTCCCACAGGGTAAAGACCTCGCTCTTACCAGGGCCGAGACCTCGGAAACGATCACCTGGATTTGTTTAACGACAACCTCGGAAGTCGGGTACTAGCCTCTTACTTTAATTTACTTGTTATCTCTTTTTAACTAGAACTTGGTCTTTTTCTTACTTATAGCTGCTCATTATAGTAAGGAAAGTCCAACCTAAATGCTATGTGCATACATGTATATGTAAAATCTGTTCATGCACATCTTAAAGCAAAGGAAAACAAAAATCAGCATGCTACTATATGCTAAAATCTGTTCATATGAATACTAAAAATCTGCACATGTGAATAACAAAAATATGCACACGTGAATCATTAAAAATCTACGAATGAAACAGAATTAAAAACTAATACTGTTCATGCTATTCTAATACTGCCTACTTTTAAATAAAGGCTGCCCTTCTAACTAAATAAGGGTTGTTCTTGCCCTTTGAGTTGCAAAGAAAATACTAAACCAGTCTAAGTAATTAAAGGGTTATTCTTGCCTTTTTAAGTAGCAAAGAAAATACTAACTGCATGCTTAAATAACAAAGATTATTCATGTTCAGAAACATGGAAATCCAAGGCTAAGATACTAAACTTAAAACTAATCATGTGCATGGAATTAGCAAAGATGAACTAAGCTACAATGAAAAATTCTGCATACAAAGAGATCCAACTACACTAAAATTCTGCGCATGATATTCTAATAGCAAGAAAACTAAATTTCCAATGCTACTAAACAAGACTGATCATGTTTATTAATAGCAAGAAAGCTAACACTATGTTCCTGGATCTAAGGCTGTTCGTGCCCACTACTTAGCACAAAAGAAGGGTCTAACAGGAATGCTGATTATAGGGTTGTTCTTGCCCAATGCAAAGCACAAAAAGGCCTATACAAACTTATCCACAGCTTAAGTTATTATAGAGTAAAGGAAACCTTTTAGCATGCTTTAAACCAAACTGAACCCAAGCAATTATACTTATCCAACAAACACTCCTAGTTGTTCATTTCTGTTTACTTGGCCACAAAGGATTTAAAACTGGCTATCTAAAGGAGTGAACCGGAGCTGTACCAATTCTAATACATAGTAAACCTCAGAGGCTATTCTTATTCCAAAATCTGTAAATTCCAGCAGATTCCAAAATCTGAAGACACGGCAAAACAAGGAAACGAATCTGTAAATTCCAGCAGATTCTAAGCAACCAACCACATGCTATACAAGCAAACTAACCCTATTTCTCTTCTTTGAAATACACGGCAGCACATCAAAAAAACCCCCAATCTCATAGCATGCTTCGAATTCAAGAAACTCAGGAAACAAGGAAACGAAACCGAAAGATCGGAGCAACTCCTACCACAGGTGAGTAGTACTTACCCTTGATTGCTTGGACTTACAACCGAAGGAGAGGAAAAAGGCTTTTAGGATTCGGGCGAAGCTTCTCGGCAACTCCTTTGTGCTTCTGAGCTCCTTCCGTCGGGATGACCACACACGGTGAAGCTTGAAGATTAGCCGGACGAGTCCTTTTGCCGGCACCGGAGAGGAACCCTAGCGCCGTCGCCTCGGTGTGTCTTCCGCTCGCACAGCTGCCGCACGCGAAGGAGAGGGGAACGGGATTCGGGTTCGGGAAAAGAAAACCTAAACCTTTTCTTATATCTAGGGTTTTCCCAAATAACTAAACTTTAACTCTTTTTCTCTCCATTCTTAGTTAACAAAGCCCGTGTAGCTCCGCTGGTTGGGCTGTGTCCGGTTGGGTCAGTCCGACCCGAGGTCGTGGGTTCGAGCTTCGGTTTTGACAAATTTTTTTGCCAACTTTCTTTCGTTTTGTAAAAATATCAAACGACCTCCAAAAATTACGTATAAAATACTCTAAAAATTTCTAAAAATCTCTAGAATATTTTAAAAGTATTTCTAAATATTTTTATGGACTTTTAAAACTTGAAATAGTGAAAATTGGGTCGTTACAAGTTATTTGATCCTCGTTGGTTCGGATAATCCCCGAACCCGAAAAAGTGGGGATAAGGGCGGGGATGGAATTTGCGGACGAGGATGAGGATGACAAACCCATCCCCACCCCGCCCCATTGCCATACCTAACCACGTCAACACACTCGAGGTGCTAGGGGAGGGATCCAGGCGTTCGGATGGGGGTATTAAAATGAGCTTCTACGACTCTTCTGCTGCTTCAACTATGCTCTGACACTGCGTAACTGCTACGAGGACATCTGACTGTTGTCGACAGACAGACACCGACACACAAGCCCATTCAGACTCTACATCTTCAAGTGTTGGTAACTAATTTTAAATTTGTACTTATTTTACATATTTGCAAAAGGAAAGTGTAGAATTATTACACTTTATTATTTCGTTCTTTGTATTCGATTACTTTTTCGACGGTTCCCGAAGAGGATTTAGTGGATTATCCATCAATAGGTCCGAGAGATCTGAGTCTTGGAGTAGGAGTTACCGAAGACTCTGAACCAAGTAAAATCCTTATGTTCATGTTTTCTTTTTTTTTTCTTTCCGTCATTTCCATTGAGTACTTACTTTGATTTCAAAAGAAAGGACAAGTTTTTAAAACCATGGGATCCCCCCCCCTCCTCATGTGTATAACGATCCTACACATTAAAAGCACGAAATTACAAAAATAGAAATAACGAAATGGAAGTACTGAGTGTGTTGTACAACTTCGAGGACTAGTGCTCTATTTATAGTCCACTAGTTGAAGTTAGCCGTTGGCTGACATGACACCTCCTAGGCACCTGGGCCTGGTTTGGGTGCCTGAACTAGGTTGATCTGATCCACTCCACAACAACTTCTTTTCCAAAGGTTATCACTTTCAGAGAGCCTGGACCCGGTCTGAACACCTGAAGTCTATTGATGTGGACTCCAATGTTGATCCTCATTGCAATGGCTCGCTGATCTGTCCAAGGTTGCTTTGGGCTCCTAGAATTTGTCAACTTCCAAGTTGACCAATTTTCTGGTTAGTCGTTTGGGTGATACTCTGGCCATCCAGAGTTGAGATCACCCAAACCCAACTTCAGCCTTCTCCTCGAGCAGTCTTCCTCCCCGGCTTCTCATCCCTTGAAAGTGTCGCGTGCTCCTTCTTGTCTGCCAGTGTACTCTTCCATAGCTCCTTGTCCCTCCAATGCATCGAGTATGTCGACTCTCTTCCCATGTCATTTTTCTCGCTCGCTGCTCTTTCGCTCGACTTCTTGTGTTTCTAAGTCCCTGCACACTTAGACAGAAGGGATCAAACCATAAAGTTTAGCTTAACTCGATTGATCACATCAAAACTCACCTAGGGTACTTATAACTATGACATGTTCAATTATAGTAATTCATGATAAAACCAAATCTACAAAGATGTTTTAAAACTTTATCACAGTGTAAAAATTTATAATTGTGGCACTTTCTACATGAACACCTTATCTTATTGTTGTTGGATCATGAAAGTCGATAGAGGGGGGGTGAATATCGAATTAAAAAAATTATGAGAGTACGTAGCGGAAAAGACAAAATCAAAACAATACTAACACAAGAACCTTTTACTTGGTTCGGAGCCTGTGTCGACTCCTACTCCAAGGCCCGGACACAAGGGTGCTTTCGATGGACAATTCACTAGCAATTCAGAAATTATTACAAACTAAGTACAATTGCTTTAAAGTAAAAGTATACCGATGAGAACAAGGAATTAAAAGAAAAGCGTGTCGTCAGAAGAGTGTCGTAGCGTCAAAGGAGCACAGGAGAGCAGTTCTTTAGTTGTTGTTGGAGCTTCAGCCTTGACCCTCCTTATATAGGAGGTTTGGGGCGCCTGGAACCTTCAGGGCACCTCGACCATGACGTAGCCGAGCCAACCAGTGAACTCCACATGGCACAGCGACGTTGGAGATAAAATTCCACCTCAGGGTGCCCGGGTACCTCCCGGGCGCCCGGACCTCCGAGCGCCTGGGTACCTCCAAGGCGCTTGGGTACCTCCCGAGTGCCCGGACCCTGTTTTCCAGCAGGTTATTTCCTGCAACAAAAATGTTAGTCCGAGGCATTCATATCTCCTACAAAATAGATTATTAGCACAGTTCATAATTCAAGATAGAAAGAGTATAACTTAGATTCCGTCTTTCCAAGACCAGAATCTAGTCATGATCTCGACTTAGAGTTCCGAAATGGTTCTAAGTCAGATTGGCGCCTAAGTTCCCTTCCCGGGAACGCGTCCTCACAGTCACTCCCCTCCAGCGACTTACCTTTACTCATCTGCCAGACGTCCAGTTGGCCCTTCGACCCGTCTGGACTTCGCGCCAGCTAGCCGGTCAGCTCGTCGACCTAGCTGGACTTCGTGCCAAATGTCCGGTCAGCACGTCGACCCGTTTGGACTTCGTGCCAACTATCCGGTCGGCCCATTGACCTAGCTGGGCTTCGTGCCAGACATCCGGTCAGCCCGTCGACCTATCTGGGCTTCTCCTGCACACTCGATCAGAGTGTTAGATCAACAACAAAACTAACTTAACCTATTTTGTCATTCATCAAAACCTGGGTTAGACCGTTAGTGTTAACCGCACCAACAATCTCTCCCTTTTTGATGGAATGACAACTTGGTTAAGTTAGTGTAAAATGCAAGTAAAACAAGCATTAAAAGATTTATAAGTTAGTTTTCATTTTCAATTTGTTTTAGCTAACTTAACCACCTAACCCTCCCCCTTTGACATTCATCAAACATAAATATGGATCAAATAAACATAAAAAACAAAAATGTTGTACAAAGAGTGCAAATACAAATTAGATTGATTCAGGGGAATTAAATAATTAGAAATTTTTCTTTAAATAGTATCTCTTAACCTTTTATTAACTGTTAATTTTGAATTTTCTAGATTATCTTTGTTTAATATGTTATCTTTAACATTTTATTTTAAGTTTGTTAAATTTATTTTTGATTTTATTAGAGTGTTTAATTTTATCCTTATATTTTCTTTACCTTTTAAGTTGATATAATTAGTGGAATTTATTAGATAAGTCTTATCTTTAAAACATAATTTTTTGTTAATTAAATTATCTTGGGTTTGGATAGGATTTTCCAGATTGATATTGTCTAGATTACTAAACAATTTATTAATTTTATCTAGATCAATATTGACCTTATCATTATTATTTGAATTTTCATATTTATTTAGGCTCTGATACCACTTGCTAGATCGTGAAAGTCGATAGAGGGGGGTGAATATCGAATTAAAAAAATTACGAGAGTAAGCAGCGGAAAAGACAAAATCAAAACAATGCTAACACAAGAACCTTTTACTTGGTTCGGAGTCTGTGTCGACTCCTACTTCAAGGTCCGCACACCCAAGGGTGCTTTCGATGGACAATTCACTAGCAATTCAGAAATTATTATAGACTAAGTACAATTGCTTTAAAGTAAAAGTATACCGACGAGAACAAGGAATTAAAAGAAAAGCGTGTCGTCGGAAGAGTGTCGCAGCGTCGCAGGAGCACAGGAGAGCAATTCTTTAGTTGTTGTTGGAGCTTCAGTCTTGACCCTCCTTATATAGGAGGTTCGAGGCACCTGGAACCTTCAGGGCGCCTCGACCATGACGTAGCCAAGCCAACCAGTGAACTCCACATGGCACAACGACGTTGGGGATAAAATTCCGCCTCAGGGCGCCCTGGTACCTTCGGGCGCCTGGGTACCTCCCGGGTGCCCGAACCTTGTTTTCCAGCAGATTCCTTCCTGCAACAAAAATGTTAGTCCGAGGCACTCATATCTCCTGCAAAATAGATTATTAGCACAGTTCATAATTCAATATAGAAAGAGTATGACTTAGATTCCGTCTTTTCGAGACCGGAATCTAGTCATGATCTCGATTTAGAATTCCGAAATGGTTCTAATTAGTCGGATCGGCGCCTAAGTTCCCTTCCCGGGAACGCGTCCTCACAGTCACTCCTCTCCAGTGACTTACCTTTACTCACCTGCCAAACGTCCGGTCAGCCCTTCGACCCATCTAGACTTCGCGCCAGCTATCTGGTCAGCCCGTCGACCTAGCTGGACTTCGTGCCAAACGTCCGATCAGCTCGTCGACCCGTTTAAACTTCGTGCCAGCTATCCGGTCGGCCAGTTGACCTAGCTGGGCTTCGTGCCAGACATCCGGTCAGCCTGTCGACCTGTCTGGACTTCTCCTGCACACTCGATCAGAGTGTTAGATCAACAACAAAACTAACTTAACCTATTTTGTCATTCATCAAAACCTGGATTAGACCATTAGTGCTAACCGCACCAACAATTGCCATCCATATACTCAACATTATAGATGCAAAATTTAAAAATTATTCCAACCCATTCATAAACTCATCAATTAAACCTCGACATTTAAGTAAATTTTTTTTATACATCCAACTCCTTTCATTCTGTATTTTACATGTTTTTAATTTATTACAACATTAATAAAAACTACTACACATAAAAACTAGACAGTACACTAATGGTCAATATGTACTTAGTTTACATATACATGGAGAGAAAATATAACAAAGAAAATAGAAACATGATATAGTATACTAATAGTGAATATGGTATCATTATTAAAGTAATGACTATAGGTATACCTAACAAAGGTGAACAAAGATGAGTATCTCTCCAAACACATCAAATATATATTTGCACAAATAACATTACGAAATCAACAATCAAATATTTTAGTAAACAAACAAATATAAGTCAATAATATCATGGCCAACCAAGGCCAACCGTAGGCACCAAAGGCTAGCCGAGGCTAGCTGTGACAGGCAAGGGCTGGTTGAGGCCAACCTCGGCTAACAAGGGCCAGTCGAGGCCAACCCTGACCAACAAGAGTTGTTTGAGGCAAATCGTGGTCGATTGGGACTAGTCACGCCCAACAAGGGCCAGCCGCGGCCAGTAGGGGATAGCCATAGCCAACAGGGGCCAGCGGTGACTAGCAGGGGCTAGCCACAACCGACCAATAGGGGCCAACAATGGCTAGCCATCAAGGGCCAGTAGGAGCCAACCATAGTTGACTAGTAGGGGCCAGACGCGACTGACCAACAGGGGCTAGACACGACCGACTAGCATGGGCTAGACGCGACTAGCCAGTAGGGCTAGATGGGGCAAGATAGCAAGGCCAAACACAACCGACTGCACCTAGTAGGGGTCAAATGCAGTCGGTCAGCCAGTAGGGGAGGGGAGGAGAGGGAGCTTAAATGTTCGTTGTCGACTATCATTGTCGCCTTCACTGTTGACAGGGAGGGAAAGAGAAATTGTGGAGAAGAGAATAGATGTTGGGGGGGGGGGGTTCACCATTTAGGGTTTTTTGACAATGAATTTATTTTCATTAGCAAATTTATCCCCAATTTGGGTACGAGAATTGTGTTCGTCTCCAAATTGGGGATGAACACCATTTTCATTCCTAAATTGGGGATGAAAATATTTTTCATCACCAATTTAGGGATGATTTGGCGATAAAACTTAATTCATCCCCCAAATCCCTAAATTAGCTTTCCACCGAACCCCACCGCTGAACTCCCAGCCCAAATTCAGATTTGTGATGAATTTGTGGAGTCGTCGTAAATCAAAAAATAAAAAATACAAATTATTTAACAAAATCCTCTCCTCCTTTCACTAATTTGTTTGCTCCATTAAAATGTAGGATCGGAAGCGCTAAAGGGGTGAATAACGTGTTGGATCAAGATCGTGCTAGAGGGGGGAGGGGTGAATAGCACTTGTGGCTTATTCACGTTTTGTAATTCGGAAATCATTCGAGAAAGCACAACGAAAATAATAAACCAAGCACACAGAAAAGAAAAAGGACACCAAGATTTTACTTGGTTCGGAACCTAAGGCGACTCCTACTCCAAGGCCCGCGATCGTTGATCGCTTTCTGTGGGCAATAACTATATCATGCAAAGATTGTACAAAGATGTATTACAATAAGTGCAATATCAATAAAAGAATTATACCGACGACAGAATCGCAATTCCGGAGCTCAGGGTCATCGGGGACTTGTGACAGCACTTCAGGGCGTCTTTTGGAGCAGCACATTGTAGTAGAAGCACTTGGAATTCATTAATCTGATTGCTGCCTCGAGAGCTCCTTTTATACACTGTTGGAGGTGCCTCAATCACCATCCAAGGTGCCTCTAAGCCTCCCGAGTCGCCCGCGTGGATCAGCATAAAACAGGTCGCACCTCATCCACTCGAAGGCGCCTCCAAGCCACTCCAAGGCGCCTCTAAGCTTTGGTCCAAGGCGCCTCCAGCTTCATCCGAGGCGCCTCCAGCACTGCTTCGTAGCCAGCTCCTGCTTTACACCTGAGGCACCTCCAAGCTCCATGGAAGCGTCTCGAACACTGTTCATCCAAGACAAACTTTGTGATTTTGGTACCTACAACTATGTTAGTCCCAAAATACCCTACACCACAGAGTTAGCACATAACAATAGTAAGAATATGAAATGTGACAGTCTCTTGGCTATCTGGTTCTGACTTCGGATTTCCAACTGGAAACCCTAGGTCGAACTGACGCCTACTGTTCCCTCTTCTGGGGAACGCGTCCTCACCTACTCCCCTTAGGAGAGATTACCTAATGCCAGTACGGTCCTCCAAACCTGACTGGACTTTCTGCCTAGGGTTACCACCCCCTAGGACCTAGGGTTATCGCCCCCTAGGGTTTTTCTCCACCTAGGGTTACCACCCCCTAGGACCTAAGGTTTCCCCCCCTTAGGATTTTCCTCCACCTAGGGTTACCACCCCATAGGACCTAGAGTTACCACCCCCTAGGGGTTTCCTCTTGCCTAACTGCAGCTAGGACTTTTGCCTAAGAATACTTAGGACTTTTCTGCAAGCTCAATCAGACATGTTAGATCACAAATAAGCTTAACTTTGAATTCCTTTACCATTATCAAAACAAAGGTTCGATCGTCGGATGCTTCCCGCACCAATAATCTCCCCCTTTTTGATTATGACAACTGAAATTCAAAGTTAAGTAAAATAGATGTATATCTGATCTTCAACGTTTAAGTAAGAAACATAAGCAAGCTTAAGTAAATAAATTCAAACGCAAGCCTAACTTAAGCTGACATATACTTAAACTTAAGGCTCCCCCTTAACAAGAGCTCTCTTTATTTTAAATTTTGAATTTTCCTACTCTCCCCCTTTGCCATATATCAAAATAAACAAAGGAACAAGAAAAAATGGCCTTAGAAATTTAACCAAAATGGGAAATTTAACCAAAATGAAAAATATTTCGCTAAATTTTGAAAAAAAAACTTTTTGAATAATACGAGGTTAAATTTGAAAAATCCTTTTCAAAAGAAATATTTAGCTTAATAATCTTTAGAAAATATTCAGTTAAATTTTGAAAGAAGCTTAAGAAGGAATAAACTTAGTTTAAAAAGTTGAATCCTTAAAAGTCTATGAAAACACTTAGCTTTTTGAATTTTAATCTTTTTGCAAAACTTTTAGCTAAGTGAATGTTTTAGGAATTATTTTGAAAAGTAACTTTAGCTAAGGGAAATTGTTTTGAGTTTGAAGGTAACTTAGTTAAATTTAAAGAAATACGTAGATAATTTTTGAAAAGTTAAATTCTTAAAGATATTTTCTTAATTTCAACAAGGCTTTGTGAACAATATTAAACTTTGAAAAATACTTAGCTTAGAAAGAAAAACACTTAACTTTTGAAAATCCTTTAAGAAAATGCTTAGCAATTTTTGAAACAACCTTAAAACACTTAGTCAAATTTTAACAAGTTTTTGAAAGATGTGTTTAAGACAGACCAAATAGTACAAAGATTTAAAGAGATTTTGAAAAATACTTAACAAGTAAATTTAGGAAAAAACTTAACACTTAGTCACTAAATTAAGATTTAAGGCAAATTTAGGCTAATTTGAACAAGTATTTGGCAAAGCAATTTTGAAAATCTGAATTTAAAGAGATTTTGAAAAATACTAAATTTTAAATAGTGTTTAAGAAAAGATAGACTTAACAGGTTGTAACTAAGGCCATTTTCACATCAATTTAAGAAATCCTAAAGTTCAAGCATGAGTACCTTTAGCTAATCTTCTTGTCAATATTAATATTCTTGGTCATATGTCTAACCGTTAGCTACTAGCTGTTTGCCTAGAGGACAACAACTTTCACTTGGTTAGTCAAGTTAAGTCAATTGATCCAGCTAGATTTGACTAGGGTTGGATGACTTAACTTGATTAATGTAATGTTAGTTTTTAACGCCCAGACTTACTGTGATGCACAGAAATAAGCATTCTGAAGTCCAGGCAGTACCCTATGCATCTCACGTCATTCTAAGTTTCTTTCAAACACAAGCAAGTTAAGCCTAGGGTGTTTGTGAGATGCTCTGGCTGAAATCTAAGGGAACATGATATATAAAGGTAAGTGCCTAGGCTAAGTCCAAATTTTGAAAGTCTAATAAAGTTGGGATTTTTTTAAAAACCATTTTTCTTATAATTTTGAAAAACAAATAAAAGTAAGATGAGTTTAAAAGCAAATAAGTTCTATTCTACTAAGCACATTCCTATTTGTCTTCTAAGTGCACTGAACTCAAGTTCAAGTAAGGGCTTTATGAATATGTCAGTTAGGTTTGATTTGGACTCAACATAGTTAAGTGCAATATCACCCCTAGCTACGTGATCCCTTACAAAATGGTGTTTTACTTCTATGTGTTTAGTTCTTGAGTGGTGAATTGGGTTCTTTGTCAGGTTGATTGAACTTATGTTGTCAATTGAAATTTTAGTTTTCTGATATTCTAGTTGGTAGTCTTTTAGGGTATGCATCATCCATAATAATTGAGATGCACATTCTCTTAGGGCTATGTATTCAGCTTCAGTGGTAGATAGGGCAACACAGTGTTGCTTTCTGCTTGACCAACTTACTAGGCATTGACCTAGAAATTGACAATTACTACTTGTGCTCTTTTTATCTAGCTTGCACCCGGCATAGTCTGAGTCAGAATAGCTAGTTAGATCAAGGGTGCAAGTTCTAGGGTACTAAAGACCTACATTTAGGGTTCCCTTAATATACCTAAGTATTCTTTTAACGTGAGTTAGATGTGACTTTTTTGTACAAGATTGGTATCTTGCGCACATACCTACTGCAAAGAGAATGTTCGGTCGACTAGCAGTTAGGTACAGTAGACTTCCTATAGCACTCGATAGTATTTCAAGTCTACTGATTTTCCTTCTAAGTCTGAGTCAATTTGAATGTTGGTAGCCATTGGTGTATTGATAAGTTTTGAATTTTCCATTACAGATTTTTTAATTAGTTCCTTAGCATATTTTGTTTGGAAAATGTAAATTCCATCTTTTGTTTGTTTAATTTGTAAACCTAAGAAAAAGTTAAGTTCCCCTACTAGTCTCATTTCAAATTCATTTTTCATTAGTTTTGTAAATTCTTTTAAAAATCTTGAGTTGGTTGACCCAAATATTATATCGTCTACATATATTTGTGCAATAAAAATGTCATTTTCTAAAGACTTTACAAAGAGGGTTGGATCTATTTGACCTTGGCCAAATCCTTTTGATATCAAGTAGTTAGATAATCGTTCATACCAAGCCCTAGGGGCTTGTTTTAACCCGTATAAGGCCTTTTTTAGTCTAAGGACATGATTCGGATGTTCTAGGTCTTCAAATCCTGGGGGTTGACTAACATACACTTCTTCTTTAATGAATCCATTTAAGAAAGTAGATTTTACGTCCATTTGATAGAGTTTGAATCCTTTATGTGTTGCATAGGCCAGCAGCATCCTAATAGATTCAAGTCTCGCTACAGGGGCATAGGTCTCATCATAGTCTAACCCTTCTACTTGGTTGAACACTTTGGCCACTAATCTTGCTTTGTTCCTAACTATTTCACCCTGATCATTTAATTTGTTCCTAAAAACCCATTTTGTATCAATTATTGTTTTGTTAATAGGTTTAGATACTAGTTCCAAGACTTGGTTTCTTTCAAATTGAGCTAATTCTTCTTACATTGCTAAAGTCCAGTCTGGATCTGGTAGGGCTTCATCTATAGTTTTGGGTTCAATCTTAGAAATCAGGGCTATTTGGCTTAGGTTCCTATTGTTAGGATCGTCGTACTCGGCTAGAGAGGGGGGGTGTGAATAGCCGACCCCAAATTGCTCGTTTCTTCCTACGATTAGGGTTAGCGCACTGGAAATAAAAATAATAGAAACGAAAGCAGAGAAATCAAACCTCAACACGCGTTGATGTAACGAGGTTCAGAGATATACTCCTACTCCTCGGCGTGTCCGTAAGGTGGACGAAGCCTATCAATCCGTCGGTGGATGAGACCCCGGAAACCCGGCTAATAATCACTCCTTCTGGGTGGAGAAACCTCGCCACAATGTTTTGCAAAAGCAATACAGGAGTAGAAAGCAGCAAGAAGCAAAATACAATACAAATGTATGAAACACGTTCGCTTACTTGCCTTCTCTTCGATTGGATGAAGCAGCAGCTTCTCGGATCCAACCACAACAGCAACAGCAACTGATCAGTTGGTCCCAGCCGAGTGGAAGCTCACAAAAAACTTCAGGAACGAAGAGCTCAGCAAAGCTCGCAGAAGAACTTGCAGCAGCAAGAAGAAGAGGCAGGAACAAGAAGAAGCAGAAGCTTCGGAGAAGAAGAAGAAGATAACTGTAGCAGCCCTCGATCTCCTTTTATAACCTCTGATATCCTGAGCCAACCTGCGAACCTGCAAGCAAAAAGGCCAGAACACAGAAGCCCGAAATAACCTAGCCGTTGAGTCACAACGGCTAGTCCTAGACCGATCAGGCTCCACCCTGATCGATCGAGGGTTCTTTTGATCGGTCATGGAGACCGATCAGGCTCTATGCTGATCGGTCCCCAGACCGATCAGAATGCTTTCACAGAGAGTTGCCCAACTCTCTGTGCGTACCCTGATCGGTCCCGGGGACCGATCAGGCTTCCTGCTGATCGGTCCCCAGACCGATCAGTAAGCTCACAGAGGCACACTGATCGCTTTCTGATCGGTCTCCAGACCGATCAGGAAACCACAGTATCAGTGGATCGGTCACCAGACTGATCCAGGTCTTGGTTTTTGCCCAAACCAAGTCCAAACCAATATCCGGTCAACCTTGACCTCTTGGTACATCATGCTTAGCATCCGGTCACTCCCTTGACCTGCTAAGACTCCCCACCAAGTGTCCGGTCAATCCCTTTGACCCACTTGGACTTTTCTCTTCGTGTCAAGTATCCGGTCACTCCCTTGACCTACTTGACCTTCTCAACACCAAATGTCCGATCACCCTTGATCCATCTGGATTTTCCCTTGCCCGGCTTCACTCACCAGGACTTTCACCTAGCTTTACTCACTAGGATTTTCACCTGGCTTCACTCACCAGGATTTCCAATCTGCCCGGCTTCACTCACCAGGACTTTCCAACTGCCTGGCTTCACTCACCAGGACTTTCCCACTGCCTGGCTTCACTCACCAGGACTTTCCCACTGCTTCACTCACTGGGACTATCACCTGGCTTCACTCACCAGGACTTTCCACATCCGGTCCAGAGAACGAGCTACCGAGCCCTCTCTGACCACAGTTCGGGGAACGAGCTACCAAGCCCTCTCCGACTTCCATCCGGTCCAGAGAACGAGCTCCTAATCCCTCTCTGACCACAGTCCGGAGAACGAGCTACCGAGCCCTCTCCGACTTCCCATGTGCCAAGCTTCCATACTTGGACTTCTCCGTGGCAAGTCTCCATACTTGGACTTTTCCCATGCCAAGCTCCCTGCTTGGACTTTTCACCATGCCAAACTCCCTGCTTGGACTTTTCACCATGCCAAGCTCCCTGCTTGGACTTTTCCCGTGCCAAGCTCCCTGCTTGGACTTTTCCGAGTCAGGTCAACTCACCTCGGGTCAACCAGGTCAACCTTGACCACGGGTTACACCCACAATCTCCCAAGCTTGTATCCTTGTAAAACATCAAGATACAACTTTTCTGTTCACGTCAAACATTGTCAAACATAACTCGTCAAACATCAAAACACAACTCGAGTCAAGTCAACTCGAGTCTGGTCAACCAAGTCAACCTTGACCTAAGGTTGCACCAACAATCTCCCCCTTTTTGATGTTTGACAAAACTCATAATCAAACTTAGGTTTTCTAATGTTCTTCCTTGAACATTCTCCCCAAACCTACACTCTCCCCCTTTTTGACACACATCAAAAAGAGTGAATCAAGGTCAAGAGTTTCTTTCTAATGAAGGTCCCATACCTTTCATTGAAACCCTTAATTTCCCCCTTGATACTAAGGTCAACAATTAACTTAGTGATAATCCCATATCACTCAAGTCTTTAGGAGTAAAAACTCCCCCTAAAAGTCAACTCCCCTTGACTAATAGGTAAAATTCCCCCTAAAGGTCAACTCCCCCTTGACCATTGCACCAACAATGTCTTAGAGAGTTTCAAACCTTCAAAATACCAACTCCCGAGCTGAAATTTCAGACAACCAGTCGAATTTCAACAATTTGTCACGCCCTGATCGGTCACCAGACCGATCAGGTCTTCCCTGGATCGGTCACAGTGACCGATCCACAACTGCCTGGACCGATCAGACTCCCTTCTGATCGGTCCACAACCTCTGATATCAGTTTCTGAATTTCCTTCCGAAATTCAGAAACCCCTACAAAATTCCAGAAATTATAAAACTTTGAGGATACATTCCTCATAACATATACTATCAAGGAAAAATAGTTTTCTATGAAAATAGCTTCCATTTTTCAATCTTGATACAAAGTTCACAAGTCTTTGAAATAGCTCAAAGTTAATTCATCTTTGTATCACCTTGTTCAATGATGAATGCTATCACTAGAAAAGCTTCATCAAGGTTTTTCAAATCAACTTTGAAATGATTTTAAACCATTTAATTTAGGACCACAATCTTAGGGCTAAATGTACATGACTTGTACACAAGTTTTCCCTATGATCCCCCAATTAGAATTAGGCTCATCTAGGTACAAGAACTATGCACCTTGATCCTAACTCATCATCCTAATATCTCACACACATCTAAGGTGTATCAAACACATCCAAGTCAATTTTGATGTGAGATATGGATTTAGGTTAGCTTATTCTAAGTTCTCATGTATTTTTCTAAACAACAATTTGATTTCCATATCAAATTGTGTTTCTTATCCTTAAATCAAGTTAATTGATCATTAATGCACAAGATGATGACATGGCATATAATTGTATTATAAATGGAAACATGTGCCAATGTCATGATGTCATGACATAAAGTATGAAACTTAAATAAAGCATGACATTTAACTAACCTAAGCATTATCATGACATTTTAAATGATCATAAAATAAATATGATGTCATGACATAGCATATGGCAAACAATACATGACAAATAATATATAAAGGTATAGAAAATACCTAATTCTAGCCTTAGTTGCCATTTTTGATAATTTTGATCATTTTGCCATAGGTTCTATATTCCTAAGTGTAATAGACCTAGCATCTTATACCAAAGATTTTTAGATCACTATGTGCCAATTAGATTGACTCTAGACAACTCAAATATGACTGGCACATCCTAATCACCTTAGGAATAACTTTTCATTTCATTTTCAAGGCTTGATTACACCTTGAAAATTTCTAAAGTGCCACCTTTTGCCATGATTAGGTTAACTACCTATTCAAGTAAGGTTGGCACACCCTAACCCATCTAGCGTGATGAAATCACGCTCCTAGGAACCCAAAACCTATTTGAGCTCATTGGGTTCACTAAATATTCACTAGGGATGACTTCCCTAGCAACCCTCCTAATGACCCTCCTAGGCTTTAAAGCCTTAGTCATTTGGGACTCATCAAGATCAACCCTAGAGGCGACTCCCCTTGTGACCTTGGTGATGGTCTTCCTAGCCCTAGATTTTGTTCCATAATCGAATGGAACATTGTGATAAGTGGGCTTGACCACTTGGGACTTAGGTTTGTGACCCAAACCTTTCATGTCCTTGGACTTGGGTTTTTGACCCTTAGACCCTAGAGTTGACTTCTCTAAATTTTTAAAGGTCTTTTCTAAAGAGTCAAGTCTTGACCTCAAGACTTGATTCTCCTTTTTTAATACCTCAAGACTTGATTTGTCATTTTTCTTTGAGGCATTCCTAGGCATGTGTCTAGTTGATTTAGGATTCCTACCTAGGTTTTCCTTAGCCTTAGATGGGTTAATTCTAGGGTTGGCTTTCCTAGTGTTATCCTTATCTAGGCTCACATGTTTGGCACCTAAGCATGTGTATCGATTTCTAATGTTATCATGCTTACAATTATTAACAATAGCAATAAGGCTACTAGCATGTGTCTTATTATTATTGCAATAATGTGCCTTAGAGATTACCTTAGGGTTTCTCTTAGCTCCCCCTATCGATGTGCTCGTCTTCTTGTCCTTGTGAGGTTGCCTCCCCCTCGGACATTGGCTCCGATAATGTCCCCTTCGCTTGCATTAGAAGCACACCACGTGCTCCTTGCTCTTGCATATCGGGACTCTGGCTTCCTTGATCTTTGGCACCGGTGGAGTCTTCCTAACCCTCTTTGGACATTTACTCTTGTAATGTCCAAGTTCCTTACACTCAAAGCATAATATATGCAATTTACTAGAACTTAAATTGCTTGAGTTACCTAGGGTTGAGGTGGGATGTAAGCTCTCTCTTTCATCCCTTCCGGAAGTAGAAGCTTCTTCTCCTTGCTCCGAACTTGAAGAGGAACTCTCCTCCTCTTCTTCTTTAGATGTTGAGTAGCCCTCAACTTCTAAATCCATCCCTCCATGATGTGAACTCCTTGGCTCACTTGACTCTTCTTCATGGCTTGAAGTGGAATTCCCCTCATGGAACTTAGCCAAGTTGTTCCACAACTCCTTGGCATTGTTGTATCCACCTATCTTACATAGAATGTCATTAGGTAATGAGAATTCAAATACTTTCATTACCTCATCGTTGATTGTGGAATGGTCGATTTGTTCCCTTGTCCACTTCTTCTTCTCGAGTGGTTTTCCTTCCTTATCCATTGGAGGCTTGAAACCTAATTGAACACAACTCCAATTTTCAAGGTTAGTCATAAGAAAATACCTCATTCTTACCTTCCAATACGCGAAGTTGTCGCGGTCATAGAAAGGTGGAATGGTGATGTCTTCTCCGAGTTGATCCATCTCTAGCTTGTGCTCCCTCGGGTGTTAATCCGGCGAAGAGCAACCTTGCTCTGATACCACTTGTTAGGATCGTCATACTCGGCTAGAGAGGGGGGGTGTGAATAGCCGACCCCAAATTGCTCGTTTCTTCCTACGATTAGGGTTAGCGCAGCGGAAATAAAAATAATAGAAACGAAAGCGGAGAAATCAAACCTCAACACGCGTCGATGTAACGAGGTTCGGAGATATACTCCTACTCCTCGGCGTGTCCGTAAGGTGGACGAAGCCTATCAATCCGTCGGTGGATGAGACCCCGGAAACCTGGCTAATAATCACTCCTTCTGGGTGGAGAAACCTCGCCACAATGTTTTGCAAAAGCAATACAGGAGTAGAAAGCAGCAAGAAGCAAAATACAATACAAATGTATGAAACACCTTCGCTTACTTGCCTTCTCTTCGACTGGATGAAGCAGCAGCTTCTCGGATCCAACCACAACAGCAACAGCAACTGATCAGTTGGTCCCAGCCGAGTGGAAGCTCACAAAAAGCTTCAGGAACGAAGAGCTCAGCAAGGCTCGCAGAAGAACTTGCAGCAGCAAGAAGAAACAGAGAAGAAGAAGAAGCAAAAAGAGTCGCCCTCGATCTCCTTTTATAACCTCTGATATCCTGAGCCAACCTGCGAACCTGCAAGCAAAAAGGCCAGAACACACACGCCCGAAATAGCCTAGCCGTTGAGTCAGCGGCTAGACCGATCAGGATGCTACCGAGGTCGAGGGTTGGATCGGCCATGGAGACCGATCGGGCTCTATCGATCGGTCCCGGACCGATCGAATGCTTTCGCAGAGTTGCCCAACTCTGCATGCGTTGTGGGGACCGATCAGGCTCTGCTGATCGGTCCCCAGACCGATCAGTAAGCTCACAGAGGCACACCGATCGCTTCGATCGGCCTCCGGACCGATCAGAAACCACAGATCGATGGATCGGTCACCAGACCGATCCAGGTCTTGGTTTTGCCCAAACCAAGTCCAAACCAATATCCGGTCAACCTTGACCTCTTGGTACATCATGCTTAGCATCCGGTCACTCCCTTGACCTGCTAAGACTCCCCACCAAGTGTCCGGTCAATCCCTTTGACCCACTTGGACTTTTCTATTCGTGTCAAGTATCCGGTCACTACCTTGACCTACGTGATCTTCTCAACACCAGATGTCCAATCACCCTTGATCCATCTGGATTTTCTCTTGCCTCACTCACCGGGACTTTCACCTAGCTTTACTCACTAGGATTTTCACCGCTTCACTCACCATTTTCAATCGCCTGGACTTTCACCCTGCTTCACTCACCAGGACTTTCCCCTGGCTTCACTCACCGGGACTTATCCGTCTGGCTTCACTCACCAGGACTTTCCACATCCGGTCCAGAGAACGAGCTACCGAGCCCTCTCTGACCACAGTTCGGGGAACGAGCTACCGAGCCCTCTCCGACTTCCATCCGGTCCAGAGAACGAGCTCCCGAGCCCTCTCTGACCACAGTTCGGAGAACGAGCTACCGAGCCCTCTCCGACTTCCCATGTGCCAAGCTTCCATACTTGGACTTCTCCGTGCCAAGTCTCCATACTTGGACTTTTCCCGTGCCAAGCTCCCTGCTTGGACTTTTCACCATGCCAAACTCCCTGCTTGGACTTTTCACCATGCCAAACTCCCTGCTTGGACTTTTCCCATGCCAAGCTCCCTGCTTGGACTTTTCCCGTGCCAAGCTCCCTGCTTGGACTTTTCCGAGTCAAGTCAACTCACGTCGGGTCAACCAGGTCAACCTTGACCACGGGTTGCACCCACAATCTCCCAAGCTTGTATCCTTGTAAAACATCAAGATACAACTTTTCTGTTCACGTCAAACATTGTCAAACATAACTCGTCAAACATCAAAACACAACTCGAGTCAAGTCAACTCGAGTCTGGTCAACCAGGTCAACCTTGACCTAAGGTTGCACCAACACCTATAAGATGACCTAATTCTGACTCCTAGAGTTGGATCACCCAAAATTTGGTCAGATGGGTGATTGGTGCTTGTTCTTGTTGGTCTTCTACTTGGACTAGTAGTGGGTTCTTCAGGTTCATTAGGTTCAGGTTGAATTTTGTCATCATCTTCTATATTTATTGAGTCAATACTTTCTGCATTATTTTCATTTATTATATTGGGTAATTTATTTTCTTCATCAAATATTATATTTGTTGTTTCTTTAACTTTTAAGGTATTTTTTATTATAAACTTTATATGCCCTATTAGTTGTTGAATACCCTAAAAATATTCCTGGGGTTGTTTTTGATGAAAATTTCCCTAAGTGATCTTTAGTGTTTAAGATAAATACTTTACACTCAAATACTTTTAAATAGTTCACATTAGGCAACTTATTATAGTATATTTCATATGGTGTTTTATTCTGAAATTTGTTAATTAAGATTCTATTTTGTATGTAATAAGCTGTATTAATTGCTTTAGCCCAGAATTGATTAGATAGTTTATATTCGTTTAACATAGTCCTAGCAGCTTCTTGTAGGATTCTGTTTTTACGTTCTACTAGACCATTTTGTTGAGGGGTCCTAGGGCAAGAATATTCATGTTTATACCCATTAATTTCATAAAATCCAGTAAAGTTATGATTCTCAAATTCCCCCCCCCCCCCCCCATGGTCGCTTCTAATTCTTTTTATTTGAGTATCTTTTTCATTTTCTATTAATTTACAAAAGATTTTAAATACTTCAAAAGTTTCATCCTTAGTTTATATAAATTTTACTCAAGTAAATCTTGAGTAGTCATCGATTATTACTAAGCAATATTGGTTTTTGCTTAGTGACTTGGCTCCATGCGAATCAAACAAGTCTAGGTGAAGGAGCTCAAGTATAGATGTTGTTCTATTTAAGTTGGTTAATTTGTGGGTTGGTTTAGTTTGTTTACCCTCTTGACAAGCATTACAAATTGAATTTTCAACAAATTTTAATTTGAGCAGACCTTTAACTAGATCATTTTGACTTATTTTTGAAATAAGTCTGGTATGAATGTGACCCATTCTCCTGTGCCACAACTTAGTTTCCTCTTGTTGTGTTAGGAGACACTTTATTGAGGATGTTGGTAGGTTAATGGTGTAGACATTATCTCTCCTAGCGCCCTTAAGTGTAATTTCAGGATTATTGATATTTTTAACTATACATTCAGATTTGGTAAAGTTAACTGAGTAACCACTATCACATAATTGACTTATACCGAGTAAGTTAAAGTTAAAATTTTTAACTAATAATACTTTTTGAATAATAAAATCGGAAATGAGTTCGATGTTACCTTTTCCGATTACCTTAAGTTTGTCGTCGTTGCCGAACGCAACAGATTCTAGGTTCTTCAATTTTAACTTAGAGAATTTCAATCTATTTCTAGTCATGTGCTTGGAGCATCCACTATCTAGCATCCATTGATCCAATTCTTTATGTTCCTACATAAAGTATTGAATTTGGTTAAGTTTAATGGATTCAGAAGATGGTTTGATTGATATTATCTTAAGATTCTATCTCACCTAATTTAGATGATCAAAACATGGTAATACTATGTGTGCTTGTGAGATGGTTTATTCAGTCGTTAATTGAATCAATTGGGTTGGGATTTGGTTAAGTTCATAAATTACCTGGACAAGTTGAATTAATTAAGTTGAATTGACTATATTAATTAAGTAAATTAAACAACTTGAATTAGTTTTTTAAACAATTTTTAAATAAATTTTTAAATAAATTTTTAAAACATTTTTAAATAAGTTTTTAAAAGAATTTTTTTATAAGTTTTAAAAATATTTTTAAATAAGTTTTTAAAAAAATTTTATGAATAAGATTTTAAAAGAATTTTAAAAAAGTTTTAAAAAAGAATTTTTAAAAAGTTTTTAAATAAGTTTTTTTTAAAAGAATTTTTTGAATAAGTTTTTAAAAGATTTTTAAATAAATTTTTTAAAATAATTTTTAAATAAGTTTTTAAAATATTTTTAAATAAGTTTTTAAAAGAATTTTTTTAATAATTTTTTAAAAGAGTTTTAAATAATTTTTTAAAAGAATTTTAAATAAGTTTTTAAAACATTTTTGAATAAGTTTTTAAAACATTTTTAAATAAGTTTTTAAAACATTTTTGAATAAGTTTTTAAAAGAATTTTTTTAATAAGTTTTTAAAAGAATTTTTAAATAACTTTTTAAAACATTTTAAAATAAGTTTTTAAGCGAATTTTTTTTAATAAGTTTTTAAAACATTTTCAAATAAGTTTTAGAAAGAATTTTTTAATAAGTTTTTTTAAAAGTGTTTTAAATAAGTTTTTAAAACATTTTTAAATAAGTTTCTAAAAGAATTTTTGAATAAGTTTTTTAAAAGATTTTTAAATAAGTTTTTAAAACAATTTTTAAAAAAGATTTTAAAAGAATTTTAAATAAGTTTTTTAAAAAATTTTAAATAAGTTTTTAAAAGAAATTTAAATAAGTTTTTAAAAGAATTTTTAAATAAGTTTTTAAAACATTTTTAAATAAGTATTTAAAAGAATTTTTTTTTAATAAGTTTTTAAAAGAAATTTTAAATAAGTTTTAAAAACATTTTTTAATAAGTTTTTAAAAGTATTTTTAAATAAGTTTTTTTTTTAAAAGTGTTTCAAATAAGTTTTTTTTTTAAAAGTGTTTCAAATAAGTTTTTAAAACATTTTTAAATAAGTTTTTAAAAGAATTTTTTTAATAAGTTTTTTTTAAAAGATTTTTAAATAAGTTTTTAAAATATTTTTAAATAAGTTTTTAAAAGAATTTTAAATAAGTTTTTAAAAGAATTTTTTTTAATAAGTTTTTAAAAGATTTTTCAATATGTTTTTAAAATATTTTTAAATAAGTTTTTGAAACATTTTTTTAATAAGTTTTTAAAAGAATTTTTAATAAGTTTTTTTAAAACATTTTTAAATAAGTTTTTAAAAGAATTTTAAATAAGTTTTTAAAAGATTTTTTTTAATAAGTTTTTAAAAGATTTTTTGAATAAGTTTTTAAAAGAATTTTAAATAAGTTTTAAAAACATTTTTAAATAAGTTTTTAAAAGATTTTTTTTAATAAGTTTTTAAAAGAATTTTTAAATAAGTTTTTAAAACATTTTTAAATAAGTTTTTTAAAAAACATTTTTGAATAAGTTTTTAAAAGTATTTTTTGAATAAGTTTTTAAAAGAATTTTTTGAATAAGTTTTTTAAAAGAATTTTAAATAAGTTTTTTAAAAGAATTTTTTTATAAGTTTTTTAAAAGAATTTTAAATAAGTTTTTTTAAAAAAAAATTAATAAGTTTTTTTAAAAAAATTTTTAATAAGTTTTTAAAAGAATTTTTAATAAGTTTTTAAAAATATTTTTAAATAAGTTTTTAAAATATTTAAAATAAGTTTTTAAAAGAATTGTAAATAGGTTTTTAAAAGAATTTTTAAATAAGTTTTTAAAAGAATTTTAAATAAGTTCTTAAAATTTTTTTTTAATATGCTTTTAAAAGAAATTTTTTTTAATAAGTTTTTAAAGGATTTTTAAATATGTTTTTAAAACATTTTTAAGTAAGTTTTTAAAAGAATTTTTTGAATAAGTTTTTAAAAGAATTTTTAAATAAGTTTTTAAAACATTTTTAAGTTTTTTTTAAAAAAATTTGAATAAGTTTTTAAAAGTATTTTTAAATAAGTTTTTTATAACATTTTTAAATTATTAATTTAATTTAAATTTAAATTTATGTTGAATTTTGATTATTAATTTAATTTGAATTATTAAATAGATTGAAATTTGATTTGAATTATTAATTTTAATTTAATTTAATCTTTAGTCATCTCACCCGATCTAAATTTCAAATCAGGAAATCCTATAATTTTGTGAGATGAATTAGGTTCAATTATAGGATTTGGTTTTAACTTTATGTTAGATTCAGGTTTAGCTTTGGGCTCAATAAATAGACATTCTTCGGATAAACTTCTGGCTTATGGTGAGTCACTTGGACATCATTAAAGTAACCATACCTTCGAGGTTTTCCAAATAGTCCTATCCACTGAACTTAATACAAAGCCTTAGTCTAACTAGTTAGGATCCATAAAGGGTAGTTCGGTTAGTTCCACATAGCCAAATGCACCAGGTCAAAGTCATATCTTCCTAGACATGCATAGACTAAGCTTCCCTAACGTACTATCATCCAAAATTTCACCAGTACCATAGGTCAAGTTAAACTTGTTCCCTTTCTAATTAGTTCTAATTACCCTGCCGGGTAGGTTAGTTTTGGAGGTGTCAACTATTCTGGAGCCTCCACCTAAATTATTGATAATTTTATATATTTTTATAGACTAGATTTAAGTTTTTACTTTTAATTTAATTATATTTTAATTATATTCTTTTAATTATTTATCTATTTATTAATATAGTTTTTCTTTTGGCTCTCCCAGGATCATAGCTTCGATATGGTCTATCAAGGTAATGTACTTAATCCTTGGGAACCTAATATTGACCAAGTCCAACTTGATTAACTAAGTTGGACTTGGGTACCCATGCTTGGACTGTCTTACTATTTGGTTTGTTGACTAAGGTTAGATAGGATCGATATTTCTTTTTGGTCTTAAAACCTAATCCAGATATGTTGTAAACGACTCTTTATGTCCCAAGAATTAGGTCAAGGTTCTTGGAGCCCAAAGAAAACCGTTCCAATGTCTTCTTCAAATCCTTGACTTGAGTTTTCAGACTAGAATTTTCTTCCTCAAGCTTTTGGACTTGAGTTGAATTTCCAGTCTGAACTGGGTCAGACAAGGGTTTGGAGTTAGTCACTTCTTTAAGGGTTGCTACCTCCTTTAGAAGTGACTTGACCCTAATATTGGATTTTGCTAATTTTTGAATTAAATAATTTACTAGATTATGTAAACGCGGGATACTTACAGCAGAGTCAGGCCCTTCGGAAACGGATACGGATTCATGGCTTCTCTTGGACTCGGCTTCCGATTCGTCCTCGCTTCCGGATTCGTTGGTGTAGTCCTGGGCCATCAACGCGAGAAAACTCGTCTGCTTGAGCTCTTCGTCGTCGGACTCCTCTGAAGAAGGCTCGTCCCATGTCGCCTTTAGGGTCTTCTTTCTCCTTGGTTTCTTCGAATCTTTCTGGTTTGGGTAGTTCGCCTTGATGTGCCCCTTCTGATTGCACCCATAGCACGTTATCTCGAACTTCACCTTTGGTTGAACTTCCTTGGTTTGAATTGCCTTCTTTAGGTCCTTCTTGTTGAAACCTTTCTTTTTCTTGTACAGTTTCTTTACCAGGTTGACGAGCTCGGTTGTGATTTCGTCGTCGTCGTCATCCGAAATTGGTTCTTCTTCTTCTGACTCTGGTTCGGTTCTGCACTTTGATTTAGTCTCGCGCGCTCTACCTGCACCTGCAACCAAAGCCAAACCTTTCTCGGTCGGACGTGAGTTAACCTGTTCATGTAATTCAAACTCAGCAAATAACTCATCTAATTTTATGGAAGAAAGGTCCTTAGAAACCTTGTAAGCATCTACCATGGATGCCCACAAGGTGTTCCTTGGAAAGACGTTTAAGGCATACCTCAAAATATCTCGGTTCTCTACCTTCTGCCTAATTGTGTGTAGACCATTGAGTAGGTCTTGTATCTGTGTAACGCCCGAAAATTCTCAAAATAATTATTAGAAATATCCTAGTATTTTTCTGGAATTTTAGGATATTTTTACAGAATTTTTAGAGTAGCGGAAGTAGCAAAAATAAATAGAAAACGAAAATAGCCTACGCGGGAATTGAACCCGAGACCTAACAAACCCTATGGCTTATAGATAGCTTTAGTAAACCAAGTGAACCCAGCAGGGCCGTGCTGAAAGAAAAGGGAGGCAATTAAATTTATATTAGAGTTGGGCGGAATTACCCACTTAATATAAATAGGAAATTAAAAGAGGAGTTATTAGATTTTATTCGTGACTTTCCTCCTCCTCACCCTAACCTCACGCCGCCCCCTCCCTCTCCTCTTCCTCTCTCGGCGCACCAAGCCTAAGGGCTCTAGGAGCACCTTCCAGCGATGACTCCGACACGAGGACGCTTCTCTCTGCGAGAAGAACAAGTAGACGCGAGAAGATCGTTGAAAGGATCGTCTCCTCCGGAAATCTAGCGATTAGAATCGTAAGAAACTACGAACAGGAGGTAAGAAACCCCTCACCTACAGTATAAGTTGCTTTCGTATGAATTTCAAGCTTCAGTTTAGTAGTATGTAGATTTTCGGCACAAAGGATGCGAATTAGCGCATACCAAGTGTTCGATTAAATTATTAGCACAGTTAAAATGCAATTTAGGCATTTTATTAGCTTAGATAAATGCAATAGAAGCATTTTTACAGTTTATTTAGTCTTGCTACAGCTCTTATGGGACTAGATGTCCAATGAGTGGGCTCCCACAGTCACCTCTAGGTTCAGACAACCTAGTTCTAGGTTTAGATAACCTAGTAAAAGCAAGACAAGAAATATTAGCTATGTTCAGTATTTTACTTTCAGTGGCACTGTACAGGATTAGATATCCATTGGGTTGGGCTCCCATAGTCGTCCCTAGATTCAGCTAACCTAGTAACCCTACTAAATTCGGGACTTGCAAACCCGGGTCTAGTTAGGGATGCGCGCATAGCGAGTACAGTTGCCAGACCCAAACAGCAACATGATTATGTATTTTCACTTATTATATATAGTTTTCAAACTCTCACAAGATAGTTATGTGAATTCAGTATAGCCTCAGCATTAGTCTAGCATTAACTTAGCTCAGCTTTCTGTATCAGTTTAGTTTTCCTATTGATACAATGTGATAGTTATGATTAGCTTTATTACCATGATTAGTTTGATTTCTATGTGTTGTATGCCATGCCATGCTTAGCATATTCAGTATACATATATTTCAAATAACATGTTTCCAAAACATAAATTGCATCGTATGCATGATTTGTGAGGTAGATGGTTTCTTACTAAGCGTAAAGCTTACAGATACTCTTTCCTTATACTGCAGATAAAGGTAAAGGAAAGATGGACTAGCGAGGGCTGGAGGTCAATGCAACGAAGATGTGTGTGTGAAAAAGGAGTTTGGAATGAAGATCTTAGGGATTTGAGCAATTCTAATTATTTGAACCTTGTTATTTTTAGTTTTCACATTTCAGTTTGCTAAACAGTCATGAACTAGTGAAATATGCATCACGCTATGTTTAGAATGCTAGATAATTGATGTTAGAATGCATTTCAGTTAGTTTAGAATTGGTGTATGAGATTTCTGCTCGAACCAGGGCTGAAATCAGGTTTTGGTACGAAATCAGAAACCCCAATCGATCGGTCGATCGATTGAAGGCTTCTCAATCGATCAGTCGATCGATTGAGAAGTTCGTACCGCGAACAGTAAGCTCCTGGATCGATCAGCTGATCGATCCAGATGCCTTCTGTCGCGAACAGAAAGCCCTGGGATCGATCACTGGATCGATTGGCCAGTCTGGATCGATCAGCCGATCGATCCAGAATATTGCCCGAGCACAGTAGCGTGCTGGATCGATCACTGGATCGATCCAACCTAAGTTCCGCATACAGTAGCATGCTGAGTCGATCACTGGATCGATTAGACTATTCCAATCGATCCGTGGATCGATTGGGAGGCCTGATAACAGCTGGGAAACCCTTAGTTCAGTTTCCGTGACCATGGGGGATGTAATATATGACATGTATAGCTTAGATTACACTCCTTAGCATATGATTGATAAAAAGAATAGTGATTTTAGTATAAATTCTGAATTTAGTAGTAGTTAGTGAAAATTTTTAATTAGTACAACTTCTGCACCTAGACTTAGTGATGGTCATGGATTAGCTTAGCACAGCATAATGTGACGGTCCGGCCTTACAGCCTAGCCAGTAGAAGGCGGGTCGTTACAGAGTGGTATCAGAGCAGTTTCTATACTTCCTACACACACATCAGCATTGAACCTGCAGCTTCCAAGTAAGAATACCTCTCACTTTGTATGTTTATTGCTTTCATGTTTGTAGATAACTAAAGTATGCTTATCTGTGACAGTACCTAACATGATAGTGATAGTAGTTATATAAACATGATTGCCTTAGTTATGTATGTCCTTTATGTCTTTAGAAATGGCACGAGGACGCCCAGCTAGAATGGCACCAGCTACTGAGCCCCAGCATGGGGCAAGCAGTTCAGTGCCTCCCCCAGACCTTACAGCATTAGTGGCTCAATTACAGCAGCAGCTAGCTGAACAGCAACAGGAGATAGCCACCTTAAAGGCTAATCAGCAGAATACTCCCACAGTCACCCCAGAACCAAACTTAGCAACGCCAGTAGTCTTAGAGGTTCCACCAGTCCAGCCTACAGCACCAGTAGCCCCAGCAACAGAGGCAAGAAGAGAAGCCTATCTGATCTAGTGGCAGAGAGTCAAGCCAGAGAATTTCTCAGGCACTAGTGAACCATGGGATGCACAGACCTGGTTCAAAACACTGGAGAGCACGATGGAGCTTCTGGACTGGCCAGAGCATGAGAAGGTGAAGTGCGCCTCCTTCTGTCTGACAGGAGATGCACGCATGTGGTGGGAGAGAATTAGAGCGAAGCGCCCAGTAAACCAGATGACATGGGCTGAATTCGAGAAAGAATTCTTTGAGGAATTCTTTCACATGCGGGTCACGAACCGTCACTACGACGAGTTCACTGAATTTCGCCAGGGCAACCTTTCAGTGGAGGAAGCCGTGAAGAAATTCAACAGATTGGCTCGCCTATGCCCTGAACTAGTCAGCACAAAAAAAGAACGAGTTCGGTTGATGCTCAAGATGCTGAGGCCGGAAATAGCGATGAACGTGGCTAGCGGCATTCATAGGCCGCAAACCACCGAAGAACTAGTCAGCAGTGCTCTGACCACCGAGCACTACCAGAATAATATCAAGCAGCAGAAGCAAGTCCTCTCAAAGTTCAAAGGACAAGGAGGCTCAGGCACTCAGAAACACCAGGGCCACAGCTCCCACGGCTCTAACTGGAAAGGGAACTCTAACAACAAGCGCAAACCAGGGAGTTACCCAGAAGGAGGACCAGCTAGTAAACAACCCAGTTATCCCAAGTGTGCTACTTGTGGGAAATTCCATCCTGGAGTTTGTCGTAAGGGCACACGAGGATGCTTTGAGTGTGGACAGGAAGGGCATATGGCTAAGCAGTGCCCAAACAAGACAAGTCTTCCTCAACCACAGCCGATATAGTATGGAGGCCAGCCAGCACAGCTACATCAGATGCAGGCCGCTTTAGATGGTCCACACATCAGCCAGGACAGATTAGAAGCCTCTCCAGCTACGACCAATGCGACGATTTACTCACTCACCAGAGAGGACGTAGCAAATGCCTCGACAGTTGTTTCAGGTCAGATTAATATATTGCAGCAAAGTACAACTGTCTTATTCGATACTGGGGCAACCCATTCTTACATATCCAGGGCATTTGCCGAGAAGTTAGCAATACCTCCAGAGGTACTCAGTAGTCATTTTCTGACGACGTTACCTTCAGGAGAAATTATGGCATCCACGCACTGGCTCAGAGTAGTGCCAGTCATTATAGCAGACAGAGAACTCTTTTGTGATCTGATAGTGCTAGATATGACTGATTATGAGGTCATCTTTGAAATGGACTTCCTGATCAAATACGCACGCCTCTATAGAGTGTCGTAAACAGAAAGTCATATTCCAACCTGAAGCAGAAGTGCAGTTCGAGTACATCGGAGAACCCAAGAGAAAGGTCAAGAAGTTTCTCTCAGCTATGAAAGCACAGAAATTAATGGATTCAGGATGTACGGGATTTTAAGCCCATGTAGTCAATGTCAGTCAGGACAAGGACCAGTAGCTAGCAGAAGTCCAAGTTGTATGTGACTACCCAGCAGTCTTCCCTGAGGAGCTACCAGGCCTAGCACCAGACAAGGAGATTGAATTTGAGATAGAACTCATTCCCGGTACGAATCCTATCTCCAAAGCGCCTTACCGCATGGCTCCAGCAGAACTGAAGGAACTTCATGAGCAATTACAGGAGCTGCTTGACAAGGGTTTCATACGTCCTAGTCACTCACCATGGGGAGCACCTGTATTGTTCGTGAAGAAGAAAGACGGGAGTATGCGCCTGTGCATAGACTACAGAGCACTAAACCAAGTTACCATCAAGAACAGGTATCCTCTTCCCAGAATAGATGACCTGTTCGACCAGCTAAAGGGAGCAGCAGTGTTCTCTAAGATAGACCTCATATCAGGTTATCATCAGGTGAAGGTTAAAGAAGGGGATATACCCAAGACGACATTCAGAACCAGATACGGACATTACAAGTTCGTAGTCATGCCCTTTGGCGTGACAAATGCTCCAGCTACTTTCATGGACCTTATGAACAGAGTATTCAGGAAATACTTAGATAAGTTCGTTATCGTATTCATCGATGACATCCTTATCTATTCAGGAACTCAGGAAGAACACGCAGAGCACCTGAGAATAGTATTGCAGACCCTTCAGCAGAACCAGCTGTACACCAAGTTCACGAAATGTGAATTTTGGTTAGATCAGGTGTCCTTCCTGGGTCACATCATCTCAAAGGATGGTATCATGGTAGATCCCAGTAAGATAGAAGCTGTGAGTAACTGGAAAAGACCCAAGAACGCTAGTGAGATCAGAAGCTTTCTGAGATTAGCAGGTTATTACAGAAAATTTGTAGAGGACTTCTCCAGAATAGCCTCCCCACTGACAGCTCTCACCAGGAAGAACAGAAAATTTAAGTGGACAGAGGACTGTGAGAACAGTTTCAGCGAGCTAAAAAGGAGATTGACCAGCGCACCTATTCTGGCTCTACCAGGAAATACAGACAGCTTTGATATTTATAGTGACGCCTCTAAATTGGGACTAGGAGCAGTGCTGATGCAAGATGGCAAGGTAATCGCCTATGCCTCCAGACAACTCAAAGACTATGAGAGGAACTATCCTACTCATGATCTTGAGCTTGCAGCAGTCGTGTTCGCTCTCAAAATTTGGAGACATTACTTGTATGGAGCTCAGTGCAGAGTGTATACAGATCATCAGAGTCTGAAGTACTTCTTCACTCAGAAGGATCTGAATATGCGACAGCGCAGATGGTTAGAGCTGGTCAAAGACTACGATATAGACATCCTCTACCACCCAGGGAAAGCCAATAAGGTAGCAGACGCACTTAGCAGGAAGTCCAGTGCTACCTTATTATCTCTAGCAGCCATGTCACCACCCCTACAGAAGGAGATCACAGATTTCGGTCTCGAACTCATAGTTGGGCAGCTCTCTACTATGACATTAGCATCTACCCTGCTTGGTGACATCCAGATAGCTCAGGGACAGGATCCTGAAATTCAAAAAATCAAGCAAGGGATAGCAGAATCAGAAAGTAGAGAATTCAGAGTGTCCAATAGTGGGGTATTATACTTCGGTGACAGACTCTATGTTCCAGATCAGGAGGAACTAAAGAGGAAGATTTTAGATGAGGCTCACAAGACTCCCTATGCGATGCATCCTGGCTCCACCAAGATGTACCAGGACTTGAAGAAACGTTTTTGGTGGCCTGGGATGAAAAGAGACATCGCTCGATATGTCAGCACCTGCCTAACCTGCCAGAGGGTTAAGGCAGAACATCAGAGACCCGGAGGAGTTTTGCAGCCTATTCAGATCCCAGAATGGAAGTGGGAAGACATTTCTATGGATTTCATAGTGGGATTACCCAGAACCACGAATGGTTTTGATACCATCTAGGTAATAGTCGACAGGTTGACTAAATCAGCCCACTTCTTAGCTATCAGGATATCCTACTCAATGGAACAGCTAGCTCAGTTGTATCTCAAGGAGATCGTCAGACTGCATGGAGTTCCACGGACTATCATCTCAGACAGAGATAGTCGATTTACATCACACTTCTGGGAGTGTGTACAGTCAGCATTGGGCACTAAGTTAAAATTTAGCACAGCTTTCCATCCTCAGACAGATGGTCAGACGGAGCGAGTAAATCAGGTACTCGAAGATATGCTCCGAGCATGTGCCCTAGATTTCAAAGGAAGTTGGTGCAAATATCTGAGTTTAGCAGAATTTGCATACAACAACAGCTATCAGGCCACTATCGGCATGGCACCTTACGAGGCTCTCTATGGGCGGAGGTGTAGATCTCCAATCTGCTGGTATGAGAGTGGTGAACAGAAAGAACTAGAACTTCAGACAGATCTAGTAGCAGATACCACAGCAGCTATACAGCAGATCCGCTAGAGGATAGAGACAGCTCAGAGCCGCCAGAAAAGCTATGCTGATACACGGCGCAGACCCTTAGAGTTTTCAGTTGGGGATTCAGTGTTCCTCAGAGTAGCTCCCATGAAGGGAGTAATGCGTTTTGGGAAGAAGGGCAAACTAAGTCCCAGATATGTGGGACCATACCTTATCAGCAGAAGAGTTGGCAAGGTAGCATATGAGCTAGAGCTACCCCAGGAAACGTCAGCTGTTCATAATGTATTTCATGTCTCTATGCTGAAGAAGCATATCCCAAATGCCACCCAGGTGATTGGTCCGCGAAGACCTCAGCTATGATAGTCGGCCTATTCAGATAATAGACCGAGCAGTTAAGAAATTACGGAACAAGGAGGTACCATTAGTAAAAGTCATTTGGCAAAATCACACAGCAGAAGAGGCAACATGGGAGACAGAAGCCAGCATGAGACAGAAGTACCCAGAATTATTCTAAGTTCGAGGAAGAACTTTTTATAAGGTATGGGGGATTGTAACGCCTGAAAATTCTCAAAATAATTATTAGAAATATCCTAGTATTTTTTCTGGAATTTTAGGATATTTTTACAAAAATTTTAGAGTAGCGAAAGTAGCAAAAATAAATAGAAAACGAAAATAGCCTACGCGGGAATTGAACCCGAGACCTAACGAACCCTATGACTTATAGATAGCTTTAGTAAACCAAGTGAACCCAGCAGGGCCGTGCTAAAAGAAAAAGGAGGCAATTAAATTTATATTAGAGTTGGGCGGAATTACCCACTTAATATAAATAGGAAATTAAAAGAGGAGTTATTAGATTTTATTCGTGACTTTCCTCCTCCTCGCCCTAACCTCACGCCGCCCCCTCCATCTCCTCTTCCTCTCTCGGCGCACCAAGCCTAAGGGCTCTAGGAGCACCTTCCGGCGATGACTCCGACACGAGGACGCTTCTCTCTGCGAGAAGAACAAGTAGACGCGAGAAGATCGTTGAAAGGATCGTCTCCTCTGGAAATCTAGCGATTAGAATCGTAAGAAACTACGAACAGGAGGTAATAAACCCCTCACCTGCAGTATAAGTTGCTTTCGTATGAATTTCAAGCTTCAGTTTAGTAGTATGTAGATTTTCGGCACAAAGGATGCGAATTAGCGCATACCAAGTGTTCGATTAAATTATTAGCACAGTTAAAATGCAATTTAGGCATTTTATTAGCTTAGATAAATGCAATAGAAGCATTTTTACAGTTTATTTAGTCTTGCTACAGCTCTTATGGGACTAGATGTCCAATGGGTGGGCTCCCACAGTCACCTCTAGGTTCAGACAACCTAGTTCTAGGTTTAGATAACCTAGTAAAAGCAAGACAAGAAATATTAGCTATGTTCAGTATTTTACTTTCAGTGGCACTGTACAGGATTAGATATCCATTGGGTTGGGATCCCATAGTCGTCCCTAGGTTCAGCTAACCTAGTAACCCTACTAAATTCGGGACTTGCAAACCCGGGTCTAGTTAGGGATGCGCGCATAGCGAGTACAGTTGCCGGGCCCAAACAGCAGCATGATTATGTATTTTCACTTATTATATATAGTTTTCAAACTCTCACAAGATAGTTATGTGAATTCAGTATAGCCTCAGCATTAGTCTAGCATTAGCTTAGCTCAGCTTTCTGTATCAGTTTAGTTTTCCTATTGATACAATGTGATAGTTATGATTAGCTTTATTACCATGATTAGTTTGATTTCTATGTGTTGTATACCATGCCATGCTTAGCATATTCAGTATACATATATTTCAAATAGCATGTTTCCAAAACATAAATTGCATCATATGCATGATTTGTGAAGTAGATGGTTTCTTACTAAGCGTAAAGCTTACAGATACTCTTTCCTTATACTGTAGATAAAGGTAAAGGAAATATGGACTAGCGGGGGCTGGAGGTCAATGCAACGAAGATGTGTGTGTGAAAAAGGAGTTTGGAATGAAGATCTTAGGGATTTGAGCAAGTCTAACTATTTGAACCTTGTTATTTTTAGTTTTCACATTTCAGTTTGTTAAACAGTCATGAACTAGTGAAATATGCATCACGCTATGTTTAGAATGCTAGATAATTGATGTTAGAATGCATTTCAGTTAGTTTAGAATTGGTGTATGAGATTTCTGCTCGAACCAGGGCTGAAATCAGGTTTTGGTACGAAATCAGAAACCCCAATCGATCGGCCGATCGATTGGAGGCTTCTCAATCGATCAGCCGATTGATTGAGAAGTTCGTACCGTGAACAGTAAGCTCCTGGATCGATCAGCCGATCGATCCAGATGCCTTCTGTCGTGAACAGAAAGCCCTGGGATCGATCACTGGATCGATTAGCCAGTCTGGATCGATCAGCCGATCGATCCAGAATATTGCCCGAGCACAGTAGCGTGCTGGATCGATCACTGGATCGATCCAACCTAAGTTCCGCATACAGTAGCATGATGAGTCGATCACTAGATCGATTAGACTATTCCAATCGATCCGTGGATCGATTGGGAGGCCTGATAACAGTTGGGAAACCCTTAGTTCAGTTTCTGTGACCATGGGGGATGTAATATATGACATGTTGTTCGCTCTCCGCAAGTGTACGGAAATGTCGCAAGTAATATAAAAGATTATCGTATCCACAGGGACTGGAATAAGCACTAGAAATGTCTCAATGCGAATTAGCTAAACAACTATCCAATCGTTTCAAAAGCAAAGTAAAGGTAAACAAATCTAAACTTAAAGATCAACAAACAAGAGTTTAGTGTTTTGGGTTATGATAAAGGGAGATTCTAGGAGTTTCGGTTTCTTTGTAAGATTTCTTGAATGTAAATGGTTCACCAATTCTTATCCCTCAATTGCCAAACATGTAGAAAGTTGCCGGTTCTCTCTTGCAATAGACAACCGGCTAGGGACTGAGAAATGTATCTAAATAGGATTAATTAGACATGAACCTACGTTGTCCTTACACAGAAGCGCACCTATTACTATGCCTTCCTCGGATATCAACATAGAAGCCCACAACTTATTAATCTATCAAGATACAAGAAACTAATCACAAGATCCATCCTACTCTCTTGAATATTCCCATTTCCTCTTCAAGATTATCTCTCAAACGTCCTTACACGGGCTTGCACCTGTCACGTGGATCCCTCGGATGATCGAGTGAGAGTTTATCTTTACAAAGTCCACAAGAAATTCAAACAATCAATCAAGAATGAGAATTAAGCACAAATCACCATTAATCATTCAAGATCTAATTGATACAAGCAAGACAATGTCATTGAAACAAGAAAATGGCAAATCCATAAGAGATTACATCAATCCACCATACAAATACTCCCTTAATCCTAGAATACAAGATCTACTCCATGAATCGAGGAAGAAAACCCGAAGAAATAGAAATTACAAGCATTTCTTAAGTCCCCAATCCAAGAAATCAAGAAGAGGGGGAAAGAGAAAACTTATCTACGAAGAAGCCTCGTCTTCGGATCCAATCCTCGCTCCGGAGTCGAAATCGTCGAGATCTCCCCTTGAATCGCCCAGAAATCCTCCCAAGATTGGGAGGAAACCACCAAATCTTGCTTTCTCCCAAAGGGGGAGAGATCCCCTTTCAATTCATGAAGAAGGGTTTAAATAGAGGAGGGAATCGGGCGCCACACGGCACGGCCGTGTGAGATTCACACGGCCATGTCCAGTTCCCTCTCTGCCAAAGCTGCACGGCCGTGTGACTCCACACGGCCAGAACCCTTCTGCTCTCTGGAAATGCTACACGGCCGTGTGGTGCACACGGCCACAGCCTGCTTGGTCTCTGGAAACCTCACATAGATCCACACGGCCATGTAAGGCTTCTGCTCTGGTTGGCTTCAAATCTTGACACGGCCGTGCGAGGTTCTCACGGCCATGTCATCTTCCTCTTCTGTTGGTGCCAAACTCCACACGGCCCGAGCTCCATACCAGTGCAGGGTCGTGTGAGGTACACGGCCCGGTGCTTTCTCCCTTGGTTTCCTCCAATGCATGCCCAAAGATGTAGATTCTTCACCAAATCGACTCCTGTGTACAGAAAATGCACAAAAAGCAGATCTCCGAACCAAAAGAGTAAATATGCTAAAAGGAAAGCTGGAAGTATAAAAATGCATAGATCAAGCATGCTCAAAATATGTTAATGTGCGTAAAAACATGCATAAAAGAGTATATAATCTACGCACATCACATGTGTAGCTTAGATTACACTCCTTAGCATATGATTGATAAAAAGAATAGTGATTTCAGTATAAATTCTGAATTTAGTAGTAGTTAGCGAAAATTTTTAATTAGTACAGCTTCCGCACCTAGACTTAGTGATGGTCATGGATTAGCTTAGCACAGCATAATGTGACGGTCCGGCCTTACAGCCTAGCCAGTAGAAGGTGGGTCGTTACAATCTGGGCGTGGAGTTGGGTAGTTGTCTCGCCTTCCTGCAACTTAATATTATACAATTATTGAATAATAAATCTCATTTACTGACCTTGGTATCGGAGGTTCCTTCGTGAAGCTCGATCAGCTTCTCCTACAATTCCTTAGCACTTGAAAAAGGGCCGACGCGGTTCAGCTCCTCCTTAGTCAGTCCACATTGGAGGGTTCAAGTTGTCTTTACGTTGGCTTCTACCTTTTTGATGAGTGTAGGTTCCCAGTACTCATACGGTAGTAGCTTGCCGGTGGCATCAGTCGGTAGTTGGAGCCCAATTTTGACGATCATCCAGACTTCAAAATGAGTCTAGATATACGCCTCCATCCGACCCTTCCAATATTCGAAATCGTCTCCAGAGAAGAGCGGGGGGGGGGGGTGAATAGGTGAATAGTGCTAAAACCTTCTTGGAAAGCCATTTAGATCTAGCACCGAAAAAGATGAGAGAAACAATGTCCCAGGACTTGATCTTGGATTAGCAGTGCGGTATGAAAATAATAAAAACGAACTCGAGTGATGTTGCACCGACTTCGAGCAAAAACGATTTGAATAGATAAAGAATTGGAATGTAGCAACTATACTAATTCTAATTGACTCCGAAAAATTGAAAATACCACGGAAAATTTCTTGATTGGTGGTTGCACCAAATTAAAGCTACCCCACTCTGATACCAATTGTTGGATCGAGATCGTGCTAGAGGGGGGGTGAATAGCACTCGTGGCTTATTCGCTTTACGTAATTCGAAAATCGTTCGAGAAAGCGCAACGGAAATAATAAAACCAAGCACACAGAAAAGATAAAGGACGCCAAGATTTTACTTGGTTCGGAGCCTAGGGTGACTCCTACTCCAAGGCCCGCGATCGTTGATCGCTTTCTGTGGCCAACAACTATATCGCGCAAAGATTGTACAAAGATGTATTACAATAAGTGCAATAACAATAAAAGAATTATACTGACGATAGAATCATAATTTTGGAGCTCAGGGTCGTCGGGGACTTGTGACAGCACCTCAGGGCGTCTTTTGGAGCAGCATGTTGTAGTAGAAGCAATTGAAATTTGTAACAATCCAAATTTCCTCATTTTGAGTCTTAATAGTGCTTAAAAATATTTAGAAATACTTTAGAAATATTCTAGAGATTTTTAGGAATTTTTAGAGTATTTTTATGTAATTTTTAGAGGTCGTTTGGTATTTTTACCAAAAGGAAGAAGTTGGGAAAAAATTGGGGGGGTTCGAACCTGCGACCTCCGGCCGAACCAAGTCTTAAGCGAATTCAGCCGACCAAGTGCCCAAGCGGGCGTTGCTGATTAAGGAAGGAGCGACTTTTATTTAAGAAGTAGTTGGTAACAGGATACTCGAGTTATAAAGGGAGAACTTAGGGATTATTTTCCAAAACCTAAACTTCTCCTCTCCTCTTCTCCCGACGACACGCGCGGCGGATCTGTTGGGCGAAAATGAAGAAGACTTAGGGCTTCACTCCGATAGCCGGTCGAGGGGGTTTTCTGAGAGCCATCAACACCATTGCGACCACCTCGTCGAGGAGAGCGCATAAAGGTGAGGAAGTTGCCGAGATTGCAAGTCTCCGAGAACCTAGAAACCCTTCTTCCTGGCTGTGAGTTCAAGAACACAAGTAAGTTGCTTCTCACATGCGGTAGGAGTAGTTTCGGATCTTGTTCTCTTTGAATTCGAAGTATGTTGTAAGATTTTTAGTCTTGAGATTTCTACCGTGGATTTCAAAAGAAGAAAGTAGTTAGATTAAGCATGTAGGTTTGTGTTTTGTAGATTCCTACAGAATAGTTATGATTGGGTTTGGTTTTCCTTGCTGTGGTGCTGAACATGAAGTATGGTTATATTCGGTTTGTGACCTTGTTGTACTATTGTGTTTGTGACCTTGCTGTGCAAATCAAGTTTGTGACCTTGCTGTGCAAATCGGATTGGTGCTAGGAAAAGGGGCATGAATAATTCCTTTGAAGCTTGCTGTACAGATTTGGGTTTTGTGCCATGCATTGGGTGTGAATAACCTTAATTTGGGAGTTCTGTCGGATTTATATGTAGCCTTGAAGTTTTAGTTTAATATTTGCTAAGAAAAAGGGGCACGAACAGCCCCATTCCCCTTGTGTTTGCAGCAAGCATGAACAGCTCTATTGGAGCTTAGAACAACCCCCCTTTGGAGCTCATTCCAGTCCAGGTTTCCTTGTGTTCGCTGCAGAAATGAACAGCTCTATTTAGAGTTTAGAACAACCCTTTCAATTTATAGTTTTAGCAAGTACAGATTCAATTTTTAGTTAGTTTTCTTTGCTACTGTACAGAACCTGAACAACCCTCTTATTCCGAGTATATAGATAGATTTCTTGTTGATTAAACTAAATTGTTGTATGAATAGTTTTCTTACCATGTTTTCGGACTTTTGTACATATGCATTTATGAGTAATTATAAGCAAGAAAAGACCAAGGTCTTGATTTGATCCCAAGTTCCAGAAGTTGAGGATCAAAGACACGCTTAGTGCTTGAAGAAAATGTCGAGGCATTATATATTAGAAGTAATAAAAGATAACAAGTATTTTATTTTTTTTAAGAGGCTAGTACCCGACTTCCAAGGTTGTCGTAAAAGAAAATTCAGGTGACTAATTCTAAGGTCTTGGCCTTGGTGAGACCAAGGTCTTTACCCTCGTTGGACTGGTGACTAGCTACCACAGTCTCTATTAGGGAGCGCGCATTGGTACTAAGCCTGGGCCCAAGAAGAGATTGATTATTATTTTGAAGTATAAGAGTATAAGTTTTTGGAACAAACGAAACAAGTTTCACTTATGTTTAGAGTCAGCAAGTTTAGTTCCTTTTAATTCGAAGCATGCAGTATTAGTTTTATTTGTTTCTTGATTAGTTTATTGAGCATGATTAGCCTTGTCTTCCAGCATGCAGTTTTATTCTTGTATATCATGAGTATGCAAATTTTAGTGCTTTGCTATTAGATGAGCATGAGTAGTTTTCTTCTTACAGATTCAGTTTTTAGCATTGCTGTATTTATATGCACATTCGAGTTTTTGTGAGTTTGACAGTGCTTACTAAGCATTCGCTTATAGTTTGCATTTCCTCTTACTGCAGATAAAGGAAAGGAAAAGCTATAGCAAAGGAAGGTGACAAGGAGGTGTTCGATGATGTGTTATGCAAGGACTATGGGAGAGACTTGGGGCATTATTAAGTTTCCATGTTTTAGTGGTTAAGAAACATTTGAGATTATTCTTGTTTTAGTTCGCATGTTAAGATGAGTTCTGTTTAGTAAGTAGATACTTTTGTGTTTGAATTGAGATATAGTTTCATATGTTTCTGCTATTATGAGATATATGTACATGTTCTGAATTTTGGAGTTTTGTATTGTATTTTAGTCTTACCGAACAGCATATACTCTGTCGAAATTTTAAGTTTTCTGGAAAAATTTAAGTACAGTTTGTTACACTAGTTAGTTAAGAGTTTATAGTAGTTATGTAATGGACACCTTTAGAGAGTACTAGTGAGAAGAGTGGTCATTACAGTTGGTATCAGAGCAGTTCCCATTCTCCAACATCACACACACATCAGCATCAGCCTTGTCGTCTTCATGTAAGAAAGTATTTAAGTTTTTCTTTTATGCCTTTCCTTATTATTTGTAGTATATAGTATCTGCTCATATGTGCTTAAGTAAGATAGAAGTTCTTGTTTCTCTTTTATTTATATATATGTCTAGGAAGAATAAAGACGATTTTAGTTTTTCTCTTTTTACATAACAAGATGTCAAGAAGAGGACGTCCCCGTACCGCTCATACTGAGGACCGAGCACAGGAGAATGAAGAACCCAGAACAACTGAATCAAATCTCTCTAAAGTTGTTGCTCAACTCCATAGACAAGTAGCAGAGCAGCAACAAGTGATCGCCAATCTGATGGCCAATCGGCAGCCAGTCCCTCCCACTCCTCCAACTATTAATGTGGAGACTCCAGTGGTGACCGAGGTTCCACCAGTCGCCCTGGAAGTTGCCACAACACCTAGAAGACAAGAAAAATACCTGATACAATGGCTGAAGCTGAAGCCAGAAAGTTTCTCAGGCACAACTAAGCCCTGGGATGCCCAGGCTTGGTTTAAGACACTAGAGAGCACCTTGGAGATTCTTGACTGGCCAGAAGTCGAGAAGGTCGAGTGTGCCTCTTTTTGCCTATCTGGAGATGCTCGTATGTGGTGGGAAAGATTTAAAAGCAAGAGAGCAGTCAATCAGATGAGATGGGATGACTTTGAGGCAGAGTTTTATGAAGAATTCTTCTGCCAGCGGATCACCAATAAACACTATGAGGAGTTTATAGAATTTAGACAAGGTGACCTGGCCGTGGAAGAAGCAGTTAAAAGATTCAATAGGCTAGCTCGTCTCTGCCCAGAGATAGTAAGCACGGAGAAGAAACAAGTCAGACTGATGCTCAGGATGCTGAGGCCATTGATAGCACTTAATGTGAGTAGTGGAACTCACCAGCCCCAGACTGGCGAAGAGCTGGTCAGCAGAGCATTAGTCGCGGAGCACTATCTGGACAGTAACAAGGCACAACGAGCGCAACACAAGTCAGTCAAGATCGAAGACAAGATAGCATGGAGTCAGAAACCTCAGGCAAATAAGCAGCACTAGAAGGGCAAAGATAACAAGAGAAAGCAGTGGAACTCAGGAGGTAACCAGAAAGGAGGACCAGCAAACAAGCAGACCAAGTTCCCTCTCTGTCCTAAATGTGGGAGAATACATCCAGGAACCTGTCTTTTGGGTAAGACGCGATGTTATTTGTGTGGGCAGGAAGGACATATGGCTAAAGAATGCCCTAACAAGCTCAAAGCACCTCAGTCACAGCCGATACAATATGGAGGCAAGCCTCAGTTACACTATATGACTGCAACTCTGGAAGGACCTCAGCTCAGTCAAGGAAGGTTGGAAGCCCCACCAGTTCTAGCCAGTGCCAGAGTATTCTCCCTCACTAAAGAGGAAGCTGCTAGTGCCTCTACGGTCGTAACAGGTCAAGTAGTTATTTTTCAACATTTAGCTACTGCACTATTTGATACTGGGGCGGCCCATTCTTTTATATTAGTATTCGTTGCCAAAGAATTTAAGATGCCTACAGAAAGCATGAACTCCAAGTTCCTGACGACCCTACCTTCTGGGGAAGTCATGGAATCCAACCAGTGGCTTCGGGCTGTACCAGTCAGAATTGCAGACTGAGAGCTGTATATTAATCTGGTAGTCCTCGCTATGCAAGATTTCGATATCATTTTGGGTATGGATTTCCTCAACAAGTACAGTGCTTCAGTGGACTGCCGCAGAAGGAAAGTGATCTTTAGTCCAGAGGATGAACCAACCTTTGAATTCAAAGGAGTGCCAAGGAGGAGGACCCAGAAGCTTCTCTCTTCTCTGACAGCTCACCAGATGTTAGCTAAAGGGTGTGCTGGTTTTCTTGCATTCATTGTGAGTACAGAAAAACAAGAAAGACCTAAGCAGGAGGAAGTTCGGATAGTCTGCGAGTATCCAGAGGTATTTCCAGAAGAGCTACCTGGGCTACCTCCCAACAGAGAAGTGGAGTTTGAAATTGAATTGGTTCCTGGTACCGGTCCAATTTCAAAAGCTCCATACCGCATGTCTCCAGCAGAGCTGAAAGAGTTACAAGAACAACTTCAGGAGCTGCTTGACAAAGGCTTCATCCGCCCTAGTCATTCACCATGGGGAGCTCCTGTGTTGTTTGTCAAGAAGAAGGATGGATCTATGCGGATGTGCATAGATTATAGGGCTCTAAATCAAGTGACAATCAAGAACAAGTACCCACTGCCCAGAATCGACGGCTTATTTGATCAATTGAAAGGGGCAACAGTGTTCTCCAAGATAGACCTGTGCTCTGGGTACCATCAGTTAAAAGTGAAGGAAAGTGATATACCCAGAACAGTTTTCAGGACCAGATACGGACACTACGAGTTTGTAGTCATGCCTTTTGGTGTGATTAATGCACCTGCAGTATTCATGGACTTGATGAACAGAGTGTTCAGAGAATACCTTGACAAATTTGTCATCATGTTCATCGACGACATTCTAGTCTATTCCAGAACCCTAGAGGAGCATGACACGCACTTGAGAATAGTCCTGCAGACCCTACAGCAGAAACAGCTTTATGCCAAATTCTCGAAGTGCGAGTTCTGGTTAAATCAGGTGGCGTTTCTAGGTCACATCATTTCTAAAGAAGGTATTCAAGTGGATCCTGCCAAAGTAGAAGCGGTCAACAACTAGAGTAGGCCCAAGAATGCCAGGGAAATCAGAAGCTTCCTTGGGTTAGCTGGGTACTACAAGAAATTCGTGGAGGACTTTTCGAGAATAGCTTCTCCACTAACGGCCTTAACCAAGAAGAACAAGAAGTTTAAATGGTTAGACAAATGTGAGCAAAGTTTCCAAGCATTGAAGAAGAGATTGACCAGTGCTCCTATTCTGACTGTTCCAGAGAGTGACAAGAGTTTTGACATCTACAGTGATGCTTCCAAGATGGGCCTAGGAGCTGTACTCATGCAAGAAGGAAAAGTTATAGCTTATGCTTCCAGGCAACTCAAAGACTACGAGAAGAACTACCCCACTCATGATCTTGAGCTGGCAACTGTGGTCTTTGCACTGAAACTCTGGCGACACTACCTGTATGGAGTCCAGTGCAGAATCTTCACAGACCATCAGAGTCTTAAGTACTTCTTCACTCAGAAGGACTTAAACATGAGATAGCGTAGGTGGCTAGAGTTGGTCAAAGGTTATGACTGTGAAATCCTCTACCATCCAGGCAAAGCTATTAAAGTGTCAGATGCACTAAGCAGAAAATCCAGTGCATCCCTGTTGTCTTTGTCATCATTAGCCCTACCACTGCAGAAGGAGTTGTCAGATTTTGGTATGGAAATTATTTATGGGCAACTCTCTGCATTGACCTTAGAGTCAACCCTGCTTTAGGATATACAGAGAAAGCAAAGTGAAGATCCTGATATCCAAAAGATCAAGCAAGGGATACAAGAAGAAGGAGACTGACCAAGAGCCGAGTTCCAAGAACTCAAGAGGAGACTGACCAATGCTCCCATTCTGACCGTTCCAGAGAGTGACAAGAGTTTTGACATCTACAGTGATGCTTCCAAGATGGGCTTAGGAGCTGTACTCATGCAAGAAGGAAAAGTTATAGCTTATGCTTCTAGACAACTCAAAGACTACGAGAAGAACTATCCCACTCATGATCTTGAGCTGGCAGCTGTGGTCTTTGCATTGAAACTCTGGCGACACTACTTGTATGGAGTCCAGTGCAGAATTTTCACAGACCATCAGAGTTTAAAGTATTTCTTCACCCAGAAAGACTTAAACATGAGGCAGCGCAGGTGGCTAGAGTTGGTCAAAGACTATGACTATGAAATCCTCTACCACCTAGATAAAGCTAACAAAGTGGCAGATGCACTAAGCAGAAAATCCAGTGCATCCCTGATGTCTTTGTCATCATTAGCCCTACCACTGCAGAAGGAGTTGTCATAATTTGGAATGGAAATTATTTATGGGCAACTCTCTGCATTGACCTTAGAGTCAACCCTGCTTGAGGATACAGAGAAAGCAAAGTGAAGATACAAATATCCAAAAGATCAAGCAAGGGGTACAAAAGGGAAAAATTCAGAGTTTCGAGTATCAGACAGTGGAATTCTTTATCAGGGGAGCCGCCTTTGTGTTCCCAATGATGAGGAATTGAGAAAGAAGATTCTAGAAGAAGCTCATAGTACGCCATACTCTATGCATCCTGGTTCCACCAAGATGTATCAAGATTTGAAGTAGAGATTCTGGTGGTCTGGACTCAAGAGGGATGTAGCAAAACATGTCAGTACCTGTCTGACATGTCAGAAGGTCAAAGCAGAGCACCAGAGACCAGGAGGAGTTCTACGGTCTCTCCCAATACCAGAGTGGAAGTGGGAAGAAATATCCATGGACTTTATAACAGGTCTTCCAAGAACTACAAATGGATATGATGCGATATGGGTGATAGTGGACAGATTGACCAAGTCTGCCCATTTTCTAGCCATCAAGGTGTCCCACTCTATAGAGCAGTTGGCACAACTATATGTTAAGGAGGTGATCAGACTTCACGGAGTTCCTAAATCTATTGTTTCTGATAGAGATGGGTGTTTCACCTCTCACTTTTGGGAGTGTGTTCAGAATGCACTAGGCACCAAACTCAAGTTCAGCACAGCCTTCCATCCTCAGACTGACGGACAGACAGAGCGAGTAAATCAGATTTTAGAAGATATGCTCAGAACTTGTGCGCTAGATTTCAAGGGAAGTTGGTGCAAGTATTTGTGCTTAGCTGAGTTTGCCTACAACAATAGCTATCAGGCCACCATCAAGATGGCACCATATGAGGCGTTGTATGGCAGGAAGTGCAGATCACCCATTCGCATGCAAGAAGCAGGTGAGAGAAAAGAAATGGAAGTAGAGCTGGGCATCCAGACAGAGATGATAGATGAGACCACTCAGACTATCCAGAAGATCAGACAGAGAATTGAGACTGCCCAGAGTAGACAGAAGAGTTATGCTGACACACGTCGTAGGCCACTTGAGTTCCAAGTAGGGGATTCAGTCTTTCTCAAGGTCGCTCCTATGAAGGGAGTGATGAGATTTGGCAAAAAGGGCAAGTTAAGTCCTCACTATGTAGGACCCTATCTGATTATAGAGAAGATTGGGAAAGTAGCTTACAAGCTGGACTTACCGCAAGACATGTCAGCAATACATAATGTAATTCATGTCTCCATGCTAAAGAAGTGTCTCCACTGTTAGGACCAAAAGTAGCTAGAGGGGGGGGGTGAATAGCTCGTCGCGTTCGCTCGGTGCTCGGCGTTGCTTGTTCCTTCAAAGATGTGCAGCGGAAAATACAGAAACAAACACACAACGCTAACACGGTTGGTTTTACTTGGTATCCACCTCACAAGAGGTGACTAATCCAAGGATCCATACCAACACACACACCCTCCACTAAATAAAACTCTCCTTTGTGGTAACTACCAAGGGCGGAGAAGCCCTACAATACTCAATACAAGAAGAGAGGGAAAGGATACAAGAAATACAAGCTTACAAGCTTACAATGAGTACAAAACCCTAACCCTAGCTTCTCTTCTTGGCTTTGATCCGCCTCTTGACTTGGAGAGCTTCCAAGATCCTTCAAGAAGCGATCCGAGCTGAGTGCTGTGGAGGAGTTGGCGAGAGCTCTGGAGTGAATCGGAGAAGATATTTCGCAGCCATCGAACGCCTGCAGCTATAAACGACGCCAACGGTCGGATCCCGATCGATTCGAATGTTCCCAATCGATCGAGGAGGCTTTGGATCGATCCACGGATCGATCCAGCGCTCATCGCGAAGCGCTGGATCGATCCACGGATCGATCCGGCGCTTATAAGCGGCCGCGTCCCAATCGATCCATCGATCGATTGGGACCTCTGATCGATCCACGGATCGATCCGTGGCTCGATTTTGGAATGTCCGGATCGATCCATCGATCGATCCGATGAGTCCCCGATCGATCCAGCACTTGGTTTTGTCCAAAACCAAGTCCTAAACCTCCCAAACCAACATCCGGTCAACCTTGACTGTTGGTATGTCATGCCTAGCATCTAGTCACTCCCTTGACTGCTAGGACTCCTTACCAAGTGTCCGGTCAATCCCTTGAACCACTTGGACTTTTCTCTGTGCCAAGTATCCGGTCAATCCTTTGACCTACTTGGACTTTTCTTTCATGCCAAGTATCCGGTCAATCCTTTGACCTACTTGGACTTCCCAGCACCGGATGTCCGATCATCCTTGATCCATCTGGATTTTCCTGCCTGGCTTCACTCACCGGGGCTTTCACCTAGCTTCACTCACTAGGATTTTCCATCCGCCTAGCTTCACTCACTAGGACTTTCACCGGCTTCACTCACCAGATTTCCATCCGCCTAGCTTCACTCACTAGGACTTCCTTCTCGGCTTCACTCACGGGACTTCCACCCTGGCTTCACTCACCGGACTTTTCTTGCCTGGCTTCACTCACGGGACTTTCATTTTGCCTAACATCCCAGTTAGGACTTCCGATCAAGTATCCATCAACCTTGACCTACTTGACTCTTCTTCAATCAATATCTTATTGTCAAACATCTAAACCCAAACCAAGCCTCAGCTTGGTTACCCAGTCAACCTTGACCTATTGCACCAACAATCTCCCCCTTTTGATGTTTGACAATACCACAATAACACTTACAATCCCATATGTAAGTTAGGCTAATCCCATAGCCTCCTTCTTCATGCCACTAGGTAATGAAAGCATAAATTAAGCTCTTCATTCTCCCCTAAGAGGGCAAACTCCTCTAGGTACTGAAAGCCTAACTTACTCCCTTTCATGAGTCCTTTCATTCTCCCCTATGACCTTCCCATAGGTAATGAAGGACTAAGCTTAACCATACATTCTCCCCTATTGGCACACATCAACCCATCGTTGGACACACATCAACCTATGCTCCATTGGGCACACTTCAACAAATTCATTTGTTGAAGACTCCCCCTGAAGAGTTGCTCATCGTTGTTCACAACATCACTCGTTGTGATCAACACGATAATGAAGGTCCCACACCCTTCATTTATTCTTAACTTCTCCCTCAATGTAGACAACTACCCAACCTTGAGCATTATCTACCACTTGAGTGTCCACTTGAAATAATGAGGATATCCACTCCCCATTTCTCCCCATTTCAAGTTTAAATGCTCAACCTTGAGCAAGTTCACAACAGAAGGTTAACCACCTTCCAAGGTTCATGAAAAATAATTTTCATGTCTTTAAAGAGTCCCTCCCCCTAAAGACATGGTGGTAACTTCTGTCATTGCACCAACAATGACTTGGAATCCCTAAAACATTAGGAAACCCAAATTTAGAAGTTTTGAGGTTCAAATATTCAAAATTTGAAACAACCTCAACCTAAACTTCTACTTAGTCTTCGTTAACCAATCCATCCTTGTTTTCAACATGAAAACACCCTTTGTATGTATACAAATGTATTTAAGGGGTTTGGAATGGTTACCTAGACTCAAAGAGGTTCAAGGATGCTGAAATCAGGCCTTCCCAGCCAAAATCAGCAACTTGGATCGATTGGAGTTGGGTTCCAATCGATTGAACCTTTCTGAATCGATCCACTGATCGATTCAGACTCCCTGGATCGATCCAGCGAGCTTCTGCTCGCGGGAATTGCCGTTTGAATCGATCCATGGATCGATTCAGGAACTCCAATCGATCCATGGATCAATCGGAGCTCTGATAGTTGCTGAAATTCCATTTCAGTCAACTTCAGAAACCCCTAGAAAATTCTACAAAAATCTAAAAATTATGAAATTTCGTGTAGACATTATTAGGGCATACTTAATCATGGAAAAATAGCTTTCTATGAAAATACATCATATTTTCAAAGATTGACACAAACTTGAAAACTTGCAAAAACTTTAGTGTTTTTCTTCAAGTTTGTGTCTAACTATTCAATGGTGATTACTATCAAAAGATAGCCTTCACCAAGGTTTTCCAAAAACATTTTAAAAACATTTTCAAAACCAATATCCCATCACATTCCTTGGGCTTAATGCACATGACTTGTACATTAGCTTTCCCAATGATGGGAAAACACATAACTATGTGTTTTGATGAAATTAAAACTCAAAGGAATGCACTAAATCAACATCTTGAGCTTTGTTCATCATCCTAACATCTCACTTGTATATAATATGCACTAAAACACATACAAGTCACCTTAGAGTTCTTTGTGAGATGTAAAATTTGGTTTTGCCCTATTCTAGGAATCATGCATATCTATCTAGGCATTTTAGAGATATTAGACATCCACCCAGGATGTCACTTGTTAATAAGTGTCGTTAAATGCCATTCGTCCTTAATTACAAGGAATTAAACTTAATGCATGATTATGTTATGGCATACATCAAAAGAAAATAATTTTTCAAAAGAAAATATCCTATTACTACATGATGTATGAATGTCATGACATGGTATTTTTTTTTTTGGATTTTTCATAATAAAACATGAATGCAAAAATAGACATGATGTCATGGCATATGATGGGCAAACAATCATGACAAGGTTTAGCATAAATAAAATATACCTAGATTAACTATCTAAGTATCCTTAAAGTCTTAGCTAAACTTACAACTTAAACCTAGATTGCCCTAAAGTGCTTCAAGAAAATGCCAAAGCCTAAGTTTGCATTTCTTATTCCCTTGATTAATTTATGCCAATTAAAATTAAGCATATTCCTCAAATGTTGGCATATTCCATTTTTCCACAAGAGTAGCACTTTTAAATTAAGGCTCGGATTGCCTTAAATTGCCTAAGAACATACCAAAATCTCAACTTGATAGTTCTTATGAATTTCCCAATATGTGCCATTTAAGATTAAAATCAATTCTTCCACCATTAGGCACATTTTACTCTTTCAAGGAGTAAGTAATAATTCCATTTCATTTTCAAAGGTTAACAAAAATCCTGAAAATGCTCCTTGAGTGTCAATTTCCTCAAAGTTGGGTTAACTACCCTTCTAATCGGAGTTGACACTCTCTAACCCATCTATGGGGTAGAGAAGATGCTCCTAGGAACCCAACACCTATTGGTGCTCCTTGGATGCTCTAGGTACTCACTAGGGATAACTTCCCTAGATACCTTCCTAGTGACCTTGTTGGGCTTCTTAGAAGCCTTGGTCACATTTTCTAGGTCAACTCTAGGGATAACCTTTCTTGTGACCTTGTTTGTGACTTTCTTAGACTTCTTAGAAGTCTTAGTCACATTTATTGCAAAAATACTCTTAGGGATGACTTCCCTATTATTTTTGGCTTGACCACTAGACCTAGGGTTTGTTCCATAACTATATGGAACTCTATGGTAAGAGGGCACATCCTTCTTAGCCTTTGGTTTGTATCCCAAACCTCTATGGCCATTGGATGGCTTTTGTACCCCTAAACCTAGGTTATGCTCATTTTGCCCTAATAGGATATTTTCCATCCTTTTTAGGGTCTTTTCCATTTTATCAAGTCTTGACCTCAAGACTTGATTTTCTATCACTAAGTCGTTAGTTTTAGGTTTTTCATTTGATCCATGAGCATTTTTGTTTCTAGGCTTGTATCTTACATCCTTAGAGTTATTGCCTAGGTTTTTACCTACATTCCTAGCCTTAGGGATAGTAGTTTTGGCATGTAGGGCCACATGCTTTTCCTTAAAGCCCTCATGCTTCCTATTCTTATGGTAAATCGCATTAAAATGATAAAAATTTGACCTAGCATGCTTTTTACCATTTTGCAAGGGAATAGGCTCAACGAAAGTTACCTTCCTTTTTACCTTGGAGGCTCCCCCTTGACTAGTGCCTCCTTGAGCCTTGACCATCTTCTTCCCCTTGGGGCATTGACTTCGGTAATGCCCTTTTTGTTGACACAAGAAGCACACAATGTGCTCCTTGCTCTTCTTTGTCCCGGGGGTGGTCTCCTTGGGCTTCTCCTTGCCCTTTTGTGCCACTTGGCCCTTCTTCTTGGCCAATTTAGGGCATTTGCTCTTGTAGTGCCCACTTTCCCTACACTCAAAACATATTATATGATTTTTATTATTAATTGAAATATTTATACCTTTGCTTGTAGGGGTGGCATCTTTTTCTTTGGATCCGGAGGTAGAAGCTTCCTCTTGATCGGACCTTGATTCTCCTCCATTTGATTTTTCTTGACTTGTGGAGGTAGAATCTACTTCCTCCTCTTCGTCTCTTGACCCGGATGTAGAAGCTTCTCCTTCTTCTTGATCCGGCGTCACCAAGAATTGCTCCCCTTCAATCCTAGAGGTGGAGGCTTCATCATTTTGAATGTGAAACAAGGAGTATGCTCCCTCCTTGTTCCCTTCGGTGCATTCCCTTGAGGATGAAGCTTCTTGGATTTCCTCTTCTTCGGAGGTTGAGCATCTCTCAACCTCGGAGTCCTCCTCTTGGTCTTGATCCAATGAGTCGCCCTCTTTGGATTCTCCTTGATTTGATATAGTGGAGGGGATCTCATGAATTCTTGCCAATTTGCTCCAAAGCTCCTTGGCATCTTCAAACTCTCCAATTTGTTCCAAGATGTTGCTTGGCAATAAATTGACCAAAAGCTTGGTCACTTTGTCATTGGCCTCACATCTTTGGATTTGGTCTTTGCTCCACTTGCTCCTTTTGAGTACTTTGCCCTTGGAATTTGTGGGAGCTTCAAAACCTTCCATGAGAGCAAACCATTGCTCTATCTCCATCATAAGGAAATTTTCGATTCTTGATTTCCAAGAATCGAAGCTTGTAGATGAATATGGTGGAGCCACCCTTGTGTCAAATCCAAGTCCATCTTGGAATTGCATCTTGAAGTTGAGCTTGATAAAGTTTTGAACTTGAAGAATTTGCTCCAACTTCTTCACCCTCAAGCTTTTCTTGATATGTTTGCCCCTTCCGGCGGTGATTCCGGTGAAGAGCAACCTTGCTCTGATACCACTTGTTAGGACCAAAAGTAGCTAGAGGGGGGGGTGAATAGCTCGTCGCGTTCGCTCGGTGCTCGGCGTTGCTTGTTCCTTCAAAGATGTGCAGCGGAAAATACAGAAACAAACACACAACGCTAACACGGTTGGTTTTACTTGGTATCCACCTCACAAGAGGTGACTAATCCAAGGATCCACACCAACACACACACCCTCCACTAAATAAAACTCTCCTTTGTGGTAACTACCAAGGGCGGAGAAGCCCTACAATACTCAATACAAGAAGAGAGGGAAAGGATACAAGAAATACAAGCTTACAAGCTTACAATGAGTACAAAACCCTAACCCTAGCTTCTCTTCTTGGCTTTGATCCGCCTCTTGACTTGGAGAGCTTCCAAGATCCTTCAAGAACTGGCGATCTGAGCTTTGTGAGCGCTGTGGAGGAGTTGGCGAGAGCTCTGGAGTGAATCGGAGAAGATATTTCGCAGCCATCGAACGCCTGCAGCTATAAACGACGCCAACGGTCGGATCCCGATCGATTCGAATGTTCCCAATCGATCGGGGAGGCTTTGGATCGATCCACGGATCGATCCAGCGCTTATGCGAAAGCGCTGGATCGATCCACGGATCGATCCGGCGCTTATCGCGCGGAGGGCCCCAATCGATCCATCGATCGATTGGGACCTCGATGCACTCTCGATAAACTAGCTCTTAAGTTATTGAGACAGATGCTCGATCGATTAAGCTCAGTGTAATCGATTGCCAAACCCTAATCTTCAAAACTAAGTCTAGGGTTCCTTGTCCAATATTTGGTCAACCGTGACCTGTTGATACTTCACATTGCTTAGCATCCTGTCACCCTTAACCTGCTGGGATTTCTTCACCAAGTGTCCGATCAATCCTTTGACTCACTTGAACTTTTCTTTTTATGCCAAGTGTCCAGTCAATCTTTTGATCTACTTAGACTTCCAAACACTAGGTGTTTGGTTAACCTTGACTCACCTAAATTTTCACTTACCAGGACTTCCTCACTGTCTAGCTTCACTTACTAAGGCTTTTCATCTGGCTTCACTTACTAGGATTTTCATCAACCTAGCTTCACTCATTAGGGCTTTCATCTGGCTTCAATCACTAGGACTTCTTCACTGCCTAGCTTCACTCACTAGGACTTTTCACCTGGCTTCACTCACCAGGACTTTCTCACTGGCTTCACTCACCAGGACTTTTCTTCTGCCTGGCTTCACTCACCAGGACTTTCATTTTGCCTAACATCCCAGTTAGGACTTCCCAGTCAAGTATCCAGTCAACCTTGACCTACTTGACTCTTCTTCAATCAATATCTTATTGTCAAACATCTAAACCCAAACCAAGCCTCAGCTTGGTTACCCAGGTCAACCTTGACCTGAGGGATATTGCACCAACATCCACGACCCTAGTCAAGTGATTCAACCTCAGTCAGTGCAGATCCAGGAGGATCTTAGCTATGCGAGTAGACCTACACAGATAGTGGATAGAGAAGTTAAGAGACTAAGGAACAAAGAATTGCCACTAGTGAAGGTCATCTGGCAGAATCAGAAGCACGAGGAAGTTACTTGGGAGCGTGAGGACAGCATGAGACAGAAATATTCAGAATTATTCTAAGTTCGAGGACGAACTTTTTATAAAGTATGGAGAATTGTAACAACCCAAATTTCCTCATTTCGAGTTTTAATAGTGCTTAAAAATATTTAGAAATGCTTTAGAAATATTCTAGAGATTTTTAGGAATTTTTAGAGTATTTTTATGTAATTTTTAGAGGTCGTTTGATATTTTTACCAAAAGGAAGAAGTTGGAAAAAAATGGGGGGGGGGGGGTTCGAACCTACGACCTCCGGCCGAACCAAGTCTTAAGCGAATCCGGCCGACCAAGTGCCCAAGCGAGCGTTGCTGATTAAGGAAGGAGTGACTTTTATTTAAGAAGTAGTTGGTAACAGCATACTCGAGCTATAAAGGGAGAACTTAGGGATTATTTTCCAAAACCTAAACTTCTCCTCTCCTCTTCTCCAGACGGCACGTGCGATGCATCTGTTGGGCGAAAACGAAGAAGACTTAGGGCTTCACTCTGGCAGTCGGTCGAGGGGGTTTTCCGAGAGCCATCCACACCATCGTGATCACCTCGTCGAGGAGAGCACATAGAGGTGAGGAAGTTGCCGAGATTGCAAGTCTCCGAGAACCTAGAAACCCTTCTTCCTGGCTATGAGTTCAAGAACACAAGTAAATTGCTTCTCACCTGCGGTAGGAGTAGTTTCGGATCTTGTTCTCTTTGAATTCGAAGTATGTTGTAAGATTTTTAGTCTTGAGATTTCTGCCGTGGATTTCAAAAGAAGAAAGTAGTTAGATTAAGCATGTAGGTTTGTGTTTTGTAGATTCCTGCAGAATAGTTATGATTGGGTTTGGTTTTCCTTGCTGTGGTGATGAGCATGAAGTATGGTTATATTCGGTTTGTGACCTTGCTGTACTATTGTGTTTGTGACCTTGCTGTGCAAATCAGGTTTGTGACCTTGCTGTGCAAATCGGATTGGTGCTAGGAAAAAGGGAATGAACAATTCCTTTGAAGCTTGTTGTACAGATTTGGGTTTTGTGCCATGCATTGGGTGTGAATAACCTTAATTTGGGAGTTCTGTCGGATTTATATGTAGCCTTGAAGTTTTAGTTTAATATTTGCTAAGAAAAAGGGGCACGAACAACCCCATTCCCCTTGTGTTTGCAGCAAGCATGAACAACTCTATTGGAGCTTAGAACAACCCCCCTTTGGAGCTCATTCCAGTCCAGGTTTCCTTGTGTTCGCTGCAGAAACGAACAGCTCTGTTTAGAGTTTAGAACAACCCTTTCAATTTGCAGTTTTAGCAAGTACAGATTCAATTTTTAGTTAGTTTTCTTCGCTGTTGTACAGAACCTGAACTGCCCTCTTATTCCGAGTATATAGATAGATTTCTTGCTGATTAAACTAAATTGTTGTATGAATAGTTTTCTTAATATGTTTTCGGACTTTTGTACATATGCATTTATGAGTAATTATAAGTAAGAAAAGACCAAGGTCTTGATTTGATCCCAAGTTCCAGAAGTTGAGGATCAAAAGGCACGCTTAGTGCTTGAAGAAAATGCCGAGGCATTATATATTAGAAGTAATAAAAGATAACAAGTATTTTATTTTTTTTAAGAGGCTAGTACCCGACTTCCAAGGTTGTCGTAAAAGAAAATTCAGGTGACCAATTCTAAGGTCTTGGCCCTGGTGAGACCAAAGTCTTTACCCTCGTTGGACTGGTGACTAGCTACCACAGTCTCTATTAGGGAGCGCGCATTGGTACTAAGCCTAGGCCCAAGAAGAGATTGATTATTATTTTGAAGTATAAGAGTATAAGTTTTTGGAACAAATGAAACAAGTTTCACTTATGTTTAGAGTCAGCAAGTTTAGTTCCTTTTAATTCGAAGCATGCAGTATTAGTTTTATTTGTTTCCTGATTAGTTTATTGAGCATGATTAGCCTTGTCTTCCAGCATGCAGTTTTATTCTTGTATATCATGAGTATGCAAATTTTAGTGCTTTGCTATTAGATGAGCATGAGTAGTTTTCTTCTTACAGATTTAGTTTTTAGCATTGCTGTATTTGCACATTCGAGTTTTTGTGAGTTTGACAGCGCTTACTAAGCATTCGCTTATAGTTTGCATTTCCTCTTACTGCAAATAAAGGAAAGGAAAAGCTATAGCAAAGGAAGGCGACAAGCAGGTGTTCGATGATGTGTGATGCCAGGACTATGGGAGAGACTTGGGGCATTATTAAGTTTCCATGTTTTAGTGGTTAAGAAACATTTGAGATTATTCTTGTTTTAGTTCGCATGTTAAGATGAGTTTTGTTTAGTAAGTAGATACTTTTGTATTTGCATTGAGATATAGTTTCATATGTTTATGCTATTATGAGATATATGTGCATGTTCTGAATTTTGGAGTTTTGTATTGTATTTTAGTCCTGCCGAACAGCATATACTCTGTCGAAATTTGAAGTTTTTTGGAAAAATTTAAGTATAGTTTGTTACACTAGTTAGTTAAGAGTTTATAGTAGTTATGTAACGGACACCTTTAGAGAGTAGTAGTGAGAAGGATGGTCGTTACAGAATTTGTTAATCTGATTGCTGCCTCGAGAGCTCCTTTTATACACTGCTGGAGGCGCCTCAATCACCATCCAAGGCGCCTCCAAGCCTCCCGAGTCACCCGCGTGGATCATGTAACAACCCGGCCCTTTGGCCTCTTGGGCGACCCTTGTGGCGACCCAACTAGCGGCCCTTATGTCATCGGCTCATTTGGCGACCTCTCATGTCGTCGACCGACGACCTTTTGACCGTGCCGTTACTCACTAGGACTTTCCACCCCTGGCAGTGGATTTTTACCTCCCCCAGGATTCGAACTCTAAACCTCCAGGCTTAAGTATTATAGTTTATGAATCCGACCCTTTGGCCGTGCCGTTACTCACTAGGACTTTCCACCCCTGGCAGTGGATTTTTGCCTCCCCCAGGATTCGAACTCTAAACCTCCAGGCTTAAGTATTAGAGTTTATGAATCCTGGTAACCAAGTGAGATCATCTCACTTGGTTACCAGGATTCATAAACTCTAATACTTAAGCCTGGAGGTTTAGAGTTCGAATCCTGGGGGAGGCAAAAATCCACTGCCAGGGGTGGAAAGTCCTAGTGAGTAACGGCACGGCCAAAGGGTCGTCGGTCGACGACATGAGAGGTCGCCAAATGGGCCGACGACATAAGGGCCGCTAGTTGGGCCGCCACAAGGGTCGCCCAAGAGGCCAAAGGGCCGGGTCGTTACAATAAAGGCTTCGACCTGGTTCATTTGGCTAAGTGGAACTAGCCGAAGCTACCCCTTACGGATCCTAACCAGTTAGACCAAGGTTTTGTATTAAGTTTAGTGGATAGGACCATTTGGATCATCTCGAAGACTCTAATACAAGCTTGGAGGTTCAGAGTTAGAATCCTGGGGGAGGCAAAAATCCACTGCCAGGGGTGGAAAGTCCTAGTGAGTAACGGCACGGCCAAGGGTCGTCGGTCGACGACATGAGAGGTCGCCAAATGGGCCGACGACATAAGGGCCGCCAGTTGGGCCGCCACAAGGGCCGCCCAAGAGGCCAAAAAGGGTCGGGTCGTTACAGATCAGCATAGAACAGGTCACACCTCATCCACTCGAAGGCGCCTCCAAGCCACTCCAAGGCGCCTCCAAGCTCTGGTCCAAGGCGCCTCAAGCTTCATCTAAGGTGCCTCCAGCTTCATCCGAGGCGCCTCTAGCACTGCTTCGCAGCCAGCTCCTGCTTTGCACCCGAGGCGCCTCCAAGCTCCATAGAGGCGCCTCGGACACTGTTCATCCGAGACAAACTTTGTGATTTTGGTACCTGCAACTATGTTAGTCCCAAAATACCTGCACCACAGAGTTAGCACATAACAATAGTAAGAATATGAAAGTGTGGCAGTCTCCCAGCTGCCCGGTTCTGACTTTGGATTTTCAACCGGAAACCCTAGGTCGAACTAACGCCTACTGTTCCCTTTTCCAGGGAACGCGTCCTCACCTACTCCCCTCAGGAGAGATTACCTGATGTCAGTACGGTCCTCCAGACCTGATTGGACTTTCTGCCTAGGGTTACCACCCCCTACGACCTAGGGATACTGCCCCCTAAGATTTTTCTCCACCTAGGATTACCATGTAACGACCGAAATTTCCTCATTTCGAGTCCCAAAAAGTAATTTAAAAATATTTAAAATGCTTTAGAAATATTCTAGAGATTTTTAGAAATTTTTAGAGCATTTTTATGCAATTTTTGGAGGTCGTTTGGTATTTTTACTAAACGAAAGAAGTTTCGACAAAAAAATGTCCAAGCCGAGATTCGAACCCGCGACCTCCGGCCGAACCAACTCTTAAGCAAATCCAGTTGACCAAGTGTGCAAGCGGGCGCTGCTGACCAAATTAGGGACGAATTATATTTATGTAATAGTAGCTAACGGAAATAATTAAGTTAAGAGGAGAAGGAGATTAATCTCCCGTGACCTAACCTAATTCTCTCCTCTGCTCTTCCCGTGCGACGTCGATTCTGCCCGAGCGAAGAAAAATGAAGCCCTAGCTTCATCTCCGGCAGCCAGCCAAGGGGGATTTCCGCGAGCCCTTCTCGGATCCGAGCTTCTCTTGTCAAGAAGGAAGCCGTGAGCACGAAGAGGAGGCCAAAATCGCAAGCCAACCGAAACCCTAGAAGCAATAGAAGTCCTTCCCCTTCGATTGTAAGTCTAAGAACACCTCGGTAAGTTGCTACTCACCCGCGGTAAGAGTGGTTCCGAATTTGATTTTGGTGTTTCCTTGTTTTTTGAGTATGCTGTGAAGTTTTTGTTGGTTAAGGGCTTGTTGCCGTGGGTTTTCAAAGGAAGAACATGAGAGGGATTTTTATTCTTGTGGGTTTTTACTTGTAATTGTTATTCCAGATTTTTATCTATCAAGTGTATGCCGTTGGTTTCATTAGCAATTAGTTGAGCATGTGTAATTTCCTTTGCTGATTAATTTCCTTTTTGCTGTATGCGAGCATGAGCAGTCCTCCTTGCCTTGCTATTTGTGAGCATGAGTAGTTCCCATTAGCTAATAGTTGAGCATGTGTAATTTCTTTTGCTGTAGATGAGCACGAGCAGTATTTTTCTAGCTTTCCCTATTGCTGTCATTTGAGCATGAACAGATTTTTAGTTGCATTTAGTTCCTAGATTTCCTTGTGTAGCAGTAGGCGTGCACAACAAAATGTAGCAATGCAGATTTTTTTTATTAGTTATATATGCAGATTTCTATTTAAGCTTGAAGGCAGATTCTGTTAAAACTTATTGTACGCAGAATTTTTATAAGTATTGCTTGCAGATTTTGATATGTATTATATGCAGAACTTCAATCTTAGAGCAGATTTTGTTAAGCAGTTCAAGTGCAGATTTTAGTTAACATTCAAGTGCATTTTCGTTAAGCTTATAGTGCAGTTTTGTTAGAACAGTATGTAGATTTCTATTAGCTAAATATGCAGAATTTTGATTAGCATAGTATGCAGTTTTATTGAGCATTTTAGTACAGTTTTATTAAGTATTTTCATGCAATTCTGTTAAGCATTTCAGTAGAGTTTTATTAAGTATTTCCATGTAATTCTGTTAAGCATTTCAGTGCAATGTTAATAAGCATTTTAGTGCAGTTTTGGTATGAGACATCCTTTTATTAGAGGTATTAACAATTATAAGAAAGATAAAGAAAAGAAAGAAAAAGGCCAAGGCCTTAAGTAGATCCCAAGTCAATACTTTAGGGATTTTAGCACACAAGGTGCTTGTTAAAATGTCAAGACATTTAAAGAAGAAGTAAATAAGATATTTTACTTTGAAGAGGGTAGTATCCGACTTCCGAGGTTGTCGTTAAACAGATCCAGGTGACCAATTCCGAGGTCTTGGCCCTGGTAAGACCGAGGTCTTTACCCTCGTAGAACTGGTGGCTCGCTACCCCAGTCTTTATTAGGGAGCGCGCTTTGGTACTACGCCTGGGCCTAAGAGAAGTTGATTATTATTTTAAAGTATTAAAGTATAAGTTTTTCAAACAAGTGAAATAAAAGAATAAGTTTAGAACAAATGAAATAAGTTTCACTTTGTTTTAAAATCAGCAAGTTTTAGTGTTCTTTTATGCTAGCATGTTATTTAGATTAGCTTACTGTTATTTGCTAGTAGATGAGCATGAGCAGCTTTACATGTTTAGCATTCCAGTATATATTGTTCTTTTGCTATTAGATGAACATGTGTAGTATTTTCTTTAGAGCTTTCAGTTCTTGGATTTCAGTATATTTACATTCATATTCGAGTTTTTGTGAGTTAGATAGCGCTTACTAAGCAATTTTGCTTATAGATTACATTTCCTCTTACTGCAGATAAAGGAAAAGAAAAGATATAGCAAAGGAAGGCGACAAGGTGGTGCGGATGGTGTGTGATGCCAGGACTATGGGAGAGACTTGGGATGTTATTGAGTTTCCGTGTTTTAGTGGTTAATAAATATTTGAGATTGTATCTTACATTTCATGCCATTGAAGATTATTCTGGTTTTAGATTGTATGCTGAGATGAGTTCTGTTTAATAAGTAGATATGTTGGTATTTGACACTTATTTAATTGCGTGGGTGTTTAATATATGTTCCAGCCTCCTGTAGCTGATGTATATTATATATGTATCTCAGTTTATGGTCACCGGTATAGGGGAGATGCTGCCGAAATTTTTCAGTAGAGACTCCTCGTGGTTTCGATCATACTGGTTAAATAGAGTTATAGTAGTTAAGTAACGGTCACCCTTAGAGAGTAGTAGTAAGAAGGGCGGACTTTATAGTTGGTATCAAAGCAGTTCCTATTCTCCAGCATCGCACATCAGCACCATCTTTGTCGTATTCAAGTAAGAAAGTATTTAAGTTTTTTTTATGTCTTTCCTTATTACTTGCAGTATAGAGAAATGTTTAGAAGTACCTGTACTCTTATATGTTTAAAGTCAAGAATCATGCTTAAGTAAAATATATCTAGAAAGTATAGTGATGATTTCAAGTTTTCCCTCTACATGACGAGATGTCAAAAAGAGGGCGTCCCCGTACCACTCGTACTGAGGATCGAGCACAGGAGAACGAAGACCCCAGAACAACTGAACCTAATCTCTCTGAAGTTGTTACTCAACTCCAGAGACAAGTAGCAGAGCAGCAACAAGTGATTGCCAATCTGATGGCCAATTGGCAGCCAGTCCCTCCCACTCCTCCAACTATCAATGTGGAGACTCCAATGGTGACTGAAGTTCCACCAGTCGCCCTGGAAGTCACCACAATACTTAGAAAACAAGAAGCATACCTGATAAAGTGGCTGAAGCTGAAGCCAGAAAGTTTCTCAAGCACGACTGAGCCCTGGGATGCTCAGGCTTGGTTCAAGACACTAGAGAGCACCATGGAGCTTCTTGACTGACCAGAAGTCGAGAAGGTCAAGTGTGCCTCTTTCTGCCTATCAGGAGATGCTCGTATGTGGTGGGAGAGAGTTAAGAGCAAGAGAGTAGTCAATCAGATGAACTGGGCTGACTTCGAGACGGAGTTTTACGAAGAATTCTTCCGTCAACGAATCACCAACAAGCATTATGAGGAGTTTATAGAATTTAGACAAGGTGATCTGTCAGTGGAAGAAGCAGTCAAGAGGTTCAACAGGCTAGCTCGCCTCTGCCCAGAGCTAGTAAGTACGGAGAAGGAATGAGTCAAACCGATGCTCAGGATGCTGAGACCAGTGGTAGCACTTAATGTGAGTAGTGGAACTCACCAGCCTCAGACTGGTGAAGAGCTGGTCAGTAGTGCATTAATCGCTGAGCACTATCTGAACAACATCATGGTACAACAAACGCAACTCGAGCCAGTTAAGATAGAAGACAAGACAATAGGAGGATGTTCAGATAGTCTGCGAGTATCCAGAGGTATTTCTAGAAGAGCTACCTGGACTACCGCCCAACAGAGAAGTGGAGTTTGAAATTGAATTGGTTCCTGGTACCGGTCCAATTTTAAAAGCTCCATACCGCATGTCTCCAGCAGAGCTGAAAGAGTTACCTGAACAACTTCAGGAGCTGCTTGACAAAGGCTTCATCCGCCCTAGTCATTCACCATGGGGAGCTCCTGTGTTATTTGTCAAGAAGAAGGATGGGTATATGCGGATGTGCATAGATTATAGGGCTCTGAATCATGTGACAATCAAGAACAAGTACCCACTACCCAGAATCGATGACTTATTTGATCAATTGAAAGGGGCAACAGTGTTCTCCAAGATAGACCTGCGCTCTGGGTACCATCAGTTGAAAGTGAAGGAAAGTGATATACCCAGAATAGCTTTCAGGACCAGATATGGACACTATGAGTTCGTAGTCATGCCTTTTGGTGTGACTAATGCACCTGTAGTCTTCATGGACTTGATGAACAGAGTGTTCAAATAATACCTTGACAAATTTGTCATCGTGTTCATCGACGACATTCTAGTCTATTCCAGAACCCTAGAAGAGCATGACACGCACTTGAGAATAGTCCTGTAGACCCTACAACAGAAACAGCTTTATGCCAAATTCTCGAAGTGCGAGTTTTGGTTAAATCAGGTGGCGTTTCTAGGTCACATTATTTCTAAAGAAGGCATCTAAGTGGATCCTGCCAAGATAGAGGTAGTCAATAATTGGCATAGGCCCAAGAACGTTAGAGAGATCAGAAGCTTCCTTGGTTTAGCTGGGTATTACAGAAAATTTGTGAAGGACTTTTCCAAGATAGTCTCTCCACTAACAGCCCTAACGAGGAAGGATAAGAAGTTTGAATGGTCAGACAAATGTGAGCAGAGTTTCAAGAGCTAAAGAAGAATGACCAGTGCTCCTATCCTGACTATTCCAGAGAGTGACAAGAGTTTTGACATCTACAGTAATGCCTGGAAGATGGGTCTAGGTGTTGTTCTCATGCAAGAAGGGAGAGTTATAGCTTATGCTTCCAGACAACTCAAAGACTATGAGAAGAACTACCCCACTCATGATCTTGAGCTGGCAGCTGTGGTCTTCGCACTGATACTCTGGCGACACTACTTGTATGGAGTTCAGTGCAGAATCTTCATAGACCATTAAAATTTAAAGTATTTCTTTACCCAAAAAGACTTAAACATGAGACAGCGCAGGTGGCTAGAGTTGGTCAAAGACTATAACTGTGAAATCCTTTACCACCCAGGCAAAGATAACAAAGTGGCAGATGCACTAAGCAGAAAATCCAGTGCATCCCTGATGTCTTTGTCATCATTAGCCCTGCCACTGCAGAAGGAGTTGTCAGATTTTGGACTTGAAGTTATTTATGAGCAACTCTCTGCATTGACCTTAGAGTCAACCCTGCTTGAGGATATACAGAGAAAGCAAAGTGAAGATCCAGATATCTAGAAAATCAAGCAAGGAAATACAAAAAGAAGAAAATTCATAGTTTCGAGTATCAGACAGTGGAATTCTCTATCAGGGGAACCGCCTTTGTGTCCCCAATGATGAAGAGTTAAGAAAGAAAATTTTAGAAGAAGCTCATAGTACACCTTACTCCATGCATCCTGGTTCCACCAAGATGTATTAGGATGTGAAATAGAGATTCTGATGGTCTGGACTCAAAAGAGATGTTGCAAAATATGTCAGTACCTGCCTGACATGCCAGAGAGTCAAAGAAGAGCACCAGAGACTAGGAGGAATGTTACAACCTCTCCCAATACCAGAATGGAAGTGGGAAGACATATCCATAGACTTTATAACAAGTCTTCCTAGAACCACGGAGGGATATGATGCGATATGGGTAATAGTGGACAGATTGACCTAGTCTGCCCATTTTCTAGCCATCAAGGTGTCCCATTCTGTAGAGCAGTTGGCACAACTGTATGTTAAGGAAGTGATCAGACTTCATGGAGTTCCAAAATCTATTGTGTCTGATAGAGATGTGCGCTTCACCTCTCACTTTTGGGAGTGTGTTCAGAATGCACTAGGCACCAAACTCAAGTTTAGCACAGCCTTCCATCCTCAGACTAATGGACAGACAGAGCGAGTAAATCATATTTTAGAAGATATGCTCAGAGCTTGTGCACTAGATTTCAAGGGAAGTTGGTGCAAGTATCTATGCTTAGCTGAGTTCGCCTACAACAATAGCTATCAGGCCACCATCAAGATGACACCTTATGAAGTGTTGTATGGAAGGAAGTGCATATCACCCATTTGCTGGCAAGAAGCAGGTGAAAGAAAAGAAATGGAAGTAGAGCTGGGTATTCAGACTGAGATAATAGATGAGACCACTCAGGCTATCCAGAAGATCAGACAGAGGATTGAGACTGCTCATAGTAGACAGAAAAGTTATGCTGACACACGCTGTAGGCCACTTGAGTTCCAAGTGGGGGACTCAATTTTTCTCAATGTCGCTCCTATGAATGGAGTGATGAGATTTGGCAAGAAGGGCAAATTAAGTCCTCGCTATGTGGGACCTTACCTGATTACAGAAAAGATTGGGAAAGTAGCTTACAAGCTGGACTTACCACAAGACATGTCAGCAACACACAATGTATTTCAGGTCTCTATGCTAAAGAAGTGCATCCACGACCCTAGCCAAGTGATTCAGCCTCAGCCGGTACAGATCTAGGAGGATCTTAGCTATGAGAGCAGACCTACACAGATAGTGGACAGAGAAGTCAAGAGACTAAGAAACAAAGAAGTACCACTAGTGAAGGTCATCTATCTAGCAGAACCAGAAGAATGAGAAAGTTACTTGGGAGTGTGAGGACAGTATGAGACAGAAATATCCAGAGTTATTCTAAGTTCGAGAACAAACTTTTTATAAGGTATGGGGGATTGTAACGACCCAAATTTCCTCATTTTGAGTCCCAAAAAGTAATTTAAAAATATTTAAAATGCTTTAGAAATATTCTAGAGATTTTTAGAAATTTCTAGAGTATTTTTATGTAATTTTTGGAGGTCGTTTGGTATTTTTACTAAACGAAAGAAGTTTCGACAAAAAAATGTCCAAGCCGATATTCGAACCCGCGACCTCCGGCCGAACCAACTCTTAAGCGAATCCGATTGACCAAGTGTGCAAGCGGACGTTGTTGACCAAATAAGGGACGAATTATATTTATGTAATAGTAGCTAACGGAAATAATTAAGTTAAGAGGAGAAGGAGATTAATCTCCCGTGACCTAACCTAATTCTCTCCTCTGCTATTCCCGTGTGACGCCATTCTGCCCGAGCGAAGAAAAACGAAGCCCTAGCTTCGTCTCCGACGACCGGCCAAGGGGGATTTCCGCGAGCCCTTCTCGGATCCGAGCTTCTCTTGTCAAGAAGGAAGCCATGAGCACGAAGAGGAGGCCAAAATCGCAAGCCAACCGAAACCCTAGAAGCAATAGAAGCCCTTCCCCTTCGGTTGTAAGTCCAAGAACACCTCTGTAAGTTGCTACTCACCTGCGGTAAGAGTGGTTCCGAATTTGATTTGGGTGTTTCCTTGTTTGTTGAGTATGCTGTGAAGTTTTTGTTGGTTAAGGGCTTGTTGCCGGGGGTTTTCAAAGGAAGAACATGAGAGGGATTTTTATTCTTGTGGGTTTTACTTGCAATTGTTATTCCAGATTTTTATCTATCAAGTGTATGTTGTTGGTTTCATTAGCAATTAGTTGAGCATGTGTAATTTCCTTTGCTGATTAATTTCCTTTTTGTTGTATGCGAGCATGAGCAGTCCTCCTTGCCTTGCTGTTTGTGAGCATGAGTAGTTCCCATTAGCGAATAGTTGAGCATGTGTATTTTCTTTTGCTGTAGATGAGCACGAGCAGTATTTTTCTAGCTTTCCCTATTGCTGTCATTTTAGCATGAACAGATTTTTAGTTGCATTTAGTTCCTAGATTTCCTTGTGTAGCAGTAGGCATGCACAACAAAATGTAGCAATGCAGATTTTTTTATTAGTTATATATGCAGATTTCTATTTAAGCTTGAAGGCAGATTCTGTTAAAACTTATTGTACGCAGAATTTTTATAAGTATTGCTCGCAGATTTTGATATGTATTATATGCAGAACTCCAATCTTAGAGAAGATTTTGTTAAGCATTTCAAGTGCAGATTTTAGTTAACATTCAAGTGCAGTTTCGTTAAGCTTATAGTGCAGTTTTGTTAGCACAGTATGCAGATTTCTGTTATCTAAATATGCAGAATTTTGATTAGCATAGTATGCAATTTTATTGAGCATTTCAGTACAGTTTATTAAGTATTTTCATGCAATTCTATTAAGCATTTCAGTGCAATGTTAATAAGCATTTTAGTGCAGTTTTGGTATGAGACATCCTTTTATTAGAGGTATTAACAAGTATAAGAAAGATAAAGAAAAGAAAGAAAAAGGCCAAGGCCTTAAGTAGATCCCAAGTCAAGACTTTAGGGATTTTGGCACACAAGGTGCTTGTTAAAATGTCAAGACATTTAAAGAAGAAGTAAATAAGATATTTTACTTTGAAGAGACTAGTATTCGACTTCCGAGGTTGTCGTTAAACAAATCCAGGTGGCCAATTCCGAGATCTTGGCTCTGGTAAGACCGAGGTCTTTACCCTCGTAAAACTGGTGGCTCGCTATCCCAATCTCTATTAGGGAGCGCGCTTTGGTACTACGCCTGGGCCCAAGAGAAGTTGATTATTATTTTAAAGTATTAAAGTATAAGTTTTTCAAACAAGTGAAATAAAAGAATAAGTTTAGAACAAATGAAATAAGTTTCACTTTGTTTTAAAATTAGCAAGTTTTAGTTTTCTTTTATGCTAGCATGTTATTTAGATTAGCTTACTGTTATTTGCTAGTAGATGAGCATGAGCAGCTTTACATGTTTAGCATTCCAGTATGTATTGTTCTTTTGCTATTAGATGAGCATGTGTAGTATTTTCTTTAGAGCTTTCAGTTCTTGGATTTCAGTATATTTACATGCATATTCGAGTTTTTGTGAGTTAGATAGCGCTTACTAAGCAATTTTGCTTATAGATTACATTTCCTCTTACTGCAGATAAAGGAAAGGAAAAGATATAGCAAAGGAATGCGACAAGGTGGTGCGGATGGTGTGTGATGCCAGGACTATGGGAGAGACTTGGGATGTTATTGAGTTTCCGTGTTTTAGTGGTTAATAAATATTTGAGATTGTATCTTACATTTCATGCCATTGAAGATTATTCTGGTTTTAGATTGTATGCAGAGATGAGTTCTGTTTAATAAGTAGATATATTGGTATTTGACACTTATTTAATTGCGTGGGTGTTTGATATATGTTCCAGCCTCCTGTGGCTGATGTATACTATATATGTATCTCAGTTTATGGTCACCGGTACAGGGGAGATGCTGCCGAAATTTTTCGGTAGAGACTCCTCGTGGTTTCGATCATACCGGTTAAGTAGAGTTATAGTAGTTAAGTAACGGTCACCCTTAGAGAGTAGTAGTAAGAAGGGTGGTCGTTACATACCACCCCCTAAGACCTAAGGTCCCCCCCTTAGGATTTTCCTCCACCTAGGGTTACCACCCCCTAAGGTTTTCCTTTTGCTTAACCGCAGCTAGGACTTTTGCCTAAAAATACTTAGGACTTTCCTGCAAGCTTAATCAGACATGTTAGATCACAAATAAGCTTAACTTTGAATTCTTTTGCCATTATCAAAACAAAGGTTCGATCGTCGGATGTTTCCGCACCAACATAATGCTTGTGGCTTTTCACGTTCATTTTTTGGAAAATAAAGTACACGATGCATAATAGTAATAAGAAAAGCAAGCAATCTAAAACCAAGCTGACACTTTTGGTTTTACTTGGTTCGAAGCCTGTGATGACTCCTACTCTAAGGCTCACACTTGTTGAGTGTTTACTTTGAAAAATTCGCTATCAATCCATAGAATTATAGAAACAAGTACAAGTACAAAATTAAGTTATATAAATGAAAGTTATACCGAGTTACATCTTCATAAATTTGTCTTTTGAGCAGCGCGCAAGAGCAGAAGATGTTTCAATTGATGATCTCGAAGCTGCTAGTCGACCCCTTTTTTATAGCCAAGTTGAACTTGATCCAGATCTACTGATCTCGAGATCACTATTTGACTCGATGTTGATCAATCGACCGATTCCCCTGATCGATCGACTGATCATACCTAAATGACCAGGCTTCCCGTCCAGATGTTGTTGCTTAAGATGAGCCTTTGTTCAATTGATCGATCGTACCGTTCGGTTAATCGATCTGTCAATGATCCCTAGCTTATTTTATCCAATCAACCCAATCTGATCAATCTGTTGCTTATCCCCTATTTGGTCGACTGAACCTGACATTCAGTCGATCGATCCCTTGGTCGAGGCTGGCCGTGAGCTGATCTGATCACTAGGGTTTGGTCGATTGATCCCAACGTTCGATTGATCAATTAAGGTAAAATCCTAGCTTTAAAATGTTAGTCTTTCTGTAAAACAGAGTTAGAATAATAGACAAACAATATATAAAACATGATTTTAACAGTCTCCGGACTGTCCGGCCCTGACTTTGAGTTTTTTTTGAAACTCTAGGTCGGATCGACACCTACTATTCCCTTTTGGGGGGATGCGTCCTCACATACTTCTCTCAGGAGAAATTACCTTTTGCCAGACTGGTACTCTAAACCGATTGAACTTTTACTCAACGTCTGAGACTTCAGGACTTCATGCTAAATGCCCGATTCATGACATGTCCAGTCTTTCACCTGGTGTCCGTGCCCCCCCCCCCCCCCACAGGATTTACATCTAGAGTCCTTGACTCTAGGATTTTGCCCAAAGTCCTCGACTCGCCAAGACTTTACCCAGTCCCCCGGAGCAGGACTTCATTGTCTAATCGCAGCTAGGACTGTCCACCTACCTAGGACTGTCCACCTACCTAACTGCAGCTAGGACTTTTCTTTGCCTAAGATCACTTAAGACTTTCCTGTACACTTAGTCACACTTGTTAAATCACAAGACAGCTTAACTTTGAATCTTTTTTTCATTATCAAAATACAAGTTAGATCATCTGGTGCTCCCTGCACTAACAATCACCCCCTTTTTTATTATGACAACCCAGTTTAAAGGTTAAGTAAAAATATACAAAATAGTAAGGCATTAGGAACAAGTGAATTTTTAAGTAAACATTTTTCAAGGTAAAAATGTTACTCACTCCCCCTTAAGTATTACTTTTTATCAGAATAAGGTTTTTTACTTTACTTTTAATACATTTCTCCCCCTTTGATGTAACACCCCACCCTCCTCACTACTAGTCTGTGAGGGTGGAGCGCTACTGGACTACTAATTTCTCTTAACTAACATTGCACACATGTGAATATCAATACATAAAACCCTCTAAACATGCAATTAATGATAGCGGAAACATGAATAAATTATCTCTACATTCTACTCCAGCATATGAGCACAACTAAAACTATACATCAATCTAATCATGCTGAAATATATGTATTAATCTGAACATGCATGCCACCATTGTACAACTAAGATAATAGGTCTAATGTGCATAACAATTTAAATGAAAGAATTCTATATACATGGCAATCTTAATAAATTCTTATGCTAAATTCCAAGGCTTCTATAGTCCAGGCATCACACATCCATCCGCACCTCCTTGTCGCCTTCCTTTGCTATAACTTTTCCTTTCCTTTATCTGCAGTAAGAGGAAATGCAACTATAAGCAAAATTGCTTAGTAAGCGCTATCTAACTCACAAAACTCGAATATGCATGTGAATAAAATAAATCTAAAACTGAATGCTTTAAAGGAAATACTACACATGCTCATCTAATAGCAAAAGAAACAAGACATGCTGAAATGCTAAACATGTAAAGCTTATTTCACTTGTTCAAAACTTATACTTTTATACTTCAGGATAATAAGTTTAACTGAACTGATATATAAGCTGAGCTAAACTGATGCTAGGCTAATGCTGAATCTGAACTGTATTCACATAACTGATTTGTGAAGTTTTGAAAACTATTTTCATAATAGATAAAAATAATAATCATGTTGTTGATGGGCCCGGCAACTGTACTTGCTATACACGCATCCCTAACTAGACCCGAGGTAGCTAGTCACGAATCTAGTAGGGTTTACTAGGTTATCTAAACCTAGGGACGACTATGGGAGCCCAACCCAAGGACAACTAAGAGTCCAGCACAGTACCACTGATAAAAGTAAAATACTGATTCATAAGCTGATTTATCTTATCTCGCTCTTACTAGGTTATCTGAACCTAGGGGCGACTATGGGAGCCCACCCATTGGACCGTAGTCCCATATAAACTGAAGCAAGACTAAGCATGCTATTTATAAGAATTGTAGAATGAAATGCTAACTATAAGGATTGTTCTTTATGTTCAGTAACAAAGCATAATCCATTTTGCAATAAGCTACAAAAAAAAACAAACCTACAGGCTTTAGAAGAAAACTAAACTCTTTCTTGTTCCTTGCCCAGCGGCAGGAAATCTGAAATCCCCCAAAGGTCGTTCATGCTTAGTTATTCAACACAAAACTGAAACTATTTGAGGTCACAAGCAATCTATGTAGGGTTCGGATTATAAATCTATGTGAAACCTATGCAATGCTTATACCTTTAAAGAGCAATAGAGGTCTTTGAGCATGTTACAACATGATCTAAATTGGAATACTAAACCATAAGCTCAAACCGTAAACTAAATCTTTTCATGTTCAGTACCACAACAAAGAACCCAAAAGGCAACTAGCAAGGATAATTTTTATTGTAAACCCAAACCATAATTGTTCTTCATGCTATGTGCCACGGCAATAAAAGAAAAGTAGGGAATTGCTACTGTTTCAGTCCACGGCAAGGAGGTAAAAAAAAGGAACTACAATACCCCCCATAGCCATTCAAAACAGAACAATTTACTCCTTTCCAAATCTAAATGAACTAAATTTAGTTTCATGGCAGCAGCTCCAATCAAACAATAAGGAATAAACTAAACCACATATTCAAATTAATTAAAACCTCTTCTCATCTTCTTTATGAAACTCACGGCAGGAAACCTTCAAATTCATCAAGCTTTGCGGCATGCGTCGGAAATCAAGAACACATGAATCCGAAACTACTCTACTGCAGGTGAGGAAGCACTTACTTTGGTGTTCTTGGACTCATAACCAAGAAGAAGCTTCTTCGGAAAGCTTGCAAATCCAACCTTCTCTTCGTGCCTACGGATTCCCTTGATGAGAAGATCTCTAATCCGTGAAGAGCTCACGGGATTTGCCCTTCGTCGGCCGCCGGAGAGAAACCCTACTTCTCTTCGTTTCCTCCCGAGCTGCCACCGTCGCACGAGAGAGGTGAGGAGAGGAATTAGGTTAGGTCACGGAAACATAACAACTCTTATCCCTTTTTATAACTAGGGTATTCTCCGATTCTGTTATGGCTTAAGACTAATTCGTTATTAATTTGTTCACAAAACACCTGGTAAACTCTTGGCTATCGCGCTTCGCCTAAATCTCTGACCGGGTCAGAGGTCGCGGGTTCGAATCTTGGTCGCGCCTCTTTTATACTTAATTATTTTCTATTATTAACTACTACTTAAATTAATTTCGTTCTTCCTTTAATCAGTACCGCCCGCTTGGGCACTTGGCTATCGCGCTCCGCTTAAGCCGCCGACCGGGTCAGAGGTTGCGGGTTCGAATCTCGGCTAAAACTCTTTTATACTTAATATTTTTTGTTTAACTACTACTACTTAAAATATTTCCGCTCCTTCTTTAACCAGCACGGCCCTGCTGGGTTCCTGGTCAGTCGAGATAACTTAAGGTTTTGCTTAATCAGAGGTCTCCGGTTCGAACCTCGGCTTAACCTTTTTATTTTTTTGCAACTTGTTTCTTTTGGTAAAAATACCAAACGATCTCTAAAAATTACATAAAAACACTCTAAAAATTTCTAAAAATATGTAGAATATTTCTAAAGTATTTTTAAATATTTTTAAGCACTATTACGACTTGTAATGAAGAAATTTGGATCGTTACATTTGACATTTATAAAAAATTATTGAGTAGAGAGAAAAGTTGTAAAACAATTTTAATTTTGAAAAGTCAACTTGTTAATCTTTTTCTTTTAACCCCCCTGAAAGTAGCACTTAACTTTTCTTTAAAAAATATGTGTAGCTTAAAAAATCTTAGCTAAATACTTAGCTTTTAAAAAAATTTCTTTGAAAAATACTTAGCTAAATACTTAGCTTTAAAAAGAGTTTAAAAAAAACTTAGCTAAATACTTAGATTTTGAAAATGATTTCTTTGAAAAATACTTAGCTTTGAAAAGATTTTTTTTAAAAAAAAACTTAGTTAAAAACATAGCTTTAAAAAAATTCCTTTTAAAAATTTTAAGTAATTAATTTTGAAAAAGCTTAACTTATAAATCTTTTGAAATATCCCCCAAAAGAAAACTTAATTTTAAAATTTTAAAAAATTAACTCCCTATTTATCTCTCTTAAAAAGTTTAAGTAATTTGTAGGTGATAGTCATCTTAAATAATTCAATTGATGCCTTGATCAATGACTATGACCCTAGAGTCGAAGCATGAAAAAACTTAAGTTTAAAAGTATGAAAATAATTATCTATTTTCTTGATTTTCGATCCCACCCATTCTATGTTATTAAACATATTCAGCTTATGAGTTTTTGTGAGATGGAGTTAAATTAATTTTTAAATTGATATTAAGTTTGAGAATATTATTTTTCACCGTGAGAAATATTTAAATTTAAAATTTAATATTAAATATTTTATTTTGAATTTTGAAAAAATATTTAAGATTGAATATTTAAGTTTGAATTTTGAACAAATATTTATGTTTGAATTTTAAAAATATTTAAGTTTGAATAATTAAATTCTGAACTTTAAAACTTTTAATTAAGATTTAAAATAGTTAATATTTAAAAATTAATTAAGATTTGAAAATGATTAATATTTTGAAGTTTGAAATTAGAAAATTAATTATGATTTAAAAATTACTTAATTTTTGAAAATAATTAAGATTTAGAAATTAAAATTTAAAAAATAATTATGATTTTAAAATTAACATTTGAAAATAATTTAGATTTTGAAATTAAAATTTAAAAATTAATTAACATTTGAAAATAATTAAGATTTTGAAATTAAAATTTAAAAATTAATTAATATTTGAAATTAATTAATATATTAAAATTAAAATTTGAAAATTAATTAACATTTGAAAATAATTAATATTTTGAAATTAAAATTTGAAAATTAATTAAGATTTAAACATTAATTAATATTTTGAAATTAAAATTTAAAAATTAATTAATATTTGAAAATAATTAAGATTTTGAAATTAAAATTTGAAAATTAATTAATATTTTAAAATTAAAATTTGAAAATTAATTAATATTTAAAAATAATTAAGATTTTGAAATTACAATTTAAAAATTAATTAAGATTTGAAAATTAATTAACATATGAAAATAATTAAGATTTTAAAATTAAAAATAAAAATTAGTTAATATTTAAAAATTAATTAATATTTGAAAATAATTAAGATTTGAAATTTGAAACTTAAATATGATTTGAAAATTAATTAACATTTAAAAATAATTAAGAGTTTGAAATTTGAAAATTAATTAAGATTCAGTTTAAGTTTGTGTAAGTTTAGTTTAAGTTTGATTAGTTTGAATTATATTTCCATTGATTAAGTTAGGTTTAAGTTTTAATTAACTAATTTTAAACCTAAACTCATCTTACCCTTTTTCTTGATTGTCAATCAAGGAACCTTATCTATTTTGTGAGATGATTAATTTTATCTTTAATTTAGATTCAAATCTAAGGATTAATTTACACTTATGTTAGACTAAGGTTTAACAGTTAGTTAATTAAAAATTTATTTCAATAATTGGCTTCTATGTTTTGGCAAGGCATTAGGCCTTTTTGGATATTAGAACAACAATCACTTCTAGACAAAGCCTTTTAAAGAAATTAAATATTTAATGTTCTTTCTAAGAATCCTAGGTCTAATTAAATAAGTGTCGATCAAACCTAAATCCTTATCTATTATAATCTAAGCATGTATAAGGAAAAGATAGTAAATCAAGTATCAATTAGATTTATCTATTAATAAAGATGGTCTTTCTATTTGCTCCCCTTGGGTCATTGCCTCAATAAGATTTATCAAGATAGTGGATTTAATCCTTGGGGATCCAATATTGATCAAGTCCAACTTGATTTGTCAGGTTTGACTTGGGGACCCATGCTTGAACTAGGTTCTTAGTCGATCGATTCACTAAAGACAAGTAAGATTTGAATCGATGTCTAGCCTTATACCCAAGTCTGGTTCGATTGTATACGACCCTTTATTTTTCAAGAATCAGATCAAGGTTCTTGGAACCCAAAGTGAACCGTTCCAACGTTTCCTTAAGTCCTTTAACTTGAGTTTTAAAATTGAAATTTTCTTCCTCAAGTTGTTGGACTTGGGTTGAAGTTTCACTTTAAACTGGTTTAGTTAAAGGACTTGGGTTAGTCTCCTCCTTGAAGGATTCATTCTCCTTTTGAAGTGACTTGACCCGGAGATTGGATTTGGTCAACTTTCTTAAAAGTATGAAATTAACTTTTGTAATTTATCTACTTGCGGAGAACTTACATTACTGTTTGGCCATTCGGAAATGGATATGGATCCGTGACTTATTTTGGACTCGATTTCTTATTCATCTCTGATTTTGGACTTAGACTCGGTTTCGACAATGTAGGCTTGTACTGGTAGAGCAAGGAAGCTTGCTTGCTCATGTTCTTCTTCGGGGTCTCCCAAGGATTCGGACCATGTTGCTTTCAAGGCCTTCTTCTCTGCTTCTGATTTGGACATTCCCGGCTTCTAGTGCCCTTTCTTGTTGCAGCCATAGCAGGTAACTTTAAACTTGACCTTCGTATTCAATTGAGTCACCTTCTTCTTCTTGTACAGTTTTCATACGAGTTTCACGAGCTTAGTGGTAATTTCATCATCATCTTCTGAGTCTGATTAGTTTTTGGACTCAGGTTCAGTTTAGTTCCTAGACTCGTTTGTCTTGCTTGTACCTACAATTAAGGCAATATTTTTCTTGACCGGACATGCATTAGTCTGTTTGTGAAGTTCACTCTAAAAATAGCTCATCTAGTCTCATTAAAGAAGGATGCTTAGACACCTTATAAGCATCTACCATTTATGCCCACAAGGTATTTCTTGGAAAAGCGATATGAGTATACTTGATGACGTTGCGATTTTCTACTTTTTGTCAGATTGCGTGAAGTCCGTTAAGTAGGTTTTGGATCTGAGCGTGGAGTTGACTTGCCGTCTCACCATCCTATATTTTAATATTATATAACTTATTCAAGATTAGGTCCTATTTGCTTACCTTAGTATCGGAGGTGCCCTCGTGTAACTTGATTAGCTTTTCCCATAATTTCTTGGCACTGTTGAAGGGGCCAACCCGATTCAACTCCTCTTTGGTTAAGCCACATTGAAGGGTCTGGGTTGCTTTTGCATCAGCTTCGATCTTCTTTATTACGCTTTGGTCCCAATTTTCATAAGATACTGGTTTTCCAGTATCGTCGAGTGGAAGTGCGAAGCTGGTTTTGATGATTATCCACATCTCGACTTATGTTTTGAAGTAATACTCCATTCAACTCTTCCAGTAGTCAAAATCTTCGCTGGAGAAGAGTGGTGGGCGTGCGGTGCTATAACCTTCTTGGTGGGTCATTTGAAAAGTAAATCTTGCACACAATAAAATATAGAAAATTGTTCTAAGACTTAGTCTTGGATTAGTAGTGTAGTATAAAGATTTTATAAAAAAAAAAACTTAAGAACTCGAGTGGTGTTGCACCAACTTCGAGAGAAAAAAATTGATTGCGAGAAATAATGACCGGAAGGGGTAATTATACCGATTCCGATCAACTCTGAACAATTTAAAAACTAAACCATAAAAAAAATACTTGAATGGTGGTTTTATCGATTTAAAGTCGCACCGCTCTGATACTAATTGTAGGATCGAAAGAGCTAGAGGGGGATGAATAGTACTTGTGACTTTTCCACGTTCATTTTTCAGAAAACAAAGTACACATAGCAGAATAGTAAGAAAGAAAAACAAGCAATCGAAAACTAAGTTAACACCATTGGTTTTACTTGGTTCGAAGCTTGTAACGACTTCTACTCTAAGACGTATACTCAATGAGTGTTTACTTTGGATAATTCACTATCAATCCGTAGAATTACAAAAATAAGTACAAGCACAAATTGAGTGCTATAAATGAAAGTTATACTGACGACTTAGAGAATTGGAGTTTCGAACTTTCAGTCGTTAGAGCAGAGTTATGACTTCATATATTTGTCTTTTGAGCAGCGTGTAGGAGCAGAAGATGTTTTAAATGATGATCTTGAAGCTGTTGGTCGAACCCCTTTTTATAGCCAAGTTGAACCTGATTCAGATCCACTAATCTTGGGATCACTGTTTGACTCGACGTTGATTGGTCGACCGATCCGCCTAATCGGTCAACTGGTCCTACCTAAATTAACTCGGCTTCCTGTCCAGATGCTGCTGCTTCAGATGAGCCTTCATTCGGTCGATCGATCGCACTGTTCAATCGACTGATAGCGCTATTTAGTTGATTATTTTGTGGATGACCCCCGACTTATCTGTTGGTGCGGGAAGCATCCGACGATCAAACCTTAGTTTTGATAATGGCAAAGGGATTCAAAGTTAAGTTTAATTGTTATCTAATGTGTATGACTAAGTGTTTTAGGAAAGTACTAGCTGCGGTTAGGCAAGGTGAAAACCCTAGGGGGTGGTAACCCTAGGTCCTAGGGGGTGGTAACCCTAGGTGGAGAAAAGTCCTAGTTGCGGTTAGGCAAAAGGAAAATCCTAGGGGGTGGTAACCCTAGGTCATAGGGGGTGGTAACCCTAGGTCATAGGGGGTGGTAACCCTATGCGGGAAGTCTTGGCGGGTCGGCGTTTCGGGCAAAAATCCTAGGGGGTGGTAACCCTAGGTTAAAATCCTGGTGTCGCGAACCGGGTAGAAGTCTAGATGGGTCGAGGACCGGACATCCAGCATGAAGACCGGAAGCATCGGACGCTGAGCAAAAGTCCAGTCGATCTGGAGGATCGAACTGGCATCAGGTAAAATCTCCTGAGTGGAGTAGGTGAGGATGCGTTCCCCGTAGAGGGAACAGTAGGCGTCGGGTCTACCTAGAGTTTCTGGTCGGAAACCCAAAGTCAGACCCGGACAGTCCGAAGGCTGTCAATTCATTTGTTTATATATTATCTTTTGTGTTCTAACTCTGTTTTGCAGGAAACTAACACTTTTGTGCAGGGTTAGTACTGACCGGGATTGGTCGACCGAACCTTGGGATCGGTCGACCGAACCTCCAAGCTACCAGACCAGATCGCCAGAAGTTGGACCAAGTTTGACCAGGGATCGGTCGACCGGACCTCTGGATCGGTCAACCGAACCTGGGATAGGTGTCGACTTGATCAAGCCGAGGTGTGCGGGTCAGAGGAGACTGATCGGTCGATCGAATCTTGGGATCGGTCGACCGATCCCAGGGATAAAGTTTGACCAGATCGAAGCGGAGTGACGGATGGACGGATCAGATGCGGTGGAGATCATCTGATCGGTCGACCGAACGTGAGGATCGGTCGACTGATCCGCTTCGGGTCAAAACTGATCCCGAGACTTGGGGATCAGGATCAGCGCCTACAGAGCTATAAAAGGGAGCCTTGGGGAGCAGCTTCGAATATCAATCACAGAAGCGAACCTTCTACTTCCTGCTGCTAACAAGGCGATCTCGAAGTGATGTTTCACCATCCCGACGACCCGGAGCTCAGTTCTTCCATCGTTCATTGTCGTCGGTATATTTTATTGTTATTAATTACTGTACTTCAAATTGTAATCATTTAACGAGCCTATAGTTGTTGCCCACCGAAAGCGATCAAGGATCGCGGGCCTTCGAGTAGGAGTCGCCATAAGCTCCGAACGAAGTAAAACACTTGTGTCTTCTGTGTGTTTGCATTTACTTTCCGCTGCGTTTCTACTTTGTGTTTTAAATCGCGAAAAATAGCCACGAGCGCTATTCACCCCCCCCCCCCCCTCTAGCGCTTTCGATCCAACAATTGGTATCAGAGCGGGGTCGTTTTGAATCGGTGCAACCACCATTCAAAACAAATTTTTCGTGGTATTTTTAAGATTTTTTGGAGTCAATTAGAATTTAGCTTCGTTTCTATATTCTAATTCTTTTCGCTCGTATCGATTTCGCTCGAGGTTGGTGCAACACCACTTGAGTTAGTTTTTTTTAATTAAATTCATACCGTACTGCTAATCCAGGATCAAGTCCTGGTACATTTGTTTTTTCTCTCTTCTTCTTTGTGTGCAAGTTTTTAATGGCCCTTCAAGAAGGCTCTAGCACTACTTGCCCCCCGCTCTTCTCCGGCGAAGACTTTGCCTATTGGAAGAACCAGATGATCTACCATCTCAAGACGCAAGTTGAGATGTGGATCATCATCCAAACCGGTCTCGAGCTACCACGTGATGGCACCGGAGAACTGGTTTCCTGCACCAACTGGGACGCTAGCATCAGGAAGAAGGTGGAAGCAGATGCCAAAGTCACTTGCATGCTACAATGCGGGTTGACAAAAGAAGAACTGAATAGAGTCGGACCATTTTCAAGTGCGAAGGAGTTATGGAACAAACTAATCGAGCTGCACGAGGGCACGGCAGACGCTAAAGTAAGTAAGCGTGATTTAATTTTAAATAAATTGTATAATATTAAAATGCAGGAAGGTGAGACGGCAAACCAGCTTCACGCATGCATTCGGGACCTACTCAACGGGCTTCATGCAATCGGCCAAAGGATGGAAAACCGCGACGTAATAAGGTACGCGCTAAGCGCTTTTCCGAGGAACGCCTTGTGGGCATCCATGGTGGATGCTTACAAAGTTTCCAAGGATTTATCTTCAATAAAACTAGATGAATTATTTTCTGAATTAGAATTGCATGAGCAGACTAATACACGGCCGGTAGAGAAAGGTGTTGCTTTGGTTGCAGGTACCAGCAAAACGCACGAACCGACGACGAGGCATAAATCCAAGTCTAAAGACGAACAGGACGCAGACGACGAAGATGAAGTTATTTCTAAACTGATAAAACTAGTGCGGAAAATATGCAAGTCAAAAAGGGAAACTCAAACAACTATGAAGGACAAAACTGGAGTCACCTGCTACGGATGCAACCAGAAGGGGCACTACAAGCCAGACTGTCCAAACAAAAAGCAACGTAAAAAGAAAGCATTAAAGGCAACCTGGTCCGAGTCCTCAGATGAATCTGAGTTCGACGAAGAAGAACCGACAAGCTTCCTCGCGTTGCCAGTACAAGTAAATATTGACGAAACCGAATCTGAATTCGAGTCCGAAACCGAAAGCGAGTCGGAAACCGAGTCCGAGCAAAGCCACGAATCCGCATTCGTTTCCGAAGGACCAAATCCCACTGTGAGTTCACTATTCGCAGAATTTCAATTAGATAACTTGCATGAATTATTACCTTACTTAATAAAAAAAGTTGGCTAAATCTAACGTCTGGGTTAAGTCGCTCCAAAAGGAGGTAACAGCCCTTAAGGGAGCGACTAACTCGAGTTCTTTAACTGAGTCAGTTCTAACTGAGTCCGTTCAAATTGGAAGTTCAACTCAACTCCAACAACTTGAGGAAGAAAATTCCAATTTGAAAACTCAAATTAAGGAACTCAAGGACACGTTGGAACAGTTCACTATGGGTTCCAAGAATTTGGATCTGATTCTTGGAAAACATCGAGTCGTTTACAACAAATCCGGACTTGGATTTAAGACCAAAACAAAGTTTAAATCATACTTGTCGTTAGTAAATAGAAATAATAGAAACATAATTCAAGCATGGGTCCCCAAGTCAAACTTGGTTAATCAAGTTGGACCTGGTCACTATTGGGTCCCCAAGGATCAGATCCATTTCCTTGATAGACCATATCGAGGTTATGATCCAGGGGGAGCAAATAGAAAAACTATCTCAATAAATAGATAAAATGCTTGTTTATTTATTTTCCTTGCAATATACATGCTTAGACTAGGATTGCTTAAGGATCTAGGCATAATTTACACTTGCCAGTTAAATCTAGGAGTTTCAAAAAGGAAATTAAATATATATTTCTTTGAGCGATTCTGTCTATGAAAAGGTGGATGATCTCATACCCAAGAAGACCTAGAGTCTCGTCTTGACCTGGGAACCAATCTTTGAAATACTTACTTAATTGACTAATTGGAAAACCTATTTTTAACTCAAATGTAAATTAATCCTTAGAAACAATTTAAATCAAAGATAACCATCTCACAAAAATACGTAAGATTACCTGTTTGATAACTTAGAATCGGGTGAGATGAATCTAGGTTAAACTTAGTCTTAAATAAATTCAATTTAATCAAATAAAACGAATTAATTAAATGAATAAAATTATTTCAAAATTACTTCAAAATTACTTTAAAATCATTTTAAATCCTTTGAAAAATTATTTCAAAATTACTTTAAAAATTATTTGAAAATCATTTTAAATCCTTTGAAAAATTATTTCAAAATTACTTTAAAATCATTTTAAAAATCCTTTGAAAAATTATTTCGAAATTACTTTAAAAATTACTTTAAAATCATTTTAAAAATCCTTTGAAAAATTATTTCAAAATTACTTCAAAATTATTTGAAAATCATTTTAAATCCTTTGAAAAATTGTTTCAAAATTACTTTAAAAATTATTTGAAAATCATTTTAAATCCTTTGAAAAATTGTTTCAAAATTACTTTAAAATCATTTTTAAAATCCTTTGAAAAATTATTTCAAAATTACTTCAAAATTATTTGAAAAACATTTTAAATCCTTTGAAAAATTATTTCAAAATTACTTCAAAATTATTTGAAAATCATTTTAAAAATCCTTTGAAAAATTATTTCAAAATTACTTTAAAAATTATTTGAAAATCATTTTAAATCCTTTGAAAAATTATTTCAAAATTACTTTAAAATCATTTTAAAAATCCTTTGAAAAATTATTTCAAAATTACTTTAAAAATTATTTGAAAATCATTTTAAATCCTTTGAAAAATTATTTCAAAATTACTTTAAAATCATTTTAAAAATCCTTTGAAAAATTATTTCAAAATTACTTTAAAAATCCTTTCAAAATTAATTTCAAAAATCATTTAAAAAAACCCCTTGAAAATTAATTTCAAAAATTATTTGAAAAATGCTTTGAAAATTATTCAAAAATAAGTTAAATCATTTCTTATACTTAGAATTTAGAAGAAATTTTGTTTAAAAAAAAATTAAAATAAACACTTAGATTTTTATGAAAAGCTAAGTGTTTACTTCAGTACTCATTTTTTTCTTCTTCCCTCTTTACTTTGATATATGGCAAAGGGGGAGAGTATAAGGAAATTCAAAGATAAGGAAATTCAAAGGAAACCAAAAGGTATCAAAAATTCAAAAACTAAAAATCAGCTTAAGGGGGAGCTTCCATTAAGGGGGAGCTTCAATGTGCTTAGATTTTATTTACCTTTATTGCATTTTTTTTTTGTTTTTCACTTAACTTTGAATTTCGGTTGCCATAATAAAAAAGGGGGAGATTGTTGGTGCAGGAAGCATCCGACGATCGAACCTTAGTTTTGATAATGGCAAAGGGATTCAAAGTTAAGTTTAATTGTTATCTAATGTGTATGACTAAGTGTTTCAAGAAAGTCCTAGCTGCGGTTAGGCAAGGTGAAAATCCTAGGGGGTGGTAACCCTAGGTCCTAGGGGGTGGTAACCCTAGGTGGAGAAAAGTCCTAGCTGAGGTTAGGCAAAAGGAAAACCCTAGGGGGTGGTAACCCTAGGTCATAGGGGGTGGTAACCCTATGCGGGAAGTCTTGGCGGGTCGGCGTTTCGAGCAAAAATCCTAGGGGGTGGTAACCCTAGGTTAAAATCCTGGTGTCGCGAACCGGGTAGAAGTCTGGATGGGTCGAGGACCGGACATCCAGCATGAAGACCGGAAGCATCGGACGCTGAGCAAAAGTCCAATCGATCTGGAGGATCGAACTGGCATCAGGTAAAATCTCCTGAGTGGAGTAGGTGAGGACGCGTTCCCCGTAGAGGGAACAGTAGGCGTCGGGTCGACCTAGGGTTTCCGGTCGGAAACCCGAAGTCAGACCCGGACAGTCCGAAGGCTGTCAATTCATTTGTTTATATATTATCTTTTGTGTTCTAACTCTGTTTTGCAGGAAACTAACACTTTTGTGCAGGGTTAGTACTGACCGGGATCGGTCGACCGAACCTTGGGATCGGTCGACCGAACCTCTAAGCTACCAGACCAGATCGCAAGAAGTTGGACCAGGTTCGACCAGGGATCGGTCGACCAGACCTCTGGATCGGTCGACCGAACCTGGGATAGGTGTCGACTTGATCAAGCCGAGGTGTGCGGGTCAGAGGAGACTAATCGGTCGACCGAACCTTGGGATCGGTCGACCGATCCCAGGGATAAAGTTTGACCAGATCGAAGCGGAGCGACGGATGGACGGATCAGATGCGGTGGAGATCATCTGATCGGTCGACCGAACGTGAGGATCGGTCGACCGATCCGCTTCGGGTCAAAACTGATCCCGAGACTTGGGGATCAGGATCAGCGCCTACAAAGCTATAAAAGGGAGCCTTGGGGAGCAGCTTCGAATATCAATCACAGAAGCGAACCTTCTACTTCCTGCTGCTAACAAAGCGATCTTGAAGTGCTGTTTCACCATCCCGACGACCCGGAGCTCAGTTCTTCCATCGTTCATTGTCGTCGGTATATTTTATTGTTATTAATTACTGTACTTCAAATTGTAATCATTTAACGAGCCTATAGTTGTTGCCCACCGAAAGCGATCAAGGATCGCGGGCCTTCGAGTAGGAGTTGTCATAGGCTCCGAACGAAGTAAAACACTTGTGTCTTCTGTGTGTTTGCATTTACTTTCCGCTGCGTTTCTACTTTGTGTTTTAAATCGCGAAAAATAGCCACGAGCGCTATTCACCCCCTCCCCCCCCCCCCCTCTAGCGCTTTCAATCCAACATTATCTGATTTGATCAATCCGATCCAATCAGTCTACTGCTTATCCCCTGTTCGGTCAACTGAACCCGACGTTCGGTCGACCGATCCCTTGGTCAAGGTTGACCATGAGCTGATCTAATCATTGGGGTTCGGTCAACTGATCCCAACATTCGGTTGACCGATCAAGGGGGGCCGCTGATATGACGGTTCCATATTTTTTTTTTTTTTGATAGAAAAAAAAATAAAAATATTAGAAAATATCGGGAAACTTTGAAAAAGATTTATAAGAATACTAATAATTATTTAATTAGGCTATATAAAATTATAATAAATTTATACATGTTGAGAAAGAGTGATGAAGAAAATTTATTTAATAATAATAAAATAAAATAAAATTTATTTAAATATAAATAAAAATATAATATGAAATAGAACTCGACGGAGGATACTACCAAATAAAGGCAGCTGGGCAAGATTAGAAATGGAACTGCTTACAAACATAACCCGAACAAGACTGCACCTACAGCAACTTGAGAAATCACAGATCATGCGCGCTGACCTATCAACCATTCTGCAAAGATGCTTCACAGAGAGCAACTCTGCTTAAGAATCCGAATCCTCACTCGCGTCGCATGGAGCTCTCGACTGAATGGTAACCCGAGCTCCCGATATAAGTCTGCCGAAGCGAAAATGAACTGTTAACCATGATCCAAAGAATCCATCTCCTAAATGTGCAAGGGAGACATGCATAAGCTCACCTTTCCTCAATTTTGATCAACTTGTCAGTTTTGCCTTCCAAAGACTCCACACCAGTCGATGGTGCATTGCCTGAAGGTGCCATACTCTGGATCTCTTCATTTGACAGCTCCCTGCAGTGTAGCTCAACAGAAGACTTCCTCGGGGCATCCGAAAAGGATAGCCTGATCGCTTCGTCTTTAGATTGTTTGTTTGGCACCGATTTCATTACTCGGGGAAGGCACTTGGGGCGCGATGCCTCTGTCAGATTCGCGATGACCTGCTTCGAATCTGGGGTCTTGCAGCTTCTAGGAACATCAAGGAGGCTATATCAAGTGACAACTTCACCCGGGGACGACTAAATTTCAACTGGTTTCTCTAAGTTTAGGACGGTTAAGAGATGGGCTAAGGTATCTTCAACTGTTAACTAATTTATAGCACCTACATTAACACTTTTATCTACTAGTCCAGTGACATTCATACTGTAAATTGAAGCAAGACACATGAGTTAGCTAACAAACTTACCTGTCGGTTGCATTGTATGAAGAAGAGCGTTTGAGTGTGGGCGCCGCCACTTCCCCAACTATGCTCCTGTGCTTCTTTGTCTCGACCAAGCTCCCGCTGAAACACTCCTTGTCGTCCAATCGAAGCGCGATCAGCCTCCGATTGTTGTCGGGCAGGCAATCGAGCTCCCCGTGCATGTGCATCGTTGATCTTGAAAACATGGGAGAAGGCAGTTTGGCGTGGGAGAAGCTTGGCTTGTAGGTCGGCACTAGGCCAAAGCTTTGGTGATCCTTCACTGAGATCGCCCCGCATGTGATCAGTTGCATCAGCACGCTTGTTGGCCTCAGCTTTGGCCCTGTGTGGAAGAGAACCTCCTCCTCTTCGAGCACTCGGAAGCTGTTGATCCTGCCGGCGTCGGCTCTGATCAGAGACTCCAAAGTCTCCATCTTCCCGCTAGAGAATGAATCGTTATTGTCTGCGCCGGCGTTTGAACCAACTTTGGACCGTAGGTCGCTGCTCTGTGGCTTTGCCGGATCGAATTCAGTGGAAGGCGGGCTGTCATCGGTCTGAGTCGAAGCATCAGAAGCTTCAACGGGCTTACACGATCGACGCTCTCTGAAACTCCGGCCATTCTCTGGTGAGGAAGGCTTTTGGCCATCGCCTTGAGGCCAAGGTGGTGACGCTGGCTTCTTCAGCTCTTCGATTACCGGCGAGGCATCTTGACCTGCTGAAAAAATGGCGCCGTCTTGCTGCTGAGGGTTCAAGATCGGCAACCTGCAGTTTCCATTGCCTTGCTGAATCCTATCTGAAACTGAAAGCGCAACCACACAAGGCAGCATTTGGGGGTTAATTTCAGTCTCCTGATCAAGGAGGAGGAAGAAGAAGAAGAAAATTGCTGATTTGGGAGCACCTGAAGAAGACTGATGCAGCAGCTCGGTGCCCTTGAGGACATATTCGTCGCCGTTCGCCGGGAGCACGAGATCGTCGTCGGCGAGATCTTGCCAGACGAAGCCGTTCTTGTAGCTCCTGCAACCACAAATTTCTCAGCAGGTGGAGTTGCGCTGCTCAACGACGATCAGCAGAACTGTACCTCTTGCAGGACCAGGAGTACATGGCGGGCATGCCCTTTCCTCTCAGCTCGTCGAGCCGATTGATCACATCTACGGAACCAAAAACCGTAGTCAGAGAGACGGCAATTAATGCAGGCGATAATTAGGGAGGGATCGAGGATGGTTAATTAGCGCGAGTGACCTCTGAGGAAGAGTCCGTCGGGGGAGGAGAGGGGGACTTGGATGAAATGGGGGTGCTCGAGGCGGCGGTTCCGGCAGAGGTAGTAAACCACTGGAATCTTCCTCCCCACCGGCGAAGCCAGCTCCGGCTGACAAGCTCGAGCACTCTCCGGGGTGCCCTGGTCGCCGTGTCCCCTTCCTCCTCCTTCCATCTCCACTACAAGCTTCCCGGCGTTGCTCGAGAGACCGAGAGAGAGAGGAAGAACGGCGGCGGCGGCGGCAGCGGAGGAGGACATTAATCGAATTCAACGACGCTCCCCGGAGTGCTGGTACGGTGCCCCTCGATCGAGAGTTAAACAGGAAAATCCGTAACGAAATTAACCGAATGGCTAAGCCTGCGGCGTCTGCCGGTTAAATATTTTAGCCTGCTGTAAAAAATGTTGCCGAACAAGAGTGGCACGGGTTCTGTTGTTGGATGGTGACGGTGCCTCTCTGCTTGTCCTCCAGCTATGATAATATTAAAATAATTTTAATTAAATTAATATGGTATATATAATAGTGTTTATTATATATATAATAATTTTAATTAGGTTCATGTTGTACTAATAATTGTCATGGTCAGTGTCGAAACAAAAATATTTTAAAATAAAGAATATTATGAGGTCGATGATTGCTTTTGCGTGCCGTTGCGGGCGGCAATGATTACAGTGCCGTTGCTGGCCCTCGTCGGGCCCATTTAGCTGAAAAGGTTGATGCCTTTAATAATTGATTTTAACTTTGTATCGTAAAAAAGTATAAAACAATGACCTCATCCCATCCACCTCTCCCTTGCCTCTAGTTATATATTTTTTAGTTAATATTATGTATTTAATTTATGTGGATTATTTTTTAAAAGATCAATTTAGTTTTATAAAAAAAAATATCGACTATTAAGATAAATTAAAAGTGTTTATAATAAGTATTCATAATAAACAGTCGATCAATCTAATATTTTTAAATCAATTATTCATTAAGAAAAAATTCATCTATTAATTGATTGAACCTAAAACTCGACCTTTAAAAACTTAAAAAATTAAAAAGGTGTACTATCATTGCACTATTACCCTAGGGGTGACATGCATATTAAACCATACGAAGATCTCCATCGAGAAGTTAAGGCTGAGCAACAGATAAGAAGTTGAGTTAGTCCAAGTGCAACGGTTGGTAAGTGATATTGGGTAACAAATTATGATTAAGAGTTAGGATAGCCAAAAAGTAGGGTCGTGTGGCCCTGTCTATGTTGGGGACCCTGACATGGGTGCATGCTAAAACATGTTTTATAAATATACACAGTGAAAATTAAATAATAATAATAAAATAATTTATTACACCACATATGTCACACATATACAAGGATACATCTCATGTAGACATAATTGCAATATAAAACTTTTACGAAAAATAAATTTACTCTAGATATATGGTATACCTAACAGATGATGCGGAGTGGAAAGAGCATTAACCAAGTGACGGTCAGAAGCCTCGCCTCTATTCATATCCACGTTGAGCGATCGTCAAGACAACTTCACAAAGCCACAAGCTATGTCTCCGTCTTCGATACTAGCCGACGATCGAAAACAAAATGATCAGAGAGAAGGATCAAAGCTAGATTCATGTCTGGTGGCAGAAACAATTCGACAACATGAATCAAGCAAGAAGAACAACCCTTAGGGGTCACTGTTCTAGCGGCACAATGGGCCTATACTCACTGTTTGATAGCTAGAGAGAGTCCCTTGATCGATGGAGGGCTGGCCGAGGGAGGGCGGACGACCAGCGGCGCTAGGGAGCACTGACGAAAGGGTTGTTAGCGGTGGGCAGCCTGCAACTGTTGTCCATAGGTTTGGCGATGGTTGTTGGTATCCATGAGATGGTGGTGACCGACCAGGAGTGTTGGTGCAATCGGCTTTTAGGGTTTTGATGTTTGACAATGTACCTAAGTTTAATTAATTTGACCAAGGGTTGATCCAAATAGGACTTGATATTTGGAAAAGAGAAGTCTAGTCAGGACTAAATGACTAGCAAGAAAAAGTCCTAACTTAGGTAAGGGTATGTCCTAGTGAGTGAAGCTAGGTAGTGAAAATCATAGGAGGAGGTAACCTCAGATGGTGGAAGTCCTGGTTAGTAAAGTTAGACATTGGAAATCCTACATGGAGGTAACCTTAGGTAATGGTAAAGTCTTGGATGCAGTCTAAGTATGAAGCCTAGTATAGGTCGGGTAGACTTATAGGAGTACTGCTTGATCCTAAGGGATTGACCCTTAGATGGTAGACTTAAATGAGAGACCTCCAAGTAAAAGGCAAGCCTAGTAGGTCAGGTAGACTTATAGAAATAAGTTAGGTTACTCGTTTATGTTTTGTATGGTTGTTTGTAGGAACCTGGAGCTAGAAGCAAAACAAAGAGAAGACAAACATAAATGGATGAATCTGACTTGACTCGGGTCGAACCAGACCCAAACTATTTCAATAGACCGAACCAGCGATTTGGTAGATCAACTGGGTTTGATCCAAATTGCTGAGTTGTAAAATGTTGATATAAAAGATGATATGGTAAAAGATTTGATTCATCTTTATGATTTGGATGAGGATAAGGATAAACCGAATGATGTAGATAGAGATAAGGCTTGATTCAGATATTGTTTTATCCAGATGTGACTTTATCCAGATATGCTTCATCTAGATATGACTTCATCTAGATAAAAGTTGATCCAGATAAAGATCTGATCCAACTCTATAAAAGGAGATGAAAGCTCTATGTTCAAGACATATATTCTTTGACTACTCACACTCCGTGCACTCAAATGGAAAGCTACGACACGAAGCTCTATGACCGGAAAAGCTCTAGGAAGGGTGTGCTACGCTTTGGACTTCTAGATTGGCTCAACAAAGTGTTTGTTTATATTTTTATTACAAGTTGTATTTATTTTATTAATCTTTTATACTTGTATTTGATAAACTGTAAAATGGGTTTCTCAGCCTCCAAAAAGCTTCTGGAAAGGAGACCACTAGTGGACTCATACTTGAATGCGTAGGCCTTCGACATGCTGACCTTTGGGGGTTGGAAACCAAGTAAATCCCGTGAGCATTCTTTTTTCCATACTTTATTTTATATTCCGCTGCTACTAACGACTTTGATAGAAAGAATGAACGAAATAAAAAAGAAAGCAACAAGTCAAGATTCACACTCCCTCTCTCAACTACACGAATCCTACAAGGAGGTGGTGGTCAGCCGGAGCAGCTGGGCGGCGACTACAAACTAAAGAGAGGTCCTCTCCTTGGTGGTCGGTAGCAAGAGGAGGAGGAAATGAGGGAGTTGATTAAAAACCTAACTTTTAGGTTTCTAATCATTGGAATGAAATTCTGTCTTCAATCTATATATAAATATATCTCTTAACGGGTTCAAATCCAAAACTGTATTAATTAATATGTTAACCTGACCCACCAATTTATGTTTGGTTCAATATTAAATCAAGTTGGTTCAAAACTAAAACACTTGGTTCAATAACCAAATATTTTTTAATTAAAATCAAACTAATTTAGTTTCTAATTAAACCAAAGAGGATCTAACTTGTTTTCAAAAAACGTGACCCATACGTTGTGATAAAATATCTTCTATATTTATCCTTTGTCTAGTTCAACCAAACTCAATTTCTCTCAATCTGAGAATCCAATTATCAAACTCATTTTAAGAATTTCAGATACACTCGTAGTATGTGTAACCCAATAGATTCTCAATTATATTGACCGTCTATAATTAATTATTATAATGGATCAATTATGAGTGGCACTTAGTAGTATATATTGTTAGGACCAATGTGCCCGCTAGAGGGGGGGTGAATAGCGTTTCGTCGTGCTTGCATCGGTTTGCTTCATCTTGTTGTTGTGCAGCGGAATACTTGAAGACAAACACTCACAATGCTAACACCTAGGATTTACTTGGTATTCACCTCAAGAAGAGATGACTAATCCAAGGATTCACACACGACACGCTATCTCTACTAATGAAAACCCTCCTTCTCGGGCGCAGCCGAAGGCGGAAAAGTCTCATACAAACTCACACACAACACAAACACGAATACAAGAAGAAACTCTAAGAATACAAGTGAATACACCTTTTTTCTTGCTACTTGTTGTTGCCTCTTGAACCTTGAAGATGCTCCTCAAGTGCTTTCAAGAATTGGCGTGAGTGCTGGAGAAATCGCTGTGAAGATCGTTGTAAGCTTGCAGGAGAAGATCGCAAAGATCTACGGAGAAAAATACTCCGCAACGGCTATATCCTGTGCTCCTAATCGATTGAAATCAACCCCAATCGATCGCCATGTCAGCTCCGCACAATCCCAGCTATCCATCACCTGCATCCTGCGCAACGGTCGAATCTCAATCGATCGGCCAATCGATTGGGACATTCTGAATCGATCCACCGATCGATTCAGATGCTTTCTGTGTTCTCGCAATCGCACGAGAACTCCCAGCTCCAATCGATCGACCGATCGATTGGAGATTCCCAATCAATTGCCCGATTGATTGGGAAGGTCTCTGTGCTCGCGACTTATGCTCCCAATCGATCGACCAATCGATTGGGTCATTTCTTTCTTCGCAGCACACTCCAATCGATCGGCTGATCGATTGAACCCTGGTTCAATCGATTTCCTAATCGATTGACCATCCTGGACTTGACTCAATCTCAAGTCCAAAGTCTCCAACTCACTCCCGGTCAATCGTAACCTGTTGGGTCTCCATGCCTAGTATTTGGTCACACCCGACCAACCTCGAACTAGCCTTCTAGCCTCCTCCATCAGCCTCGCGTCCCTCGGATATCTCCCCATCTTTCACGTCTTGCCTTCAGGAGCTTCCTTCGGCCTCATCCTAGTTGTCGGGTCTTCCATGTCAAGTCATACCAGGACTTATCTTGCCAAAACCACATGCTTGGACTTACACCCTTTGCCAAGATCACACTTGGACTTTCCAATTGCCTGGCTCCTCACCAGGACTTTCTCCTTTGCCAAGATCACACTTGGACTTTCCAATTGTCTGGCTCCACACTAGGACTTTCCCGTTGCCTGGCTCCTCACCAGGACTTTCTCTTGCCTAGCTCTACACTAGGACTTTCCCTTGCCTGACCCCTCACTAGGACTTTCTCCTGCCTAGCTCCTCACTAGGACTTTCCAAATGCCTAACCTCTAGTTAGGACTTTCCCAGTCAAGTCTCCTGTCAACCTTGACCTACTTGACTTGTATTCTCATCAACCTGGTCAATCCTTTGACCATCTCCACAACCGGACAATTGTTCCAGCAATCTCTTTATATTGTCAAACATCAATGTTGGATCGTGAAACGTCGATAGAGGGGGGGTGAATATCGATTCGAAACAATCGCGTTAATAAGAGTTAAGCGCAGCGGAATAATAAAAAACTTAGGCAAACTGAACAAGGTGTTTTTTTACTTCGTTCGGAGCCTGTGACGACTCCTACTTGAAGGCCCGTACTCCTTGAGTACTTTCGTTGGGCAATTCACTAGCAATTCGAAATACTATTACAAATTAAGGTACAGAAATGCTAATGGAAATAAAGTGATACCGACAAGAAAATTAACCAAAGAAGAAGGAGCACTTTGTCAGGGCTTTGTTAGCGTCGCAGGAGCGTAGAGAAGCAGAGCAAGCAGTCAAAGAGTTCTCAGTTGTTTTTGAAGCTCCACCCCTGGGGCTTCTTTTATATGCTGCTCCGGGCGCCTGGATCCCTTCCGGGCGCCCTAGTACGACGTGGCAGGTCTAATCAGTGAACTCCACGTGGCGACGACTCGGCCTGGATAAAATTCACCTCCGGGCGCCCGGATCCCTTTCGAGCGCCCGGACCTCCGGGCGCCCGGACCACCTTTCTCCAGAACAGGTCCTTCTCCTGCAAGACAAGGTTAGTCCGAGACAAGTATAATAAATTTCCTGCAAAACAAAGTGTTAGCACAGTTCATGAGTTTGACATGAAAAAGTATGACTTAGATTCCGTCTTTCCGAGACCGGAATCTAGTCACGATCTCGACTTAGATATCCGAAATGGATCTAAGCCGGATCGACGCCTAATGTTCCCTTCCCGGGAACGCATCCTCACAGTCACTCCCTTCCAGTGACTTACCTTTACTCACCTGCCAGACGTCCGGTCAGCCCTTCGACCCGTCTGGACTTCTCGCCAGCTATTCGGTCAACCCATCGACCTAGCTGGACTTCTCGCCAAGCGTCCGGTCAGCCCGTCGACCCGCTTGGACTTCTCGCCAGCTATCCGGTCAGCCCGTCGACCTAGCTGGGCTTCGTGCCAGACATCCGGTCAGCCCGTCGACCTGTCTGGACTTCTCCTGCACACTCGATCAGAGTGTTAGACAACAACAGACTAACTTAACCTGATTTGTCATTCATCAAAACCTTGGTTAAATTGTTAATGCTAACCACACCAACAATCTTCCCCTTTTTGATGGAATGACAACCTGATTAAGTTAGTGAAAACACATGCAAGAAACAACATGCATTTAGGTGGTTTTAAAGTTAGTTTGTATTTTCAAATTGGTTTAGCTAACTTAACCACCTAATCCTCCCCCTTTGGCATTCATCAAAAATAAGCATGGATTAAGTAAGCATAGATTTCAGACAACGAGAAAAAAAGTCAAGATAATCTGGGGGAGTTTAAACTTTTGAAAACTTGTTTAAAGCATTAGCTTTTAGATTTTAGAAAAATAGCTAAGTTTAGATAGACAAAATCTCAAACATAAGTGCATAAGTTCTAAATTTCAAGATCAAATTGTAAATTTTCAAAACAAGTTTCAATTTTGAAATGCTTTTCAAATAAGTTTTCAAAAATTCCAAAACTAAGTTTGAAAAATTTTATTTTTCAAACCTGATTGAAATTTATTTTTCAACACTAAGTTTGTAAAAGATTCAATTAAGGAAAGTGATTTTGAGAAGCTTAGTTTGTAAACTTAAGTTTTGAAAAAACCCTAATTTCCATAATTTTCAACAAAGCAATTTTTAAAACTAAAATTTAACTTTCAAATCAAATTGTCAAAATTAAGTAAAATCAAATTTTAAGAACTAGATTTTTAAATTCAATTTTCAAAACTAAGTTAAATCTAATTTTCAAAATCAATTTTCAATAAAAGGTACAACCCAATTTTTTAAAAACAACTTAGTTTTATAAGAGTTAGTTTTCAAAAATAGGTTTAAAAAAATTTTAAGAAAACATTTTTTAAACACAAATTTTAAAATAAAGGAAAAATTTTAATTAATTCCTCCCCCTGAACCTAACATAAAATGTTGAAAATATTTGCTAAAAATATTCAAACTAGAATTTTTTTTTTTTTAAATGAGGTAGAATTTTCTAAAGAGATTTTAAAGAGAAGATTAAAAAATAACACTTAAGGAGATAATTAAAAAATAAACCTCTCCTGAATTTGATACTCCTTTAATTTATTAATCCTCCTTATTTATTACTCCCCCTTATTATAAAATTTTACAACCGTAACATATTTTCGTACCTAAGTGTTTTAGGCGATTGTATAATTATCTTTATAAAATTGTTCATTTAAATTTGACTAACCGTAATTAATGTTAGATTCAGTTGAAATAAATTAACCTTTAGTGTAATGTTAAGTAAGATAAGTTGTTATTAATTCAATAATTGATCAATATTAATAATTTATTGATTAAATTTTGCTATAGTCTAAATTTTGTATTAATTGATGAAGGTGTTAGTTATAATTTAACTTTTCATTTACTTCCTTTTAAGTTGGATTAACTTAGTTTAACGTTGGTGGTAATTTGAAGTTAAACTCGTTATTAAACAAGGTTAAGTAAGGTTCAATTTAAGTCAAACTTTAATTATAAAAATAATTAATAATTTAAAGGTTGATTAAAAAAATGACTTAGAGTAATTTTAATATTTTTAATAAGGTTAAACTTAGGTTCTAATCAAATCAAGCTTAGTTCTCAAATAAGGTTATATTTAAAGAATTAGTTATTTACTTATTAATTACTTGATTAAGTTTAAAGTCAAAATTTTTAGTTTTAAGTTTTATCTTAGGTATGAATTTAAAGTTTTAATTCTAAGTTATATTAAGTCTTAAATTTAAGTTTTAAATTTAAGTTTTAAGTAATTTAAGTGCCTTAGTATTAAAATAATTTTTAACTAGATTTTTTTTTTAATAATTTAGAAATAATTTTTAAAATAATTTTTAAAATAGTTTTAAAAAAAGTTTTTAAAGGATTTTTAAATAGTTTTGAAAGAATTTTGAAAATAATTTTTAAGTTTAGAAAAAAAATTTTAAAGTTAAATTTTTAAGTTAAATATAAAATTTTTAAAATATTTTTAAGTTTAAAATAATTTTTAAAGTTAATTTAATTTTTAAAATAATTTTTAAAGTTAATTTAATTTTAAAATAATTTTTTAAAGTTAATTTAATTATTAAAGTAATTTTTAAAGTTAATTTAATTTTAAAATAATTTTTAAAGTTAATTTAATTTTAAAGTAAATTTTTATAGTTAATTTAATTTTAAAATAATTTTTTAAAGTTAATTTAAAATTTAAAGTAAATTTTTAAAGTTAATTTAATTTTTAAAGTTAATTTAATTTTAAAATAATTTTTTTAAAGTTAATTTAAAATTTAACATAAATTAATCGTAGTTCTTGTTAGTTATTTAATTCGAAGTTTAATTTAATTAATTTAATTTAATTAACTTAATTCAAAATTTAATTTAATTAATTTAATTCGAAATTCAATTTAATTAATTTAATTCGAAATTTAATTAATTTAATTCGAAATTTAATTAATTTAATTCGAAATTCAATTTAATTAATTTGATTCGAAGTTTAATTTAATTAACTTAATTCAAAATTTAATTTAATTAATTCGAAATTTAATTTAATTAACTTAATTCGAAATTTAATTTAATTAATTTAATTCGAAATTTAATTTAATTCGAAATTTAATTTAATTAATTTAATTCGAAATTTAGTTTTGATCCTTAGTCATCTCACCCGATCTAAGTTTTCAATCAGGGAATCTTATAATTTTGTGAGATGAATTAGATTTAATTATAGAGTTTGGTTTAACTTGTGTTAGATTCAGGTTTAGCTTAGGTCTCAACAAATAGGCATTTTTCGGATAAACTTCTAAGCTTGGTGAGTCACTTGGACATCATTAGAAGTAACCAACCTTTCGAGGTTTTCCGAATAGTCCTATCCACGGAGCTTAGTACTCAACCTTGGTCTAACTAGTTAGGATCCATTTAAGGGTAGCTTCGGTCAGTTTCACTTGGCCAAATGCACCAGATCGAAGCCATATCTTTCTAGACATGCAATGCCCAAGCTTCTCTAACGTACTATCATCCAAAAACTTCACCAGTACCAGGATTCAAGTTAGACGTGGTCTCTTTTTAACTAATCCTAATCACCCTGCCGGGTTAATTTGTTTGGGTTACCCTGTCGGGTAAGTTAGTTTTGGAGGTGCCAGCTATTCTGGAGTCTCCCCCTGAATCATTGGTCTTTAATTTAAGATTTTTGTATAATTAGAGTTGGTTTTAGTTTATTTTTAATGTTTAATTTGTAATTTAAATTTAAAATTTTAATTAATTAAATTGGTCAAATTATCTTTCTTTAAGAGAGTGTATTTAATATTTGAATGCTCTTTCAATTTCAATTTTATTGGGTTAATTGAATTATCTTTATTTAATAGCTTTTTATTAATTGTTAATTTTGAAATTTCTAGATTATTTTTGTTTAATATGTTATCTTTACCATTTAATTTTAAGTTTGTTAAATTCCGTTTTGATTTTATCAAAGTGTTTGATTTTATCCTTATATTTTCTTTGCCTTTTAAATTGATATGGTTAATTGAATTTATTAGATTAGTTTTATATTTAAAGTTTAATTTTTTATTAATTAAATTATCTTGATTTTTGATAGCATTTTCTAGACTGATTTTATCTTGATTACTAAATATTTTATCAAGGTATTTATTGATTTTATTCATTTTCTGATTTTTAGCATTTAAATTCAAATTTATTTTAATGTTTGACTTATTTATGTCTAAATGCTCACCTAGTTTTAAATTTTCTGAATTGATTAAATTATTTGAATTGATTTGGTCATTGTTCTGTTTGACCAAGTCAAGGTTGATGCCAAATTGATCAGAGTCTTGATTGACTTGATCAGAGTCTAGATTATTTTGTGATTTTGAATCTAAATCATTTAAATCTAGATTATCATGCACCATACTTGGACTAATTTCATACCTATCATCATGCTGATTATTTAAACTACTATTAGCAGGGGTATTTTGGTAAATATTACTAACCTTGAGCACAACCCCTAATTCAATAGGCTTTTCCGTTGGATTTGACTCGAGTCCATATTTGACTTTAACTTGATCTTCTAACTCCATCGGCGTCTCGTGAAGCTTGATCAACTGGGTCCACAGCTCATATGCATTCTTGTACTTTTCTAATCTGCATAAAATATTGTTAGGTAAAACATTACAAATAATGTTACTTGCCTTTTTGTTCAGTTCCGAGTTTTGAGAAGGTTTCCTCAAAATTAGCATATAATCGATGTCTACGCTTCCTAAGAAGCATTCCATTAATCACTTCCAGTAGTTGAAGTCTTCATGATCGTATGGTGGTGGTTCGCAGGGGTTCCGTCCTTCTAAAAGAGTCATAATTTCCCGACAAGAGAAATAAACAAAAAATCCCAAGACTTGGTCTTGGATTAGCAGTGCTGGAAAAGGAATATAATATTGCACTAATTTCGAAAAATAATAAAATATTATTAAAAAAACATTATTCCAAAATTTTGAAAATGTAATATTTTATCAATACTAAGCAACGGTGAAAGAATGATGATGTGTTTTTCAAAAACGATTTTGGAGGGAAAAAACGAAAGGCGTAAGGTTTTATTTAAAAGACAAACAATATCTATTTTTTTTTTCTTTAAAACGACCCCCCTTTGCTTGATTGGTGGTTGCACCAAATCAAAGCGGTATCTGCTCTGATACCACTTGTTGGATCGTGAAACGTCGATAGAGGGGGGGTGAATATCGATTCGAAACAATCGCGTTAATAAGAGTTAAGCGCAGCGGAATAATAAAAAACTTAGGCAAACTGAACAAGGTGTTTTTTTACTTCGTTCGGAGCCTGTGACGACTCATACTCGAAGGCCCGTACTCCTTGAGTACTTTCGTTGGGCAATTCACTAGCAATTCGAAATACTATTACAAATTAAGGTACAGAAATGCTAATGGAAATAAAGTGATACCGACAAGAAAATTAACCAAAGAAGAAGGAGCACTTTGTCGGGGCTTTGTTAGCGTTGCAGGAGCGTAGAGCAGCAGAGCAAGCAGTCAAAGAGTTCTCAGTTGTTTTTGAAGCTCCACCCCTGGGGCTTCTTTTATATGCTGCTCCGGGCGCCTGGATCCCTTCCGGGTGCCCTGGTGCGACGTGGCAGGTCTAATCAGTGAACTCCACGTGGCGACGACTCGGCCTGGATAAAATTCACCTCCGGGTGCCCGGATCCCTTTCGGGCGCTCGGACCTCCGGGTGCCCGGACCACCTTTCTCCAGAACAGGTCCTTCTCCTGCAAGACAAGGTTAGTCCGAGGCAAGTATAATAAATTTCCTACAAAACAAAGTGTTAGCACAGTTCATGAGTTTGACATGAAAAAGTATGACTTAGATTCCGTCTTTCCGAGACCGGAATCTAGTCACGATCTCGACTTAGATATCCGAAATGGATCTAAGCCGGATCGACGCCTAATGTTCCCTTCCCGGGAACGCATCCTCACAGTCACTCCCTTCCAGTGACTTACCTTTACTCACCTGCCAGACGTCCGGTCAGCCCTTCGACCCGTCTGGACTTCTCGCCAGCTATTCGGTCAGTCTGTTGACCTAGCTGGACTTCTCGCCAAGCGTCCGGTCAGCCCGTCGACCCGCTTGGACTTCTCGCCAGCTATCCGGTCAGCCCGTCGACCTAGATGGGCTTCGTGCCAGACATCCGGTCAGCCCATCGACCTGTCTGGACTTCTCCTGCACACTCGATCAGAGTGTTAGACAACAACAGACTAACTTAACCTGATTTGTCATTCATCAAAACCTTGGTTAAATTGTTAATGCTAACCGCACCAACAATCAAAACTCAAATCCCGACTCAAACTTGACTCAACTCAAGCTTAGTCAAACTGGTCAAACTTGACCTAGGGAAATTGTCTCAACAATCTCCCCCTTTTTGATGTTTGACAATACCTCTAAGTTAGACTAAATCTCATAGCCTTAACCTATTCTTTATACCAAGGCTAAATCTCATAGTTTTAACATTTTCTTTATACCAAGGCTAAATCTCATAGCGTTAACCTCTTCTTTATCACAAGGCTAAATCTCATAACCTTAACCCTTTCATGACAAGGCATGAATGAAGGTTTTATTCATTCTCTCCCTTTCCTAGAGGACAAACTCTCCCTGCTTGAGATGAAGGCCTAACTTAACCTTCCATTCTCCTCCTTTGTCACACATCAAAACCTGAAAACAAACTCTTCTCCATAAGAGTTAACTCTACGTTGTTTACAACCTCATATGTTGTTAACAACCCCACAATAAAGATCTCATATTCTTCATTGTCGCCTGAGCTCCCCTTGAGCTCTACTTCACTTCACAATGCTCATCCTAGAGCATGCATCAACTTCCCAATAAAACTCCCATTCATTGTATTCAATGCTCCCCCTTGAGCAGTAATCTTCTTCACAATACTCATCCGAGAGCATTTTCCACTTTACCAATGAAGGTCTGATCCCCTTCATTAATCCAATGCTCCCCCTTGAGTAGTAACCTACTCCACAATGCTCATTCGAGAGCATTCATCATCCTAGCAATGAAGATAACCAATCTTCCATTATTCCCCAATACTCGACCCTGATTATTATCCATCACGAAGGTTTAACCCCCTTCCAAGGTCCTTGAAAGTAATTTTTATGCATTCAAGGAGTAACACCCCCTAAAAACATGGTCAAACTTTTGTCATTGCACCAACAATGACTTGGAGTTACTAAACAGTTAGGAAAACCAAAACTTAAAATTTTGAAGTTCAAAATTCAATAATGAAACTAAACCCCAACCTAAACTTCACCTAGTTTACCTTAACCAATCCATACTTGTATTCATCATGAAAACTTCCCCTAAATGTATACAAATGTATTCCAAGAGATTTGGAATGGTTATTGGAACTTGAAGTGGCTTAATGTGCTAAAATCAGACTTTTCCAACCATAATTAGACTTCCCAATCGATTGAAGTTGGGACTCAATCGATTGAAGCTACTTCAATCGATCCATTGATCGATTCCGCAAGCTTCTGCTGGTAGAAATTTCCTCTGAATCGCTCGACTGATCGATCCATCCTGGGTCAATCGATCGGCTGATCGATTCACTAAACTCCTGTTCATGGGAGTGAACTTTCCAATCGATAGGCTGATCGATCGAAACTCATCCAATCGATCGATTGATCGATTAGGTTTCTGATTTCTCTGAAATTCAATTTCAGCAGACTTCAGAAACTCCCCAAAAAATTTTACAAACCTCTAAAAATCATGAAAACTCATGTAGACATTATTTAGGGTATATTCTATCAAGAAAAAATAGTTTTCTATGAAAATACTTCCTATTTTCAAAGATTGACACAAACTTAAGACATTGTAAAAACTTTAGTATTTTCTTCCAAGTTTGTGTCTAACTATTCAATGATGATTACTATTAAAAGATAGTCTTCACCAAGGCTTTCCAAAAGCCTTTTAAAATCATTTTCAAAACCAATATCCAATCATGTTCCTTGGGCTCAATGCACATGACTTGTACATTAGCTTTCCCAATGATTGCAAAACACATAATTATGTGTTTTGATGAACCTAAAACTCAACAAGATGCACTAAATCAACATCTTGAGTTTTGTTCACTATCCTAACATCTCACTTGTATCTAATGTGTACTAAAACACATATAAGTCACCTTATGGTTCTTTGTGAAATGTATATTTGATTTTACCTTAAACTAAGGGATCATGCATAACTATCTAGGCATTATAAAACTTATGATCATCTACCTAGGATGTCACTTGGTGTCATCCCACTTGTTGAGATATTTACTATTTATGATAAATGTCTTTTGTCCTTAATTACAAGGAAATTAACATAATGCATGATGTTACATGGCATACATCAAAATAAGCAATTTTCAAAAGAAAAAAATGCTATAGCTACATGATGTATGTATGACATGACATGATATTTTTGTGTTTTTTATACTAAAAATGAATGCAGCACATGATGTCATGACATGTGATAAGTAATCAATTATGGCACTTTAGCATATATAAAATATACCTAGATAGACTATCTAATTATCCTTAATCCCTTAGCTAAGCCTTTAAATTCTAATCCTAGATTGCCTATTGAAGAAATGCCACAATCCAACTTGGCATGTCTTTTACCCTTTCCTATTTGTACCAATTGAAATTAAAAATTAAATCCTCAAATTTTATTTAGCACATTTTACTTTTTCTAAGAGTGACAATTTAGATTAAGGTTTACATTTCCCTTAATTCCATAAGAAAATACCAAATTCCCAATTTGGCATTTCTTTTGCTTCTCTTAAGTGTGTCAATTTAAATTAGATTCAACTCCTCAAATCTTGACACATTTTACTCTTTCAAAGAGTAACACTAATAATCTTTCTCATTTTCAAAGGTTAGTAAAACCTTGAAAATGCTCTCCAAGTGCCAACTTCATCAAGGTTGGGTTGACTACCATTCCAATTAGAGTTGACACTCTCTAAACCCATCTAAGGTGTAGAGAATATGCTCCTAGGAACCCAAAACCTATTAGTACTCCTTGGATTCTCTAGGTACTCACTAGGGATGACTTCCCTAGATACCTTCTTAAGGACCTTTCTAGGCTTCTTAGAAGCCTTGGTCACCTCTACTAGGTCACTTCTAGAAATAACTTCTCTTGTAACCTTCTCTGTGACTTTATTAGGCCTTTTTGGAGCCTTAGTCACCTTTACTAGATCAACTTTAGGGATTGCCTCCCTTGCGACCTTCTTTGTGACTTTGTTAGACTTCTTAAAAGTCTTAGTCACATTGGTCTGTCAAAAGTACTCTTAGGGAGTCCTTCCCTAATATCTTTGACTTGACCTCTACATCTAGGGTTGGTCTCATAGCTATATGGAACCCTATGAAAGGAAGTCACATCCTACTTGGCTTTAGGTTTGTATCTCAAACCCCTATAGCCATTGGATGACTCTTGTCTAGCTTTTCCTAAGTTATGCTCATTTTGACCCCTAAGCATATTTTCCATTCTTGCTAGGGTCCTTTCTAGATTATCAAGTCTTGACCTTAAGACTTGATTGTTCACTCTTAAATCCGTAGATTTAAATTTTTCTTGATTCCTATGAGCATTTCTATATTTAGGCATATATCTATAATCCTTAGAATTATTACCTAAGTTGCTATCTATCTTCCTAAACTTAGGTATGGTAGATCTAACATGAGGAGGAATATATATTTATCCTTAGTTCCATCATGCTTCCTACTTTCATGATAATGAGCATTACAATGATAAGAATTATTTCTAGCATGCTTTTTATCTTGTGTCAAAAGAATAGATTCATTAAATGATACCTTGGTTTTTACCTTGGAAGCTCCCCCTAGACTTGTGCTTCCTTCTTTGACTTTGATTGACTTCCTCTCTTTAGGACATTGACTTCGGTAATTGTCTCTTTGTTTGCATGAGAAGCACACAATGTGCTCCTTGCTTTTGTGTTCTGTGGGACCAACCACTTTAGGCTTCTACTTAGCCTTGGTTGCCACTTGGCCCTTCTTCTTGGCCAATTTTGGACACTTGTTCTTATAGTGTCCATGTTCCCTACACTCAAAGCAAATGATATGATTTTTATTATTTACAATCGAAATTTCTATACCTTTACTTGTAGGGGCGACACTTGATCCTCCATTTGATTTATCTTGCATTGTGGGGGTTGCATCATCTTCTTCTTCCTCTCCTCTTGAGGGTGTGGGTGCTTCCACCTCTTCAACTCTTGAGGATGTGGATACTTCCACCTCTTCAACTCTTGAGGATGTGGATACTTCCACCTCTTCCTCTCTTGAAGATGTAGAAGATCTCTCATCTTCTTCCTTCTCCTCCTTTTCTTTCTTCTCCTCGAATGTTGACCTTATGTCAACATCAGATTGGTCCTTCTCTTCTTGGACCAATGAGCCCTTATCTCATCTACTCCTTGAAATTGAATGGGGTTTTCATGATAGGCAATGACCTTTTTCCAAAGATCACTTGCACCCATGCATTCACCTACATTCAAAATTATGTTAGAGGGTAATAGATTTAACAAAAATTTTGTTACCTCCTTATCCGCCTCCGCTTGCTCCCTTTGTTCCTCGGTCCAATGTCGAGGTCGGAGGCGCTTCCCCTTTTTGTCCTTTGGAGCCTCAAATGGATCTTCCAATACAACCCATTAATTCCAATCCATTTGGAACCAAGTTTCCAACCTCGTCCTCCAATAGTTGAAATGTTCTTTGTCATACGGAGGTGGAATTCGGATATCTCATCCAAGCGGTCCTTCGGACTCCATCTTCTTCCTCTAACTTCTTGCTATCTTGGCGGTTAGTCCGTAAAAAAGTGACCTCGTTCTGATACCAATTGTTGGGACCGGTGTGCCCACTAGAGGGGGGTGAATAGCGTTTCATCGCGCTTGCGTCAGTTTGCTTCGTCTTGTTGTTGTGCAGCGGAATACTCGAAGACAAACACTCACAATGCTAACATCTAGGATTTACTTGGTATCCACCTCAAGAAGAGGTGACTAATCTAAGGATCCACACATGACACGCTATATCCACTAATGAAAACCCTCCTTCTCGGTCGCAGTCGAAGGCGGAGAAGCCTCGTACAAATTCACACACAACACAAACACAAATACAAGAAGAAACTCTAAGAATACAAGTGAATACACCTTTCTTCTTGCTACTTGTTGTTGCCTCTTGAACCTTGAAGATGCTCCTCAAGTGCTTTCAAGAACTGGCGTGAGTGTTGAAGAAATCGCTGTGAAGATCGATGTAAGCTCGCAGGAGAAGATCACAAAGATCTGCGGAGAAAAATACTCCGGAACGGCTATATCCTGTGCTCCTAATCGATTGAAATCAACCCCAATCGATCGCCATGTCAGCTCCGTACAATCCCAGTTATCCATCACCTGCATCCTGCGCAACGGTCGAATCTCAATCGATCGGCCAATCGATTGGGACATTCTGAATCGATCCACCGATCGATTCAGATGTTTTCTGTGTTCTCGCGATCGCGCGAGAACTCCCAGCTCCAATCGATCGACCGATCGATTGGAGATTCCCAATCAATTGCCCGATTGATTGGGAAGGTCTCTGTGCTCGCGACTTATGCTCCCAATTGATCGACCAATCGATTGGGTCATTTCTTCCTTCGCAGCACACTCCAATCGATCGACTGATTGATTGAACCCTGGTTCAATCGATTTCCCAATCGATTGACCATTCTGGACTTGACTCAATCTCAAGTCCAAATTCTCCAACCCACTCCTGGTCAACCGTGACCTATTGGGTCTCCATGCCTAGCATTTGGCCACACCCGACCAACCTCGAACTAGTCTTCTAGCCTCCTCCATCAGCCTCGCGTCCCTCGGATATCTCCCTATCCTTCACGCTTTGCCTTCAGGAGCTTCCTTTGGCCTCATCCTAGTTGTCGGGTCTTCCTTGCCAAGTCATACCAAAACTAATCTTGCCAAGACCACATGCTTGGACTTACACCCTTTTCCAAGATCACACTTGGACTTTCCAATTGTCTGGTTCCTCACTAGGACTTTCTCCTTTGCCAAGATCACACTTGGACTTTCCAATTGCTTGACTCCACACTAGGACTTTCCTGTTGCCTGTCTCCTCACTAGGACTTTTGTAACGCCCCGGCCCGGGCGGGCCCCACCCGGACCGAACCAGGAACGACACCAGAATTACCTATCAGTTTGATGACTAGCTCCACAGACCACCGGAGGTCCTTTCAGCGTGCTTTGTCCTCACTCGCACGCACCCTGGAAAACTTCCCAGGAGGTCACCCATCCTCAGATTTCTCCAAGCCAAGCACACTTAACTTTGGAGTTCTTAAGTTTGGGCTTCCGAAAAGGAAGGTGCACCTTGGTGATATGGATAGTATCATCTAACCTTTTAAGTCATACTTAACCAGAATCTCAGAACCGGGGTATTACAATCACCCCCACTTAAAGACACAACGTCCTCGTTGTGTAACTACAAATCACACCACAAACAAATCCCAGAATCTCCCTCGCTAGGTGGTGCCCTGGGTGCTCCTACCACAGGCGCACTTACGGTCGCAAGGTCGCTCTGATACAATCTGTAACGCCCCGGCCCGGGCGGGCCCCACCCGGACCGAACCAGGAACGACACCAGAATTACCTATCAGTTTGATGACTAGCTCCACAGACCACCGGAGGTCCTTTTAGCGTGCTTTGTCCTCACTCGCACGCACCCTGGAAAACTTCCCAAGAGGTCACCCATCCTCAGATTTCTCCAAGCCAAGCACGCTTAACTTTGGAGTTCTTAAGTTTGAGCTTCCGAAAAGGAAGTTGCACCTTGGTGATATGGATAGTATCATCTAATCTTTTAAGTCATACTTAACCAGAATCTCAGAACCGGGGTATTACAATATTTTGCAATTTAGTGGTATCAGAGCTCAGGTTGCGGAGCCTATTTATGTGTTTCGGATTGTGCGATTTGTTTTTCGTGTTCGGTATTTTCGAGTTAATCTGATACCAATTTAGTGGTATCAGAGCATGGTTCGAGTCAAATATCGTGTTTTGTGTTTTGAAATTTTAATCTTGTTCCGATTTATGATTTTCGGTGTTCCGATTGTTTTGTTTTTCCTTTGTAAGTTGATCCCTCGATGTGACTCTCGAGTTGTGGGACCAGGCAGCGGCAGGAATCTCCAAGCTTAGGAGGTATGTGGTATACAGTTATCATACACTTTTGTTAGTACTTGGCTAGTTGTTTATATCATGTGTACTTGTTTAGTTGCTTGTACCATGTGTTTATACCATGTATGATTTGTGGTGTCAGACATTGGTTAGATCATATATGGTGATATGTTATCTTCTGATGAACTATTAGTGGATATTGGACTTAATGGTCTATTATTTATTCTTTGATGTTGATAGTAACTTAAAGAGTATAATGCCTTGATATTTATGGAGTTGGTAATTTTAGTTGAAGATTAGATTATAGATTTTGTGTCAGTGATCTTATTTTTAAGTATGTTTATTGTACGGACATGAGGAGTCCTTGATATTGCTATTTAGGTTTACAGTGCCCTAGATATTTTTATGGACCCGATGTGTAGAGTATCGATTACTCTTATTAGCTTGATCGGTAGGAGACCGACGTTCTCTTTCATAGGTCTTAGGCTCCCTGTATATATATCAATTATGGAAAGGGAAAATGCAGAGGACGATATTATGAACGTTGAGGTCTGATTCTCCGTATATGTGTCAACAAGTGAAGGCAGAATATCAAAGTGGCGCAGTGGAAGCAAGATGAGTCCATAACCCACAGAAGCATCCTTTTCGGTTAAGGATTTGATCATGACACTATGATGGATTAGTATATGGGTGTGTTATTTGGTTGTTATCCCTAGATGAGGATTTCTGAGTTAGTAGTAAATTTGGGGACCAAATTTTTATTAGTGGGGGAGAATGTAAAATACGGTGTCCAAATAATAATTAAATAATAAGTTTATTAGACAAATAATCTTATTAGATTTTTTAGAAATTTTTAGAAATTTCCTGGGAATTAATTGGAGCTCGTATGATGTATTTTAAGGGATACATTTATGGGCTCGAGGAAAAGTCTATTTGAAATACCCGAAGATGGGAGTTGATTGAGAAACTAATGTAGGGCTTAATCAAATATACCTAGATTTATAAAACCTTTCTTTTATTTCCTCACCCGCGTGCCCTAAAACCCACGCCGACACCTTCCTCTCCCGATTCTCCCTTCGCGTCGAACCGCCGCCGTCCCTCCCTCATCGAGCCGATGTCTCCTCTTCGCGTGAGGCTAGGACGATGATGCCGCTAGCCACGGGAGAATCGTTGTCGCTCTTACCTTCGCCGGCGATCCTCATCCTCGACGCACGCCGCACCCGATCGACCCGGTGCTGCACATCTCGGTGACAACAAAGCTTATACCTCTTCTATTCCCTAATTTGAAGATTCTCCGGTGGATCTTCTCTTCGGCTAGCCATCTCACGTATGGCTTCGGTGGCCGGAGGTCGGCAGATCGGAGCCCTAGGTCCACCGGAGTGAGGCTAGGGTTCCAACGACAAATCTTTGGATTGAATCGACATTCCAAAAGGTTGTCTTCCCTTTCGTGGCATTGCAACCAATTTCCACCACCGAAACCTTCATCACGGTATATTTTCCTTCTCATCTGGACAGAGCTCTAATCAATTTGGTCGATCGTCACCTATTCCTTATCCTTTGCAACCGTTTGTCTCATTTTTTCGTATCGATGCTATGGATTGCTCAGTATCTGATGTAGTGTTTCTAGCGGTTGGAGTTGTTGTGGCCAACAGAAGCGCAACTGGTTGCAGAGCGATCACAGAGGTGCCGAAGGATTGGAGTGAGGGGATCAGATCTGAAATTGTTAGAGGAAGCTAAGGTATGTGATCTTTAGGTAACGAATTATGTTGAGTCTGTTATAAATTGGAAGTTGGAATTGGTTGTGGAAGTTTGCTGGACTGATTTCCAGAAGATTGATAGTTGTAGGTTTTGTTTAAGGGATGTGATAACTTTATTCAGTAGCCGTTTTGTTTGTTTTTAGGGAACAAATTCACGATTTGGTAATTCTAGTAGTGATAAGGTTTCGCTGGAATTGTGTGAATTGAGAACTTAAACGAGGGTTTGGATTGGCTTTGAGTAGATCGGTAAAGTGATGAGTAGAGGGTAATGAATGAGATCGGATTAGTAACCTGTTTCGGGTTTATTGGTTTACCTATTTAAATTCATATGAAGTTGGTTAAAATTGATACGTGGCGCAGGATTTTGATCGAGGCAGGTGTCGTGACGAAGTGGATATCGGATTCAGACTACATTTAGAGGCGGGTACTTCTTGCTTTATTTTCTTTTAGTACTTTGACCTTAGTGCATGAATTATTTTGGATAAGAACTGTTTACCTTGACTCCACTCTTACTTTTCTGTGCTTGATACTTCCACTCAAAATCTTTGAGTTACTCATTTTTATATCCATACAGTCTCTTGTTGTTGTCCATGATCAGTAGCAGATACTAGATACCATGTTTGTATGTTTTGACTGTTGCTTATTTATGTACTATATTGAGCATGCGGGCTTCATGTAGCATACCTGTTTCTGTTTATATATATATATGATGACTGTTGCATTGTTCGCATCATGTCATTACATGCATGCCGCATCCTCGGCCACTCGAGAGAGTGGTAGCTGGAGTTGATGTCGCTTGTCCTGTCGTGCCGCACTCGGCCATTCGTGTGAGTGGTAGCTGGAGTACGAGCAACAGGGACTCCATCGCAGATGTAGCTAGTTAGCTACTATGCAACTGTCCCCTCGGCCATTTGTGTGGTGTACAGTCTGTCACTGACCCGGCCTCTCGACCATACAGGGGTCGCGGTGCGGAGAGGTGGGCGGGAGTGACCATCCGTGCATACGCTATTGTTATTATATTTGCTATGATTGTTGTTATCTATATATGCTGTTATTGCTTACTTACTGCTGGTGTTCACATATGCTGATATGCTTACTTGTGTTGAGATATGTTCTCATTGTAGATGTCTAGTCATTGAAAATTGGTATATACCTTGCTTATTACCTATGTGGTTATGAGCAGTACTGTAGCAGATTAGTACCAGTTCTGACCTATTATACCTAGCCTAGGATATGACTTCAGGTATGAGTGCTTATTTTGGTTCTATTGTAGTATCTGCTATTCCTCTTATGAGACTGTATACTCTTGGCTCACTTTCTAGTTATATGTATGTTCATGCACTATCTCTTTCCTTACCCGCTGAGTTCCAATACTCACCACCCTGCAAAATGGTTTTCTTTCGCCAGGTAACAGGTAGATGAGACATGGATGCTTGGAGAGTCCCAGCTGTCAGTCCCACGACACACTCGAGGATAGTTTCTTTTTCTGGTTTTGGTTGCTAACGCTATTTATGTTTTGGTTTTGTGAACTTGGTATTGTATGCTTCGATATGGATTTTGGAGTCCCCTGGTGGTTGCAGACATTTTTGTTAGTGTCGTTGTTAGTTTTACGTTCGTATTATTTTGTGTCTTCCGCTGTGCATGTCTCCAGTCGTGTGGGTTGTTGTTAACTGTGTGGTTGTTTTTATTCATTTATGTCCAGCCAGGTAGGCTGTGTATATTAATTGCGTGTTTGTGTTATTTCTATATTGTTATCTATTCCAGCCGCATGTGGCTGAGGTATATGGTGATGTAGTAATGCTTCAGATTGTCCGCCGTACAGGGGAGATGTTGTCGAAATTTCTTCGGACAGGGACTCCTCCGGGGCGTGACAACTTTCCCATTGCCTGGCTCCTCACCAGGACTTTCTCCTGCCTAGCTCCTCACTAGGACTTTCCAAATGCCTAACCTCTAGTTAGGACTTTCCCAGTCAAGTCTCTTGTCAACCTTGACCTACTTGACTTGTATTCTCATCAACCTGGTCAATCCTTTGACCATCTCCACAACCGGACGATTGCTCTAGCAATCTCCTTATATTGTCAAACATCAAAACTCAAATCCCGACACAAACTTGACTCAACTCAAGCTTAGTCAAACTAGTCAAACTTGACCTAGAGAAATTGCCCCAACACATATGACCCCAAATTAAATGAAAAATTAAACGGTTGATCCCAAAGCCACTTTTGAACCTTTCAGTCATTACAGTAAGTCGTGTGTCATTCCCTTCACTCCTCTTGCGCACTTGGTTCAAGATATTGTCTATGTATCAGTCTCTACTAGGCTAATTACTTCACACCTAACCTAAGTAATACTTCCTCATCCTATAGATTCAAATTACTCAGACATGTGTCCAAGAGTATAGTATTCTTAACATGTGTTGTTTTCGCCAAAGACTTTGAGTAATAATTCTAATAAGTAATCATAGGGTATACGTCTCCTTGTAAGTGTAAATGTTGGTGCAATCGACCTCTAGGATTTTGATGTTTGTTTGACAATATATTTATTGGAGCCTAGTCAGGTCAAGGTCGATTGGATGACTAGCAAATGGGTGAGAAGTCTTGGAGGAGTAAACTCCAAGCAAAGTAAAAGTCCTAGTGAGTAAAGTTAGACCATAGTGATTGAAGCTAGATGGTGAAAATTCTAGTAAGTGAAGTCAGACGATAAAAGTCCTAGCTAGTGAGTAAATCTAGGCCCTAGTGAGTGAAGCTAAGCCCTAGTAAGTGAAGCTAGGTGATAAAAGTCCTAGTGACTGAAACTATATAGTGGAAAATCCTAGGGGAGATAATCCTAGGTAATGAGAAATGTTGGAGGAGTGAACTCCAAGCAAACTTAACCATGTGTGGTCGATTAGACCAGTGGATTTTAGTAAACTTAAGTATAGTTTTACCAATACTATTTTAATTTACTATTATTAGTGTTATTCTAATTTAGTATTACAGGAAATGTCTTAATGGATCAGATGATCAGACACTAAACAGAAAAAGTCCAAACAGGTTTGGAGGACCAGATGTTTGACAAGTGAGTTGAGGTAAGCTCCTAGAGTGAGTACAGTAAGGTCATGTCCCAATTTGGAAAAAACCTTAATCGCTGATCCAATTGAAGAAATCTGGAGATTTTTAAGTTGAGATCAAGATAGTCATTATTGTCATACTTATGCATCATTATTATATATTGTGCTAACTTTATTTTGCATGATAAATATATTATTTATGCTAACTTTGTTTTATAGAAAAGTGAAGTTAACATTGATTGAGGGGTTTTATAGTGCGCACTTAAGCTGCAATGAGATATTCATTGACAAAACCATATATGTATAGAGTCATATAAAGTCTCAAGGCAGGTCACTCCAATGAATTAGTTATCATAACTAACATCCACGTTTAACTCTTGACTTCCTATGTTTTCAGCCAGTGAAGAATAGCTGCTTAGTTAGACTAGGGAGTATAACTTATACTAGTCTCACAAAATAAATGATGTTCGAACACATCATTTACTAACCTATGTTAAACATGATCGCAATATAAAATTTTTATGAAAAATAAATTTACTCTAGGTATATCTAATGGATGATGTAGAGTGGAAAGAGCATCAACCAAGTGATGCTCAGAAGGCTTGCCTCTATTCATATCCACGTCGAGCAATCGTCAAGACAACTTCACAAAGCCATGAGCCATGTCTCTATCTTCATTACTAGTTGACGATGGGAAACAAAATGATCAAAGAGAATGATCAAAGCTAGATTCACGTTCAGTGGTCGAAATAATTCGACAACATGAATAAATTAAGGAGAACAACCCTTAGGGGTTGTTGTTCCGGCGGCATAGTGGGCATATACCTGCTATTCGACAGTCAGAGGAAGTCCCTTGATTAGTGGAGGGTCGGTTGAGGGAGGGCGGATGGTCGACGACGGTAGGGAGTGCCGACGAAAGCAAGACAACCCTTCCGAAAGGGCTGTTAGCGGTGGACAATAGCCGGCAGTTGTTGTCTGCAGGCTTGGCGATGGCTACTGGCGTCCACGAGATGGTGGTGACCAACTGGGAGGTGGTGGTCGGCCGGAGTAGTTGGGCGATGGCGGCAAACTAAAGAGAGGTCCTCTTCTTGGTGGTCGACGACAAGAGGAGGAAAAGAGGGAGTTGATTAAAAACCTAACTTTTAAGTTTCTAATCATTGGAATTAAATTCTCTCTTTAATCTAGATATAAATATATCTCTTAACGGGTTTAGATCTAAATCCAAAATCGTATTACTTAATCTGTTAACCTAACCCACCAACTTGAGTTTGGTTTAATATTAAACCAAGTTGGTTCAAAATCAAAATACTTGGTTCAATAACCAAACCTCTTTTAATTAAAATCAAATCAATTTGATTTATAATTAAACAAAAGAGGATCCAACTCATCTTCAAAAGACGTGACCCATTCGTACTTCCATTTTACTCTTTGTCTGGTTCGACCAAACTAAGTTTCTCTTGATATAAGAATCCAATTTTTAAACTTATTTTAAGTTTTTCGGACACACTCATAGTGCGTGTGACCCAATAGGTTCTCGGTTATGTTGGTCCTCCATAATTAACTATTGGTTATGGATCGATCATAAGTAAAACCTAATAGTCTGTTATGACCCCCAATTGATCGAAAAATTAAACAGTTGATCCCAAAGCCACTTCTGAACCTTTCAGTAGCTACAGTGAATCGTGTCTCGTTCATTTCACTCATATTATACCTACTTGGTTTAAGACATATCTATGTGTTAGCCTCCACTAAACTAATTATGTCACACCCAGCCCAAATAAAACTTCCTCATTCTACGGATTCAAATTACTTAGATATGTGTCCAAGAGTACTGTACTCTTAACATGTGTTACTTTTGCTAAAGACTTTGAGTAACAATCCTAACAAGTAGTCATAGGATATACGTCTCTTTATAAGAAGCAGTGAATACTCTATGAGCTATCTAAACACCTTCGGACACTTCGACTTTATACTCAATTATCCCAGATCCACACATCCAAAAAGATGCTTGCTTAAGATGTTAAAGTATAAATCTCCATGATCAAAATGACTAGAATACCGTAAGTCGAAGGACACTCATACTTAAGATATAATGATATCTTCATTGACAAATCTATATATATAGATAATCATATAAAATCTTAAGGCAGGTCACTCTAATGAACTAGTTACCATAACTAGTATTCATATTTAACTTTCGACATTCCAATGTCTTCAACCAGTGAGGAATAACTGTTTAGTTAAACCAAGAAGTATAACTTATACTAGTCTCACAGAATCAATAATATTCGAACACATCAATTCATTAACTAGGAAAGATTTTAATACATTCATAATTACACATAGAAATGCTCACTATTTGTGATTCAATCACAAGTCATCTCATACTATGAATCATATTATGGGAGCATTCAGTAAATGATTTTAAGATCTAATCAAACACATATAGAATATGTACTCAAATAATAAATATTTATTTATTCAATAAATAGTACAATGATAAAATGATTATCTTAAAATATCTCTCGGATATAATAGCCCAGCCAAGTCCGCCAACGTGGTCGTGTCTGATAAGAGGACAGAAGATGCAAGTCTTTGCATTTTGTGCCTCAGCAATATGAGTGTTTGGGAGTGTATGATGTTCAACGCTCGAGTTTGGAAATGTGTATTACTTGGCACTTTTATGGGGGTCAGCGTCGAAAACTGGGGCGTAGGTTTAATTTGACGATGTTTTATTCAAGAAGGAAGTGACGGGTAATGAAGACGATCAATAATGATTAGCATTAACCGTTACGGAAGGAGAAGATCATAAAGCCATTACCAAACGGACATATAGTAATGGTGGTCGCGGCCATTGGGAAGGAGAATCGTAACGCCCTAATGGGTACCATTACTCGATGAAGGCTATAAAATGGAATGGATAATCGGAAAAAGGTTTATATTTTTTCTTGCTCCATCTTCTCGTTCATTCCACGACATTGCTACGTTCTTTTTTTTGATAAGCAGGGCCACACCGGGATAAGCCTGGCGCCTTCTGACCTCGTGTTAATCCTGGGCAGAAAATTATTCCTTAGATTCAGAAGCTGCAAGGAGCACTTAGGAGCACTCAGTAAGCATCTGAATTCTACCTTAACAATAAGAAAGGCAAAGAAATGATTGTCAAAATGTTTGTGTTGGATGCTAATTAGCTTCTCTCTTCTTCTCGTGTAGTTTCCTAATATACAAGCTGTGCCCTACTTGGGAGGCGATCACGATTCTTCCCCTACTTATCACCCATCTACGAGTTGATTCACAGTTAGCTTGCGAATTGACTCGACTCGATAGTTCACTTTCATTTTGGATGGATTCACCTCAATGTGGCTATATAATAGATCACGTTTACTCAAGTTTGGCTTCTACTTGTGTCAAATTCTTGCACGTGTTCATATAGCAATTTTAAAGCTATCCCACATTGAATCCTTACAATTTTAGTCAATGGTTTTTGTTGTTATTTTATTTGGAATAAATTCGATGTTCATGAACTAATTCGATATTTAATTTTAAAATAATTCATTTATATTCATAGATACAACTATATAATACTAATTATTCTAAATAAATTAAATATCAAATTTTTAAAAATAGAGTATTTTTGTAACGGATTGATCTTCTATTTTGAAATAGTTTAAATTATATATCTAAATAAAGTAAAAAAGTAATAATAAAATAACAAGAAAATGTAAAAATGATTGCTCTAGGTGGAGAGAAAAAGGGACTAGAATAATTTTTTCAAAAAAACCTCTTTCTAATTTAATTCGTTTTACAAGATTGGACCTATTTAATTCAATTAAACTTGATTCAATGATGACTTAATCAAATTAAGTCTAAATCAATTTTAGTTTGGACTAATATATTCTTTATCTCACTACCTATCTATAGATTTTATTTGACCATAATTTAATTTTAATTTAGTACTCTCACTTTATATCTGATTCATTTATTTATTTTATTAAATAAATTAATACTTAATTAAATTTATATAGATTAATTAAAATAAATGGTCGGGCTATCCCCTTTAAACTCTTTTTAATTTAACTCGTTTTAAGAGATTGGACCTATTTAATCTAATTAAATTTGATTCTAATTTGACCAAATTAAATCTAAATCAACTTTAGTTACATAATCATAAATTTCAGCTTGAGAGATGTGAAAGATATTGTTGGATCGTAAAACTCGCTAGAGGGGGTGAATAACGATCGAAAAATTCCTAGTGAGTTAGAGTAAGCAGCGGAAAAATAAGAGCAAAACAATACTAACACGAACCGATTTTACTTGGTTCAGAGCCTCCGTTGACTCCTACTCCAAGACCCGCATTCGTCGAGTATTCTCGTTGGACAATCACTAATAGTTCGCAAAATCAGATTACAAATGCAAGTACAAGAACTTTTTAGAAGGAAAATACCGACAACAATAATAAGAACAACTTGAGCAACAAGTTATCGGAGAGGCTTCGCAGCGACGCATAAACAGAGCGCAATAGAACAATCGTAGAAGGAAATGTTGTTTTTAGCTCTAGTGGAGGCCCTTTTTTATAGAAGTGCTCCGGGTGCCTGGATCCCTTCTGGACGCCCGGATCGTGACGTAAGCCCGGTCAATTAGCGCGCTCCTCGTTGCGACAGGATAGAGTTTTGCCTTCTAGGCGCCCGGACCACCATCCTCTAGAAAGTCCTTCTCCTGCAAGAAAATGTTAGTCTGGGCCAAAATAAAAGTTATACTACCCTGCAAAATCAAAGTTAGCACAAATATAATAAAAGAATAATAATTAGATTCCGTCTCACCGAGATCGGAATCTAGTCACGATCTCAACTTAGATTTTCGAAACGGTTCTAAGTTGGATCAATGTCTACTGTTCCCTCAAACGGGAAGAGTGCCTTTACCAAGTCACTTCCCTCTAGTGACTTATCTTAATTTACCTGTCAAACGTCCCGTCAACCCGTTGACCCGTCTGAACTTCATGTCAGCTATCAGGTCAACCCGTCGACCTAGCTGGACTTCGTGCTAGCTATCAGGTCAGCCCGTCGACCTAGTCGGTCTTCGTGCCAACTATCAAGTCAGCCCGTCGACATAGCTGGACTTCGTGCCAGCTATCATGTCAACCCATTGACCTAGCTAGTCTTCGTGCCAGCTATCGAGCCAGCCTGTCGACCTAGCTGGACTTCTCCTGCATACTTCCTCAAAGTGTTAGATCACATTGAAACTAACTTAACCTTATTTTGTCATTCATCAAAACCTGAGTTAAACCGTCAGTACTAACCGCACCAACAATCTCCCCATTTTTGATGCAATGACAACCTGCGTTAAGTTAGTGAAAAAAATATGTAAAAACATAAGCAAGTATAAGACACGACATGGTTTTTAAGTTAGCCTTGTTTTATGTTTGGTATTTTGTTGCTAACTAACTTAAACCTTCTAACCCTCCCCCTTTAACTTTCATCAAAAAATGCAAGCATAGACAATTTTCGATTGACAACAGAAAATAAGTTAACTTTGAAACAAAATATTTAGGTTGATCTGGGGGAGTTAACTTAGAAAAATAAGTTAGTCAAAATATTTTGAGAATGTAAGTTAAAAAAATTTTTAAAAAATAAAATTTTCTAAAATAATTTTGTAAAATAATAAGGTAAATATCGACTAACTTTGTAAATTAAAATAAGTTTACAAAATTACACTAATTTCCAGAGTAATTTTAAAAGCAAGCTCACAAAATTAATATAATTTTCGAAAATAAGTTTATAAAAGTAGTTTTGCAACACATTTATCAAAAACAAGTTTTACAAAATTCAGGTTTGTAAAAGTAATTTTTCAAAACATTTATCAAAAATAAGTTTTATAAAATTTAATTTTCAAAAATAGGTTTGTAAAAGCAATTTTTCAAAAAAAACAAGTTTTATAAAATCCAATTTTCAAAAATAGGTTTGTAAAAGCAATTTTCCAAAAAAAAACAAGTTTTATAAAATCCAATTTTTAAAAATAATTTTATGAAAGTCAATTTCCAAAAAATAAATTTGTGAAAGCTAATTTTCAAAAATAAGTTAATGAAATTAAATTAGATTTAAAGCATTTTTAAGAAAATGACAAACACTTTTCAAAAATAATTTTCAAAAATATTTTCAAAAGAGAAAATATTTTTGTAACAAATAGTTTTACTAAGTATGAAAATAATTTGAATTAATTCTCCCCCCGAACCTAATATTAACATTTAACGTAAGATTTTCAAAGTTTTTTTTAAAAAAAAAATTGAGGTAGAATTTTCGAAAGAGATTTTAAAGAGAAATTTGATAAGGAAATAAAAAATTTAAGGAATTTTTAATAAAAAACTTAAGGAAATAATTTTTTAAGTAAAAAAAACTTTGATCTCTCCCTGAATTTGATACCCCCTAAACTTGATACTCCTCCTAAATTTGATATTCCCCCTTAATTTATTACTTTCCCTTAATTTATCTCTCCCCTTTAAGTTAACACTAATGTTTGGGTATGTTAAATTTCAATGCCTTAACACATTTTTCTACCTAAGTGTTTTAGGGGATTTAGTAACACTTATGTTTATAAAGTTTATTATAATTATCTCTATATACTTGACATAATTGTTCTTTTAAGTTTGATTAATTTAATCTTAATTTGAGTTGACCAACAAATTGTAAATATTTCATATTAAAAGGAAATATTTATTAAAAGTACTTACATTTAGTTGATAATTAGTATTAGATTGATTAATTGACCAGAATGATTAAATTCATGTTTATCAAATGAATTATTAAATTAGGAATAAACACTTAAGGTTTGAGTTAATTTTAATTGATTTTTTAAAAAAATGGTTGATAAAATAATTTTATTTAATGATTTTTTAAATATTTTTAAATACTTGAAATATTTTGAATTTATATTTTATTAAGTTTAAGTTTTAAGTTTTAAGTTATAGTTTTAAGTTATAAGTTATAGTTTTAAGTTTAAGTTTTAATTGAAAGTTTTAATTTAAGTTTTAATTTAATTTTAATTTAATTTTAATTTAATTTAATTTAGGTTTAATTTAATTTTTAAGTTAAGTTGAATTTTAAGTTAATTTGATTAATTTAGTTTTTAATTTTAATTTTAATTTAAGTTTTTAGCTTAAGTTAATTTTTTCTTAAGTTAACTTTAAATTTACGTTTTAATGTATAGTTAAATTTGATTTAAAAATGACTTAGAGTTAATATTTTAATTAGGTTAAATAAAATACTGATCAAGTCAACTAAGTTCTTAAATAAGGTTAGACTCAATAAATAAATTTTAATTATTATTCTTTTTTGTTTAATTAAGTTTAAAGTAGAATTTTGATCTAAATGATTTTTTAAAAGAATTTTTTAAAATATTTTTAAAATGATTTTAAAAATAATTGTAAAGTATTTTTAAAATAATTTTTAAAAGTATTTTTTAAATAATTTTTAAAAGTATTTTAAAAATAATTTTAAAGGATTTTTTAAAATAATTTTTAAAAGTATTTTTAAAATAATTTTAAAGGATTTTAAAAATAATTTTAAAAAGTATTTTTAAAATAATTTTAAAGTATTTTTAAAATATTTTTTAAAATATTTTTTAAATAATTTTCTAAATACTTTTTAAAGGATTTTTAAAATAACTTTTAAAATATTTTTGAAATAATTTTTTAATGGATTTTTAAAATAATTTTTAAAGATTTTTATAATAATTGTTTAATAGATTAATTAATCTGGTAAATAAGTTAGGAGATAGGTAGATTGGGTTAGTTTTTTTTAATAAGATTAGGAATTAAGTAAATTAAATAAATTGTTAATTTCAAATTGTTAAATTACATTGAAATTTAAATTAAGTAACATAGATTAGAATTAATTTTAATTTTAAGTTTAAGTTTGGGTTTAATTTAAGTTTAACTTAATTTAAATTTAATTTTAAAGTTTAATTTTAATTTTAAGTTTAAATTTTATTTTAAGTTTAAATTTTAAGTTTAACATAATTTAATTTGTTTAATTTAATTAAATTTTAAATTTAATTTAATTTTTAGTTAAGTTGATTTTAAATTTGTTTTTTAATTTTAGTTTTAGTTTTGATTAAGTTAGTTTAAAATAAATTTTAAGATAGTTTTTAAGTTAATTTTTAAAATAAATTTTAAAATAGATTTTAAATTTAATTTTTAAAAATAGATTTTCCAGTTAATTTTTAAAATAATTTTTTAAGTTAATTTTTAAAATAATTTTTTTAGCTTAAATAATTTTTAGGGTAAAATAATTTTTAGGTTCAAATAATTTTAAAATAATTTTTAGGTTAAATTAATTTTTAAAATAATTTTTAGGTTAAATTAATGTTTAAGTTAAATTAATTTTTAAGTTAAACTAATTTTTAAAATAATTTTTAAGTTAAACTAATTTTTTTAAATAATTTTTAAATTAAATTAATTTTTTTAAAATAATTTTTAAGTTAAATTATTTTATTTTTTAAAATAAAATATTTTTTTAAGTTAAAATAAATTTGAAAATAATTTTTAAATCAAAATAATTTTTTAAAATAAAATAATTTTTTAAAATAGTTTGTTTAAGTTAAAATAAATTTTTTAAAACAAATATTTTTTAAGTTAAATTATTTTTTAAAAAATAATTTAAAATTGAATTTTTAATATAGTTTTAAATTAAATTAAATTTGATAAGTTAACATCAGCATCAAGATTTACCAACAGCCTATGATATTATGAACAATCTCAAGGAACTCTTTGGTCATCAGGATAGGGCTTCTAGGCAAGAAGCCATGAGAAAGATAATGACAGCCACCATGCAAGAGGGTACTCCTGTAAGGGATCATATCCTAAAGATGATGGCTTATCTGAACGAGATACAGATCCTTGGAGGAGAAATTGATGGGGAAACCCAGATCGATATGATCCTCCAAACGCTACCTAGAAGTTTTGAGCAGTTTCGCCTGAACTATAATATGAATAAGAGGGTTTATTCATTAGCGGAACTACTGACAGAACTTCAAGCAGCAGAAGGATTATTTCGTCACAATGCTCAAATTCACTATGCTGAAAATGGTTCTACTTCTAAACCAAAAGGAAAGAAGAAGAAGAAACAAGCTGGTTCAGCAAAGAAAGTGAATAAATCTCAGAGTACGGGATTTAAAGCTGGAATGAAGAAGCCGAAGGGCAAGTGCTTCATCTGTAAGCAGGCAGGACATTGGAAGGTGGACTGTCCTCGTAGGAACCAAAACAAAGGTATATCTCATACTCTAGTTGTTGAAACATGTTTAGCGGTGTTATCTACCAGCACCTGGTGTGTAGATACAGGAGCCACTGATCATGTCTGCAATTCCTTGCAGGGGTTCCAGGAAACCCGACGACTATCTGAAGGAGAAATTACCGTCTACATGGGCAATGCTACTAAGGTGGCAGCTGTTGCAGTGGGAGACGTCTACTTATCTTTTAGTAGAAATAGGAATTTGGTTTTAAGAAATTGTCTTTATGTACCCAGTTTTAGAAAGAATTTAATTTCAGTTTCTAAACTGTTTATAGATGGATATTCAGTTTCTTTCAGTAACGATGTAGTTATTAAAAGAAATAAAGTGATTATCTGTTCTGGTGCATTAGTTGGCAATTTGTATATTTTAAATCCAATTTCTTCCACAAAGCAAAACATGGAAATTTATAACTCATCTTCTAACTCTAATAAGAGAAAAGAACCTTCGGAAATGAACCAAGCATATCTTTGGCATCTAAGGCTTGGTCATATTAACTTAAGTAGGATTCAGAGGCTTATAGCCGATGGACTTTTGGGTTCATTAGAGTTGGAAAATTTTCCAACTTGTGAATCCTGCTTAGAAGGTAAAATGACCAAGAGGCCGTTCAAGGCCAAGGGGTATAGAGCCAAAGAAGTGTTAGAGTTGGTTCACTCTGATTTGTGTGGTCCTATGTCTGTCCAAGCAAGAGGAGGTTTTGAATATTTTGTCTCTTTCATAGATGATTATTCAAGATATGGATACATTTACCTAATGCGCCGCAAGTCCGAGTGCTTTGATAAGTTCAAAGAGTACAAGGCTGATGTGGAGAAACGACTAGGTAAAAGTATCAAGACACTACGATCAGATCGTGGTGGCGAATACCTCTTAGGAGAGTTTAGGAATTACTTATCGAGGTCGGATTCAATCCCAATTGTCTGCACCTGGAACACCCCAACAGAATGGTGTAGCAGAACGAAGGAATAGGACTCTTATGGAAATGGTTAGATCGATGATGAGTTATTCAGAATTACCAAATTCGTTTTGGGGATATGCTCTGGAAACAGCAGTATATGTTCTGAACTTAGTACCTTCTAAATCAGTTTCTTCTACTCCCATAGAATTGTGGAATGGGCGAAAGCCCAGTCTAAGACATATTCGGATTTGGGGTAGTCCAGCACATGTGCTGAAACCAGATGCTGATAAGTTAGAATCTCGTACAGAAGTTCGCGTGTTTGTAGGATATCCCAAAGGAACGAAAGGTGGTTTATTTTATAGTCCTAAAGACCAGAAGGTCATTGTTAGCACCAATGCCCAGTTTTTAGAAGAAGACTATATAATGGATCACAAGCCCAGTAGTAAAGTTGTTTTAGAAGAACTTAGAGAGGACATGTCTACTTCAGTACCAACAGTACAAGATGAAGTACCACAAGAGACTGCAACACGTGTCACACACGATACACAACCACAGAATGCCTCGTCGTAGTGGGAGGGTTGTGAGGCACTGAAAGATTCATGTTTTGGGAGAGTCTTGGACTTGATCCGGGTAAACATGAACCGATCATATAATGAAGCACTCCAAGATATAGATGCAAGATCTTGGCAAAAGGCAATGAATTCAAATAGAGTCCATGTACTCTAATAAGGTCTGGGAGCTTGTAGAACCACCTGATGGTGTAAAAGCCGTTGGATGCAAGTGGATCTACAAAAGGAAAAGAGGGACAGACGGGAAGGTAGAAACCTTCAAAGCTAGGCTTGTTGTGAAAGGGTACACTCAGAAAGAGGGAATCGATTATGAGGAAACCTTTTCACCGGTAGCCATGCTTAAGTCTATCCGGATACTCTTATCCATTGCTGCTCATATGGATTATGAGATTTGGCAAATGGATGTCAAGACAGCTTTCCTTAATGGAAGTCTTGAAGAGAACATCCATATGAAGCAACCAGAAGGATTTATTGAAAAAGGCAAAGAGCATCTAGTATGCAAGCTCAATCGGTCCATTTATGGACTGAAGCAAGCTTCAAGGTCTTGGAACATCCGGTTTAATGAAGTAATCCAGTCATATGGATTTATTCAAAGTCCAGATGAGTCTTGTGTATATAAGAAGTGTAACGGAAACGTGGTGGTATTTCTTGTACTATACGTAGATGATATTTTGTTAATTGGCAACAATGTCAAGGTATTATCAGACGTAAGGGTATGGTTGTCCAAACAATTTGATATGAAGGACTTAGGAGAATGTGCACACATTCTGGGGATCAAAGTTATAAGGGATCGCAAGAAAAGAATGTTGTGTCTATCCCAAGCTTCATATATAGATACAATCCTTTCTCGTTTTAGCATGCAAGACTCCAAGAAAGGTTTCTTACCTTTTAGACATGGAGTAGCTCTATCTAAAGAGATGTCTCCAAAGACATCAAAAGAGATAGAGGACATGAAAGCAGTTCCTGCTTCGATTGTAGGAAGCCTAATGTATGCAATGCTATATACGAGACACGATATCTGTTTTGCCGTGGGCATGGTCACAGAGTAACCCTGGACAAGGACATTGGACGATGTAAAGCATATATTAAAGTACACGAGAAGGACTAGAGATTATATGCTAGTTTACCAAGCAGACGATCTGCTCCCTGTGGGTTACACGGATTCAGATTTCCAATCAGATAGGATAACAGTAAGTCTACATCAGGCTATGTGTTTACTTTAGGAGGTGGAGCCATTTCATGGAGGAGTGTTAAGCAGAAATGCGTTTCGGACTCAACCATGGAAGCTGAGTATGTAGCAGCCTCTGAGGCAGCTAAAGAAGCAGTATGGCTCAGGAACTTTCTAATGGACTTAGATGTGATTCCTGGTTTGCCCAAAATCATCACAATTTATTGTGATAATAGCGGTGCAGTTGCAAACTCGAAGGAACCACGAGCTCATAAGGCAAGTAAACATATAGAGCGCAAGTACCACCTGATACGAGATATCGTGAAGCGAGGAGAAGTTGTCATCGCCAAGATTGCATCAGCAGATAACCTGGCAGATCCTTTCACTAAGGCCCTTCCGGCGAAAGCTTTTGATCGGCATGTGGAGGGAATGAGAATCAGATGTATGGTAGAAGATATGGCAGCTTAGTCATTAGTATAAGTGGGAGATTGTTGGAGTGTATACTGAAAGCCTAAGCTTTGTAAACATTCATTATGAATAAAGAATCACATTTGGTCTAATTATCTACATTTATTTGTAGTTGTTCATTTAATTTATATTGTAGATAACATAGTATGTGGTGTCACATACAGAAGATGATGTTATCAGTACCTTATAAATTATAAACAGTAGCTCACGACCAGAATGGAAAGGAACAAACCATTAGAAGGTCGTAGTGTAATTAGGTATTAGTTTATCTTGACTATATAATTACACTAGTACACTCAGAGTGTATTGAGTAGGACCATTTGAGGTCGTTTCTTTTATACTGACTTTATAGAGGAACAATGACCTCGGTTATTATGGAAGTGTGTGCTCTTAATCCTAATATAATAACAAGCGCATATATTTGATATTTATTTCTTTAATTTATCAATGGGTGAGATTTAGTTCGATGAATCAATAAGCCCGATAAATTGGGAAATGATATCACTTATAGTGTGTATTGTTGATTATAGAAGGAAACTGTGTCCTAGAGATACTAGGTTGATAATGTCTCCAAGAGGAGCTCATAAGGATTGTCATGTTAAACCCTGCAGGTGGACTTAGTCCGACATGACGATAAGGTTGAGTGGTACTACTCTTGGACTTAGACATTAATTAAATGAGTTGTCAGTAACTCACTTAATTAGTGGACATTCGATATCTTAAACACGGGAGACTAACACACTCATAATAAGAAGGAGCCCAAAATGTAATTTGGGATTGGTGCGGTAGTTCAATGATAGTTCTCTAGTGGAATGAATTATCATTGATAAAATTAAGTTGTGTGTTAGGCGAACACGGGATGCTTAATTTTATCGGGAGACCAAAACCAATTCCTCCTCTCGGTCCCTATCGTAGCCTCTTATTTATAGAGTTCTATACCCACCTATACCCACCTTCATATACATCAGCCAAGCTAGCTTGGGATCAAGCTAGGTCGGCATTGGGTATGGGTGGCCGGCCCTAACTTGAACCCAAGCTTAGGTGGCCGGCCAAATAAATTAAAAAGAAATTTAATTTTAATTTTTATTATGTGGAAGATATATTTTTAAAGAGAATTAAAATTAAAATATCACTCTTTAAAAGATCTACTAAAGATTAAAGAAAGAGATTAGATCTCTTTCCTTATTTGTAGATTGGAGAGATGTTTTATTTTTCTTTAAAATTATTCACATGTAGATAAAATTAAAATTATAGAAATTTCCTTTTATCAACCATGAAGAGATTTTAAAGAGAAATTTTATTTTTAAAATTTCCGAAACAAATTAGGAAGTTTTAATTGTTGATTAAAACTTGTCCTCTTTGTTATCCAATGATGGCCGACCACTTGAAATTAATTGAGGAAATTTTATTTTATTTCTCTCAATTAAATCATGTCAAGGAAATTAAGGAAAATTTATTGTAATTAAATTTCCTAATTTACCTAGGCCAAGGAATATAAAGAAGGGGTGAGGGTGCCTTCACAAGACACAACATCTATTATTCCTCTCCCTCTTTTGTTCCTTGGTGTGGGCCAACCTCTCCATCTCTTCCTCTTGTGGTGGCCGAACCCTACCTTCTATTGGAGCTCTTGTAGTGGCCGGATACTACTCGGAGAAGAAGAAGAAGAAGAGAGAAAGCTAGCATCTCTTGGAGCTTGGTTAGTATTTTGGTTTTCTCCTTGGTGAAGCTTTTCTTTTGTGGCCGAACCTTGCTTGGAGGAGAAGAAGGTGGTTGGTGGTTTCTCATCTTGGAAGATCGTTGCCCACACAACGTCCGAGGTTAGAAGAGGAATACGGTAGAAGATCAAGAGGTTTTCTACAAGGTATAACTAGTAATTTCTATTTCGCATCATGCTAGTTATTTATGGAAATAATACCAAATACAAGAGGCTTACGTTCTAGTATTTCAAATATTTTTTTCCAAGTTGTGTTCTTTTGTTTCTTTCTTTTCCTTGTGATTTGATTGTTCTCTTTGGTTAACCTAAAGTTATTTTAGGAAATTAAATATTAGCTTTCTATTAAAGGTTTTGTCTAGTCGGTGGTGGTTGCTCCCATATCCAAGAAGGCCATGTGCCTCGCCACGTCAGTACTGGGAACCTTTTATGGAAATTAATATTTAATGGAATTAGTAACTTAAGGAGATTTGGGTCGAACGTGTTAAGTTCCGCAGGAGATCCAAGTCAAAACCTAAAAGAACAAATAGGTTAAGTTTTGGATCAAACGTGTTAAGTTTCGCAGGCGATCCAAAATTTAATTTAAAAGAACACATGGTAGCTAGGAAAAGGTTCAGACCTTTGTACAAAATTTTTGTACAGTGGAACCTATAGGTTTTCCGAGTAGCAACCAACACTTAGTCATCTCACCCATTTATGTTTCAATTAGGTAAATCTATAATTTTTGTGAGATGAAGTTAAGTTCAATTTTTAGGGTTTGATTTAAATTTGTGTTAGATTCAAGTTTAGCTTTGGGCTTAACAAATAGACATTCTTTGGATAAACTTCAGGGTTATGGTGAGTCACTTGGACATCATTAAGTAACCATGCCTTCGAGATTTTCCAAATACTTCTATCCACTGAACTTAGTACAAAACCTTGGTCTAACTAGTTAGGATTCGTAAAGGGTAGCTTCAGTTAGTTCCACTCAACCAAATGCACCAAGTCGAAGTCATATCTTCCTAGATATGCATAGACTAAGCTTCCCTAACCTACTATCATCTAAAACTTCACCAGTACCGTAGGTCAAGTTAAACTTTGTCCCTTTTTACTCTAATCCTAATTACCCCGCCGGGTAGGTTACTTTTAGAGGTGCCAATTAGTTTGGAGTCTCCCCATAAATTATTGATTTTCTTTTTAAGATTTTTAATTTATAACTTAAATTTAAGTTTCTAATTTTGAATTAATTAAATTGGTCAAATTTTTCTTCTTTAAAGGAGTGTATTTAATATTTAAATTTTCTTTCAATTTTAATTTTATTAAGTTAAGATTTTTAGTGTTTAAGTTTTTATTGATTAAATTATATTTCTTTAAAGGTTTATCTATTAATTTTTTATTAACTATTAATTTTGAATTTTCTTTAATATTTAATTTTGAATTTATTAAATTCTATTTTGGTTTTATTGAAATGTTTGAATTTATCCTTATATTTTCTTTATCTTTTAAGTTTATATTATTAGTTAAATTTATTAGATTAATCTTATCTTTAAAATTTAATCTTTTATTAATTAAATTATCTTGGTTTTGGATAAAATTTGTTAGATTGATATTATCTAGATTATTAAATACTTTATTAAGTTATTTATTGATTTTATATAAATCTATTTTGTTATTTTTAAGTTTTAAATTCGAATTTATTTTAATGTTTGAATTAATTATTTTTGAATTTTTACTTAATTTTGGATTTTCTGAATTATTTGAATTGATTTAGTTATTCTGTTTGACCAAGTCAAGGTTGATGCTTATTTGATCAAAGTCTTGATTGACTTGATCAGAATCTAGATTATTTTATGGTTTAAAACTTAAATCATGTAAATTTAGATTATTACCATACTTGGATAATTTCATACTTATCTAAATTATCATGTAAATTATTTAAACTACTACTGATATGGGTATTTTGGTAAATTATACTAACCTTAACCGCATCTCCTAATTCAGTAGGTTTTTCGATTGGATTTGACTTGAGTCCATATTTGATTTTGACTTTATCCTCTAACTCTGACGATTCCTCGTGTAGCTTGATCAACTAGGTCCAAAGCTCATGTGCATTCTTGTACACTTATAGTTTACATAAAATATTGTTAGATAAAATATTACAAATAAGTTTACTTACATTTTTGTTTAATTCTGAGCCCCGAGAAAGTTTTCTCAATATTAGGCAAATTATCAAAGTTTAGACTTCCTAAGAACCATTCCATTCCTCGCTTCCAGTAGTTAAAATATTCTTGATCATATGGTGGTGGCTCGTGGATGCTCCATCCTTCTTGAATAGACATTAGTATATTTGCAAAAAAAAAAAGACAAGAAACAATTTCCAAGACTTTGTCTTGGGGTAAGCAATGTGGGAGATAAAGAAAAATGCGTGAAAAAAATATTTTTTTTAAAATAATAAAATATTAATAAAAAATATTATTACAAATTTTGTTAAACGCGATATTTTGTCAACACTAGCCAACGGTGAAAAAATGAAAATGAATTTTTCAAAAATACTTTTGGAGGGAAAAACGAAAGGTGTATCTAATTTTTCTTCAAAAAAAACTCCTTGCTTGATTGGTGGTTGCACTAATTCAGAGCGGTACCTGCTTTGATACCACTTGTTGGATCATGAAAGTCGCTAGAGGGGGGTGAATAGCAATCGAAAAATTCGTAGTGAGTTAGAGTAAGCAGCGGAAAACTAAGAGCAAAACAATGCTAACATGAACCGGTTTTACTTGGTTCAGAGCCTTCATCGACTCTTAGTCCAAGGCCCGCACTCGTCGAGTGCTCTCGTTGGACAATCACTAATAGTTCGCAAAATCATATTACAAATGCAAGTACAAGAACTCTTTAGAAGGAAAATACCGACAATAATAATAAGAACAACTTGAGCAGCAAATTGTCGGAGAGGCTTCGCAGAGATGCAGAAATAGAGCATAATAGAACAGTCGTAGAAGGAATTATTGTTTTCAGTTCTGGTGGAGGCCTTCTTTTATAGAAGTGCTCCGAGCGCCTAGATCCCTTCCGGGCGCTCGGACCGTGACGTAAGTCCGACCAATCAACGCACTCCTCGTTGCGACAGGATAGAGTTTTGTCTTCCAGGTGCCCGGATCCCTTCCGAGCGTCCGGACCACCATCTTCCAGAAAGTCCTTCTACTGTAAGAAAATGTTAGTCCGAGGCAAAATAAAAGTTTTACTACCCTGCAAAACAAAAGTTAGCACAAATATAATAAAAGAGTAGTAATTAGATTTCGTCTCACCGAGACCGAAATTTAGTCACGATCTCAACTTAGATTTCCGAAATGGTTCTAAGTTGGATTGACGCCCATTGTTCCCTCAAACGGAAAACACGTCCTTACCAAGTCACTCTCCTCCAGTGACTTACATTAACTTATTTGTCAGACGTCCGGTTAACCCGTCGACCTGTCTGGACTTCATGCCAGCTATTAAGTCAGCCCGTTGACCTAGCTGAACTTCGTGCCAGCTATCAGGTCAACCTGTCGACTTAACTGGTCTTTGTGCCAGCTATCAGGTCAGTCCGTCGACTTAACTGGTCTTTGTGTTAGCTATCAGGTCAGTCCGTCGACTTAACTGGTCTTTGTGCCAGCTATTAGGTCAATCCGTCGACCTAGCTGGACTTCTCCTGCACACTTCGTCAAAGTGTTAAATCACATTGAAATTAACTTAACTTTATTTTGTCATTCATTCAAAACTGAGTTAGACCGTCAGTACTAATCGCACCAATAGATATATATTTATGTAACACTAAAGTGATGTTGAATTTTTTAATATAAGATCATAGTGATGCTATTCTTTAAAATTCAACACGACATTGATATTGTTCTTGAGTGGTTGATGAAATGATCCCACGGGTCATCTGAGATGGTAAGTGGTGGCATACTTGCCACATGAGGTCGCGGGGTCGAACCACAGGGATGTCAGGGCGTAAATCCTTGGACCCTATGCAATTCACCCCACCGCCACTTGCCCTCTTGATTGCCGTGATTTACCTCCCTCGTGATGGCCTGGGGTTGGGTGCGGCGGGGACGCTAAGGGCGAACGATTTCACCTTTTGCCACTTGAGTGGTTGATGAAATGACCCTAAGAAGGTGCCCAGACTAGAAGATGACAATTTTACTATAATAGAATAAGATATCATTTCTCAGTGTGCTCAGGAGAAAAATCCTCCATATAATTTAAATTTAGGGATGAACTAGAAAAGAATTTTATAATTTATTTAATTATCTTTTATTATAATTGAGTGGATGATGAAATGCCCCTGGGATTATGGTACCATGGTTGGATATTTAGGTTGTCACCTAAATATCCACGGTTTGATCCTCACTATTATGTATTTGTAGAAATTTTTTCTCCAAATGAAGGATATAATCAAAAGATACTAGGCTTCTGGACTGATGATCATATGCACTTCTTAATTTATTCTAATGATTGATGAAAAACTTTTGGGATCAAATTAGTCACCTTTAAACATAGTGAATGACACGGACTGGAATTATTATTATTTTTTATTACGAAATGAATAAAATGGAAAATAAATACACTTCTTGTCATTTGCTGAAATAACAAATATATTTTTAAATTTATTTATTTATTTTAAACGCATACGTCCATTGTTTCCCAAATAAGTACTCAAGTAAACGTCCGAAATAGGGCAGGCGTCAGATCTCTCTCGCTTCGACGCAGGAGCGCTTCCTCTCGTGGGTCGGTTTCCGGTGGTAGCTCGGCGAACTATCCGACGCTGCAGAGGTAAAATTGCTTTGACCTATCTCCTTCGCCCTTTCTCCCACTTTGCGTGCCCTGTAAGTTGTGGAGGTTGATCCTGTTGCTTGATTCAAAACCCTAGGAAGAAAGAGGGAGGAGTGTGAGACGATGCATTCTTTCGGCTACAGGGCGAACGCTGTGGTGACGTTCGCCGTCACCATCTTGGCTGTTACGTGCGCCATGGTCTCCCTCTCAGACAACTTCAATTCTCCCTCGCCCACCGCCGACGTCAAGGTAAGGTTTCCGGCTAGGCCGTTTGAAGATTATCAAGCCCTTGTTTTCCTCGATCCCTCAGGTCTTTGATACATACTTCCGACTAGTGTCCCGATATATTCAGTTGCATCGCTTGCATCTTGATTGGAACCATAAATTCTATGGAATTGAAGTTCGATTTTTAACGTTGTCCTATGCTACTGTGTTTGTTAAAATAAATAGGAATGGTAATTCTATCATCCCAAAATTTTGGCATTTATATATCGATCAAATAAAGGTATATTTTGTTTGAGAATCCCTAGTAATTTATGGGCTTCAATAACTGAATTACAATGGGTTATGTTTTTCACTCTAATCTGAATTGGAAGTGAAATTAGACTCCTCAGAAATTCTTTCCTAAGCTATACTTTGCGATTCTTTTTCAATGGGGATTGGTTCCAGAGAAGGTTAGTTCAGTATAACGGTATTGCTTCAAGTGTAATAGTTTTTGATCTCTTAACTGCCAATAGAAGTCATGACCAATAGGATGTGTTCCATATGGAGTATTCTTTTATTTCATATGAAACTAATTCCTTTTCAAAATAATTGGAGAAATCCTCTATTCCTGAGCCATAGGCCTAGATGGTATTCACATCCCAAGTCATCCCCTAGATGGACTTGAAGGTATTGAGCTTTTTATATGGGGTTAAGTCTGGACTAGAGTATGCAGATGATTAGCTATAAATTTAATATTTTCATATGTCCCTGGACACACCATATTATTTTTTTGTTAATCATTTTACTCTTTTCTCAGTAAAACTGAAGATTTATCTCTTACTACTTGGCAATACTTCCATTATATGCTTTTCTCGTCCTTTTTGTTACTCTTTCTGTTTCTCAACATTTTTGATCATTTTGTTCTTCTGCAGGTTCTTAATATAAATTGGTTCCAGAAGCAGCCAAATGGGAATGATGAGGTGTGCTATTGTCATGTTTTTATTATTAATGCAAAATATTGCTTAGCAACTCACTACAATTATACACCTTTTTTGAATTCTCTTCTGTGGACAAATGACAGCATTTGCTCTTGCAAGTATGCTTTATAATAGACTGAAACACTGATGTTGATGCAAAGTATTATTAATCAGCACTCTACGATTGTGCACCTTTCTCCCTTCAATTCTGTGGAAAAATGGCAATGCTTGCAAGTATGATTTGCAATAGCTAAAACAATGATGCCACACAACCCTTCTCAGTTTCAGAAATTTTTTACAGGAAGTGTGGAAAAATTTCGTGAGATTTTACTTGAAAGAAAATTTCACATTTTGTTTTCCAAAATAGTGAAGCTTTGAGTGCAAATTCAAAATGTTTCTCAAGGAATCTTAAACTAGTTGATACATATTAGCAACACTGGCATTACCCACATAGGCAGTTGCTTGAAGATTCTTAAATAACACCCTTATAGTAATCGTAAGAAATTATTGGTATTTCTATCTTTTATTTATTTATTTATTTTACTTCAATATATCCAATGGCAGTAGCTTTTGTAAGGAAACAATAAGAATGAAGACTCGCCCATTTCAAATTTACTATATTTGAGAAAGAAAGTGTGCATATCTGGATGAAAATTCCACTGGACTAATTAATCTGATAATATAGTGTAAAATTTCTTTGCTCCATATGCTATTAAATTATTTTTTGGTCACTGATAATATATCTGGGAGCTAGGGAATGTTGATTATATTGCATTAAGTATGGAACTATGGATAGAAAAATCTAACTTCATTTACTGTTATATTTTTCAGGTCAGCTTAACACTGAACATATCGGCGGATCTTTCATCTCTATTCACGTGGAATACTAAGCAGGTTTGCCTTATAAGTCATAAGTATGTTGTTGGTTATGATAATTAGTAGACATCATTTCTTGACTTCTCTAGGTTATCATCCAATTTGGCAATATTTTTTTAGGTCAATTGCTTTTAATTATTTTCAAGTGTTGGACATGTTTGGTCCTTTTGAAATTACTTATAAGTAACAGAGCTTATTGTTTTGTAATTCGAAGTTGTTAAGAATTATTTTTTATATGTTAAAAATTAATGTTAATTGGAATGCACTTTTAGTTGTTATTGTCATCTATAACTCTTAACTCCAACGTGATCTTTAGATCACTGTAACTAATGTTACATATAAGGTCGAAGGCATGTGTTGTTGATAGCTCCAAGATGCAGACCGGTTGTGATAAGCCACACATAGTCGGAGCCCCATATTTGACAGTAGACAACGATGCTTCTCCACAACATGGGTATCAAGGAATTGACACAACCCACAATGGGCACGATTGAGGAGATTCGTCACTTGGAGTTCTATTAAAGAAACCTATAGGCAACTATGACTAATGGAGAAAGGGTAGCAATGGTGACACTATGCACAGACAGTAGTGACCCATCGAACAGGCCATTGTACTCAACCTTCGGAACAATGTCAAATGGAGACAAGTGGTTTCTGTGTAAACATCATAAGGAAAAAATGTGTGCTGACAACTCTAATATGTATCTATGTATATGTACATGCACACAAAGGGTTTTCTACACTAATTAATGGAGATCATAACTTCATGATAAGTTAGAAAGCCAAATCCAAGACTTACGTTCACAATCTTATTGTTTTTATTGGACATGTCACATGAGGGACCTCTGTGCCCTTGTTTGTCTATTTGATTTGACTTAAACCCCAATTAACATGGTATAATTTGAGATAATTAGTTGCTTCAGATATCAAGTAATTGAACGTTTAGTGATTCTGTTGCATTAATTTGTTTCGTCACAATTAGATTTGAACCAGTATATCTAGATCTATTTAAAAAACCACCTTTGGTTGATGGCAGCTTGAAGAGACCTCTTGCAATGAGGATGACATCTCCTTGAAGATGACTCTTTCCCACACCTCCTCCTCTAAGTCAGTGAGCTCGATTGCTAGTGTCACCTCCACCCCTCGCATAAACCTTGCAGATGACATGAAATTATTAAATTCTTGATTAACAAGCTGGTCTAGGCACCATATGGGACAACCATGCTTCGGCTTGTGTTGAAATGGAGGTTGAGCTACCACATGTCATGCTTGCTAGGCATGACCAGTTTAGAGCTGTCTTAGGCCTGACACGACATGCCTAAAGTCTGGTTGACATAGCTTGAGCCCAAGTACGACGTGTTGGCACAACCAATGAGTTATATCACAACCTTGGAGTATTATCATCATTAATTTATGAACTACAAACATGAGATTGTGTTATAATGTTTACTTCCCTATTTCACAAAACAACTTTAAGCCTATAGAAAAAATACTCGTTGCACTATTTTCCCCCTCAAATTAAAACCTCAATCTTGTAAATCTAGTCAAATTTTCAATTAACAAAGAGCATGTCTATGTTTTAGAGATTTTTTAAATTCCAACTTTGATGCGTAATGAAAATGATAACTATAGACCCATCCTGTGAAATTAGTGCCACATTGACTTCTCCATTGGCTTTAAGATTCAAACTAACACTACATGATTGACTGCCTTATGTAAATTGTGTCTCTTTTTGCACTATTTTCTTTAAGATTTAAAATATTATTCTATTCTGGAATTTAGGGGCTATTTAAAATATTTCTGTTGTGGCAATGAATATGACTATAATAATTAGATTATTGAATTAGAATCGGAGAACCACGTTACAAAAGATAACAACCATTATTTGGATTAATTTTGATGCACGTTGAAATATACAAAAGTGTATTGAGTGTTGATATGATAAGATACTCATCATCATGATCGATACCGAAGACATGAGAAATATTATTACAACCCAACAGAACATGTGATTTCTAGACATAATTTTCTCAGCCATATTTTTGATCGCGGGAGAATGAAATAAGTTTGGAATGGAAGGAAAAAATAGAGGCTCACCATGGAAAGTGGTAGCACTGAAGACAAACTCTTGCCTTTCTACAAGGAGGAGCACCTCACCATCCTCTCCTAGTTCACTAGTGGTGTCACCGCTATCCTCCACCTTTGTGGAGTATAGAAGATGCTTTGCCACAAAAATACAGGGACCACAGGAATAAGGCCTTATGCAAATTCATCCACCGCAGGATGTTCTTGTCATCCTTGAATTAGTTCCTATTGCACTAGCAGTGCCTTTGCTTTTATGGATCTCAGATTGGATGCTTTACTATTAGAAATGTAAGTGGTAGTATGATTGAAAATATCCACAAGAGATCAATTCAACTTTAGGCATCATCTTCGCCCCTTTTTACAAGAAAATAAATGTCTTGGGAAGAATATGCCATTTGTCAAGCAGAGAGCAAAGGAGCCAAACCCGTGGACTTCAATAGGAATATAATGAGTGTAAATCATAAAGACATTAATCTTGCTAGTTCTTAATTGATCAAAGAAGACTACGTTGGTTGAAGAAAATAGTTACCCTAGATTGAAGCCATGGTTGAGAAATATCATGCAAGGGCAAGGGCCTTTAGAAGGTGTGGGAAAGTGTGTACACATAACTTGATTGACATGGATGCCATATGTTTCAAATTCTAGTCATAAAACACATGATCTTATGTCTTATCTATGTTTACTCAGACCTGGTATGAGCGTTGGTCTAAAACCTGTGAATTCAACTGTTCAACATGGGTATTCTTAGATATCTTTACACTTGATCAATGTAAGTGCCAATGTTGACTGAAGGTGTCGGTGGTCGACATGGGTATAGTGGAGACAAATGGAGATTTAAGGATCTTTGTATATAAAATATGGAAGAGTCCCATTGGGGTTCATGTAACTATCCTTTCTTATTTGGTACATGTGAATCTTCACTCTAGAAATGAAAAAGTATTATATATATCTTTGAAGCTTAGTGGTATAAATATGGAAAGAGGAAACGGTCTTCATGGCAAAAAAGGTGTTATTTAATTACTTTCAGTTTGCTCTACTGTTGAAACAACATATATTCTTATTTAAAGGATCTATCTGAGTAGACAGAGGTAAAGGTTGGATATAAAATATCAGAAATTATGGATCACAATGTTGATTCTTCTAATTAAAATTTTGGAATTTTTATAGTAGGTGCATTTAGAAATATCTTAAACTTATATTTTTTGACGAATTTGAAGCCTTTTCATTTTAGATATCTTGCATGTTAAAAAAGTAACTCACTGTTCCTTTCTAATATTGCTTCAGTTGATTTCATTTTTCACCATCATTTTCAAAGGTAAAATATAACTTTAGCATATCATAAAATATAATTATTTCCATTTTTTGTACTCTTGAATTCAAAATAATTACTTTTCCTATAGAATTTTGACTTTTAATATCTCAAATTCTAATTTATGGAAAGATTTGCCATAATGATATCTTACTATTCAAAAAGAGAAAATTAAAAAATCAAGTCGCATCTTTCATATGGTTTTTCTTGATTCAAACCACAGAAGTAGCAATATTGTTGCAGGAGTAGCTATACTGCTTCATCGTTACTCTGATTCCTGATCCAATATTGCAATCAAAACCTATAGTTGGGATTTGAACATCCACATTTTCCTGTTCATAAGCTTCTTAACACTGAAGAAGCCTCATTATGCAAAGTCTTTTAACACCTGGAGAATTAAATATACAATTTGATATTTTTACACAAATAGAGGAGTTTTATGTGCTGGAAGCTTAATAACTGGTCCTGGACTACAAACTCTTAGTTCCCTGGGTAACTTAATAGTAATTACAAAGTACAAACAAATACAACTTCATCCATAACTATATAAACATTAAGTTCTTGGCACACACCTAAATAACTGCATGAATAATAAAGTGACTATTCCATCTACATATGCTGTCCATAATAGAGCACTTGTGCAATTCCATTGCAGGATTTGTTTAGAAATTCATTGACTTGGTCTTATGGTTTTTAATTGCAATATCTAGGTGTTTGTCTTTGTAGCAGCTGAATATGAGACACCTCAGAATGCCTTGAATCAGGTGAACATTAATATTTAGATTTACTGCTGCTTTGATTCCGCCATAACTTGAGCAAGGATAATGTTTTCTTATGATTCTGTTTAGTTTACTAGTGTGACTGGTAAAATGAAATAAGCATGTATTTATGCATTATTGTCCAATTGTTTTGTGTTTTGAATTGTGTTTTATTGACTCTTACAGCCTGCTCATTTGTTTTTGTTGCCCAAGTAGGGTTGGGAACATAGCTCATTAAAGTTGAATGTCTAGAAGTAACATATCTTTGTCTTTATTTCCATCTTTTTTCTTTGTGAGTGAAATTTATCAAGACTGTAATGCTATCAGGGATTATAATTTGAAATGTATTGATCATTTCCCTAATTTTCTTGCCCTTATTAATTTTTTTTTGGGGACTGATAGATAATCTGATTGGATCACATAGGAGAGAAAGCTATGTTTCTGTCGCTTTTTCTCGATAGACAAAAAACTACATATTCCTTAAAGTAACCCCAATATATTCTGAACATGCTTATTGAGGAAACAAAATATGGAATGGTATTCATCATGATTATTTACTTCAGAAAAAATTGGTAAAGGGGAAAGACATGTAGATTAACTTATATGAATGTTGTGAGTGGCTAGCTACATTGAATTAGTGTTGAAAGTGCAGAGAGGGGAGGGAGATCAAGTTTTGAGTTTACTCTGAGCTATAGTTTCGCTTAAACTCTTAGTTAATAAAATTTATTTTGTCCTTTCAAGTTTTGAGGTTACTTTTAGGTAGCATAATAGACACCCACTAATATTCACCTAATAGACTTGTTTTCATTTGTGCTGTTTTTGCAGTCGTTGTTAATGTCATAATTTCCTCAAATACGCTCTCTGGCAGGTTTCACTTTGGGACGGAATCATACAATCAAAAGAGCATGCTAAATTTTGGATTCATACCACAAACAAGTACCGTTTCACCGACCAGGCAAGAGATGGCCCATTCCCTCTTTATTTATATGATACAAGTTTACTTATGTACATCACGATAACTTCTTCCTCCATATTTTTACTAGTATTGGCTATTGTTACTCGTAGATGGTATTCATCTGTTATTCTATAACTATTTAGAAAAAAAATGTATGGATGGATTCATAGCAGTTATTGACCAACCAAATGCTATTAAATTTGATAAATGTGTATTCTTCTTTCCCATATCTGCTTAAAATCTGGTCACTTCTGGGGGTAGGCCGTGAGTCTCAAATATTAATACATTGGATACCATGATTAATAACCAGATTGGCGTTAAGCTCTGATCATCCATCTCATCCTTCCTCACCGTTGATTTTTTTTTTTTGAGCTTTTCATCCTATGTTTTCAAGAAACTTCTGTCCAAATCTTCCTTTATGTGTTTTATCGATTTCATCTTTGCATGAATGTTTCTCTGGTTTCTGTAGCTGAAATGTCCAATTTGAAAGAAAGTTTCCAACGAGCAGGAGCAAAGACCTGAGTTAGCCAATTCTTGTTTTGATGCTTGACAACTTAAATTCTTCCTTTCCAACTTCATGCAGGGCAACAACCTCAGAGGCAAGGATTATAACATGACACTTCATTGGCATATCATGCCGAAGACTGGCAAGATGTTTGCCGACAAAATAGTAATGACGGGATACTACCTTCCTCAGGATTACAAATAGTAAATGCTTGCAGTTAATTCCTCTAGCTGATTTAATTTAAACATTCGAGAATTTGATACGATGTACGATTCTAACTGCAAGTTTTGCAAAAGGGTAGGAGTTAATGTTGTTGGATTTTCTCGCCTATTCCTCTTATGTAGGCTTTTGTACCTTTTCTGGGGAAAACAGCAAAAGTTAGGTATCTTACTTTCCTGCACTTGTGTATTATCTTTTTCACCACCATTTTGTCGATGATAAAATCTCCTTTTGGATAATAGCTTTTCAGTTTGAATCATTGTCTCGTTAAGCTTGCTGATTGAACGAATGAGAATTTAGTTTGAAATTGTTTGTTTGAATTTAATTTGAAAAAAAAATCATTTAACGGTAAAGTAGAGAAAATTGGGAGATGTTTAAAGCACAATTATTTGGGTAACTTAACTAGAGTTCACATATTTAAAGAGAGAGAGAGAGACTAAAACTAGAAGCTTAGAGAAAAGTTACTTTTAAAGTCTAGTTCCTCTTTTGTTTTTCACTTTGGTAGATCTTACATAAGGCTGTTGTCGTTGCAGGTCGAGCTATTAAGCTGAGTGAGTTTGATTAGTATTTCATAGAGAAATGAAGATTTTTATTTATAGTTACTAATGAGACCGAGTACGAAATCTTAATCAAAGAATTATCCCTAACTTGAGGAAGATGCTATGATTGCTCAAAGGTCTAGGCTTCACACTTAGCATAGTGCACACTCAAAAGTTCTAGGATAGGCGGCAAGCTTACCCAAAACTTCGTATTTAAAATCAAAATGGAAGATGATTTGCAATCAACTTTGAGGGATGAAGTACTTAGTAAAGATAACAATCACTTTTAGCGTTGGATAGAGGCTGAATTTATCAATGAAAGGCATCTTATGGTAGAAAATAATATCACCAAGTTTGACTATCTAAAGTTCTATTGACAAAAGGTGGAATTCAACTCACTAGAAACAACTTTAGGAAGTAATAATCAAAGTATTGAGCAGAAGTGAGGTTCACTTTCGTAGCTCATTCACGAAAATAGCTAGACCGAAGTGATCGACTATATACTATAATTAATTAGAGACCTTGTTGACTTCCACATAAGTTGGTCAGTGAGATGTTAGGAGTCATCGGATCATGTTGGGCCAAGCCGAGGAACACGACTAGGGAATCAACCTTAAACTTAATGTTTCAACAAAAAGTAGTCATGCCGCAAAAATAATAGTATCACCCTGCCCATTCTAAAAATCGGCCAGGTTGGCCGCTTAGGTGTTAGACACTAGTCAAACATATTAAAAATATATTAGTCGATCAACTTAGACCGTTTTGGTGCTTAAATGGAATTAGACAGTCTTAGATATCGACTAATCAATCGAATCGTCTAGGAGCTACGGAAATAGAGTTGAGTTTTCATGATATTTTTTAGTTTAGGCTTTAAAGGCCGATTTAAAAAAATAAAATAAAATAAAATAAAATGTAACTTTTTTTTTTGTGTGTTGGGCGTAAATTTTATAAGCCATAACCTTTGGTTCAACAAGAAAATAGATTTGTTGACTTGTCCTAGCGGTTAGCACCAAACTTTATTTTTATCATACTAAGTAATAAGAACTGGAGAAATCAAAGCGAATGCAAGGAGTTCACATTTTGGAAAAATCAAAGAGTTAAAATGCTAGAGAAATCGATTTGAAAAAAAAATTTGTTGTTTGATCTTTTTTCAACTGAGCGACTTGTAAGGGATTGAATTGAAAGTTGACCAAAGTCTCATCCTTTGAAAACATCATTTCATCAAACACTCACAATATTCATTTGAGTTGAAAGGTAATTTATTTTAATTTTGATACTTACAAATTGAGAGATAATTTATTTTAGTTTTGATTTCTATTCACTCGATTTCTACGTAAGTATGCAATTTCTATTTTTTTACTTAATGAAAAGAAATATATTTCTTCTTAAGCATATTGTTCTGTTATTTTTTTGGTTGATAAAATTGGAGCTTGAGACAAAAAAAATTTAAGTGATTTATGAATTTAGTTGAAGTTGGAGTAGTGGTCTTTTACTTATTAAATATTGAAGGTTCAATAAAATTATGAGAAAAATGATGAATCAGATGATTAAATCACATAGCTTCTAAAGTTGCTGATTTTATTCTTAAATATCTTTGTGGGTTATTACAATTAACTGATAAAGTAATTAACAAGAGGTAACAATGTCAAACAATCCATCTTTGACGACATCTGCCACTCAGCTTGAATATAAGATTCTTAGGAGAAAGTCAATTGACATTGGATGAGAGTTCGAGATTTTAAATGATCCTAAGAATCTTGATAGAGTTAAATGCAACTCGTGTGGCAAAATAATATCGGTGGAGTTTATAGGATCAAGGAGTACAATAGAAATATATCTGGAAATATATCTGGTTATCAAAAGAACATCTCAAGAAGATTGAAATAAGTACAAACATGTTATTTTAGAAGGAAGAAATAGAAAGAAGTAAGAACAAAAGAATGACAGAAGAGAGTTGTAGAGCAGAGGTAAATATTCCTCTAGATGAAAAAAAAAAAAGTAATGAAATTGAAGGGATAGATGATCTTAAAAAACTTCTTCCACTTGATCCCATGGATAAATATGCATTGATGATTTCTTCACAAAATATAGGTTTAAGTGGGAGTAAAGTGCTTCACAAAAAAAAAATATAAATGAGACTCTTTTCAAAGAGAAACTCAACAAGTTCAACAATATGTTGAGAAATGGGTTTATGAAAATGGAATCTCATTCAATGCTGTTAGTAATGATAGCTTCAAGCAAATCATAGAGACAGTGGGTCAATTTGGACCAGGATTCAAGCCTCCAACTCAATATCAATTTAGGGAGCCACTTTTGAAAGCAGAAGTTGAAAGAATAAAGTAACTGTTGAAGAAACATGAAGAAGAATGTGCATAAAATGGGTTGTCGATCATGATAGATACATCGAGTGATAGAAAAAAAAGAAGCATTATAAATTTATGTGTTAATTGCAAGGAGAGCACTATATTTTTAGAATCTAAGGAGTTTTCATACGAGGCACATACAACTGGGCACATACAACTGAACTTATTTTTAAGTATGTTGACAAGTGTGTTGAACAAGTAGCATATCAGAATATTTTTCTGATTGTAACAAACAATGCCACTAGACCTGACCACGGTTCGGAACCGACGGTTCTACGGTTCGGAACCGACGATTCTACGGTTCGGACCGACGGTTCTACGGTTCGGAACTGACGGTTCTGCGGTTCGGAACCGACGGTTTTACGGTTCGGAACCGACGTTTCTACGGTTCAGAACCGTCGGTTTGACGGTTCTAGGCAGGTCGACCCTTAATCTTAACCGCCCAAGACGGTTATGATTCACGATTCGGAACCACCGGTTCACAGTTCGGTTTACGGTTCGTCATGGTTCAAGATTATTATGTTAAAAAATTTAAAAATTAAATATTACAAATTACAAATTATAAATTAAAATTTATTGGAAAAAAGGGCTTGCAATTATTTAAGTTGCTTACGTATCCCCTTAGGGGAATCAAAGCCCATGTAGTTCTTTTACATTTTCGCTCACTTCCATTTTCCATTCCTGTCATATTCATTCCTTCAGTATCAAAATTTCTTCAACTTCGTCATCTGAAAGTTGCATTCCTTGGATTCTTTTCTCCACTCTGGTCCAATCGTCTAGTAATGCTTGAGCTTCAAATGAGTCGGGAGACAAAGTTGATCATCGTTCATTTAATATGTTGTCACTGGCACTGAACGTCTGCTCCACAGCAGCAGTTGACACTGGACAAGCTAAAATTTCTTTGGCGATCACGGAGAGGGTGGGAAAGCTTTGAGTCTTCTGTGACCACTACTTTAAGATATCGAAATTTTCGCTATCTGCTTCATTAAAATCAAAAGAAGTCGTAAAATAATTCTCAAGTTCCTATGTGGAACTTGAGGATCCTCGTGGATGTTTTGTCCATTCTTTTAATAAAAGTTGTGCTTTTGTAAGTTTTAAATTACTACTAGTAGTTTGTTGTATTTCAGAAATATTAATTTGCGTTCCATATTTTGCATAATATTGATTATAAATATCATATAAATAAATTCTAATATTATATATAATATTAACTGAATCAGGAGAAGAAGAATCTTTAATTGGAATTAAAGCGTCGTAATATAAAGTTAACATTTCTTGTAAAACTTCTAATTTAAATCTAGGATCTAAAGCAAATGCAATTAAATAAATTTCAGGAATAAAATAAAAATATTTTTCTCATTTAGTTTTCTTAGCTAAGATGCAAGAAGATAAAGATTCATTATTAATATTTTAATTTAAAACTAATACTATATTAGAAATATTTTCTAAAACTAATTGAGCAGTGGGATAATAAACATCGGAAAGTTGTTTGGTTGCATCATTAAATAATTTTAAAATCACAAATACTACTACAAATATTCCATTGTTGTGAAAATAAATATATATTAGTATTGTTAGGACCAAAAGTAGCTAGAGGGGGGGGGGGGTGAATAGCTCGTCGCGTTCGCTCGGTGCTCGGCGTTGCTTGTTCCTTCAAAGATGTGCAGCGGAAAATACAGAAACAAACACACAACGCTAACACGGTTGGTTTTACTTGGTATCCACCTCACAAGAGGTGACTAATCCAAGGATCCACACCAACACACACACCCTCCACTAAATAAAAATCTCCTTTGAGGTAACTACCAAGGGCGGAGAAGCCCTACAATACTCAATACAAGAAGAGAGGGAAAGGATACAAGAAATACAAGCTTACAAGCTTACAATGAGTACAAAACCCTAACCCTAGCTTCTCTTCTTGGCTTTGATCCGCCTCTTGACTTGGAGAGCTTCCAAGATCCTTCAAGAACTGGCGATCTGAGCTTTGTGGAGGAGTTGGCGAGAGCTGAGTTGGCGAGAGCTCTGGAGTGAATCGGAGAAGAGATGCCGCAGCTATAAACGACGCCAACGGTCGGATCCCGATCGATTCGAATGTTCCCAATCGATCGGGGAGGCTTTGGATCGATCCACGGATCGATCCAGAGCGCCTCTGTGCTCTGGAAACGCGCCTGGATCGATCCACGGATCGATCCAGCGCTTATCGCGCGAAGCAGCCGCGTCCCAATCGATCCACTGATCGATTAGGACCTCTGGATCGATCCACGGATCGATCCAGAAGCTCTCTGTTCGCTGGGACAGGTCTGGATCGATCCACTGATCGATCCAGAGCCTGGATCGATCCACAGATCGATCTAGCACTTGATTTTTGTCCAAAACCAAGTCCCAAACATCCCAAACCAACATCCGGTCAACCTTGACCTGTTGGTATGTCATGCCTAGCATCTAGTCACTCCCTTGACCTGCTAGGACTCCCTTACCAAGTGTCCGGTCAATCCCTTTGACCCACTTGGACTTTTCTCTGTGCCAAGTATCCGGTCAATCCCTTTGATCTACTTGGACTTTTCTTTCATGCCAAGTATCCAGTCAATCCTTTGACCTACTTGGACTTCCCAGCACCAGATGTCCGATCCTCCTTGATCCATTTGGATTTTCCCTTGCCTGGCTTCACTCACCAGGACTTTCACCTAGCTTCACTCACTAGGGTTTTCCATCTGCCTAGCTTCACTCACTAGGACTTTCACCTGGCTTCACTCACCAGGATTTCCATCTGCCTAGCTTCACTCACTAGGACTTTCACCTGGCTTCACTCACCAGGATTTCCATCTGCCTAGCTTCACTCACTAGGACTTCCTTCTGCCTGGCTTCACTCACCAGGACTTCCTTCTGCCTGGCTTCACTCACCAGGACTTTCATTTTGCCTAACATCCCAGTTAGGACTTCCCAGTCAAGTATCCAGTCAACCTTGACCTACTTGACTCTTCTTCAATCAATATCTTATTGTCAAACATCTAAACCCAAACCAAGACTCAGCTTGGTTACCCAGGTCAACCTTGACCTGAGGGATATTGCACCAACAATCTCCCCCTTTTTGATGTTTGACAATACCACAATAACACTTACAATCCCATATGTAAGTTAGGCTAATCCCATAGCCTCCTTCTTCATGCCACTAGGTAATGAAAGCATAAATTAAGCTCTTCATTCTCCCCCTAAGAGGGCAAACTCCCTCTAGGTAATGAAAGCCTAACTTACTCCCTTTCTCGAGTCCTTTCATTCTCCCCCTATGACCTTCCCATAGGTAATGAAAGCCTAAACTTAACCATACATTCTCCCCCTATTGGCACACATCAACCCATCGTTGGACACACATCAACCTATGCTCCATTGGGCACACTTCAACAAATCCATTTGTTGAAGACTCTCCCCCTGAAGAGTTGCTCATCGTTGTTCACAACATCACTCGTTGTGATCAACACGATAATGAAGGTCTCATACCCTTCATTTATCCTTAACTTCTCCCTCAATGTAGACAACTACTTAACCTTGAGCATTATCTACCACTTGAGTGTCCACTTGAAATAATGAGGATATCCACTCCCCATTTCTCCCCATTTCAAGTTTAAATGCTCAACCTTGAGCAAGTTCACAATGAAGGTTAACCACCTTCCAAGGTTCATGAAAAATAATTTTCATGTCTTTAAAGAGTCCCTCCCCCTAAAGACATGGTGGTAACTTCTGTCATTGCACCAACAATGACTTGGAATCCCTAAACCTTTAGGAAACCCAAATTTAGAAGTTTTGAGGTTCAAATATTCAAAATTTGAAACAACCTCAACCTAAACTTCTACTTAGTCGTCGTTAACCAATCCATCCTTGTTTTCAACATGAAAACACCCTTTGTATGTATACAAATGTATTTAAGGGGTTTGAAATGGTTACCTAGACTCAAGGAGGTTCAAAGATGCTGAAATCAGGCCTTCCCAGCCAAAATCAGCAACTTGGATCGATTGGAGTTGGGTTCCAATCGATTGAACCTTTCTGAATCGATCCACGGATCGATTCAGACTCCCTGGATCGATCGGCTGATCGATCCAGCGAGCTTCTGCTCGCGGAAATTGCCGTTTGAATCGATCCATGGATCGATTCATGGAACTCCAATCGATCCATGGATCGATCGGAGCTCTGATAGTTGCTGAAATTCCATTTCAGTCAACTTCAGAAACCCCTAGAAAATTCTACAAAAATCCAAAAATTATGAAATTTCGTGTAGACATTATTCAGGGCATACTTAATCATGGAAAAATAGTTTTCTATGAAAATACATCATATTTTCAAATATTGACACAAACTTGAAAACTTGCAAAAACTTTAGTGTTTTTCTTCAAGTTTGTGTCTAACTATTCAATGGTGATTACTATCAAAAGATAGCCTTCACCAAGGTTTTCCAAAAACATTTTCAAAACCAATATCCCATCATGTTCCTTGGGCATAATGCACATGACTTGTACATTAGCTTTCCCAATGATGGGAAAACACATAACTATGTGTTTTGATGAATTTAAAACTCAAAGGAATGCACTAAATCAACATCTTGAGCTTTGTTCATCATCCTAACATCTCACTTGTATATAATATGCACTAAAACACATACAAGTCATCTTATAGGTCTTTGTGAGATGTAAGATTTTGGTTTTGCCCTATTCTAGGGATCATGCATATCTATCTAGGCATTTTGAGAGGTAGACATCCACAAAGGATGTTACTTGTTGATTTACTTGTTAAACAAATGTCACTTGTTTATTCCACTTGTTGTAAACAAATGCCACTTGTTTAACTAATGTCATATGTCCTTGATTTTTAAGGAAATAAACATAATGCATGATAATGTTATGGCATACATCAAAATAAAATAGCTTTCAAAAGAAAGATTTCTATAACTACATGATGTATGTATGGCATGACATGGTATTTTGTATTTTCATGATAAGTCATGAATGCAAAATACAAATAAGATAAAATATGATGTCATGGCATATTATGAGCAAACAATCATGACATGGTTTAGCATAAATAAAATATACCTAGATTACCTATCTAAGTATCATTAATCTTAGCTAATCCTAAAACTTAAACCCTAGATTGCCCAAAGTGCTTCAAGAGAGTGCCAAAACCTAAGTTTGCATTTCTTATTCCCTTGATTAATTTATGCCAATTAAAATAAACATGTCCTCAAATGTTGGCATATTCCATTTTTCCTCAAGAGTAGCACTTTTAAATTTAAGGCCCGGATTGCCTTAAATTTCCTAAGAACATACCAAAAACCCAACTTGATAGTTCTTATGAATTTTCCAATATGTGCCATTTAAGATTAAAATCAGTTCTTCCACCATTAGGCACATTTTACTCTTTCAAGGAGTAATCAATAATTCCATTTCATTTTCAAAGGTTAACAAAAACCTTGAAAATGCTCCTTGAGTGTCAATTTCCTCAAAGTTGGGTTAACTACCCTTCTAATTGGAGTTGACACTCTCTAACCCATCTATGGGGTAGAGAAGATGCTCCTAGGAACCCAACACCTATTGGTGCTCCTTGGATGCTCTAGGTACTCACTAGGGATAACTTCCCTAGATACCTTCCTAGTGACCTTGTTGGGCTTCTTAGAAGCCTTGGTCACATTTTCTAGGTCAACTCTAGGGATAACCTCCCTTGTGACTTTGTTTGTGACTTTCTTAGACTTCTTAGAAGTCTTAGTCACATTTATTGCAGAAATACTCTTAGGGATGACTTCCCTAGTATTTTTGGCTTGACCACTAGACCTAGGGTTTGTTCCATAACTATATGGAACTCTATGGTAAGAGGGCACATCCTTCTTAGCCTTTGGTTTGTATCCCAACCCTCTATGGCCATTGGATGGCTTTTGTACCCCTAAACCTAGGTTATGCTCATTTTGCGCTAATAGGATATTTTCCATCCTTTTTAGGGTCTTTTCCATTTTATCAAGCCTTGATCTCAAGACTTGATTTTCTCTCACTAAGTCCTTAGCATTTGACCCATGAGCATTTTTGTTTCTAGGCTTGTATCTTACATCCTTAGAGTTATCGCCTAGGTTTTTACCTACAATCCTAGCCTTAGGTGTAGTAGTTTTAGCATGAAAAGCTATATGTTTTTCCTTAAAGCCCTCATGCTTCCTATTCTTATGGTAAATCGCATTAAAATGATAAAAGTTAGAACTATCATGCTTTTTACCATAATGTAAAGAGGTAGGCTCAATAAATGTTACCTTCTTCTTTACCTTGGAGGCTCCCCCTTGCCTAGTGCCTCCTTGAGCCTTGACCACTTTCTTCCCCTTGGGGCATTGACTTCGATAATGCCCTTTTTGTTGACACAAGTAGCACACAATGTGCTCCTTGCTCTTCTTTGTCCCGGGGGTGGTCACCTTGGGCTTCTCCTTGCCCTTTTGTGCCACTTGGCCCTTCTTCTTGGCCAAGTTGGGACACTTGCTCTTATAGTGCCCATGTTCCCTACACTCAAAACATATTATATGATTTTTATTATTAATTGAAATATTTATACCTTTGCTTGTAGGGGTGGCATCTTTTTCTTTGGATCCGGAGGTAGAAGCTTCCTCTTGATCGGACCTTGATTCTCCTCCATTTGATTTTTCTTGACTTGTGGAGGTAGAAGCTTCTTCCTCCTCTTCTTCTCTTGACCCGGATGTAGAAGCTTCTTCTTCTTCTTGATCCGTGTCACCAAGGATTGCTCCCCCTCAATCCTAGAGGTGGAGGCTTCATCATCTTGAATATGAAACAAGGAGTATGCTCCCTCCTTGTTCCCTTCGTTGCATTCCCTTGAGGATGAAGCTTCTTGGATTTCCTCTTCTTCGGAGGTTGAGTATCTCTCAACCTCGGAGTCCTCCTCTTGGTCTTGCTCCAAAGAGTCACCCTCTCTGGATTCTTCATTATCTTGTACAGTGGAGGGGATCTCTTCATGAAGCTTAGCCAATTTGCTCCAAAGTTCCTTTGCATCTTCAAATTCTCCAATTTTGCAAAGAATGGTGCTTGGCAATAAATTGACCAAAAGCTTGGTCACATTGTCATTTGCCTCGCACCTTTGGACTTGCTCCGGGCTCCATTTGCTTTTCTTTAGAACTTTGCCCTTTGAATTTCTTGGAACCTTGAAACCTTCCATTAGAGCAAACCATTGCTCTATCTCCATCATCAAGAAATTTTCAATTCTTGATCTCCAAGAATCGAAGCTTGTGGATGTGTATGGTGGAGCCATCCTTGTGTCAAATCCAAGTCCATCTTGGAATTGCATCTTGAAGTTGAGCTTGATAAAGTCTTGAACTTGAAGAATTTGCTTCAACTTCTTCACCCTCTAGCTTTTCTTGTTATGCTTGACCCTTCCGGCGATGATTCCGGTGAAGAGCGGCCTTGCTCTGATACCACTTGTTAGGACCAAAAGTAGCTAGAGGGGGGGTGAATAGCTCGTCGCGTTCGCTCGGTGCTCGGCGTTGCTTGTTCCTTCAAAGATGTGCAGCGGAAAATACAGAAACAAACACACAACGCTAACACGGTTGGTTTTACTTGGTATCCACCTCACAAGAGGTGACTAATCCAAGGATCCACACCAACACACACACCCTCCACTAAATAAAAATCTCCTTTGAGGTAACTACCAAGGGCGGAGAAGCCCTACAATACTCAATACAAGAAGAGAGGGAAAGGATACAAGAAATACAAGCTTACAAGCTTACAATGAGTACAAAACCCTAACCCTAGCTTCTCTTCTTGGCTTTGATCCGCCTCTTGACTTGGAGAGCTTCCAAGATCCTTCAAGAACTGGCGATCTGAGCTTTGTGAGCGCTGTGGAGGAGTTGGCGAGAGCTCTGGAGTGAATCGGAGAAGTTCTTGCCGCAGCCATCGAACGCCTGCAGCTATAAACGACGCCAACGGTCGGATCCCGATCGATTCGAATGTTCCCAATCGATCGGGGAGGCTTTGGATCGATCCACGGATCGATCCAGAGCGCCTCTGTGCTCTGGAAACGCGCCTGGATCGATCCACGGATCGATCCAGCGCTTATCGCGCGAAGCAGCCGCGTCCCAATCGATCCACTGATCGATTGGGACCTCTGGATCGATCCACGGATCGATCCAGAAGCTCTCTGTTCGCTGGGACAGGTCTGGATCGATCCACTGATCGATCCAGAGCCTGGATCGATCCACGGATCGATCCAGCACTTGGTTTTTGTCCAAAACCAAGTCCCAAACATCCCAAACCAACATCCGGTCAACCTTGACCTGTTGGTATGTCATGCCTAGCATCTAGTCACTCCCTTGACCTGCTAGGACTCCCTTACCAAGTGTCCGGTCAATCCCTTTGACCCACTTGGACTTTTCTCTGTGCCAAGTATCCGGTCAATCCCTTTGATCTACTTGGACTTTTCTTTCATGCCAAGTATCTAGTCAATCCTTTGACCTACTTGGACTTCCCAGCACCAGATGTCCGATCCTCCTTGATCCATCTGGATTTTCCCTTGCCTGGCTTCACTCACCAGGACTTTCACCTAGCTTCACTCACTAGGGTTTTCCATCTGCCTAGCTTCACTCACTAGGACTTTCACCTGGCTTCACTCACCAGGATTTCCATCTGCCTAGCTTCACTCACTAGGACTTTCACCTGGCTTCACTCACCAGGATTTCCATCTGCCTAGCTTCACTCACTAGGACTTCCTTCTGCCTGGCTTCACTCACCAGGACTTCCTTCTGCCTGGCTTCACTCACCAGGACTTTTCTTCTGCCTGGCTTCACTCACCAGGACTTTCATTTTGCCTAACATCCCAGTTAGGACTTCCCAGTCAAGTATCCAGTCAACCTTGACCTACTTGACTCTTCTTCAATCAATATCTTATTGTCAAACATCTAAACCCAAACCAAGACTCAGCTTGGTTACCCAGGTCAACCTTGACCTGAGGGATATTGCACCAACAAGTATTAGTATTTTGTGTAAAAATTGAACATAATAATTCTTTATATTCAATTGAATCTTGTAATAATTGGTATGTTGAATTCCAACAGTACATCACGTGGAAATTTTTTAGGTTTCATTTCATTAGTTTTACAAAACCTATCCCATTGTTTCATTATGGATAGATGAGACCATAAATAAGAAATTACAATTCTAATTGGTTTAATATAACTTTCTAAAATTTTTAAACCATTTTGAACACATAAATTTAAAATATGGCATACACAACGAATATGAAAAAAATAAACCATCAATAATAGGTTGATAAACAAATTTTAGATCATCTATACAAGCGGTATTGGAACTAGCATTATCTAATGATATTGAAAATATTTTATGAGTTAAGCCATATTATTATAAAATTAAATATAATAATTGTGTGATCTTATGAGCATTATGTGATTCATCAAAAACTCTATAAGCTAACAATCTTTTTTGGGCGTTCCAAGAGTTATCGATCCAATGGCAAGTCACACCCATATACGAATGTGTTTGCCAATGATCACTCCAAATATCGGAACATAAAGAAATTTTATTATCTAATTTAGTAAATGCATCAATTAAATTCTTTTTTTCTTATTTTACTAATTTTTTAATTGTACGAGTAAGTGTAGTTCTAGGAACACGTTTAGCATATGGATTAAGAGATTCATTACAAAAATCTTCAAATGTGTATTTAGATCCAAAACTAAAAGAAAGATGTTCTACAAAAACAAATTTAGCTAACGATTCTCTTAATTTATTATCCAAATATAAAAATAAACCGGGATCGGTACTACCGCTAGTTGAAGAAAATCTTGATAATTGTGTTTAAAAATGATCGAGTCCAACTTCCGTCGAGTGCTTCATTTCTACATGTTGTTTCAACGACCCATAGCCATCGCCAGCTTGAAATTTGTAGGAAGTATTGCAGTGCTTACATTTTACATGCATTTCTCCCGACGAAAGAGTAACTTTCTCAAAATGTTTAGTGATAATATAAGACTTTAGAGGAGCAAGTTACCGAACCTTAGAAGTAAATGCATCGGTACTTCCTTGTGTTTTGGGTGTCGGATTTGGAAGATGCTCGATCTTATCATCGGTGGATTGAATGTTGGGGTCCTCCTCCCGCTGATTCATTATTTCCTTTCCCTTCCAAGTTCGAGATGACGCACCTCCGTGACCTCCTTCCATTGTAATTGAAAATTGGAAATAAAAGCATATAGAGAATACGAAATTGGGATTAAGAGTAGAGAAGATGTGTGTGAAAATGATAAAATAAGCTATCTATTTATAGAGTTTTGATAGTAACGGACACTAAATCATAATCATTGATAAAAAAACGATCAAATGATCCTAACCGTTGAAAAAAATACCCCAAAAAAAAATCCCCCCACCCTCTCCCAACAGCTATAAACCGCGCGGTTAACCGGTGGTTCCAACGGCTATGAACTGCTGGTTAATCGACGGTTCAAGCCGATAAAAAAAAATTCAAATGTCGAACCGGCAGTTAACCGGCGGTTCATCGATTTTGCACCAACGGAACTGTAACCGTCCCGACAACTTGTTGGGCTGGTTCCGGTTCGACCCGATGAATCACGTCAACGACCAACTGGTCCGTTGACCCGGTTACGAGCCCGAGCCGGGTCCGGGCTAGACCCGACCCAGGGTTGGGTCTAAATACCACCAACAATATGACTGTAGCTAAATTGACGAGAGAAAAGTAGCCTAGGATCTTTTGGAGTTTTTGTTCAACGCACATTGTTAATCTCATGATTGAAAGTATTAACAAGTTTCCACAATATAAAAAGGTTATCGAGCAAAGCAAGTCTTTTACCATTTTTATTTATGCTCACCATAAGACTTTATCATTGATGAGAAATTTCACTAAGAAGAGAGACATGATCCAGCCAGGAGTTACCAGATTTGCGTTAAATTTCCTCACATTGTAAAATTTGATTGAAAAAAAAAAATCTAATTTAAGGATCATGTTTACAAGTGATATGTGGGAGAAATGTAAAAGATCAAAAACAAACAAAGGAAAATTGACTTACTCTAATGTGATAAGCATGAGTTTTTAGAATGGTGTGACACTTTATTTGAAAATATTTGTATCTTTGGTAAGAGTTCTTCGATTGGTAGATAGAGATAGAAAGTCATCCATGAGGCTTCTATATGGGGAGCTTCTTCAAGCTAAAGAAGAATCAAGGTGACTTTAAACAATGTAAAATCAAATTATCAACATATCATAGTGATTATTGAGTCAAAATGAATGATAAATTTGATACATCGTTGCATACTACCGTCTTTTTATTGAATTCCTATTTTTACTATAAAGATAATTTTATTGCTATTTATGAGGAGGTCATGATATGGTTTTTTGAATGCATGGAAGTTTTGTATATCGATAAGTTTGATCTACAAGATACAATTATTAATAAGGAATATGTAAAATATAGAGACAAGACTGGGTTATTTGAGAAAACATTGATAGCAAAAGCATATAAAAAAATGATGATATATTTGATCCATGTGTATGGTGGAATACCTACGGTGCTCACACACCCAACTTGCTAATAGTGATTTTGAGGATACTTTCATTAACTACAAATTCATCTGGGTATAAAAGAAATTGAAGTGCATTTGAAAGAGTAAGCTTAAACTTCAAGTTTTTAATTAAAGTAAAGTATTAATTTTTAAAATTTATATTCATATTACTAATTATAATATTTACTCTTTTTTTAAGATTCATATAGTGGAAAGAAATAGTTTGGATGTCAACAAATTGAACAATTTAGTATTTGTTCAATTTAATACTAAATTATTGAATAAACAAAAAAGAGAGAAAGAAAGGAATGTTGATGTCATTCTTACAAAAGATGCTTCAAATGCACAAAGTTGGATTGTAGATGGTGGGGAAGATGATAAAGTTGAATTAGGTTTCGGGATCACTTAGCAAATGATTGATGGAGCAACTGGATCAGATGAAAATCTACAGTACCAAAGAAGTTCTAGAGTGAAGGAACTTTACAAGGATGATTTTACATCCGAAGAAGAGGAGAACGTTTGTGTCCGATAAAGAATAAGTTGTTAAAAATTATGGAGAAGAAAAAGTAAAATAAATTTATGATATTTCATTAGTTATATAATTTTGAACTCATTTTAAATTTGATGTTATTGTGTTGGAATTATGAAATATAATTTATTATATAATTTATGTTGATACCGTAAAATTCACCTAGCGACGTGATGTCTAATCCCTATCTAGGCGGCCAATCTAGCACCCGACTAGAGCTTAGTGAATTTTAAAACGTTAATCCAACCAAACAATGAAGTGTATTAAGGATCAAGCAAATCAGAACTTCATAGTCTAATAGTCCTTGTTTGTAGGAAGCAAATCCTAAATTTGTAAAATTTATGGATTGATTTGTAAATGCCATTTAAAGGAACGGCATTTGGGGCATTTTTCCTTAGATAAAAATGTCATTTAAATAAATAAAAAGTATGAGATGCCTCCTTAAATTAAATGAAACTAAGAAAGCCATATGGAAAAAAAAATTTGCCATAAAATCAACAAATCCTATTCCAAACTTGCAATGACATCTGAGAAAGACAAACATACTCTAGCCAGACAAAGCCTGTTGAATCCTCTCTACAATTCTTTTTGTTATCAAATCTTATGCATTATTGAATTCACAAAATAAAATAAAATATTTTGCACAGAAGTCATGTATCTTCTCCTAGCATCCTATTTTATATTCATATTTTGCACAGAAGTCATGCATCTACTCCATCCCACTTTTGCAAGCATACAACTATAGCTGCCTGTCCTATGACTTGCATGCTTCCTTCTCATGATTCAACCCAGCGAAGCAAAGTAAAGTAAAGCAAAGCAAAGCAAAAGTAAGAGTCCCCAAAAGCCAACTGCTGACTAAAAGCATTACTCGATCTCCCAACAACGCCTGCAACATCTGGCTTGTGGAATAAAGTTTCCAGAACAAATTAGTATTTTACAATATGAAGTGTGGCCCATAAATTCTATTATTTATCCAGCAATTGAAGCTCACAACTTAAAGCTACCTTTAATCGACCAATCGTTAAGGTAGACAATCTTCTTCCATATCCTTTTATAGTTTCTCCGTGCTTTATCACTGCACCACAAATACCCAAGGAATTAAAACAGAAAATTTAAAGCTGAAACACAAGTTGATGATGAGAAACTGTAATGCAAAGGCATGTGCATGCATAATGGTCTGCATTCATAAAGAGTTAGATCAATTGATGGCGCTGCTTGAGAGGAGTGAAAAAAACTAAGCTCAAATGATTCCACTCCAGGCCTATTGGGACGCAGAAAGCGGGAGTTTTCTGCAAAGCCAATCATGAGAGAGAGAGAGAGAGAGGGGGGGCTGGATCAACCAACGCAACCATCTGGCGAAGTTTTCCTGCTGCAAAGAAGATATTCTCCTCCTGTAACATAAAATAATCAGCTTCAGAAGAAAATGGAATATGTTCGTGATCAATGAACAAATTTAATGATAGATTTTGTAAAAATTTATTTGTCCCTTCAATAAACCAAAGTCAATTAGATGAATAAGATTGGATACTAAATGAACAAAAGAAGATATGTGTGCAGCCCCAGAAAGGGGTCATGGTTAGGCCTTCAACGGCAGATCATGCATCTGAATTCGATACTTAGCTGCCATATATTATAAGGGATTTTCTGCTCAATGGATAATGGACCTGAGAACGTTGACTGTCAGGATGAGCCTCCACATGCGCTTCTCCAATTTATCCTAATGACTAGTAAAAAATTTCCATAGAATAGGGCCAATCATCCCAACCGAAAGCTTGGATACCTGGTACAAACTATAAAAAAAAAACAGAAAAATTTCCATAGAATAGGGCCAATCATCCCAACCGAAAGCTTGGATACCTGGTACAAACTATAAAAAAAAACAGAAAAAAAATATATATAGAAGACATGTGCTAGTTCAATATTCATCCATGCTCAATAACATCTAAATGAATGACGCTCGAGCTAAATTCAACAACTTAATTTATAAGTAAGTTCGATTACATATTAAATAAATTTAAACAGGCTCCTTCACTTTACAGCCCTAGCTGTATAGCATCAATGCAGCATTAATTCCACATCAAGAGCATTCACATGAGAATACCAATCTCCCTGCCAACTAGTAAATGTCCATCTTTAATTTTACCAATGAAAGCTTTGAAAATCCAGGTCCACCTACCTACAGTGGAAGTTGGAGCAGCATAAATACCTATCAAAGTTGAAGGCAGTGGCAACTGGCACAAATTAAGTCCTTTGAATGGAGAAGAGTAGCGGGATTTAAATGCTCCGAGCAAACGCATGGTATCTTGTCTCCTATGAATCCACATGGCCAAACAAGCAAGTAAATTTCAAACAGGACTCAGCAAATTTTGAGCACTGTAGGGAGTTTTTATGCTTTTCTAAGTCTATGAGAAGGGACAAGTTAGTAATGCATCAGAATAGCAGAACAAATAAGGCTTAGAACAGATTTTAAAAATAAGTAAACAAATAAATAAATGATCTTAAGAACTAACTCCTTCAATACCTGCTTCCCAACAACCATAACAGCACACGATAAACTGCTTTTGATTCATTTGTTACCAACTGGTTATGTTGCAATAAACGCACAATAAACTGCTCTAAATTTTAACCTACTGGTTATATTGCAATCAAAGGATATGCCTAGAGCTGTCAGACGGATCAACCCATGGCGGGGCGGGTCGACCCGTGGCAGGCCAACCATTTGGCGGGGCGGGGCGGGGTGGGCCGTCAACTTGGCGGGTTGAGAAATTTCCAACCCAACCCAATCAAAGGCGGGTCGCGGGTTTGGCGGGCCAACCCGCGGGCCTATCAAAATTTTTTTAAAAAATTAAAAAAAAATAGTTCATATCTTCAATGTTTTATTTCGAAAATATTTTATCAATCAAATGTATTCATAAATAAGTATTTTAAATATAAATGGACATAAACAAGTACTTATGTTGGGTCAAAAGTACTATTTTTATTTTTAAATTATAACAAAGAAAGATAATAAACTTCCATAAAATTGTGCAACGAAGAGGAATAGTAATTAGGATTCTTGGCTGTGCGTCGAGCAGTTTAGATCAGTGGCACCCTGGCTGTGCGTGCGTAAACGAATCAAATAAGAAGGTCATATACTCTTAAGAAGTCCATCTAGTTTGGGTACACACACCAAGCTCTTCATTGTGCATAATGTATGTTTCAGATTTATCCCATAAATGAATCAAATAAGGTCATCTATTTTTAAGATTAATCGACTTTGTGTGCACATATATTTTTATAACTTTTGTCTATCACACTCAACTTCACAAGTATGAGCTTTTCTTAATTAGTATTCCTCTCAACAAAGAAGATAATGAAATGCTACAATTTAACGCTTGGTACTCTCGCAGTTGCAGCATTGACTATTGATATAAACTGCTTACATGTATTTCTCAACCCGCGGGCCAACCCAAGCCCATCGCGGGCCGACCCGCGCGGGTCGCGGGCCTAGGCGGGTCGGCCCGCGACGGACTTGGGTTGATAAAATTCTAACTCGACCCGCTTAAATTGTTTGGCGGGACGGGCCAACCCGACGGGCCTAACCCAAATTGACGGCTCCAGATATGCCTCACAGAATGCTAGGGACCATGAACTCAAAACACGTCAAAGTTCAGCAACCTCAGAAAAAAAAAACAAGAGACGATATGATAAGAAAGCATCAGTTTGTTGAGAAAAGAAAATCAAAAGAAGAATTTGCAGTATGAAGAATAACCAATTCTCAACAAGAATTAAGGCTTAACTAAATTCTTTCTTTCTGAACATCGAACAAAAGGCCTCTTGCATGCTCATCAATGCCTAAGAAGTAAGAAGTGACTACAATCACTACATCAATAGGCAATTACACATAAATTGCAAAACAAAGATAACGATACGATAACGTTAGATGAATGATAGTTATTTCTCTGTTCAATGTGGGATTTTGATTGAACCCTAATAATCTTCTCCTCAAACGAAGGACCACAATTACTCTCATAGTCCAGTCTGGCAGTCTCCCCACGAGCATCCAGTCACCCTGACCTGCTCTGAGTCTCTCCACAAGCATCTGCATCCGATCACTCTTGACCTACTTCGGGTCTCCCTGCGAGCATCCGGTCACCCTGACCTACTCCAAGCCCCCCAAGCATCCGGTCACCCTGACTTAGTCCGAGCCTCCACACGAGCATCCGGTCACTCATGACCAGCTCCGGACCTACCCTCAACTTCGTTGAAGGCCACCCCACATGACATCTAGTCTAGACCATGACTCTAATACCAATTGTTGTGCCCAAAGAATGCCCACATATCTCCACAATGATATGATATTGTCCACTTTGAACCTAAACTCTCATGGCTTTGCTCTTGGACTCTCCCCAAAAGGTCTCATATTAATAGAGATATCATGTATCCTTTTAAACCTATGATTTTTACCAAATCTTTTTAATATGGGACTTTGATTGAACCCCAACACTGTCCATATGCGAGATAGAAAAGCTAGTCTCAAATATAGGGATTGTATAGTCTAAATTGAAGAGAGAACAAAGAACAATCGGAATTACTTCAGATAAATTGATAAGATGAATTTTTGATGCATTAGTAGAATAACTTAAACAAAATAAATTAACAGTCAATACACACTAATTTCTCTGCTTCAAAGTCTAGCCAATTTCATGATAGAAGAATCTTCACCAATATGATGTTCCTTGACCAAGAATGCGTATCTAGGAAATTTATACATTGACAAAGAAATATGTCAACACAACGCAGTTCCCATGGATAACATGAAGGATGGGCTCCAAGAGTAGGCACAAAACCTGCTACTCAAAGGACTTGGTAAGTTCAATACATGAAAAAAAATGGAACGTCAAATAAGGATAAGTTGTGAGAATATAAATGTTGACTACTGCACATAATTCAGTTCAAGTTTGAAAATCAACTATGAAACTTTATCAGAATAATTCATAGGTGACATCAGAGAAGCAAACTGATTTATATAAACAATAACTTAGTTTACTATATTGCACACTTGCCCAGCATGATATGACTTACATGTATTCAGATTGTCTATGAAATGCATAATCCTACATCATAGAGATATGACATATAATGATCTTGCAAGAATATGCACAAGAATCGAACATGTTGATACTGAACTGACATACAGCACTAGAAAGCCTTTCTTTTGTCAATGCAAGTATACAGATATAGAAACTTAAAATAACGAGTAAAGAAGTAATAATAAAAAAATACTGCAAACATCAAAACCTTATTTAAAGTGTGATAAATTACAGTTAAAGTTCAGAAATATATTGCATTTTCCATGACATACAATCATCAAAGTCCAAACTACTTGTACAATCCAATAAAGCATTTTGCTGCTGTTCATACCTACAAATATAATTCAACCCCACCAAAAGTTCACAAATAACTGCTTCTATCTTCTGCCTATCAGCAAAATATATAGTCTGAAGCAATAGAACATTGGCCCTCGATATTATTTGTTGTTGCTCGAAGTTCCTCTCAGTTTGCCAACGGATCATATCATGAGCCATAGGAGAAAGCCAACTTAAAATTTCATCAAGTGCTTCCTTCCAATCATGTGCAAGAGGAGCATCATATATTGCTAGATTCTTCATATACGATTTGAGACTCTTTCTAAGGGAAGCTCTTAAACTGGAAGGCAACATCTGGTATAAATCATCCCTCGCATCGTCCCCAATCAAATGTGGATACTTTAGTAACTTCTCTATGATAATTATGATGTTTGAATAATGCAAGGCAAGAGCTGAACCACCTACCATAGAGGGTGCGGCTAATCTTGTTATTTTAGTCATTGGGCCAAATTTGGACCTCTTCGTACTCATCTTCTGCAACACTTGACTGTTAAATGAAACCAAAGACCCATATGTTGGCCTACTGAGGCAGCTCTCATTCTCGAATTGCTCAATATCCTCTCTCAATTCAACAGAGCTGCCTAAACTTAGACATTCCATGAAAAACCTGCCAGGACTCGCTCCACAATTGAATCTGGGGCCTTCTCTCCTGAAATTAGCACTATTTACTGAATCAGAAGCCAAATTTGGAAGCTGTCCAGATTTGCTATCTAGAAAACCTGATCTTAGGGAACCTGAATGAACTGGGTGCTGAGTGGAGGTAAAGATTTCACTTGAAATCTGACAACTTAGGTCGGTAATTAGGCAATCCAAGCTACCAATTGTCTCCCCAAACACGAGGCATATCCGGGAGTGAATGGTGCAGACAGCCCGGGCGAGGATGAGGACGACCTTATCGTAAGTCTGATTCCATAGTGAGGAATCGCATAGGTGCTTCACATCATGCCGCTGCCATTGGATTTTCTGGTCAAAGACTTGACGGCTCTCGTTGTGAATCGGGTTTTGATCAATCTTCTTGGTGGCGTTCTCAAGCTCCGTGAGGACCTCCAGCTCGGCATAGAGAGCAGAAGTAGAGGAGACAAAGCGCCCCATCTTGCGGATGGTCCTGTCCATGTCCTTGGAGAGGAAACCAAGGCTGGAAGGATCGATGCGGCCGGCGAGGAGGTCGGAGTAGACGTGCTCGAAGCCAAGGAGGGCAGGGTACGCACAACGGCGGCCCAGGCGGGAGGCGACGGCAGCGATGCCGTTGAGATCGTCCAGCTTCTCGGCGAGGGCGAGGGTTAGGAGGAAGGTGTTGTCGGACGAGATGAGATGGCGCACGCCTGGGGACGCAAGTGTCTGGGAGCGGAACCGCACCATCTCAGGTTCAGAAAGGGAGTGGTAAAGGCTAACGGCACGGGACATGGCGCTGGCGACCTCGAAGGAGAGGATCCCGACTATGGCGGGAGAAGGCGGCGACTTGGAGATGTCACTCTTCTTCTGCTTCTTTTTCGCCGCGGCGGAGGCCGTAGCGACGGAGGTCCGCATCTTGTGATCACAGGCCTCCGCTACCATCAACAGGTACTGGTTTTTCCAAGATCGAGCATACCCTCTAGACTAGGTTTTCTCATCTGGAAACAAAAAAAAGGGAAGAAATTTAACCATAACCACCGAAAACAACAAAAAGAAAAATAAAAAAGAAACAACCCAAATTTGCAGAGAAATCAATCAAAGCAAGAGACTTTACATGATCGGAAAGTCCAGCCCCCAAATAAATCGACACCCGTCTCGGCTCCAAATTTTCGCACTATTCCACCGAGATTCCTCCAATAGAGAGAGAAAGGACAATCGATCGAAGAGAAGCGCAGTGCGTTTAAACGATTAGGTCTTACTCCACGGCTGTTGCTTCTGCTTAGCGTCCTACATATAGCACGAACTCCACCGCATGGCTCAACCGACCGAGGACTCTTTTTGCTGTGCTCAGTCACCGGAGGCGTGCCCCCTCCGCTACTGCGGCGGTGGTTGGCGTGGACGAGCAGGGGGCGGTGGAGCAGCGAGGGCAGGAGGATTCAAGGAAGAGGACCGGCAAAGTAGACAGTGAGTCACAGAGGGAAGGGAGGCAATTAAGGCGAAGACAGAAAGGCAGGCGGAGGAACGTCGTGGCCTTTATTGTTGTTTTTATTATCGATTAATTAATTAAATTAAATTAAATTTATTTAAATTATATGTTATTTTCAAGGCCATGCAAAAATATCAAAGAATTTATTAAGCGTCTTTTTTTTCCCCTTATTCAATAAATCTAAAATATAAATTATACATATTCAAAAATATTTTTAATTAAATAAATATTAACTTAATCGACAAATAGATAATTAAATATTATATATATATATATGGACTAAAATCTTATATAATTTCTTTAAAAAAAATTGAAAATGAGTAATTATTTGTTTTATGAGGTCACGAAGTGCATTCATAAATTCGCTAGCCAACAGTGATTGGCTAGTTGGAAATGAAATTATTGATTTTAAATTGGTGTTAAATTGGTTTGAGTGTACTAATAATGGCTCTTCTTTAAGTTTATTTGTCCTTTTGACACTATTTAGCAATATAAACGGTTAAACGAAATCATATATACATGGGAAAAATATGCAAATATTTCATTAAAATATTAGATAATTTTTTTTAAAAAAAATGATTGTAAATCCATCAACATTTTTTTTATCAAAAGTGTTTGATGACTATTAGTAGATTAGGATAACATCTAATGGATTATTAGTGGAAGAAAATAAACCAATCAATAAATTGAATAGATAGAAATTATTAAGAAAATTATAAAATAGTGCTCTTTCAAGTAAATTTAAAAATAAAGTGTATTATATTAATTATCTATGAAACTTTAAATACAATTTTATGTAAAATATCATTTATATCATAGCCACGTAAATATCTAACTTATAGTCGAAAAATAGTGGAGTCTTGTAGTCCTTATGGTCCCTCTGGACGGTTCCACAGGACAACTTATTAAGAGTATTTATCCTTATGCAATGATCGTTTATATAGGAGAGGTCAAACACACTTTAAGATCAATTACAGTAACATCTATATAGATGTAACTACGTTAACCTGTAAGGGTAGATATAAATATCTAACTTACGATAGTAAAAGATCAAGTCATTTTTTTAACGGTCCTCACCCCCACATATTTTAGAAAGAAATAAATCATAGGGACTGAGGCATTTGCCTAGCACAATAATTTTTTTATATGGAAAGATCAAGCATCCAATAAAATATTTTTATATCTATTGGAAATTGATATTAAGAATGTATTTGGTTCAAATTATATATAACTTATATGATTAGCAGATAATCACATAATTAAAATTATTGAGAATAAAATGTAACTAAATATTATTTAATTCAACCGGTAATATAATAAAAATTTATTTGTTTGAAAATTTTAATGAATAATCTAATTTAATATTTTACTATATTACCTCAGTTATAAAATCAATCATATATAATAATAATAATATATTATTATTATTATTATTTAGGTGTTTCTTTACTTTTCTTTTTCAGGTTTTTTTAAATGTGTTTTTTTATTATTTTTCTTATTGTTTTTATTTTTGTTTGTTTACATTTTTTTTATTTTTTATACATTTTTTTATTTTTTACGTTTTTTATTTTTTTAATTTGTCCTATTTTTTTAGGTTTTTTTTTATTTTTTTTAAATTTATTTTTTATGTTTTTTATTTTTTCTATTTTTTACATTTGCTTTATTTTTTTTTACGTTTTTTCCTATTTTTTAACTTTTTTTATTTTTTATGTTTTTCCTTTTTTTCATGTTTTTAATATTTTTACATTTTTTATTATTTTTTACATTTTTAATTTTTTAATCTTTTACATTTTTCCCTTTTTTTACATTTTTAAATTTTTTTTATATTTGTTTATTATTATTTTAATCATTTTACATTTTTTCTATTTTTTTATATTTGTTTATTATTATTTTAATTATTTTATGTTTTTTAATTTTTATATTTTCTTATTATTTTTTATTTTTTACGTCTTTTTTTTCTTTTTTTTAATTTTTTTTTCTATTTTTTTATTTACGTTTGTTTTCTCACATTTTTCTCATATCCGATGATATTTTTGATTAAAAAAAAATTGTTAACCCCATAATCAAGAAAAATTTCAGTTTTTCAAGATTTTCCGATTTCGGATTGCAAAGCCCTTTTACTGACGTATTCGGTATAGAACATTACTCGGGAATCATTGATTACTTAAGTCAAACAGGGGTTTCGTTGATAACCTTGAACGAATAACTAAGATTATCAAAGATAACCTCAACAAAACACACTCTAAAGATCTATTGCAGCAAACATCTATATATATATATTAACTGCGCAATCCATAAGAATAGACATGAATATCTAAGTTATTGCAATAAAAGATGCAGTCATCAACTTAGCGACCTCCTCTAGGATGACCCCATATATACTGGAAGAGGATATATCACAGGGGCATTTGTCCTAACACAATAACCTTTTACCAATGTTTTGAAAACCAGACCGGTCACTGAATTAGTGAAATTATCAGGTCGAGGGTTTTAAGGTTTGAACGATCCAACCGGTGGTTCAACCGTTATATATATATTTATAAAAATCATGTTTCAATCCTGATTGAACTTGCGATTTTGACCGATTTAGAGTGGTTTTGACCGGTTTTAAATGATTTTGATCGGTTTTTTTATTTTTCGGCTTTAATGGGTGACAAGACCGGACCAGACCAAGAGCCGGTTCGCAGTTCAACCGGTCGGACTGACCGGTCTGGTCCGATTTTCTAAACACTATCTTTTACATGGAAAAGATCAAACATCCAATAAAATATTTTCACATCTATTGAGAATTGATCATAATACTTATTGTAACAAATACTCATACAATATCTGTGAGGTAAATTTCAAACTTAATTCTACAAAAGGTTATATGCTAATCCAAACGTCCCATATGACTAGCTCCATAAATCATCTTTAATGAGGTAAATTAAGAGACCAAATAAGTCATTATGTGAGAGAGTATTTTTATCAGATTCATCAAAAATCGATCCTTCCCCGATTTTACAAATCTACCCTATAATAATCAGTTTTCGCTATAACTTAGAATACTAATATATAATTCTTTTATAAAAAAAGATAAATTCGTTATCTTAACGACCCATAATATAACTCTTTTACAAAAGATCATATGTTATGTTGACCCGAGCATCCCTCACGATCAATTCCATATAAAATTAAGTAAATCATCACACGAGAAGTACAACTAGAACTAATTTTAATTCATTTTAATTAATTAATTAAGAAGAAGAAGGGAAGGTAGAAGTAGTAGTAGTCGTAGTAGTTGACATCGCTTCATAGATCGAACAGGATGTTCACACTCACAATGACATTAATGCGGTGGCGGCCTACTTTTTGGCATTTTCAGTGCGCGTTACTTTTTTTTTTCGCTGATTTTACTGTTTTATTTTTTGGATTAAATTTGGCACAAGGCTTGTCCCATCCGTCAGCTGTGCAGCTCCGTGTTTGATTATTGTTAGGTGGCGTTAGATAGAGTGTAATGTATTTTATAATATAATCATGATTATATTACCAGATTTATTATTTTATTTAATTTATTTTATAATTTATAATATAATATAATCTTGATTATATAAAATAATAAAATTTTATAATCTAGATTATAAAATAAATATTATATAATTCAATTAAATTAATAGGTCATAATTTAACTACATTTGGATATGAAATATATCCTTAGTCTGTCGTCATTTGTCGTCGGCCGTCGCCCGCTGATCGCTCATCGCCACCACCACCCGTCAACTGTCGACGCCTTCGCCATCAGTCGTCGGCCGTCATCGTCACCCGTTGGTGATGGCCGGCGGTTGTCAGTGGTGACGACCAACGGTTGTCGATGGTATCAACCGTTGGTTGCCACAAGTTCCGATAGAGATGTAACGGTCATCGGTAGATATTGTATGATATTTTTATCATTTTATAATAATACAAATTATATTCTTTATAAAAAATAATGGACATCAAAATATAATCATCTTTGTAATAAAAAATTATATATATTACATTATCAAATATAGTAATATAATTAAAATTATATTATATTATATTATAAATTTAATTACATAACAACCCAATCAAATGTAACGACTAAGATATAATCTAATAGATTATTAGTGAATGAAAATAAATCCATCGATAAATTGAATAGACAGAAATTATTAAAAAAAACTTATATAATAATACTCTTTCAAGTAAATTTAAAAATAATGTGTATTCTATTAATTAGCTATGAAACTTTAAATACAATTTTATGTAAAATATTATTTATGTCATAGCCACTTAAATATTTAACTTATGGTAAAAAAACAAAAGTGAAGTTCTCATTGTCGGATGACTCAATATATTTTAGGGTGTATTTGGTTCAAATTATCATGTATAACCAAGGTTACTAGACAATCACATAATCAAGATTATAGGGAATAAAATAAATCAAATGTTGTTTGATTCAATTTAGATAATGTAACAAAAACTTATTTGTTTGAAAGTTTTAATGAATAACCTAGTTTAATATTTTACTATATTACCCTCAGTTACAAAACCAACTATACTTAACTCTTCGTTTTTTTTTACTTTTTCTTTTTCACGTTTATATATATATATATATATATATATATATATTGTTTATTTTTTTTATTTTTAAAGTGTTTTTTACCTTTTATATATTTTTAAGTTTTTTTTATTTTTTTACGTTTTTTTGTTTTTTAAATTTTTTTATGTTTTTTTACAATTTTTTTATTTTTTTTTCATTTTTTTTTATATTTTTTTACATTTTTCTATTTTTTACTTTTTAATTTTTTAAAATTTTTTTTACGTTTTTTTTTAATGTTTTTATGTTTTTTATTTTTTTTCTCATTTTTTATGTTTTTTCTATTTTTTTTAATGTTTATCTATTTTTTAAGTTTTTTACAATTTTTTATTTTTTTATTTTTTCTATGTTTATTTTTATTTTTATATTTTTCTTTATGTTTTTCTTTTTTGTCATATTTTTCTCTTATCCGAGGGTATTTTGGGTAAAAAAAAAATCGTTAAACCCGGAATCAAGAAAAACCTCAGTTTTCCGAAATTTTCTGATTCCTAGTTGCATGCCCTTTTTGCCGACATGTCAGACATTGAACATTACTCGGGAATCATCAATTACCTAAACCAAACAAGATTTTTTTTGATAACTTTAGATGGATAACCAAGGTTATCTAGAATAACCTCCAACCAAACGCATCCTTAGAAGGGGAGAAATTACATGAAGCATTTGTTCTCGTACAGTAATCTCTGAGATATATAGGAGAGGTCAGACATCTAATCATATATTTTATACTAATTATATCAACTTAGGGCATCCACAATGCTTTTAACACTTGAACGTGTTAATATTGTTTTTTATTATTATTTTCAAATCTATAAGCATTAACGCATTCAAAGAATTGAACGCGTTAATGCTACAGTGACAATAAAAGGATGACACGTTGATATTAACGTTTCACTTTAACATGCGTTGCAGAAGCCCTTATAGGGATAGACGTAAATATCTAACTTATTACAGTAAAAAAAAATATAATCGTCCATTTAGTGCATGACCCCTCCAGGATAACCCAATATATCCTAAAAGAGGATAAATTATAAGGACATTTACCTTAGGACAAATAACTTTTTGTATGGAGAAGATTAAATATCTAACGAAATATTTTCACATCCATTAAAAATTGATCCTAATATCTATTACAATTACTCGTACAGCTTTAACTGCGTCAATATGTGAGGTAAATATCTAACTTAATTCTTAAAAAGTCATATGTTAATCACGGATATCTTATATGACTAGGCCATAATTATGTTTAAAGAGACAACTTTAAAGATCGAGTAGGTCACAATATGGGAGAAAATTTTCATATGATTGATCTAGAATTGATTTTACTCAATTTTATAAATTTATCATATAATAATCAATTTTACTATAACTTAGGATGATAAATATCTAACTTAAAATTTTACAAATATCATACGTTAATCCCAAATATCCCGCATGATAATCCTACCGTTATTATTTATAGAAAAGTAAATTAAAAAGCCGAACAGAACCGTACATGAGAAAGTATTTTGATCCACTTCATCTAGAATTTATTCTTAATCATTTTAGTCCCTGGGTCATGATGTCACGATCAGACATCCAGATTATTTTTCAAATATTCACGATTCGAATCTCAACTATAACGTATTTGTAAGAATTTATTATCACATGCGGGAGCGGCCTACTTTTTGACATTTTCAACGCGCGTTACTCTTTCTCTGATTTTACTTTTTTATTTTTTGGATTAAATCTGGCACTAGGCTTGTGTCGTCAGCCGTGCAGGTCTGTGTTATGTTTAGTACAGCTGGACATTAGTGTTGGATCCCGTGGTAGTTTTGATGTGATCAACCAAGTTGGTTAGTTCCTGATGTGTTTGATCCCTGTGTCTGAGTGTGCAGGAGCTTAGGAACGCAGGAAGTCGAGCGGAAGACGCAGCTAGCGAGAAGGACGGCACGGGAAGGGAGCCGACGGGCTCGGTGCGTCCGAAGGACGAGAGAGCTGCGGAAGAGTACTCCGGTGGGCGTGAAGAGCGTGCGCGGCGTTTGAGGGACGTTAAGCCGGGACGGAAGGCTGCTCGAGGAGAAGGCCGGGAATTGGGTTCGGGTGAGCCCTATTCCGGTTGGTCGCAATCACCCAAAAGAACGGAGCTTCGGAAGCTAAAGAGGAGAAGAAAAGAAGACAAAAGAGGCTGAAATTACTGTAGCAGAAATTACTGTAGCAGTAACCTTGAAGGCACCTTAAACACATTGAAGGCGCCTTGAACACATTGAAGGCGCCTTGAATGATTGTTTAAGGCGCCTTGAGCAGTCCAGTTTGACCGTTTGCGCTGCAGATCTCTTGGAGGCGCCTTAAACCTTGTTGGAGGCGCCTTGGACCCTCGAGATAGACTTTCCAGGAGTTATAAAAAGGCCCCTGGAGCTAGGAATTCAATAACAACTCAAGCAATCATTGTGTAGCCATTCCTAGCAATAGTTCTAAGCTTCCAAAGTGTAAAAGGCTTCTCCGGCTTCAGCAAAGGAGATTTTTCTACTGAGCTTTTTCTTACTGCCCTGGATTAACAACCTCCTTGGTTGTAACCAGGTTAAATCCTGTTTTCTACTTAATTTCTATTTCCTTGCTTAGTTTAATTTTATTTCTGCCTTTACTTATTTACTATTGCATTAATTGAGTTGAAATCCGAGGAGGATATTTTTATTTTGTGTTTTCAGCAATTCACCCCCCTCTTGCCGGCCTCCGCTGCACCAACAAGTGGTATCAGAGCCAAGTTGCCTCAGAAGGACTAACCGCCAACTGAAGCACTACGATCAAAACGATGGCCGGAGCGAACATTTATCCCCCGAAATTCGACGGAGACTTCGCAACATGGAAGCGCAAAATGGAGGTATTTTTTAAAACAGACTTTGATATTTTAATTACTATGAAATATGGTTTTGTAGCTCCTAAAGACAAAGAAGAAAACACGTGGAGTAAAAAGGAGCAAGCAGATTTCGTTGCCAACGGAAAGGCTGAGTTCCACCTACTCAGCGTTCTGCCGCCGCAGGAGGTAAACCGGATCGGAAGCTATGACTCCGCGAAAGATCTCTGGGAAAAATTCCTGGAGCTTCATGAAGGTACCTCCGAAGCGAAGCTAGCAAAGCGCGACATCCTCCGGAACCAGTTGACGAACCTCCGGATGAACCAAGGCGAGAAGGTAGCGCAACTCCAAGCGAGAATCAAGGAGCTGATAATGCAACTAACGAACCTTGGAGAAGAGGTAACCAACCGGGACTCTATCCGGTACGCGCTCAATGCCTTCCCGAGAACTCCAGAGTGGGTCTCCTTAGTAGATGCATACTACATCTCTAAGGACCTCGAGGTAAGTACGTTAGAACAGTTATTTTCGACTTTTGAACTTCACGAATCTCGAGTTTCAGAGCCAAATGGAGTAGAGAAGACCGGTCAGAACATAGCTCTAAAGGCAAAAGTAATAGGTTCTGACTCCGAAGCCTCGGGCGATGAATCCGAAGCAGCACTACTGGTAAAACGGTTCAATAAGTTTTTTAATTCTAATAAATTTAGACCGCAGAAAAAGAGGCATCAACAAAGAAAAAGGACGGTTCGCTGCTACAACTGCAACGAAGAAGGGCACATCAAGGATGACTGCCCGAAATTAAAGAGAAAGGAGAAAGAAAGGGAAAAATCAAAAAGCAAGAAACCAGAATCCTCCAAGCACAAGAACCTGAGGGCAACTTGGTCAGATTCATCATCCTCCGAGTCAGACATCGAAGAATTCTCGAGATTAGCACTGATGGCCAACCATCAGCTAGAAGAAACGTCTAGCTCAGAAATGAGCATAGATGAAGGGGGAGGAACATCAGAAGGAGAAATCAATGATGAAGGGGGAGCATCGCAAGATGAGGTAAGTAAGGTACGTGCCCTAAACTCTAAACAGTCTTTTGAGTTTATTAAAGCTTTGTCTAAAGAATTAGATCAATTAGAAAAAGAAAATAAAAATTTGAAATCTGAAAATAAAAATCTAAAATTAGAAATTGAGAAATTAAGAAATAGTACATGTTTAAATAAATTTCCAAATTCAAAAATTAAAGTTTATAGAAAATTGAACTGGTATATTAGAAACCATCAGGGCCAGCTTAGAAGGATACACAAAAATTATGTACCCCCTAAGTATCTGAATAACCCTGTAGGTAGGAACCTCTATTGGGTTCCAAAATCTGTGCTTAATTAATTTTTCAAAAATTAAAAGCTTACAGTGAGAAAATTAAATATTGAAATTCTTTATGGAAGCTTTGTCTAAGGAAGTGGTTGTTGCTCCAATAACCAAGAAGGCCTAGTGCCTCGCCACGACCTGGAAGCTAAAATATTGAAAAAAAAATGTTTAATTAACTTTCTGAAAAAGCATTAAACTAGAATTAAATAATGCTTTAAAAGTTCTTAAATCTTTTTAAAATTCTAAAAAGTCAGATTGTGAAAATTCAAAAATTTAAATTTGACTTAGAAATTTTTTTATTGACTTAGAATTTTTTTTAAAATTCAAAAATTTGACTTAGAAATTTTTTTTGGAAAAATTCATATTGACTTATAAATTTTTTTTTTGAAAATTCAAAAATTTGACTTAGAATTTTTTTCTTTGGAAAAATTTGTTTTTGAATTAGAATTTTTTTAAATTCTATACATTTCACTTAACTTAGGTAATTTTTTAACCCCATTTTTGCTGTGATCAAAGGGGGAGAGAAAAATACAAGTTTAGGGGGAGTTAGAAAATTTTGAAATTTCTGTTATTATAAAAAGTGTTGCAATTTTACTAATTGCAAAAAATTATGCTTAACTTGTTAGTTTAGTAATTTTTTCTTTAAAATTACTTTTTATGTCTATTTTTAACCCTAACTTGAACTTGGGTTGATGCACATCAAAAAGGGGGAGATTGTTGGACCCCGTGGTAGTTTTGATGTGATCAACCAAGTTGGTTAGGTCCTGCTGTGTTTGATCCCTGTATCTGAGTGTGCAGGAGCTTAGGAACACAGGAAGTCGAGCGGAAGACGCAGCTAGCGAGAAGGACGGCACGGGAAGGGAGCCGACGGGCTCGGTGCGTCCGAAGGACGAGAGAAGAGTACTCGGTGGGCGTGAAGAGCGCGCGGCGTTCGAGGGACGTTAAGCCGGGACGGAAGGTCGCTCGAGGAGAAGGTCGGAATTGGGTTCGGTGAGCCTATTCCGGTTGGTCGAATCACCCAAAAGAACGGAGCTTCTAAGCTAAAGAGGAGAAGAAAAGAAGACAAAAGAGGCTGAAATTACTGTAAGGCGAATTCAAGGACCTTGAAGGCGCCTTAAACACATTCAAGGCGCCTTGAACACATCAAGGCGCCTTGAATGATTGTTTAAGGCGCCTTAAACGTTGCATGGATAAAGTTTTATCCGCAGATCGAGTTGGAGGCGCCTTAAACCTTGTTGGAGGCGCCTTGGACCCTCGAGATAGACTTTCCTAGAGCTATAAAAAGGCCCCTGGAGCTAGGAATTCAATAACAACTCAAGCAATCATTGTGTAGCCATTCCTAGCAATAGTTCTAAGCTTCCAAAGTTTAAAAGGCTTCTCCGGCTTCAGCAAAGGAGATTTTTCTACTGAGCTTTTTCTTACTGCCCTGGATTAACAACCTCCTTGGTTGTAACCAGGTTAAATCCTGTTTTCTACTTAATTTCTATTTCCTTGCTTAGTTTAATTTTATTTCTGCCTTTACTTATTTACTATTGCATTAATTGAGTTGAAATCCGAGGAGGGTATTTTTATTTTGTGTTTTCAGCAATTCACCCCCCTCTTGCCGGCCTCCGCTGCACCAACAATTAGGTCGTGCTAGTCCTGCGAATTGAGCCACCTTATTTAGCTCAATTCGCGGACTAGGCTAAGCTCGACATGATCTAGTATTTTCTTTTTTGCCATCATATACCGTTATTGCTGAAATCTGGGACGTTGGATGTTGCGTATGAAACCTCCTCCCATGATCTTGGCGGATGCACATGGATTAACACATGCGCGCGACTTAGAGGGCGCCGGAGATGCCTGGTAAATGCTTAAACGAGTCTCCCTAACATAGTGCAGCTCCTTTCTTGTTGCGCTGTCTCCATATATCTAGCAGTAGAGTCGTCAATTGAAATGATAAACAAACTGAGTTAAACTTTTATCAACTTAAGCCCCTTGCGGGCTGGTCTGTCTAGGCTCGTGACTCATGTGGGCACGATCCACATAGATCAACTCGTGACGAGCTTAGATTAATCCACGAATTGAGAAATACATGTAAACTAAGTTTAATGTCAATTTATTATTTTTCTTTATTATAATTTTAAAATAAAAATCATATTTTTCATTAAAATTGAACTAATTTTTGTCCATTTATATTAAAAATATTTATTTCTAGATAAAATATATTTTATTGATAAAATTTTTATAATGTGAAACTTTAAAAATATGAAATTTATTTTATCTTTTTTTTTGTTTATTTTTAGTTGATCCGTGGATTGACCCGTCTAACCCACGACCCGCTATGGATTAGATTGGATTGGATATTTCTCAACCAGCCAAGATGACGGATCAGCCCATCCCTCCCCGCCAAATGACTGGTCTGCTATAGGTCGACCCACCATGGATCGATCCGCTCCGCTATAAATTAATCCATCTAACAGCTCTATCTAGGGTGGCTCATGCATCTGTCTTATTGGTATATAGTAGAAACTCCTTAATTCAGACAAATGGTCTATTAGAGCATGGATCATCGATACCAGTCATATTTACACGAGACAAGGACATTCTTGCCAGAACCATGCTTTAAGATGGTTGTGGTAGGTGCGTAGGGCTAGAGGGAGCCCGAGGTGTTCGGATGGGTGGATAGCATATAGGAGCTCGGATGTTAAGTTACTTAAGGCCGTATATGTAGGGATCTTATGCATAAAACAGTATATAATGCAGAGGAAAAAAGATTCTTCTAGAAATTCTTGCGAATACTATATACTACGTTTTCCTATTCTATCAAATAGAATAATTACCTTTGTTGCGTGAACCGGTACTCCCGATAGCAACTTTGATTCAGATGCAGATCTCAGCGTGATCAACACATCTGCACCTCTATGGTATCCACACAAACACACAAACACGTTCTCCATCCATCTCACGAACTCATGACATGGAGAAGAAACAACCTTTGTTGTGTTAGCAACTACACAAGGTTATTTTTAGCCAAGAGAATAGAAAGAAGAGCAAAAACTAAAAGGATCATCATCACCAAAAAAGTTCACTTATATAAGGTGACTTCACAAAAGAGTTACTTTACTAAAAATGTTACTTCACCTAAAGGTTATTTTACCAAAAAGATTACTTCACCTAAATGTTACTTTACTAAAAAGATTACTATACGAATGACTTTTGTGCTCATCCAATAAATACAAAATGTTTTTGCCTCTTTATCCTTCTTTTGATTAATGATGTATTAATCTCTATTAATATTCATTAATTTTAATGGGTTGAATTTAGTATATTGGATTAACCATTAATCCAATAAGCCATTAACCCAATAAACCAATGAGTGTAACCCATTACTCAATGAGTCTAATATGAATTTATTCGAGTCTAACTCAATGCGTATAATTCGGATTAGATTTAACCCCATAACCCATCTCCAAATAAACATGTTCTTTGTGTGTACCGCAATAGACTCTCGTAATGTTGGCAATGTATTTAAAACCATTTTAGATATATAAGCAATAAGTGGCATCTAGCAATGCATCATTGCTACCCAAGTGACGAGAATGTCGAGATCCGACCTAATATTTTCATGTCTATTATCTTGTATGACTCAATCCTTATAACCTTGATATCTACATTGATCAATGAGGCATAGATTGTATCATCCTCTTATCAATCTTTATATTTCTTGATCTAAGTAGACACACTCAATCAAATAAGCTTAATATCACATATTGACTCATTTGAGCATGATCATACATTCTCGATCCATAAAATATTCTCATGGCTTCTCTAATAAAATTTAAAATTAAACTTAAAATTAAAAACTAAGATTAAAATTTAAAATTAAACCTAAAATTTAAAATTAAACTTAAAATTTAAATTAAAATAAAAAATTTAAAATTAAACTTAAAATTAAAATTAAACTTAAAATAAAAAATTTAAAATTTAAATTTAAAATTTAAAATTAAAATTAAAAATTTAAAATTAAAATTAAAAATAAAAATTAAACTTAAAATAAAAAAATAAAAAATTTAACATAAAATTTAAAGTTAAAGTTAAAATTAAAATTAAAATTTAAAATCTCAAATAAAAAAAAAATGCCTCCCGAAGGTGCCTCCGACACCATCGGAGGAGCCCTCAGGAGAGGCGAGAAAAATCCCGCCCAAGTGGTGGAAGACGCCTTCAGCCATTTGAAGGCGCCCTCCGTAACCTATGGAAGACACCTTCCATTAAGCTTGAAGGCGCCTTCAAGCAGTATTTTTCCAATGAACAGAGGGCTTTCTGTTCGCGATCTCAGACGCGACAAGGCACCTTCTAGCCACAATTTCTCAACGTTTTCATCCCCAAAACCTCAACAATGCCTCCTAAGTATACTTTGCCTCAATATATCTCTTCAATACTTAGTTTATATGTATTTTTCTTGTCTATTTGTGCTTATATGCTTTTATAAAATTAGGAAAAGACGACATGTTACCCTTAGGCCTAGCAATACTCCATCTACTGATGCAAGATTCCTTACTGAGCAACTTAGGTTATCTTTTTTACAACATATATATGTTGCCCTAAAATCTAGGTATTTAAGTAGAACCCTTTTTACTCAGTATTGTACCCCTATCACACATATTATTGAGCACTACCAGTTATATAAACTGGTTTACTGTAGTCATGTAGTAAATCTTGATTTATGTGCTCAGTTCTATAACAACTTAGAAAAGATAGATCACTTGACCTACTCCACTAGAGTTGGTGGAAAGGATTTTCATTTTTCCCCCACCTTATTATATGATTGTTTAGGACTTAGGAGATCTGTATGTACATTTTTGTGCTACCCTGGTAGAGATCTGCCATTTGACGAGCCCTACTCCCATATTACATTAGATACTATCTATATGTATTTTTTTAGGGAGGAGAGACTACCTATAGTGACTAACTCGCTAGGGTCTAGGACTATATCCTATATCGAGTTCTGACCATATGCATTTTGTCGATCACATCTCGCAACGTTGCGATGATGCGACCCTCCCACTCTTTCTTTTTGTATGCTCTTTGTTAGCGTCTAGACATTGACATTGCATTACATATGTTTCATAATGTCATACATGCATCCAGTCTCGTCATTAGATGCCAGATTTATATGCCTTATTATCACATCTTGACATACATATTTTCGACCATAGGAGTAGATATGACCCAGGGTACGTCTAATTCCTTAGTGCATATGACGAGTTTGGTCAGCGTTAGCTAGCTTTAGTGCATATAGACATCCCTGCTCAGGGGGTTCTAGCCTGGAGAGGTGGGTCGTAGCCAACCATACCAGTTAAGGCCGAGGATGATTTTCCACCCATTTTTTCAGTCGAGGGAGAGGAGTGGCCAAAGTTTATGGCTGAGGAGCTATTTGGACATCCTTCGACTCTGACCCAGCCCTCGACCTCGACCCATCCCTTGACTTCTCTATCCGTCGAGGATCGATTCGCTCGACTTGAGGAGCCCTCCGCATAGCTTCGGCAGTCCGTATCAGATGGATTCAGCACACTCTAGGGGAGATGACCACTGGATTTACTTCTTTTCGAGATGACATAACCACCGATTTGAGCAGATTATTTAGGCTCTACGAGCATCTGAGCGACCCCTACCACCACCACTTGCTGACGATGTTCAGACCTGATCATGTTACATACACTTTTATGCATTGTATATTATTTGACTTACTATTTTTAGTTAGTTTTTTCTTTCAGTTTATTTATTAAATTAGGAGTGTGTTTCATAGACTAGGAGCACTATTTTCAAAATTATCTTTCAAATAATTTACAAATTCTAGGGTATTTTTTTTTTTTTACATTTTTCTCAAAATTCCCTTATTTTTAGAATTTTTAAAATTAATTTTAGCCTTAGTCTAGATTAAATCCATAGAAAGCATGTTCCTATAGATTTAAGACTTGAGTATCTCACCAACATATTAGCTAGGGCTACTTTGTTTGTGTATTGCTAAACTTAGAAAGGGGTAAGATGCATAGGCAGATTGCCTGAACTTAAGATGCTTATATCAAAGCATTAACACAAGTCTGGGCGTTAAATATCAAATTTATAGTGATCACGTTAAGTAATCCAGTTTCGTTAAACACTAACGGGATAAAAAGACTTAACCTGACTAACCAAGTGAATACTGCTATCTTCTGATAGTTAATTAGTAACTAACGGTTAGACAGTTAAGGATAATTTATAGTTAATTAGATTATTTTGAAATAATGTCAGATTCAGGGGGAGGATATTTAAAAATGACTTTCAATTTTTTTTACTTTGAATAGATATTTTAAACATACTTATATTTTTCAAAAATGCTTTTTAAAAATATTTCTAAACGATGTTTTTTGAAAACACGCCTATACTTTTCAAAATTGTATTTTGAAAATGTTTATTTTAAAAATCATTCTTGACATATTATGAAATATCCAATGTTTTGCAAAATTATGATGATTTTGAAAACTGACTAATTTAATTTTTGTAAACTACTTTAAACAATATTTTTTTGAAAAATATTTTTGAAAAGTGTTACTAAATTCTTGGGAAATACCTTTTATTCTTGGAAAAGTTTCATTGTTGCAAGACCTAGCATTTTCATAATTTTACTTTTGGAAAACTTATTTTTTCAAGCTATTTTAAAAGATTTTCCATGCTCAAAACTCTTAAAGTTTTTTTGAGGTTAGTTTTAATTTTTTTAAGATGTCTTTTAAAACCAAAATCAATTTGACACCTATCTCAATTTTTGAAAATTGCTTTGAAAGATGTCTTGTAAAAACCTTATTATTTTCAAAGTTTCTTAAAAATCGTTACTATACTTAAATTCTTTTCTAAAACTGTTTGTAACAATAATAGTTTTCGAAACTATTTTGAGATTATTCTACGACATGTTGACCGATACTTTTTAAAAAAATACTTTGAAACACCTTTATGGTTATAAAAGTTGTTTTTAACTCCCCCAAGTAATCCTAGAACTTATCCTGTTGTTAGATTTTTTTACTTTACTTAGCATATTTTTTCTTAGTTGTCTATTCATATTTTTGATGAATGATAAAAGGGGAGGGTTGGGGATTAGGATCATGTTAGAAAACATTGAAATTCGAATAACTTAAATATCATTTATCTATTAAATAACTTAAATATCATTTGTCTATTTATGCTTGCATTTTTTTTCTTAACTTAATCCAGGTTGTCATTATATCAAAAAGGAGGAGATTTTTGGTGCAGTTTGCACTAACGGTCTAACTCAGGTTTTGATGAATAACAAGTAAGTTAAGTTAGGATTTGTTGTGACCCAACCACTTGATTAAGTGTGCAGAAGAAGTCCAGATAGGTCAACGGGCTGACCGGACATCTGGCAAGAAATCCAGCTAGGTCAACAGGCCGGCCGGAGAGCTGGTACGAAGTCCAGATGGGTTGACGGGCTGATCGAATATCTAGCAATAAATCCATTTAGGTCAACGGACCAATCAGATAGCTGGTGTGAAGTTCAGATAGGTTGACGGGATAACCGAATGTTTGACAAATTGGTAAGTTAAGGTAAGTTACTGGAGGAGAGTGACCTTGAAAGGACGTATCCCGATTGAGAGATAGTAGGCATCGGTCAAGTTTAGGTCCATTTAGGATCCCTAAACTGAGACCTTAACTAGTTCTTGGTCCTGGGAGGACAAGAACTAGTTATTACTCTTTATTATTAATTATTATTGTCCTAATATTTGTTTTACAGGTTATTTGAACTAACGTTGTTTTACAAGACAAAAGGAGCATATCTACCTTCGGATAAACAGTGTCCGAAGGTGCCTTCAAGTAGTGAAGGCGCCTTCATACTGCTCATAGAAGGCGCCTTCCATGCCTATGGAAGGCACCTTCCGCAGGGTGAAATTTTGACCTTGCCGCAGATAAGTGCTGGGCTATTTGGGATCAAGTTTAACCCATTGGAGGCGCCTTCAGCGGCTATAGAAGGCGCCTTCTATGCCTTATATAAGGCAGCTTCGAAAAGGCATTCAAAGAACACTGATATACGAGCTACTACGCATCTATTTAAACTTTTGACTGCTCATGTTCCTGCTACAACTCTACAGCAAAGCTGCTATGCTCGACGACTGCTCCGAGGAGTTTCGATCACGCCCAACAGATTGACATCAACACAAGTGCACTTATTTCAATCCTTAAGTATTGGTAACATTTTTTTTTTTTTGCTTAATTGCTACAAAAGGACAAGTGCAGTGTGTTGCACTTGACCTAATCTCTCTTGTACTCGATTCTCTCTTCTGGAGGTACCGGAAAAGGTTTTTAGTGGATTGCCCATCGATAGGTCTGTGGGACCTAGGTCTTGGAGTAGGATTCACCGAAGGCTTCGAACTAAGTAAAAATCGCTCGTGTTTTCTGGTGTTTTGTTTACTTTCTTATTTACTTCTCACTGCGTACACTTTGATTTTAAAATGAGAAAACAAGGTTTTTGAAAACCACGTGATTCACCCTCCTCTCACGTGTGTATCAATCTAACAAGTCTGACCGAATACTTGGACGAATGGGGTATCCCATTGATCTTTATGTTTGACCGGCTTTGTAATGAGAATAACATTATACATCTTTTCCCTTTGAAGGGGGAGTTGAATCCCATAAGCTTGACCGACCATAAGTATGGTTGGCTATATGCTTATAGGCTCATGCTGAAGATCTGATAAGTAATGAGTCAAGTCTCACAGGTCCAGTCTGCTCTAGGACCAACCGACTATAAGTATCCCGTGGTAATTTTGATGTGATCAACCAAGTCAAGTTAGGTTTTGTGTATTTGATCCTGTTGGTGCGAGACACATTCGACGATCAAACTTGAGTTTTGATAATGGAAAAGGGTTCAAAGTTAAGAATATTTATGGTCTAATGAGTTTGAATGATATTACAGGAAAATCCTAAGTGTACTTAGGCAAAAGTCCTAGCTGTGATTAGGTAGGTGGAAAATCCTAGGGGGCGGGAACCCTAGGTCCTAGGGGGTGGTAACCCTAGGCGGAAAGTCTTGGCGGGTCGAAGGCTTCGGTCAAAAATCCTAGAGTCGGGGACTCTAGGTTGAAATCCTGGTGTCGCGAACCGGGTGGAAGACTGGACGGGTCATGGAGCCAGCATCCAACAGAAAGTCTTGGAGATTTGGACGCTGAGCAAAAGTCCAGTTGGTTTAGAGGATCAATCTGGCAAACAGGTAAACTATTCTGAGTGGAGTAGGTGAGGACACATTTCCCGGTGAGGGAACAATAGGCGTCAGTTCGACCTAGGGTTTCCGGAGGGGAAATCCGAAGTCAGAATCAAACAATCTGGAGACTGTCAAAATAACTTTATATTTATCTTAATTTATTGTACTAACCTTGTTTTATAGGGTATACTTTGTTTGTAAACTAACATGCCTTGCAGGACGGAAATCTCACAAGAAAAGCCTCGGATGAACAGTCCTGAGGCACCCTCCATAGAGCTTGGAGGCGCCTCGAGTGACTTGATCGACAGCCCTACGGCAAGGCATGAAGGCACCCTCCATGGAGCTTAGAGGCACCCTTAGGCGGATAAGCAACAAGAGTTGCTGAGCTTATCAACGCGACTGACTCGATGGGCTGGAGGCGCTCTCCATGCAGTTAGAGGCGCCCTCAACGGGCTATTTAAGCCTGGTTCGAGCAGCAGCCAAGGAGAACTTCGAACTCGCGATCCTTCTTCCGTGTGCTGCTCAAAGAACGATCCAACAAAGCTGTAACTCGACTCCGACGACCAGAAGCTCCAAGTTTACCGATCTTAGTCATTGGTATATTTACTGCATTTAAATTAACTATACTTAAAGTTGAAATATTTTGAATTGATAGTGATTACCCAAAGTAAACACTTAACGAGTGTGAGCCTTGGAGTAGGAGTCGCTATAGGCTCTGAACCAAGTAAAAAACTTGGTGTTGGTCTTGTTTTTTTTTTCGCTGCGTATTACTCGATTTACTCAAAACGATCTTGAAAGCCATGAGTGCTATTCACCCCCCTCTAGCGCTTTCTATCCTACAATTGGTATCAGAGCGGGGTCGTGTTGAATCGGTACAACTACCATTCGAGCATTCTTATTTGTCGCTTTTTCGTCCGTTTTTGTTAAAAATAAAACCCTACGCCTTTCGTTTTTTCCCTCTAAAACTATTTTTGAAAAATTCATTTTCATCTTTTCACCATTGATCAGTATTAGTGAAATATCACATTTTCAAAAATTCATAATAATATTTTTTAATATTTTATTAATAAAAATCAATAAATTGATATTTTTATTTTTTTGTCGTACTACTAATCCAAGATCAAGTCTTGGGACATTTGTTTCTGTTTACTTTTTGTGTGTGCTAGATCCTTAATGGCTCATCAAGAAGGCTACAACACAGTCTGCCCGCCTCTTTTCTCCGACGAGGACTTTGGCTACTGGAAGAGCCGGATGGAATACCACCTCAAGACGCAAGTCGAGATGTGGATAATTATCCAAACCGGTCTCGAGCTTCCACGAGACGAGGCTGGAAAACTAGTATCATGTGTGAACTGGGATGCTAGCTTAATGAAGAAAATTGAAGCCGACGCTAAAGCAACCTGCACCCTTCAATGCGGCCTAACAAAAGAACTTAACCGAGTCAGCCCGTTCTCAAGTGCGAAAGAGCTGTGAGAAAAATTGATCGAGCTGTACGAGGGCACTTCTGATATAAAGGTAAGAAAATGTGATTTAATATTAAATAAATTATATAATATAAAAATACAGGATAGTGAGTCAGCGAGCTAGCTTCATGCTCGCACACAAGATCTCCTCATTGACCTCCACACAATCGGATAAAAGGTGGAGAATCGAGACGTAATAAGGTACACACTCAATGCCTTTCCGAGGAATACTTTGTGGGCATTTATGGTAGATGCTTACAAAGTATCCAAGGATCTTTCGTCAATTAAGTTAGATGAATTATTTTTCGAATTTGAATTGCACGAACAGATTAATGCACACTCGGCCAAGAAAGGTATTGCTTTGATTGCACGTACGGGTAGAACACGGGAACCAAAAGCAAAACGTAGAACCGAACCCGAGTCTGAAGATGAATCAGACTCAGAAGACGACGATGATGAGATCACAGCCGAGATCGTCAACCTAGTATGAAAACTCTACAAAAAGAAGAAAGGATTCACCAAGAAGGACATCAAAAAGATGATTCAGTCCAAGAAGGTACAATCAAGTCCAAAGGTGAAGTTCGATGTAACCTGCTATGGCTGCAACCAAAAGGGACACATCAAAGCCAATTGTCCAAACCAAAAGGAAACAAAGAAGCAAAGGAAGAAGAAAGTACTGCAAGCAACATGGGATGAGTCTTCTTTAGAAGACTTCGATGAAGAGCTCGAACAGACGAGCTTCCTCGCGCTCACGGCCTGGGAAGAACTCGAAGAATCAGAAATCGAGAGCAAATCGGAAACCGAGTCCGAGCGAAGCCACGGATCCGTATTTGTTTTCGAAGGGCCTAACCCCACTGTAAGTAATTCTCAATTAACTAAACTGCATAATTTAGTCAATTATCTTATGCGTAAGTTAGCCAAATCCAACCTCCGAGTCAAGTCACTCCAAAAGGAAGTAACTGTTGGGGTTGCAAGGTTGTAAACATAGTCCCACATTGAAAACACATGGGAAAGATCATGGGTTTATAAGAGAAAAGATATCTCCATTGGCATGAGACCTTTTGGGTAGAGCCCAAGAGAAAAACCATGAGGGCTTAGGCCCAAAGTGGACAATATCATACCATTGTGGAGATATCTAAATTTTTTTTCGATCCTACAGTAACAATCCTTAAGGAGGAGACTAAATTGAGTCCTTTGACTGAGCCAATTCAAATTGGAAGTTCAACTCAAGTCCAACAACTTGAGGAAGAAAATTCTAATTTGAAAACTCAAGTCAAAGAACTTAAAAACAAGTTAGAACGGTTCACTTTGGGTTCCAAGAACCTGAACCTAATCTTGGAAAACAAAGAGCCATTTACAATCGATCCGGACTTGGGTTTAAGGCTAAACAAAAATATAGATCTTATTTATCACTTGTAAATATAGCTAATAGAAAAATAGTCTAAGCATGGGTTCCCAAGTCGAACTTGGTTAATCAAGTTGAACTTGGACAATATTGGGTCCCCAATGATCACATTCATTACCTTAATAGACCTTATCGAGGCTATGATCCAGGGGGAGCCAATAGAAAAGTTATTTTTATATATAAACTTGTTTGATGCTTGCGTTACTGCTTTTATTATACATGCTTAGAATAGGCTAGATAAGGACCTAAACTTGATTTACACTTGACCAGTTAGACCTTGAAGTTACTGTAAGGAAATTAAATATTCAATTTTTTTGAAAGACTTTATTTAGAAGTGGTGGATGATCCCATACCCAAGAAGGCCTAGTGCCTCGCCACAGTCTAGAAGTCGATCATCGAAATAAATATTTAATTAACTTATTTTAAAACCTGAGTCTAACTCAAATGTAAACTAATGCTTAAATTTTAATCTAAATTGAAAATAAAACTAACCATATCACAACAACCCATAAGGTTCCCTGCTTGTTAATTTAGAAAAGGGTGAGATGGACTTAGGTAAAATTTATATCTAATTAATTAATCAATTAATTAACCTAATTAATTAATCAATTAATTAACCTAATTAATTAATCTAATTAATTAATTAACCTAATCAATTAATCTAATTAATTAATTAACATAATCAACTAATAAATATTATTAAAATTAATCAATCTAACCAATTCTCCACCTAACTTAATTTAATAAAACTAATTGACTAAATAAATTCAATTAAACACAAAAATCATCTCACAATCACCCATAGGAATAACATGTTTGACCATCTAGACTAGGTGAGATGGAATATTAAGGAGTTGATTTCAATCAACTATCTTTTAATCCGTCAAATTGAACCAAATCAAATACTTTATGTATAGGAACATAAAGATTTGGATCAATGGATATTAGATAGTGGATGCTCTAGGCACATGACTGGAGATAGATTGAAATTTACTAAGCTGAAATTTAACAACCTAGGGTCAGTTGCATTCGGAAATAATGGAACACTTAAGGTAATCAGAATAGATAATATCCAACTGAATTCCGATTTCTATATTCAAAAAGTTTTATTGGTTGCTCAATTGAATTTTAACTTATTTACCATTAGTCAATTATGTGACTCAGGTACTTAGTCACATTTTCAAATTTTGATTGGTTAATTAAAAGTGTTAAAAATCCTAAAATTACACTTAAGGAAATTAGGAAAAAGAACATCTATACAATTGACCTACCAACCTCCTTACTAAAGTGTCTATTGACACAACAAGAGGAAACTGCATTGTGGCACAGAAGACTGAGTCACACTTATACCAGACTCATTTAAAAAATGACTTAGTTAGAGGTTTACCCAGATTAAAATTTATAGAAAATACAACCTGTAATGCTTGCCAGCAAGGTAAACAAACCAAATCAACCCACAAGTTAACTAACTTAAATAGAATCAACTCAATACTTGAGCTCCTACACTTAGACCTGTTTGATTCATATGGAGCCAAGTCACTAAGCAAAAACCAATATTGCTTAGTTATAATTGATGATTACTCAAGATTTACTTGGGTAAAATTTTTAAAGACTAAAGATGAAATCTTTGAAATCTTTAATAATTTTTGCAAGTTAATAGAAAATGAAAAAGATATTAAAATTAAAAGAATCAGAAATAATCATGGAGGGGAATTTGAAAATCATAAATTACTGAGTTTTGTAAAATTAATGGATATAAGCATGAATTTTCTTGTCCTAGAACTCTCCAACAAAATGGTCTAGTAGAACAGAAAAATAGAACACTATAAGAAGCTGCTAGAATTATGTTAAATGAATACAACTTAAACAACCAATTTTGGGCTGAGACAATAAATATTGCATGCTATATTCAAAATAGAATACTAATTAACAAATTTCACAATAAAACCCCTTATGAAATTTATTACAATAAATTACCCAACCTAAATTATCTAAAGGTGTTTGGATGTAAAGTCCACATTCTAAACACTAAGGACTACCTAGGAAAATTCACGTCAAAATCAAAAGTAGGAATCTTCTTAGGGTACTCCACAAATAGTAGGGCTTACAGAGTATATAACAAAGAAACCCTAAAAGTTGAAGAAACCACTAATGTAATTTTTTATGAAGAAAATAACTCAATAAATGAAAATATTAATCAAAATATAGAAAATAGTAATTCAAGAAACATAGAAGATGATGAACATATTTAAATAAAACCTAAAAAATCACAAGAGCCATTTGCTATTCCTGAAATAAGACCTTCAAGGATAAGTTCCAATCACCTATCTGACCAAATTTTGGGTAACCCAACCCTAGGAGTATGAACTAGATTGTCCTATAGAAACCTAAGTCAAATAGCTCTTATTTCTTAAATTGAATCCAAGACTATAGAAGAAGCCCTACCAGACCTAGACTGAATATTAGTAATGCAAGAGGAGTTAGCCCAATTCGAAAGAAACCAGGTCTGGGAACTAGTACCTAAACACATAAATAAAACCATAGTTGACACTAAATGGTTATTTAGAAATAAATTAGATGATAAGGGCGAAATAGTAAGAAACAAAGCTAGATTGGTAGCAAAAGGGTTTAGCCAAGTAGAAGGGTTAGACTATGATGAGACCTATGCTCTCGTAGCCAGACTTGAATCCATTAGGATGCTGCTGGCCTATGTAGCACATAAAAGATTCAAGTTATACCAAATGGATGTAAAATTCATATTTTTAAATGGGTTCATCAAGGAAGAGGTGTATGTAAGTCAACCCCCAAGTTTTGATGACTTGGACCACCCAAACCATGTCTTTAGGTTAAATAAAGTGTTATATGGACTAAAACAAGCACCTAAGGCTTGGTATGAACGCTTATCAACTTATCTAATAATTAAAGGGTTTAAACAAGGTCAAATAGATCAAACTTTATTTGTAAAAACCCTAGAAAAAGATATCTTTATAGCCCAAATTTATGTAGATGATATAATTTTTTGGCTCAACCAATACTAAGTTTTTGAAAGAATTTACCAAATTAATGGGAAGTGAATTTGAAATGAGCTTAGTTGGGAAACTTAACTTCTTTTAGGTTTACAAATTAAATAAACCAAAGAAGGAATTTATATCTTTCAAACAAAATATGCTAAAGAATTAATTAGAAAATTTGGCATGAAAAATTCTAAAAATATAAATACTCCAATGGCAACCCATGTTAAAATTTATTCTGATTTAGAAGGAAAACCAGTTGACTTAAAATATTACCGAAGTGTAATAGGGAGTCTACTGGTTTACTTGTCAGTCCAATCGACAGAGGTGAGATTCTCAAGTTCTTTACAAGCCTCTACCTAAGCTATAGTCAAAGAACCCCCCAATAATATTGGGAGGGTGGGAGAAGATGTGGAAGAGGATGATAAAGAACTATGGAGCGAAGGAGGAGAGAAAAGGAGAATAGAAGAACCCTGAGTCCTTGGGGTCGGTTGGGAAATTAGTTCCGGAAAAATCATCATAAACTCAGGGTCCGAACTAGCACTGGGAAGAGAGGGATCTTCTGGTAATTGAAGAGGGGAAGAAGCAAGTATAGGATACAAGAAGGAAAGGGTAGGTTTCGAAGAAGAAGGTGCAATATCCCTTGTGGATGTACCTTCAAAAGTAGAGATAGCTCGTTTCTTAGGTTGGGGTGCCAGCGTTAATCTTCGCCCGAGGCGTTTTCTTGTGGGAATAGCCCCTAGCACCTATTCTTGTATCTCCAAAGGGGCATCCGCCGGAGGTAAACTTGTAGAGGCTTCCCCAAAAGTAGTATGAGAACTGGAAGCAAGCATGGGTTGTGTGGATGTAACGACCACCCTTCTCACTACTATACTACTCTCTAAGGATGACCGTTACTTAACTACTAACTCTACTTAACCGGTATGATCAAAACCATGAGGAGTCTCAACCGAAAAATTTCGACAGCATCTCCCCTGTACCGGTGACCATAAACTGAAATACATACATAGTATACATCAGCCACAGGCGGCTGGAACATATATTAAACATCCACGCAGTTAAATAAGTGTCAAACACCAAAAATACATACTTACTATACTGAATTCATCTTAGCATACTATCTAAAACAATCTCAAATGACATGAACTTAAAATACAACTTCAAATGTTTACTAATTACTAAAATGCGAAAAACTTAACAACATCCCAAGTCTCTCCCATAGTCCTGGCATCACACACCATCCGCACCTCCTCCTCGTCTTCCTTTATCTGCAGTAAGAGGAAATGCAAACTATAAGCGAATGCTTAGTAAGCGCTATCTAACTCACAAAAACTCGATATGCATGTACATATATCTATAACATTAACTAACTGAATGCTTACTGAAGACTACTCATGTTCATCCAATAGTAAAGGAATCAAACAGGCTGAAATGCTAAACATGTAAAGCTACTCATGCTCTTCTAATAGCAAAGAAAAGTAAGTTAATCTAATTAATATGCTAGCATAAAAGAAAACTAAACTTGCTGATTTAAAACAAAATGAAACTTATTTCATTTGTTCTAAACTTATTCTTTTATTCCACTTGTTTACAACTTTTACTTTAATACTTTTATACTTATGTGAAACTTATTTTACTTGTTCAAAATCTTATACTTATAATACTTCAAAATAGTAATCAACTTCTCTTGGGCCCAGGCATAGTACCATCTTATGCGCGTTCCCTAATAGGTTGGGGTAGCGAGCCACCAATCCTAAAAGAGCAGACCTCGGTCTACCAGGGCCAAGACCTTAGAATTGGACACCTGGATTTGTTTAACGACAACCTCGGAAGTCGGGTACTAGCCTTTCAAAGTAAAATATCTTATTATCTTAATTACTTCTTCTTTAAATGCCTTGACATTTTAATAAGCACCTTGTGTGCCAAAATCCCTAAAGTCTTGACTTTGGGATCTACTTAAGGCCTTGGCCTTTTACTTTCTTTTCTTTATCTTTCTTATACTTTTCTTGAACCCAAAATACTGTTAGGGTACTTTTCTATATGCATCTATAAGTGAAATCAACAAGGTAACACACAATCATGCATATTTAAGGGAAATCTAAAGCCTTGTACTACAATGCTTTCCATAAACTATCTATTAGTAAATCTGTACTGTTAAAGAAACTAAATACTTAAAGAAAATCTGCACAACGAAGGGATCTAATCTGCACTAAAATTCTCACATGGCAATTATAAACCTAGAATTTCAGATTCTTGTAACTGGCTGAGACCAAATGGAATCCCTGATATTGGCCCATCCAAGTACTTTAAGTCTGAACATCAATTATGCCATTAAACTTATAGTCAGAAAGGAATTCTCAGTATAAGATCTATATTGATCAACATGTAAATCTCTTTTCTCATCTTCTAAACTAAACTTCTACTCTGAACTTATTACTTGCATATCTAAATCACTCACATATTTCTCACCTGTTAAATTCATTACATCAATTCAAATAATCTTTAGTCTTAATATATGTCACTCACCAAAACAACATATTACTTATGCTCATCTTCACTCTTTCATCCACACTTCTGCACTAAAGAGATTACACTATCATCCGTAGCCTAATGTACCAAAGATCTATTCTGACTTTTTTTAGAACCCGATAAAGAGGAGTATTAGCATCATCAATTGAAACTCAATCCATCAAAACCACTCTGCCAAATTCTCCCAAGACTAGGCTGTTCATGTCAAAAACATAGCACAACCAAAACTAAAACCTGTAGGGTTCCAAAATGATCCATTTGTACCCATTAAGGTAACAGCAAAGAAATATCTAAACATGAAACTCAAATTATAAGGCTGAGGAGTCTAATCTACATGCCTAACCCGTTTAAATCCCTTATCATCTTCTTTATGAGACTCACAATAGAAAGCTTCAAAAACAACACTCCTTGAACAAACCTTTATATAAACTGAGATGCTACTTATACAAGCTATATACATGCCATTTCTGCTACTTATACTTATACATGCCCTTTCTTAATAATCTAAATTGAGATGCTAAATATATAAACTGAGATGCTAAATATCTAAACTGAGATGCTCCATATAAAACCATTTCTTAAGAATCTAAACTGAGATACTACGATAGAATTAAAACAAAGGAGACTAAATCAAAGCTTGAAATTGAAAAGATCATCTATTCTGTACACATGTTCCGGAAACAAGGGGAAAAATAGCAGGAACAATCTAAAACTGATTTGAATTTTGCACTAATCTACATATAAGCAAACTCTAGGTTTCTTTTAAAATACCAACAATAGAAACTCCTTTCCCCTTGGCTGCCTTTTCCCATGCAAAATGATCCGGTAGTAAGAGCGGGCCCCCCTGCAAAGTCAACGCCAAGTGGAAGTCACCGGAGCAGCCGCCCATCCGGGGAGAGTGGTCCGACCGGATTGCCGGCCGGCTCGCACTTATGGTTGGAAGGCACCCTGTCAAATCGGGGTTCCGACGCTCAGTTGAAAAGGTCATGGACCGAGCTGACCTTTTGACCGACCAAAGTCATAAAGCACCCCTGCTTATTAGTCTCCACAAAGCACAAGTAAACCACTGCGGATGTCCGGCCGGATGTTGAGGGAGCTGTCCGCCCGGACGACAAGTTTGGAGCAAGGGAAAAGGACAGGGGACTTCTTTCTCTGACAACCGGTAGGTTTCACGTGTGTGCCATGCTCCAAATCTTGTGACAGGGGATTCTGCTGTCCCATCAAGGGCATGCTTTGACTGTAGCGATATGGGTCAGGTAAGCTTTCTGACAGCCGCATACCTAGGAAAGGACAGAGGACACGTATGCACCTCGGTACACGTGCCCAAACCCTTCACAGCTCTATATAAAGAGCCTCAGACTTCGCCGGAAAAGGGGAGGGGATTTGGAGAGGTATTCTGAGACTTTGGTAGCCACCTTGTTCATCGTAATTTACCTGACTTGAGCGTCGGAGGGTCGCTGCCGGGAACCCCCTTCCCGGCCCGACTTCTGTGCAGGTTAGCCGGAGCATCGCGCCACCAGTTGGAGATCTACATCAGCGGAGATCTACATCAGCGAGTCGGAGAGCGCCACGTGCCCAGCGTCTGTTGACTTCTGGTTCGGACAGGATCAATTTGGCGCCGTCTGTGGGAACGCACCTGCATCTGAGCAGAGGCAATGGACGAGGCTGGAAGAATACATACCGTGGCACTCTCACAAGAAGAGTTGGACGCTCTGGTCGAGATAAGGGCCGCCAAACTCGTGGAGCAAAAACAGAAAGTAGCAGCCGAAGGACCGGAGCAACAAGCAACGTCTGCGTCGGGTGGCCGAGCGGAAGCACCTCCAGCCACTGTCGCATTCCATCGATCCTTATTCCGTACCCCTGAAGCCGTACCAGCTCGAAGGGATAGAGGATCTTCTTCAGACGAGATGCCTAGGCGAGATGACAGAAAGGGGAAAGCTCCCCGAGCGGACTCATCTCCCGAGCGGATCAATCGCCAATTTTCGGAGGCTATTCTACAAGACCCTATGCCCAAGCACTACGTGCCTCCGACGATCGGCGAGTACAATGGAACAACGGACCTGGATGATCATTTGGGTAAGTTTGATAACACAGCCACGCTCCATCAATACACCGATGGAGTAAAGTGCCGAGTCTTTCTTACCACTCTCTCGGGATCGGCTCAACGGTGGTTCCGGAGGCTGCCGGACGGATCCATCACAAGTTTCAAGGACTTCCGAACGGCCTTCCTCCACCACTTCGCTAGCAGTCGGCGTTATCAGAAGACAAGTGTCAGCTTGTTCGCCATCAAGCAAGAGCCAAGAGAATCGCTTCGTGCTTACATCCAGCGATTCAACCAAGTGGCGATGGATATTCCAACGGCCACATCAGAGACCATGATGAATGCCTTCACACAAGGCCTAGTGGATGGGGACTTCTTCCGATCGCTCATCCGAAAGCCGCCCCGAGATTATGATCACATGCTACATCGGGCCAACAAATACATAAACGTGGAAGAAGCGCAAGCCGCCCGGAAAAAGGAAACTCCAACCGAGCGGGCACCTATTCAGGCCGAATAGAAACAGCACGCCGCTCATCAGCCACCCAGAGGACCGAAGGCCGAAGCAATCCGATCCCCCCACGCCAGATCACACGTACAAGAAGTAGCTGCCGCTCGAAGCAAGCCAAAGAAGAAATGGACCCCTATGTTCCGCTCCTTCCACCGGACGGATACGCACAACACAAGGGATTGTCGAAGTCTTCCCTTCGTGGCTAATCCCGTTCCCAGGAAGGCCGAACGACGGTATCCTTCCATCGACAGGAGGCAAAGGACCCATGAAGCCGACCGGACCCGCACCGAGAGGCGACATCAACATACGCCCGATCGGCATCGATCTCCAAGGCAGGAGAATCGCCGAGCGTCAAGAGAACGATCCCGGCCGTCCGCTCGGGAAGAGGAAAACAGAAGCAATACTTCCCGGGGCGAGATCAACGTTATTGCTGGTGGGCCGACCGGAGGAGACTCCAACCGAGCCAGAAAGGCGGGCGTCCGGCAGCTCCAGATCCACGCAGTCGGTTGCAGCCAAGAGCTGGCAAGTGGACCGGAAATCACTTTCGGGCCCGGAGACTTAGAAGGAGTAGAAGTGCCCCACGACGACGCTCTGCTCATTAAAGCGGTAATAGCAAATTACACTATTCACCGCATATTTGTTTACACAGGGAGCTCGGTCAACATTATATTCAAGAAGGCATTCGATCAGCTGCAAATTGATCGAGCCGAGCTGCTACCCATGACAACGCCGCTCTACGGGTTCACGGGTAACGAAGTGCAGCCGGTCGGACAGATCCGGTTGGCTACCTCACTGGGAGAAGAGCCGCTCAGGAGGACCAGGACAATAAATTTCGTGGTGGTCGACTCTCCCTCGTCCTACAACGTCATTTTGGGACGACCGACGCTCGGTGAATTCCGAGTGGTCGTCTCAACCTTCCACCAGAAGATGAAGTTCCCCGTCGAAGACAAGGTGGGAGAAGTACGGGGAGATCAGTTAGCGGCTCGACGATGCTATATAGAAATGATCCGAGCAGAAGCCTGTTCCGCTTGGAAGGCGCCCCGGATCGAGGTACACGCCATAACCGAGAAACCTCCTGCTTTAATTTATGATGAAAAGGAGGAGGTTCAGATTCATCCGACCCGATCGGAGGCCACGACTTTTGTTGCCTCTGATCTAGAGGAGAAGCAGAAGGAGGAGCTGATCCAATGCCTCCGACGAAATCATGATGTATTCGTCTGGTCGACACATGAGTTGCCCGGAATTTCGCCGAGCATAGCGCAGCATGAGTTGCATGTCCGACCGGACGCTCGGCCAGTGAAGCAGAGAAAAAGGAATTTCAGTGCCGAGCAGAATGCCATCATCCGGGCGGAAGTAGAGAAACTTCTGGAGGCCGACCACATACGCGAGGTGCAGTTCCCGAGTTGGTTGGCTAACGTAGTATTAGTCTCCAAGCCGAGCGGCAAGTGGAGAGTCTGCATTGATTTTGGGGACTTGAACAAAGCATGCCCCAAGGACTTTTACCCTCTGCCCCGGATAGATCAGCTGGTGGACTCTACGGCCGGCTGCGAATTAATTTGTATGCTCGACGCCTACCAAGGCTATCATCAAGTGCCGCTCGCCCGGGAAGATCAAGAAAAAGTAAGCTTCGTAACGGCCGACGGCACATATTGCTACAATGTGATGCCGTTCGGATTGAAGAATGCCGGGGCCACCTATCAACGCTTGATGAACAAAGTGTTCAGAGAGCAGATCGGGCGGAATCTGGAAGTTTATGTGGACGACATTCTTATCAAAACCGCCCGAGCGGCCGATCTCTTCAAGGACATGGAAGAAACCTTCCGAACGCTACGCAAATATGGAGTCAAGCTAAATCCCCAGAAGTGCCTGTTCGGAGCAAAAGGAGGGCGTTTCTTGGGGTATATAGTGACCGAGCGGGGAATTGAAGCTAATCCCAGCAAGGTGAAAGCTCTACAAGACATGCCGCCTCCAAGAAATACAAGGGAAGTGCAGCGTTTGACCGGTCGGATAACCGCATTGTCCCGATTCATCTCCAAAACTGCCGACCGGAGCCTCCCTTTCTTCAAAATTTTGCGCAAGGCAACTAAATTTCACTGGGACGAGGAATGCGACCGAGCATTCGAAGAATTGAAGACATATCTTAATTCTCTGCCTATACTAGCCAAGCCGATCGGGGGTGAGTCACTTTATATTTATCTGTCTTCAACCGAGCATGCTGTAGGCTCGGCACTTGTAAGGTCCAGCGGCGAGGAACAACCGGTGTATTTTCTGAGCCACATCTTAAAAGATGCCGAATCTCGTTACACTGGGCTCGAGAAGTTGGCCTTTGCTTTGGTTCTAGCCGCTCGGCGCCTCCGACCATATTTCTTGGCTCACACCATCATTGTCCGGACTAACAGTCCACTAGGAAGAGTACTGTTGAATCCAGAAGCGTCCGGACGGCTCATCAAATGGACGACAGAACTAAGTGAATTTGACATCCAATACCAGCCCCGCTCGGCGATCAAAGCGCAATCCTTGGCTGATTTTGTGACCGAAGTGCAAAACCCAGAGCCGGAAGCTCTGTGGAGAATATATGTGGATGGGTCTTCCACTCGGCTCGGAAGTGGGATTGGAATATTGCTGCTCTCGCCTCAAGAAGAAAAGATGCACTTATCCGTCCGGCTGGATTACAAAGCTACCAACAATGAAGCAGAGTATGAGGCCCTCATAGCCGGATTACAGGCAACACGGCATGTGGGAGCCGGTCGGGTGACACTTTATTCAGATTCACAGTTGGCCGCTCAGCAACTATCTGGCACCTTTGAAATCAACAACGTTCGGCTTAAACTCTACGCTGAGGCCTTCGAAAAACTTAAAGCTACTTTCCGAGAGGTTCTTATTCAGAAGATTCCCCGAACGGAGAACCAGGCAGCCGATGAGTTAGCCAAACTTGCGAGCTCAATAACGCCGGTCGACATACAGCAACCCATCGAAAAAGTACTGTTGGTAGCGCACGTCGACCGGATGAAAGGTCTCACATTTCCCAGCGATTGGCGGACACCCATCATAGAATTCCTCCGTTCGGGCGCCACACCGTCCGATGAATATGCAGCCCGGCTCCTCAGAAGGAGAGCCGGTCGGTTTACACTCATCGGAGATCAGCTTTACAAGAAAGCTTTCTCACGCCCGTTGCTGAAATGCGTAAGCTCGGAGGACTCAGCTTACATCCTCCAAGAGGTACATCAAGGATCGTGCGGAGGACATCCGGGCGGACGATCACTAGCCAAGAAGATTTTGCTAGCTGGATACTTTTGGCCGACCTTACAAATGGACGCCGCTCGGACAGTATCTACGTGCCTTTCATGCCAGAAGTATCACAATTTCTCGCACCGATCGGCAGAGGAGATGAAGACATCAGCCGTTTCATGTCCTTTTGATCAATGGGGAATGGATATTGTGGGTCCATTTCCTATGGCGACCGGGCAGAGGAAATTTTTGCTGGTGGCGGTCGATTATTTTTCCAAGTGGGTGGAGGCCGAGCCACTAGCCAGGATCACCGAGCAGATGGTCAAAAAATTCATCTGGCAACACATCATCTGTAGGTTCGGTATCCCTCGCCGATTGGTTTCCGACAATGGGCGGCAATTCACAGGGAAGGTGCTAGAAGATTGGTGCAAAAGCTACGGCATCGAGCAACACTTCACGTCCGTGGCTTACCCCCAAAGCAACGGTCAAGCCGAAGTAGCCAACCGGGAAATTCTCCGTATTCTGCGCGCTCGGCTCGACCACGTGGGAGGAAGTTGGCCGGATGAAGTGCCGGGCATTTTATGGGCCATCCGGACGACTCCTAAGGAAGCAACGGGCGTCAAACCTTTTCATCTGGTGTACGGCGGCGAAGCAATCATTCCGGTTGAAGTCGGCGTCGAGTCCGTCCGGGTCCAATTGTACGATGAAGGCAACGCCGATCGGAGGAACATGGAGCTGGATTTGATTGACGAGGAGCGAGCCAAGGCATCCGTTCGGCTGATGGCATACCGTCAACGAATGAAGCAAAACTACAACTGCCGCGTCATTCCCCGATCATTCCAAGTCGGCGACCTTGTCTGGAAGAAAGTCAAATCGGTCGGCGACGTCGGCAAGCTTGAAGCTCCGTGGGCAGGTCCCTTCAAAATCATCGAAAAGCTCCGCTCGGGTGCGTATTATTTGGAGGATGAGGACGGCCGACAGCTAGATAGACTATGGAGCGCGAACCACCTCCAGCCTTACCGGGCGGGGTGAAAGGTGTGCCAATGTAAATCATCCTGTGTACTTTTTTCGACTGAATACTTGAAATGCAGAAATGAAAAATCAAGAGAACAAATATAAGGCATCGTCAACGAGGAACGAAGGCCCCGTGCTGTTCGGCCGGAGGTAAATTATCCGAGCCAAAATGCTCGACGAAGCATACCCTGAGCCGTTCGGCCAGGAGTACGTTCTCCAAGCTGGGTGAAAGGTGCGTTAAATATAAATTTATATACTTTTTGGTCACCTATGTACTTGCGATGCAGGAAGCAAAAAGATGAAAACACATTGAGTATTCTCCGCTGAGCGGCTTACCGTTCGGCAGGGGCATATGGATTATCCGAGCCAAACGCCCGAATAGCGAAGGCCTCCCAGCCGATTGGATTCACAAGCAAATGACCCGTGCTGTTCGGCCGGGCACAAAGACTGTTCAAGCGCGAGATAAGTTATGAAGGCCAAGGTCGCTCGACCTGGTAAGGAGTTAGCCTTGAAGGCCGTCTAGCCCAGACGTTAAACCGTAGAGCCGCGCCGACCGGCTATAAATATCCGCGCCGACGAGCTCCGTCGTTAAAGATCGAGAGACGAGCCGGCGTCTATAAACCCTCCGAGCGGAATACCGTCTAGCCCAGACGTTAAACCGTAGAGCCGCGCCGACCGGCTATAAATATCCGCGCCGACGAGCTCCGTCGTTAAAGATCGAGAGACGAGCCGGCGTCTATAAACCCTCCGAGCGGAAGACCGTCTAGCCCAGACGTTAAACCGTAGAGCCGCGCCGACGAGCTCCGTCGTTAAAGATCGAGAGACGAGCCGGCGTCTATAAACCCTCCGAGCGGAAGACCGTCTAGCCCAGACGTTAAACCGTAGAGCCGCGCCGACCGGCTATAAATATCCGCGCCGACGAGCTCCGTCGTTAAAGATCGAGAGACGAGCCGGCGTCTATAAACCCTCCGAGCGGAAGACCGTCTAGCCCAGACGTTAAACCGTAGAGCCGCGCCGACCGGCTATAAATATCCGCGCCGACGAGCTCCGTCGTTAAAGATCGAGAGACGAGCCGGCGTCTATAAACCCTCCGAGCGGAAAACCGTCTAGCCCAGACGTTAAACCGTAGAGCCTCGCCGACCGGCTATAAATATTCGCGCCGTCGAGCTCCGACGATATCGAGAGACGAGCCGGCGTCTATAAATGATCCGAGCGGAAGAACCAACGAGCTCCGTCGTTAAAGATCGAGAGCCGCGCCGTCCGGCTATAAATATCCGTGCCGTCGAGCTCCGACGTTAAACATCGAGAGACGCGTCGGCGTCTATAAATAATCCGAGCGGAATATCGTCGACACTGCAATTATCCGTATTCTCCGCTGATATTGTTATACCAACGCTAAGTTCTGCTCAGACTCGAGGTATAAAGGTTCTGATCGGCTTATAACAAGCGATTCTTGCTAGCATCACAGAATGATATTCGGCCGAACGGAAGGGCTGGGGAAAACACTTACAAGAATGCACCCCGAATGCCAAAGGTGTAATAGTAGACGAGCGGGCAGCACAAGTATTAGCAAGGGGACAGTGCAAAAAGATAGAGTACACGAAGGGAAAGCATTTCATTGAAATTAAAACCTTAGGCCGAGTGGCCTAAGTACAAAAAGATTCATGTTTAGCCGAGCGGCGAAATTACAAGAATTACTCGATGTAGTCGTAGAGGTCCCTCGGAATGTTGCTCAGGAGCTCCACCTGATCGCCGGCTGGAATATTGGTGGACTCCGGAAGAAGGCCCTTCGACTTCAGATAGGTCATAGTGGCCGTAATGGCCAAGTCGAAAGCTGAGTACATCCGCTCGCAAATTTTCTCCGAGAACTCGGCGATCGGATATGGCTTTGTCGGAGAGCGGCAACTCGGCTCGGCTCGGCATCCTGGTATTCTTTGAAGGTCGCTTGGGAGCTTGTGAGGGTCTCATTCAGATGTTCAATCTTCTCCGCATCGGCCGAGCGGCCTGCCTTCTCCCGGTCGAGCTGCTCCGTCAGCTCCTTTATCTTCAACTCCAGGCCCCCGACCTCCACGTTTTTCTTCTCCAGATCGGAGATGGCTGTGTTCTTCCGAGTGGTGGCTAGAGTTATCTTTGTGTCAAGCGACTTGACTTGTCGCTCGGACTCGGCTAGGGCGTAGGCCTGGTCAGCTGTTTTCTTCTGCTCAGCAGCCAGCAGAGTTTGAGCTTTCTTCAGCTCTTTTTGCAGCTCGGAGTAGGAAGGGCCTTGGGAGCCGCTCGGACCGCCTGCCGCCTGCAGATGCCTTATCTCCTCGTCCGCCATAGCCAGGCGGCTGGAAACTGCTATCTCTTCCACCCATCTCTGAAGCAAGAAGGCGCAGTTGTTAAAAGCCGAGCGGAAATATTCAGGCAAAACTTCAAAAAACAAAAAAAACAACAACAAACTTACCCCCGTAGCCGCTTGCATGTGGCTGTTGGCTAAGTTCCGGAGGGGGATCATTGCTACGCGCGCCCGAGCGTCGGCCCACATCTCGGCGAGGGGCCCTTTCAAAGTAATGGTGTGCTCGGGCACGGTTGGCCGGTCGGCTTCTGGTAGCAACTCTTCAGTTGGAAGATGAAGAGTAACCCGTATTGTGCGGCCGTGACCAGGGATCGCCCGACCGGGATCAGAAGCTGGCGCAGAAAACCGCGAATGGATGGTCGAGCGTTGGACTGAACGGTGAGCAGGGGGGAGAGTGTCGACCGGAGTGGCCTCAACCGGAGCAGTCAGCTCGTCCCAGTCAGAAGGCGTCCGGTCGGACGAAATGGTCTCGGGCACAGGCGCCTTGCCTTTAGCAGTCACGGCGGCCCGGTCGGAGGGTTGGACCGCGGAGGTAGCCGAGCGCAGCGGAGTCTCCACCCGGCGCCTCTTTTGCAGAGGCTGTTCCTCCTCCCGAGCGGACCCTTCCTCGGGGACCGTTGGTTCCCCGGAGGGGATAGTTCCGCTGGCCACCTGCTGTTGAGAGGCCTGAGCGGCCGATTCAGCCTGGGTGCCGCTCTCTCCTTCGTGAGAACCGACCGGCTGAATACCCAACGCTTCCATTTCCTTAGCCGCAGCGGCCTCCAGCGCCGCTGCCTTTCTCTTCAGAACGCCGGCCATCACCGAGTCCATGACGATGTCAGCTGCATGAAAAGAAGAAGAAATCAGTTAGCAATTAAAGCAAATGCCCAAGCAAAATTCTTACCGAAGCCGGTCGGAAGTGGGGTCCGTATAGGACTCAGCCCAAAAATGTACATCACTCCCTCGTGAAGAAGTTTGTTGATGTCAAGCCGCAGACCGGCTAGTACATTTGCGGCGTGAAGATAATCCGGCCGGGTCTTGAATTTCTTCAACTCGGGAGGAGGAGGCAGACTGACCTGCCACTGGGTCGGGAAGTTCGGCTGATTGGGCATGCGGATGTAGAAATAATAGTCCTTCCAATGTTTATTGGAGGTGGGTAGTTTGTTGAAGAAGACCAAGCCGGGTCGAGCTTGGAACATAAAGGTGCCCGGCTCGGCTTGCTTAGGGTAGTAGAAATAAAAGAAGACCTCCGGTCGGAAGGGGATGTTGTGAATCTTAAACAAAACAACAACGCCACAGAGGAGACGGAAGGTATTTGGTACTAAACTTCCGAGCGGCACGCCAAAATAATTACAGACGTCTACTATAAAAGGATGCACGGGGAACCGCAGACCGGCGGTAAATTGGTCGCGAAAGACACAGAAACCGCCGCGCGGCGGTCTGTGTGGCCGAGCGGCGGGACCAGCTAGGCGAACTTCGAAATCCTCGGGGATTTCGAAATTGTCAGCCAAAATATCAAAATCCCGTTGTTCGAAACGGGATCGCATGGTAGTATACCATGGGCCTAGGGATTGTTCTTCGGGATGAGAAGAACTGGCCATGATCCGGACAAAAGAAATCAAAAAAGAAGTTTCAAAGACTAAGAAAAGGAGTTTCAAAGACTGGAGCTAGAGGAAGAAATGCGAATTAGATACTGGAAAGGAAGAAGGAAAAATCTAAAACCTTACTGAGGGGAGAGGGATCGAGGAAAGGCGCCGAAGAGCGTAGAGGGCAGAAACAAGATCGCCGGAGCTCCGAAGCGCAGAGGACAACAGTAGAGGTAACGGAGGCGAGTGAAGGTGAGAAGGAAACGAAGAATTTATAGGGTGAGGGCCGGGCGGCCTCCACCGTCGGATCCAGGTCACGGGAATCAAAGCATGCATCTAGCCGTTTATTTCGAATTGCTTCGATCACATCAAAATATCATGCCACCGCCTCCGTACTCTGATGGCATTGCTCCACGTGGCAGTCAATCATTCGGAGCATTTAATGAAGGTATGATCAACCTTGATGTCGAAGATTGGCGCAGAACGCGAGGAGATCCGGTGAAGGCCATCATTGATTCATTCAAGGATATCTCTACGGCTGACCGGGCGGAGAGTATTAGCATGGAGGAGCCGTTCGGCTAGACTCACAGTCCAGTCAGTCGGACTATTCGCCTCCTTCGACTAGACTTGAAGGGGAGGCAAGTGATCCGGTAGTAAGAGCGGGCCCCCCCTTTGCAAAGTCAACGCCAAGTGGAAGTCCGACCGGACTGCCGGCCGGCCGATGGAATCGAATACCCGGGTGGGTCTGGCCGGCTCGCACTTATGGTTGGAAGGCACCCTGTCAAATCGGGGTTCCGACGCTCAGTTGAAAAGGTCATGGACCGAGCTGACCTTTTGACCGACCAAAGTCATAAAGCACCCCTGCTTATTAGTCTCCACAAAGCACAAGTAAACCACTGCGGATGTCCGGCCGGATGTTGAGGGAGCTGTCCGCCCGGACGACAAGTTTGGAGCAAGGGAAAAGGACAGGGGACTTCTTTCTCTGACAACCGGTAGGTTTCACGTGTGTGCCATGCTCCAAATCTTGTGACAGGGGATTCTGCTGTCCCATCAAGGGCATGCTTTGACTGTAGCAATATAGGTCAGGTAAGCTTTCTGACAGCCGCATACCTAGGAAAGGACAGAGGACACGTATGCACCTCGGTACACGTGCCCAAACCCTTCACAGCTCTATATAAAGAGCCTCAGACTTCGCCGGAAAAGGGGAGGGGATTTGGAGAGGTATTCTGAGACTTTGGTAGCCACCTTGTTCATCGTAATTTACCTGACTTGAGCGTCGGAGGGTCACCGCCGGGAACCCCCTTCCCGGCCCGACTTCTATGCAGGTTAGCCGGAGCATCGCGCCACCAGTTGGAGATCTACATCAGCGGAGATCTACATCAGCGAGTCGGAGAGCGCCACGTGCCCAGCGTCTGTTGACTTCTGGTTCGGACAGGATCACAAAACATACAAACCGTCCCCTGCCTATTGTAGACACAAAAGGATACTAGAAGCTTAAAGAAAAATCTGCACTGTTCTAATTGTTGTTCACGCCTACTACAATGCAAGGAAACTAGAACTAAATGAGAAATCCAACTAGTAATACCCGGCAGCAAGCACACTGCTGCCTACCTCCTGCTTAACAAACGAACAACAAACAAACAAACAAACCTTAATTCCCCTCTTTGAGGTGCACGACAGCCACATCAATTCAACCAGAAATAACTAAGCTACATGCTCAAAGTTTATTTAAAACCTCTTCTCATCTCCCTGATGAATTCCACGGTAGAAACAAAAGGAATTGCTACTGGAAACCCAAAATCTGAATTGTTTCTCATGCTCATTGCCTAGAACAGCAAAAATCCGAAGCAAGCAACCACAAGCTAAACAAACAAACAAGCAAACCCTTTCCTTTCATTGAAGCACACAACAGAAATTTCAAGACTAAAAATTTACAACATACATCAAATTCAAGAGAACAAGATCCGAAACCACTCTTACCGCAGGTGAGAAGCAACTTACCTTGCGTTCTTGAACTCACAGCCGAACAAGAAGCTTCTAGGGTTTCGGGTGAGCTCCAAAACTCGGCAATTCCTCTGTGTCTGCGTGTTCTCTTCGACGGGAGGGCTTGGATCTGAGAAGAGCTTGTGGAGAAGTCCCTTTGGTCGGCCGCCGGAGAAGCCCTAGCTTCCTCGGCTTCGTTTTCGCCCGAGAAGGAAAAACGCCATCGCACGCAAGACAGAGGAGAAAAGGAGAGAAAGGTTCGGGTTCGGCAAATACCTAAGTTCTCTTTTCTTATAACTAGGGTTTCAATTATAACTTATATATATCTCGCTCCATATTCATTCATAAAATGCTTGTAGAACAGTTGGTTAGCTGCATTTTGACCGGATCAAAGGTTGCTGGTTCGAGCCTTGGCTTGGATATTTTTTTGTCGAAACTTCTTTCATTTAGTAAAAATACCAAATGATCTCCAAAAATTACATAAAAATACTCTAAAAATTTCTAAAAAACTCTAGAATTTTTCTATAGCATTTTTAAATATTTTTGAATTATTTTTGGGACTCAAAATGAGGAAATTTAGGTTGTTACAGTGGAAGGCTCAGGTAAAGGAGCATCAGATGCTTGAGCTGATACGATATTAAGTTCTGCTCTGAGCTCTTGCTCCTTAGCTAACACTTCTTCTTCTTCTAAGCAGATGGCCTTGTCAACCAAAGCTTTGAATAGAGTATTCACTACAACAAACAAAAAGGTATTTTAGTTAGTAAAGGAGGGATAATTAGAATTTTGAAACTTACCAAAGGAACATTGTAGGCTCTGTTGAACATGACTCAGGCCAAAAAGATATAAGAGATCACCGTGTACCACTTGGTGAATGTAAAAACGATGACCTAATAATTCACGAGAGTACTAAAAAAAACTGGTTGTAATGAAGCTCTCTTACATAAGAGAGAGGAGGAAATGAAGATTGCCATTTGGTGGATCACGCGATGGGACCAGGAAATTTGACAAAGAAAAAAAAAGTGATTTTCAACTCTTGATGGATGAAGGCATTTCTTCAAAGAACACCATCTTCGGACGAGATTGAAAAAGAAATACTCCTGGCTCCGATTTTTTGGGGTAAGAGAACATGAAAAAAAATTTAGGAGTAGGAGGCGGAATACCATATACAACCCACATTGATATCTAAAGGCGTTTGGGGTAAATTGTTGTAAAGGAATACCAAAATATTGACTTATATTAATCAAGAAAGGAGGAATGGGAAAGCGTAAACCTACAACTAGCTGATCTTTAAAAAAGATAACGTAGTCATCAGGAGGAAGACAAGGACAAGCGTCAGGTTGTGGGATCCTAATACGATATTCTTTAGGAATTTCATAAAGAGAGCGGATGGAAGTTCGGTCGGTGGTGGTAAAGGAAGAACGAATTTGAGCATACCAAGGGAGTAAGGATTCTTCGGAAAATGAAAACACTCAATGAATAAATGACTTACTGAATCCTTAAGGAGAAAAGGTCACAAAAGAAGACCAAGGAAGATGAAGAAGCGCAGGTTGTTGAAAGAGGTCGGAAAAGAAAATCGCCCAGGAGTAACTGGAGGAAGATGAAGGGTAAAGGGTTAGAAAAGAAACTTAGGGTTTTAAATCGATATAAGGATCCCCGTCAAAATAAAACGATTCGATAAAGGAAAGTCATTGATCCGCCAAGGAGAATATATGACAGGACACGAATGAAGAGCGTACCGAGAATTACTTAGAAAAATGGGAAAAACGATACGTGGCGCTCGCCTAGGAAAAGACATTTATGATAGACAGAGCATATCGAATCATATACTGAATCACCATATCTTCGAATATTCTCTTTCTGTTGAAGGACTAATTACCAACAAAACCATTTTGAAAAACCGCTTGAATCTCAAAGCTTAGTAAATATAATAAATAAATAAATAATAATAATGAATTTGGTGAATAAAGGGAAAACTCAAGATGAGTTAGTGATATATATTAGAATAAACTAGTATTTTAAGCGATAGGATGACTAAAGTCAAGAGAGATGTTTACAGGCTTGAATGGAAAACACCAGGTGAACTCAATGGCGGTAGGTTTTAATTAAAATATAACATATAAGTGTCTAGGTAGGTATATACCCGAACGGGTATAAGTCCGGCCGGATTTAAAGGTACTTGGACAAGTGAGGTAAATAGCATAACCAGACATAAACATATAACTTTATAATTTCCATAAATAATTACACAATCAAAACTCTTGAACTTTCGCAAATTTTACATAAACAGATACAGATATAGCAAATAAATAATTTTCTACTTGTCCTACTTCCGAGAGCTACTAGATTGTTCTGCCCATCCCAAGTATAGGTGTGTAGTAGAATAACAGCCCGGACAAAGAGAAGATGTTTGTCCTATCCTCTTGCATTTGTGTGAGCCACCCTCTTGGGTTTGAGGTAGAGAAGCTAGCTCTAATCTAGCCTGGTCTAGTTCAGTTTGCAAAAAATTTACTTTAGTTTTTTGCTGGTCCAAATCTTATTGTTATTGTGATATCAGAAAACCATCTACATGAACTTTCCTGGTCAAAACTGCTATTTTTGAGGCATGTCAACTCCTCAGTCTTTTGCTTTAGATCCAGATAAGATTTGTCTCTCAAAGCCACTTCCAATCGAACTTGAGACCGAGCTGCTAGTAGACGTACCTCTAACTCTCTTTGATGCGAATGATGTAGATCTAAGGCTTGCATAGCCTCAGCCAAAGACTTCTCCTTCTCAGACAATAGTTGATCCCAAGGGGGAAGATCTGAAGTTATAACTCTCAATAATATCTCTAGAGGAAAATGAAGCAAGAAAGAGTAAAGGTTGACGTTGTAGAAGTTAGGATCACACCTCTATTTAACTTAGTTTCAGGATATGTGCTCGGGGTGTCAAGAGATCACTGTAGTAGGTATAAAATGTTCAGAAAAAGGATAGAAGTAGACTTAGGTCGAGTCAGTTAGGTATTCTTCCTTCGACTATACTTGAAGAGGGGCTAGTGATACGGGTTATGAGGTATTGGCCTGTTGAGTGAAGGAGGTGTTTAGGTTGAGAAAAGTAGGAAAGACATATAGTCGGTTGAATGAAGGTTGAGCGAGCACCCACGTGCTCATATATGCTCGGCCGGGCAAAGCTCACCTGAGCATAAAGGCATTACGCCCTATATATAATTCTCAGCATATTACCAGCCGACCACAGACTGAGCGAGCACGCACGTGCTCATATATGCTCGGTCAGGCAAGGCCTGCTCGAGCATAAAGACATTTAGCCTTGTATATGATTTTTAGCATATTACCGGCCAACCGCAGGCCGAGCGAGCATCCACATGCTCATATATGCTCGGTCGGGCAAAACCCGCCTGAGCATAAAGGCATTTAGCCTTATATATGATTTTCAGCATATTACCGGCCGACTGTAGGCTGAGCGAGCACCCACATGCTCATATATGCTCGGTTGGGCAAAGCCCGTCTGAGCATAAAAACATTTAGCCTTATATATGATTTTCAGCATATTACTGGCCAACCGTAGGATGAACGAGCACCCATGTGCTCATATATGCTCGGTCGGACAAAGTCCACCTGAGTATAAAGACATTTAGCCTTATATATAATTCTTAGCATATTACCGGCTGACCGCAGGCCGAACGAGCACCCACGTGCTCATATATGCTCGGTCAGGCAAGGCCCGCCCGAGCATAAAGACATTTAACTTTATATATGATTTTCAGCATATTACCGGTCATCCGTAGGCCGAACGAGCACCCACGTGCTCATATATGCTCGGTCGGGCAAAGCCCGCTTGAGCATAAAGGCATTTGGCCGTATATATGATTTTCAGCATATTACCGGCCTACCGCAGGCCGAGTGAGCATCCATGTGCTCATATATGCTCGACCGGGCAAGACCCACCTGAGCATAAATGTATTTAGCCTTATATATGATTTTCAGCATATTACCGGTCGACTACAGACCGACCGAGCACCCACGTGCTTATATATACTCGGTCGGGCAAAGTACGCCCGAGCATAAAGGTATTTAGCCTTATATATGATTTTCAGCATATTACCGGCCGATCGCAGGCCGAGCGAGCATCCATGTGCTCATATATGCTCTACCGGGCAAAGCTCGCCCGAGCATAAAGGCATTTAGCCTTATATATGATTTTCAACATATTACCGGCCGACTGCAGGCTGAGCGAGCATCCACGTGCTCATATATGCTCAACTAGGCAAAGCCCACTCGAGCATTAAGGCATTTAGCCTTATATATAATTCACAGCATATTACTGGCCAACCGCAAGCCGAGCGAGTATCCATGTGCTCATATATGCTCGACCGGGCAAAGCCCGCCCGAACATTAAGACATTTAACCTTATATATGATTTTCAGCATATTACTGGCTGACCGCAGGCCGAGCAAGTACCCACGTACTCATATATGCTCAGCCAGGCAAAGCCCACCTAAGTATAGAGACATCATCAGGGGATATTCTTAACAGCATATGCAGCCAACGTGAATGATCGGGCAAGACATGCTCTATAGAATATTTGATGGGAAATATCTTCTATAAGTTTCTTCAATCATAGTGATGTGTCCCCATTATAAATATAAGTCATAAAAGACAAAACAGGTACATTTGGGGTATAGAAAAGATTTCTTAAAAGATTATTGCAAGAAGTATAGAAGATGACTTCATCTCCTAACAAACCCTAACGAACCGAGGACCACTTCACGACTATGGAGGTCACATGAGGTAGTATAAAAAGGGGATCCTCTCCGTTAGTAAGGTACACAAGTTCTAGCATCTAAACTCTGTTTCACTTTAGTTGCGGTTCTTCTTCCTTTCTTCCACTTTTGAGAGAGAAACTAACTTGAGCGTCGGAGGGCCTAGCAAGGGATCCCCACCCCGGTCTTAGGTCGCTAACGCTTTTTTAGTTTGTCTCAATGTGCGTAGGGTTGTGGAGGGCTTCTTCTAGATCTACAGGAGGTTCTCTTCATCAGGGATTGTCATTCACCGGAGTTAGCACACGTTTTCGTAGATTTCAGATAGGATCAACAGGGGTTATAGATTTTATTTCTAGTGATTCCTAATTTAGGTAGACCTCTAACTAAATCATTTTTGTTTAATTTTAGTAAATTTCTAACATGGGTGTGAGCTAGTCTCCTATACCATAACTATGTTTCTTTGTGTTGTGTCAAAAGATACTTGGGTAAGGTTTTTGGTAGATTTATTGAATAAATATTTTTATCTCTAAATCATTTCAATAATATATTGGTTGAGTTTATGTAACTTATTTGACATTCAGAAGATAAAAATTTTACTTTAAATTCAGAATGACATAATTAACTTATACTAAGTAAATTATAATGAAAATGTTCAACAAGCAATACTTTTTTAATTGATATATTTGACTGTAATTGAATTTCTCCTGTACCAATTACCTTTAGTTTGTCATTATTTCCAAAGACAATTGATCCTAGGTTTTTGAACTTGATACTAGTGAATTTGTACTGGTCCCTAGTCATATGCTTGGAGCAGCCGCTGTCCAAAATTCGTTTATCCAAAGTTTTGGATACTTATACACAACATAGGAGTTATACCAAAGTTTTGTTAATGGAATTTTAAGTTTTAATGTTTTAAGTGTTTTGAGTTTAAATTGAGTTTAGTTATTAAGTTTTAAGTTAAAATTTTAGTTTTAGTTAAGTATTAAGTTAAGTCTTAATTAATTTTAAGTTTTAATTTAAGCTATTTAGTTAAATTAATTTTAGATTAAGTTTTAATTAATTTTAGATTTTAAGTCAAGTTTAAATTAATTTTAGATTTTAAGTTAAGTTTAAATTAATTTTAATTTAACTTTTAATTAATAATTTTAATTTTAGCTTTAATTTAATAATTTTAAGTTAAGTTTAAATTAATTTTAATTTAAGATTTAATTAATAATTTTAATTTTAAGTTAAGTTTTAATTTAAATTTTAAATTTAAATTAAGTTAAATTTAAATTAATTTTAGATTAAGCTTTAATTACTAATTTTAATTTAAGTTATAATTTAATAATTTTAAGTTAAGTTTAAATTAATTTTATTTTTAGATTGAGTTTTTGTAACAACCTTCCTCATTACGAGTCCTAATAGTGTTTAAAAATAATTAGAAATGCTTTAGAAATATTCTAGAGATTTTTAGAAATTTTTAGAGTATTTTTATGTAATTTTTGGAGTTCGTTTGGTATTTTTACAAAGGAAAGAAGTTTAAAAAAAAATTAGAGGTTCGGCCAAGGTTCGAACCCGCGACCTCCGACCCTACCCGAGTCTTAAGCGAAGCGTGATGACCAAGAACCCAGCAGGGCCGTGCTGATTAAAATAGATAGCGAAATATATTTATGTGGTAGATAGTTAGCAGAATATTGGAGTTATAAAGGGAGAACTTAGAGATTAATTTGTCGTGACCTAATTTCTTCTCCTCTTCTCTTCTGCGTGCGACGGCGGGCTCGGGCGAAAACAGAGAAGAGAAGCTAGGGCTTCTCTCCGGCGGTCGGCTTAGGGTGTTCTCCGAGGGGTTTTCTCTACCATTACGATCTCCTTGTTGAGGGGAGTTCGTGGGCACGAGGAAGAGCCGACATCTTGAGCTATCTGAAACCCTAGAAGCCTTGTTTCTTCTCGGTTGTGAGTCCAAGAACGCAAAAGTAAGTGCTTTCTCACCTGCGGTAGAAGTAGTTTCGAATTCATGTTAGTTTCTTGTGTTCCGAAGCTTGTTGTAAGGAGTAGTGGTTTAATTGAAGTTTCTGCCATGAGTTTTGAAGGAAAGAACATGAAAAGTTAAGTATGTGGAGTATTTTGTTTCTTTTGGTTTCCTGCCATGCCACTGAACAGGAGGAATAGTTTCTTTTGGCTTTCGGATTTTGGTTGTAGAGAATTGTGATTTTTAGGGATTATTAGAATAGATCCAAGATTTTACTTTCTTCCTTGCAATTCTGTTGAAGCATGTTTAAAGATTTTGGATTTCAGTTCTGAGCCATTGGTTGGGTAGCCTTGCAAATCTCGGTTTGTGGTTTGAAATAGCATGGATATCTGGAAGTGTTCGGATTGCAGTTTTGATCCGTTGGTTGTGTAGTGTAGTTTCAATTTCAGAATTTCTTTTGTTAAATCTGAGCATGAGGTTTAGATGTGCTTTCTTGCTACCATTCATTCTAGGATACAGATTTGAGTTTCCTTATTCTAGCATGAGGTTTAGATATGCTTCCTTGTTACATTCATTCTAGGATACAGATTTGAGTTTCTTTATTCTAGCATGAGGTTTAGATATGCTTCCTTGCTACTATCCAAATAAGCATACAAAATTAAGTTCCTTGTTATCTCAATATGCATGAACGATTTTCTTTATAAGCATGCAGTGTTTGATATCTCAGTTGTAGGCTTCAGTTTTATATCTCTTGTATTTAGAGTCAATTGTTATAAGAATAGTTTCTTATCTTGCTCTGGATTTTATACATAAACATTTATGAGTAATTATAAGCAAAGAAAGGCCAAGGTCTTAATTTATGATCCCAAATTCCAGCAATTGAGGATCAGCAGCACACCTAGTGCTTGAAGAGATGCCAAGACATTATTTATATTAGAAGTAAGAAAAGATAAAAGGTATTTTATTTGAAAAGGCTAGTACCCGACTTCCGAGGTTGTCGTTAAATAAATCCAGGTAACCGTTTCCGAGGTCTCGACCCTAGTAAGACCAAGGTATTTACCCTTGTAGGACTAGTGGCTAGCTACCTCAGTTTTACTAGGGAGCACGTAATGGTACTACGTCTGGGTCCAAAAAAGAATTGATTATTATTTTGAAGTATAAAAGTATAAATTTTAAACAAGTGAAATAAGCTTCACAGAAGTTTAAAATTCAGCAAATTTAGTTTCTTTTATGCTAGCATGTTGTTTAGATTTGCTTACATGTTTAGCATTTCAGTATGCTATGTTTCTTTTGTTATTAGATGAGCATGAGTAGTACTTCTTTTGAGTAATCAGTTTCTAGATTTCTTTCAGCTTACATGCATATTCGAGTTTTTGTAAGTTAGATAGCGCTTACTAAGCAATTTTGCTTATAGTTACATTTCCTCTTATTGCAGATAAAGGAAAGGAAAAGCTATAGCGAAGGAAGGCGACAAGGAGGTGCAGATGGATGTGTGATGTTTGGACTATAGAAGCCTTGAGACTTAGTTTAGAAATTTATTAAGATTTTGTATTCAGAAGTTAGAATTATTTTTCCATTGATGTTAGATTTGCTTATGAAATAATTATGTTTTAGAATTCTTTTGTGGTGCACATTAGTTCTATTTATTTGAGTTGTAGTATTATTGCATGTATGTTCAGATTAATAGATATGTGTTTAGCATGTTCAGATTGATACGTAGTGTTAGTTATGAACATATGCTTGTGAATATGATAGGATGAGTTGTTTAAGTTTTTCGCCGTCACTAATTGCATGTTTAGAGAGTTTTATGTATTGATATTTACATGTGAACAACTCTAGTTATATTAAGTTAGTAGTCCAGTAGCGCTCCACTCTCACAGACTAGTAGTGAGGAGGGTGGGGTGTTACAGTTTTAAGTTAATTTTAATTTTGAGTCAAGTATAAATTAATTTTGAATTTAAGTTTTAATTATCTCAAAATTAATATTGATTAAATTTAATTAACTTTAGGTTAAAATGTTAATTAATTTTTATTAAACTTAGAATTAATGTTTTAATTAGGTTTAGTTAAAATTGATTCAATTAAGTTTAATTAAAAACTTATCAAAAAGATTGTTTGATCCATATTAGATTCAAACTTAACTTTAGGTTAATTAAGCAAGCTTCCTAAGGATAAGTGTTTAGTCAATAACAAGGCATATGACCTTCTTGTGTATCAATGGTGGACCACTTTTTGAATATTTTTCAAAATAGTCCTACCTAAAAAGCTTAATACTAGGTTTTAGTCTAACTAGCTCATGTTTGATTGGGATAGCTTCGGTCAGATCCACTAAGTCTAGTGTGTCAGGTAGAATACATAAGATTCAGCCTAAACATGCCTTCAACAAAGTTTCTTTGGTGTACTATCATCCCAATTCATTCCGTTACTATGTTATTAGGGTTTGTTAAACCTTTTTAACTAACCGTTCTAACTAAGCCAAAAAGTAAATCTAAACCTAAGCATGCATAGTTGATTAATCAAGTTGGTTGAATAATTTTTCTATTTGCCCCCCCCCCCCCCCTCCCCTTGAGTCATAGCTTAGATATGGTCTATCTAAGTAGTGATTCGACTCGTAAGGATCAAATATTAGTTTGGTTTAATTGGTTTGGTTAAGCATATTTTAGGAACTCATGCTTGAACTTGATTTCTAACATTTTGACTAATTAAAGACAAATATGGTTTGTTGGTTTTGTTTAGGTTGTAGCCGAGTCCCGATTTGTTGTGCACGGCTCGCTGCGACCCAAGTACCATATTTAGACACTTGGACCCCAGTTCAAACTTTTTCAATATTTTCTTGAGTCACTCGACTTGACCTTTCAAGTTGAAATTTTCTTCCTGAAGTTTTGCAACTTGAGTTGAAGTTCTGACTTGAACTTGATTAGTTGAGCTACTCAAGTTAACTTGCTCCTTAAGGTGGTCAATTTCCTTAAGCAACAAGTTATTTTGTTTTTTAGATTTTACCAATTTTTTAAACAAGCATTTAATTACTTTAAGTAAGTTTGACTTTGAATAAAATGTTACCATATTGGGACCTTTGGAAATGGATACAAATCTATAGCTTCTCTCAAACTTTGTGTTGGTTTCGTAATCATACTCTTCTTCAGACTCAGAATCTTTGTTTCTTGCCATAAAGGCAAGATGCCTCGAGTGCTTTGGTTCTTCCATGTCGGACTCATCAAAAGATGACTCGTCCCACATTGCTTGGAGGGCTTTCTTCCTTCTTGTTGATTTTGGTTTCTCCTCCTTCCAGTTTGGGTATTCATATTTGAAATGCCTGTTTTTGTTGCACCCATAACAAACCATTTCTGATTTGTTTTACATCTAGTTGATTGATGTCTTCTTGGTTCTCCCTTTGAACATTTTCCTTGTTAGTAGTTTTCAGACCATGTTAACCAACTCTTCTTCATTGGTTAAGTCTGAGTCAGACTCACTTTCTAGTTCATTCTTAATTCTGGTCATGATTTCTTTGCTTGATCCTGCATACAATACAATACCTTTCTCGACTTGACTTAAGTTAGACTATTTGTGTAATTCTAATTCATAAAAAAGTTCATCAAATTTAAGAATGGAAAGATCCCTTGAAACTTTCTATGCATCTACTATGGATGCCCACAAAGTATTTCTCAGGAAGACATTTAGTGTGTACCTTATTATGTCACAATTTTCTAGGTTGTGTCCGATTAGATGTAGGTCATTGAGAATATCTTTTAGTCGTGTGCGCAGTTATGTGGCCATCTCTCCGGGAAGTATTTTAATATTAAATAAATTATTTAATAGTAAAATTCTCTTATTTACCTTAGATTCATCGGTTCTTTCGTGTAGCTTTATCAGATGGTCTCATAGTTCTTTTGCATTTTCGTAGGGCCCGACTCAATTTAATTCTTCCATGGTTAGCTCGCATTAGATGGTGTTCATTACCTTATAATTTAGTTGTGCCTTCTTGATCATCGGGGAAGTCAAGTCTTCTGGTTATATTGACTTTCCATCTACCATCAGAGGAGTGCATCCTTTAAGTATGGTGAACCAAAGCTTGATGTCAGACTTGAGCTAGCACTCCATTCTATTCTTCTAGTAGCTGAAGTTCTCCCCTTTGAACAGTGGAGGGTGGCCGGTGTTGTACCCTTCTTGGTAGGAGTTCGACAATCTTGTAATCAAAGGAAAAGAATAAGAATATTTCCAAGACTCTCGTCTTAGGATTAGTAGTGTGGTATAAAGAAATAAGTGGAAGAAAAATCTCTTTAAGGAAAAAGAAAAAGTTTTAAAATTTGCTCAAAAATGGTTAAGTAACTTTAGAGGAACCTTGTTCTGATACCAATTGAAGGATCGATATAAAGCGATAGAGGGGGGGGTGAATATCGCTCGTTAAAAGTCTTTTCTTTTTTGTATCAAATTATAGAACAAATATCAAAGCGGCAACAGAAAACAATACAAATGACTCTAGTGGTTACATGGTTCGGAGTTTATATCAATTCCTACTCTAAGACCCGTGATCCTTGATCTCACCGTTGGGCAAATCACTATAATTCTTCTTTTCGAAACCTCTAGAAAGAAGCAATTCATACAATGAAAAATATAAGATAGTAATAGCCTACTATCTTACTTGAAATTAAGTACAATACAAACTAAATAAAATTATATCGAAATGAATAAGAATCAATGAAGATCGTTGGCACTTTATTGGAGTACTAGCTTGCTTGAAGATGAGTAGCAGAGCATTATCATGAACAGAGACTTTGTACAGAGATGAATAGAAACTTGACTATCTGCCTTAGACCTCGAGCTCCCCTTTTATAAGCATGGTTTGGTCGATCGAAAAGATGTTCAGTTGACTGATCCCTCTATTGGTCAACTGAACCATCATCTTTCCTTCTCCGTCCAGATCTGATCATGGCCTCATTAATAGTATTTATTGTTTGGTCGACTGATCACCTTATTTGATTGATCGAACAGTGTAGTTTCCCTATTCACCGAGATACGCCATTAAGTCTTCATTAATACAGTAATCGTTCAGTTGACTGATCCTTGAGTTTGATCGACCTATTAGCCTAGCTTCTAAGTTTGTTTCTGCTCGATCTAATCTCTGTCATGTCATCACAGTTCAGTAGACCGATCTGCTAGTTCAGTAGACCGATCAAGTATTGACCGGACTCTGCTTTAGTCTGATCTCTGGTATGAGTCGAATTGGTTCAATCGACCGATCCCTGGGTTTGATCGACCTATCAGGTTGGTTCCTGCAAAAGAGAGTTATACAAAATATGATCCTGCAAAATAAATGTTAGCACAGTTATATGATGCATGAGTAGTAATTGATAGTAAAACTATCTTGATCTCAACTTGGAAACCTTCCTGGTTTCATCAGTTGGATCAGACATAGGGTTTGTTCCTTTCTGGAACACGACAACACTGTTGCTCCTCTTTAGTTACTTACCTCAACTTACCTACCAAACATTGGTCCTCCAGACTTGTTTGGACTTTGCTGCTTAGTATTGGATAGGCTCACCAAGACTTCCTCTCGATCTTCGGTCCTCCAGACCTATCGAGTTTTCCTGCCAAGTGTCGGGTCCTCTCGACCCACTTGGGTTTCCTGCATGGATTCCACGATCTGCTAAGACTTTTTTGGTTGATTAAACATCCTGCACACTCAGTTAACTTGTTAGATCACAACATGACTTAACTTGAACCTTTGTCAACATTAAAACTCAAGTTCAATTTTGGTGCACCTCTACACCAACAAATAAAATCCTGATGAAGGCAATCTCAACTACTCCATATAAGATATAAACTAGCAAGAAACCCCTTATATCTTATTTAAAGATATAGAGATGTCTTGATTATGTGAAGAGGAATGTATTAGACAAGTTGGATGCTAAGTATGATTAGTATTTATTTATTGGATACCCTAAGGAAACTAAGGGTTACTAATTTTATCACCCCTTAAAACAAAAGGTGTTTATTTCAAGGCATGCTGCATTCCTAGAGAAAGAGTTTCTCTTGCAAGAAGAAAGTGGGAGTATAGTTGAACTTGATGAAGTTCAAGAGACTCCAATAAACACTAAGAGATGCCTAGTCAAGAACCGCAATCGATTATGACACAACCTTCTCGTAGATCAGATAGGACAAGTAATATTCCTGAGAGATATGGATCTCTTGTAAGAGAATCAAATGAGGTGTTACTCATTGAGGATGACGAACCTACTGATTACGAAGAAGCTCTGAATAGTTCAGAGAATAATAAGTGGCTTACAGTCATGAAGTCAGAAATGGATTCCATGTATGAAAACCAAGTTTAGAAGTTGATGGACCCACCTAAAGGCATTACACCTATAGGGTGCAAGTGGGTTTTAAAAAAAAAAACTGACATAGATAGTAATGTAAATTACCTACAAGACAAGGTTGGTGGCGAAATGCTATCGTCAAAGGTAAGACATTAACTATAATGAAACCTTCTCACCTGTAGTCATGTTTAAATCCATTTGGATACTCTTGGCCATATCAATTCATCATGATTATAAGATATGGTAACTGGATGTGAAAATAACTTTCCTTAATTAAAAACCTACTCGAGGACGTGTATATGATGCAACCCGAATGTTTCACATTTGTTAACAAGAATAAAGTATGCAAGCTTCAATGATCCATTTATGGACTAAAGCAAGTATCCAGGAGTTGGAATATCCATTTTGATGAGACAATCAAAGAGTTTGATTTCTCATAAAATCTAGATGAACCTTGTGCATATCAAAAGGTTAGTGGGTATGTGGTTGTATTCCTAATATTATATGTTGATAGTATATTACTTATAGGAAATGATGTGGCAGTTCTACAGTTAGTGAAAGTTTGTTCATCCATGACATTCTCCATAAAAGACATGGGAGAAGTAATTTACATCTTAGGCATGAAGATCTATAAAGATAGATCGAAAAGGTTGCTTGGTCTTTTACAATCGACATATATAGACAGAGTACTAAAACGATTTATCATGTTTGAATCCAAGAAAGGTTTCATACCTATGAGGCATGGAATTTACCTTTCACAGTCTATGTTCTCACTCACAAAAGATGAGAAGATTTGCATGGATATACGTCCACAATAGGATATATCATGTATGCTATGTTATGTACAAGGTCTAATGTATCGTATGCTCTGAGTGTTACGAGCAAATACCAGTCTGATCTAGGAATGGATCACTGGATGGTTGTCAAGATGATCCTTAAGTACTTAAGAAGAACTAAGGATATGTTATTGGTATATGGAGATGGTGATATGATCATACGCGGATATACAGATGCAAGTTTTCAGACGGACAAGGATGACTCCAAGTCCTAGTCGGGATTCATATTTATATTAAATGGAGTGATAGTTAGTTGAAAGAGTTCCAAGCAAGATACTATTGTAAATTCTACCTATGAGGTGGAATATATTGCAGTTTTAGAAGCAACAAAGGAAGCAGTTTGGATCAAGAAGTTTGTTACCGAACTTGGTGTAGTTCCATCAACTATTGAAGCATTACCTATTTACTGCGACAACACTGAAACCATTGCTCAAGCAAAGGAACTTAGGTCTCATCAGTGATCCAAACACGTACTTCGCCGCTATCATTTGATCAATGAGATCATTAGTAGGAAAGAAATACAACTCGAGAAATTTCCACTGAAAAGAACCTAGAAGATCCTTTGATAAAGGCTCTACCACAAAGTAAGTTGGAGAGTCATGTCCATGCTTACGATTTAGGACACTGTGATTGCCATTAGGCCAAGTAGGAGTGTTAAATTTTGAGGGATGTCTTAAGACAATCACCTTATGATTTTACTATTTATTTGATAAATATAGATTCACTATTGGAGTACATATTATATGTTTGAATAGTCTTAAACTCATTCATTAAATGTTCGTAATATAATTCATAGCATGAGAAAATTTGTGATTGAATCACAACTTGTGATTATCTCTACATGTGCAATTATGAGCATATTCAAATTTCCCTAGTCATCAAATTGGTGCATTCGAACATCATCAATTCTATAAGACTAGCATGAATTATACTCCTTGGTTCGGCCAAGCAACTGTTTCTCACTAGCTGGAGATGTTGGGATGTCGAGAGTTAAACATAGATGTTAGTTATGGTAATTAGTTCATTGGAGTGATTTACTGCAAGACTTCATATGATTTTCTATATATATGGATATATTTGTGAAGTTCTTACTGTAGCTCGAGTGCAAGTTTTCGTTTGCTTGAGGTATACAAGTCATTTTGGTCATAAAGACTTATACTTTGACATCTTAAGCAAACATCTCTTAGAGGTGTAGACCCGAGATGATTGGGTATAAGTCGAAGTGTCCGAAGGTGTTTGGATAGCTCACGAAGGATTCATCGCTCCTTACGAGGATATGTATACCCTATGATCACTCGTTAAGATTATTACTCAAAATCTTTGGTTTAAACATTACATGTTAAAATTATAGGATTCTTTTATACGTGTACAAGTAATTTGAATCTGCAGAACGAGAAAGTATTACTTGGGTTAGGTTTAACATAGTCAGCCTAGTAGGGACAGACACTTAGACCATGTCCTGAACCAAGTGGGTATAAGACATGTGAAACGAACGAGACACGACTCATTGTAATTGCTAAAAGGTTCAGAACTAGTTCTGAGGTCAACCGTGCTTTTTTAATTAACTGAGGGTCATTATGTACTAGTAAGTGTCATTCATGATTATTCCATAATTAAGTAATTAATTATGGATGACCAAGATAAACTAGGAACCTATTGTGTCACACATACTACGAGTATCTAAAAGATGTAAAACAAATTAGAGAATAACATTCTTAGATCAAAAGATAAATGCTTGTTTGAACAATACATAAAACAAATATGAAAATATTTGTCAGAATGGAAGCACGGATGAGTCACATGTCTTATGAAAGAGTTGGACCCTATTTGGTTTAGTCATGAACCAACTTAGTTTAGTCATGAACCAACTTCATTTAGTTGTGAACCAAACCAAGGGGTTAATGGACTAATTTTTAGTTAAGGCATAATGAGTTGAATTTGAGTTTTCTAATCCAACTCATTAAAGAAAACTACATATTGATATGGTTAAGAGAGAATTAATACACGATTCATTATTGACTTAATTAGGTTTTGGAAACATAAACCCAATACTCTTCTCCCTCTCCCTCTCTCTTGCCTCCAACCACAACAAGAGGTTCTTCTCTTGTTGCCGTGAGCCACCCAAAGGAAGAAGATCTTCCTTTTGCTTCTTCTTCTTCTTCTTGATCCTTCTCCTTCGCTCGTGGCTAATACCTTGTGAAGGTGAAGCTTGTTCTCTTGGAATTGTCTTGAAGAGCTTGGCGTGGATATGAATAGAGGTGAGATTTGCACAAAAGGTTGATGTCCTTTCTCATTACAAGTCATCCATAAGGTATACCTAGAATAATTGTTATTCGATTTCATTTTATTTTATGATCTTGTCTACGCGATTGTATTTTATATGCGTCTGGTGTGTGATGTAATAAATTAGTTTATTTATCATTAAGTCTTCCACTGTGCATGTTTACGAAACATATTTTTAGCACACACCACATCGGGAATATCCCAACAAAGACATCATTATTACATGTTGAACATGCAACTAGCTCTGCTTTAAGCTCCAAGGACAGGTCGACTGCTATTTGAGTAGTATCCTCTGGTTGGTCGGGCTGAATTTACACTTCTTCCTTCTCTTTATAGATTACTGTCAGGGGTGCCTCCCGAATATTATTAACTTCTAGCCGCTGGCTTTTCCGGGCAGTGCTAGCCTTAGTCCTGACAATATCAACATAACACGACTGCCCAAAATTCATTTAGGGTTGGCCGACCCAAAATAATATTATAAGTTGAGGGCACACCCACCATAATGAAATTCGATCGGCGCATCCTCATAAGGGGCTCCTCCCCTAAAGATATGACCATCTTAATCTTGTCGAGCGGCTACACTTCATTGCCTATAAACCCATATAGAGGAATTATCAGGGGCTAGAGCTTGCTCAACTCTATTTGTAGCCGCTCAAATGTCTTCTTGAAGATGATGTTGATAGAGTTGCCTGTGTCAACAAATGTGCGATGTATGTTTTAATTGACTATGATAGCCTTAATAAGTGCATCATCGTAGAGTAATTCGACTCCTTCCAAATCCTTGGGCCTGAAACTAATCTCGTGTAGGATCGTTGCACTAGAGGGAGGCTGAATAGCGCTCATGACTTTCACGTTCATTTAAAAATAATCGAGTAAAACACAACGAAAAGAAGAAATAAAACAAAACAATCGCTAACACATTTTTTTACTTGGTTCGGAGCTTTTGATGACTCCTACTCCAAGGTCCGCGATTGCCGATCGCTTTCGTTGGACAATATACTATCAATTCTGAATAAGTTCAAGAGTAAAATTATAATATTAAATTGACTATAAAGTAAAGTATACCGACAACTACAGATATGAAGATGGTTGGGCATCGTGAAAGCATTTTCTAAGCAGTACACAAGAGCAGAAGTCATTCAGAATTTTGTATTTCAGGTGCTGGTCAAATGCTACTTTTCGGCGCCTGGATCCCTTCCGGGCGCCTGGACCGTAACGTAGGTCCGTCCAATCAGCGTGCTCTAGCTTGGTGATGAGATAAAATTCAGCGTTTCGGGCGCCCGAACTAGCTCCGAGCACTCAGACCGCGAGGGTGCCTGGCCCTCGCCCAGGCTGTTGCTCGGCGAAGGTATCCCGTGAGCTTGGACCCCCTCCGAGGGCCAAGACCAGTTTTTTTCAGCCACTTTATTGTCTGTAAAAGAAAGTTAGTTCAGGGAATAAACAATATATAATATGAATTTGATAGCCTCTGACTGTCCGGTCCTGACTTTGAGTTTTGCTGAAACTCTAGGTCGGACCGACTCCTACTATTTCCTCTTCAGGGAATGCGCCCTCACCTACTTCTCTCAGGAGATATTATCTTTTGCCAGATTGATCTTCTAGACCGTCTGGACTTCTGCTTAGTATCCGAGACTTCAGATCTTTTCCGCTGGATGTCCGATCCCCGACCCGTCCAGTCTTCCACATGGTGTCCGCAACCTCCCAGGACTTCCACATAGAATCCACGATCCTAGGATTTCGACTGACGTCCTCATCCTGCTAAGACTTCTCCTAGTCCTTCAGACTAGGACTTCGTTGCCTAACCGCAATTAGGGCTTTCCTTTACCTAAGATCACTTAAGACTTTCCTGCACACTTAGTTTAATTTATTAGACCACAAGATAACTTAACTTTGAACCTTTTTCATAACCAATTCGATCGTTTGGTACTTTCTGCACCAACAAGCTCGACCCTTGTGCTTATTCTTGGCTACAACCAACCATGTGGATCTCCAGTTGGCGGACGTGCGACTTCCTTACCTAGTTGGAGTCTCCGTCGGTTGGGCTCCAACAATCATACTGATATCCCCCGAACAACATTATTACGATTTTCCTCTTGCTACATCAAGGGATGATCCTACCGCCCTCGGGCGAGGGCTTGGGCCCGGTTCTCTTACAGTTGCGACATTCTTTGATGTCGCTTGACACCTTGATATTCTCTTCAGGGTAGCCCATCATGCCTCCGATAATGATGATGGTTGGGAGATGGTGACCAATGGCTAAACACTTGGTTGCTTCCCGATGCGCCTCCCGATTGTAATGATAACAATCCTGGGTGTTGTGTGTCCTTGATTGATGATATATACAAAATTTTGGTGGAACCCATCTACGAGGCTCAAGGAATCTTCTCCGCTCGGCCTCCACATGTTGTACATCTTGAGGCTGCGACCCTTGGTGATGGGGCTGAGGAATCGCTTGGGGTCCTTTATGAGGAAAAGGTGGAGGAGGAGCTCGGCGCTCTGCAACAAGTGATGGAGCAGGTGACGTGACCTCCTTCTTCTGAGCGGATTGAGCTTCCTCTATATCAATATCTTGGTCGCTCGGCTAAGTAGTTGATCGAAGTCCCTTGGGGGCTTCCTAATTAGGGAGCGGAAACTCTTGAGAAAAGACGCTCATTAAAATCTCATGTGGTCGAGGGAATATCCACGGTCACCTAGTTGCCCTTTTTCATATAAGCTCTAAGTGTCTCCTTTGGCCCTTGCTTGTATGAAAAGAGACTCAGGGTAGTTTTATGGTAATGACAACTACTAGTGACATGGTGGAGGAAAGCCTCGCGAAATCCTTAAAATAGTAGATGAATTTGGCCGACAATCATTTGAACCACCTTTGTACTAAGCCAGAAAGTGTGGCGAGGAACACTCAATACTTCACACCATCTGTATACTGATGAAAGAGGGCGACATTTTTGAACTTAAGGAAGTGGTCTTCTGGATCAGTTGACCCTCCATATTCTCCTATTGTCAGGTGTTGATAATATTTTGGCAGCTCCCAATATTTCCTGAGAGAACGACATGATTATCCGCTCGAGAGAACCATTAGTCATCGGGGCTTTCCCCTTGCACAGGCACCTCTCTAGTAGTCGAGACTTGGGGCCTCTCCTCTCGACGCATTTTCCCAAGAGGAGTGTGGAATAGTATCTGATAATGTGCTATCAGGGATGGGGGCATAAGTGGTAGGTTAATTGGTTGGATGAGTGGTTGCATAAAACTAGCTGTTGGTGGGGGAACTAGTTGAAATCCAGTTGGACCTTTTACTCGAATCATTCTTTCAGTGTGAGGACCCATCCTAGACGCAGTCGGATCATGCAACAATATACCAATGGAAAATGTTTGCTGTTGTTGCACTAACTTTTGTGCTCGAGCGGCTACCAATAACTCAAAATCCTCTTGAGACAAGGTGACAGTGGTGAATTGTCTAGATTCTTCCATTTCTACGTTTCAGATTCAGGCAAAAGTTCCCACAGATGATGCTAAATTTGATCATGTCTGAAATCGAAGGAGATGACACACTTGGCAGGTGGTGATGCTATTGACCGGAAGAAGACTTTGCACGGGAGGAAAAGATGATGAGCTGGAGCGGGAAAAGGGTTCCAAGTGCCTCCCTCCTCTTTGCGCACACGGAAAAGCAAGCCCATAGAACGTTAGGGCAAAAGACCAGGGAAGGGGTCCCTAGCATAAGCTCTCCGTCACTCAAGTCAGTAGATGACCAAGTGAAAAGTGGACAAGAATTACAGTAAAATTGAGTGAGCGTAATAGAGGGAAATCTTGTGCTCTGATAAGTAAAGAGTGTAAAACGTATCTCTGCTAGAGGGAACCCCTCCCCCCTCTCTCTTTATATCACCTCTAATATCCTCCCAATAATGAAACAACAAAAAATATTCGATATTAGAAGATGTCGAATAGTGGAAGGTGTGCATTCTAGCATTTGTACAGTTATCCTATAAGGAATCTTTTGTTATATGCATATAAATAGTCTCGTGTAACTTCCATAATAATGATAGAAGTTGTATAATCACCTTCATAAGAAAGTTCTATTGAATGCATATATTGTAACCGAAGAATATTCTCTAACGGATAGTTATTACTTTGATAATCTATTGTGATTCCTCCTAGAATATAGTCCAGTCAGATACTTGGACAAAATGAGGAGTTGAATCCCATAAGCCTGACCAGCCATAAGTCCAATCGGCTATATGCTTGTAGGCTCATGCTGAAGATCCGATAAGTAATGAGAAGTCAAGTCTTACATGTCCGATTAGCTCTCCAACTTAATGACTGTATGATGAGATACAAGCTATTAGATAACAAGGCACTTGGACTCTTAAGTACGACCGACCATGTGATGGTCTGATTTATATTGAAAGTTGTACTGTCGGGTAGGACTAAATCTGTAAGTTGAAAGTAATACTATAGAAGTGGGGAACTGAACCTCATATGCTTAATCGACTCCGAGGTCATTTGAGTTTAGTTTGTATATCTTGGTACTGAACTGAGAGATAGGTCTATTAAGTCCACCAGACTCTAGGGACGTTTGATCATATATTGAGAACGATCACTAAGGTTAGATACACTCGACCGACCAGGTATACCAGAATTATGTGGATCATGATTTTGACTGTGCCAGCTGATTGTTCACAAGTAGAGCAGTACTAGATCTTTCAATCATGATCATCTTTTAAGCCGGTTGTCCTTATATTGAAGGCATTAGTGTCGACTGAGGAGCTGAGCCCTGATGACAGTGACACCTTGACTATTATTTTACTGACTTTGATTATTATCTCATTTTAATTTTAATTTTCATGTCACTTTTGAATTCACTTATAACATCCCGTATTATTATTATTATTATTATTATTATTATTATTATTATTATTATTATTATTATTAAAGATAACATCTTTTTAAATTAGCATTGTCTATTGATTTTTTTTTTTATCAAACATAACGTCTGTTAAAAAAAGCTTTGTCTACCTTCTTAGAGAAGTACCTTCTTAGAGAAGTACCAATCTTTAGGGAATAGAAAGCAGAGGAAAAGAAACAAACAGATCTCTCTGTCATGTGTGTAACATGATGTCCTCCCACGTAAATGCCCTAAATGCCTTCCAGAAAGTGCCTTCCAAAAATGACCTTCTCTGAAAATGCACTCCAGAAATGCAGTTACCCACATTTATACTTTTTAGAATTTTTGTCAAACTTATCCACTCCGGAAATGCTTTCTATTCCTAAAGATTGTGCAAAAGGCGGGTCCGTCACCCAGCGGCTCCCTAGACCTGATCCCACAGAGATCCTAGGAGGAGGTAAATGAGCCGTGAATGCTGGTCCGGGTAAAGCGTGGTGTCTCTAGAATTTAACACAGCCGACCCAGATTATTCATCCAGTGTGCGTCTGTGAACCTTCGACCCTACGACTCATTGTGCAAGGATGCCACACCTTAACTGGTTAATCCAGCCCGCGGGGGCCTTTCTATTTCTAAAGATGGTTCTTCTCTGGGAGGGCATTGCATTGTTTATACATGATTTTTAAGTTTCTACGTGTGTACACCAACGCACGATTTTGCAAGTGTGACCAAAACCCACAAAACTCTCCTCCACCGCTGAAACCCTCCTCCCCGAAACTCATCCGCCAAAACCCATCTCCTCCATCTGCCTGCCCTCCCTACCCTCGTCCCCAGCTCCAATCCCAACCCTCTCCCCGGACTCCTTCCCCGTCCCTTCGCCGCCGCAGCCATGGCGCAGAAGATCGGCAAATCCTTCCGCCGGCCAGGCACCCCCTCCCTCGCCCAGGTCTATGCCGACAACAACGTCAAGCACCCCAAAAATTACTGGGACTATGAATCGCTCAACGTCCAATGTGGGTAAGGACACCTGCCTCATCTTTGTGCATCTTCTTGCCCGTCGCCAAGATTTGAGTTTTTTTTTTTGTTTTTAACCTATTTACACCCATCTAGGGTTTCTCGGTTCTGAGGATTTGTTGTTTGATTTCCTAGGGAACAAGATGATTACGAAGTCTCCTACAGTATAGATGCGAGACCCGATAGGGTTTATTGAAACTAGGCAATAGCTTTTAGCGTTGAAGCCAAGCCACCACATGAATTGGATTGGGTTTGTTGTTGCACACCATTTGAATTCGAAGTAAGTCATTGTTTCTAGGGTAAATATGTTAATTATTGACTAGTTACCATTGGAGAATACTTTTTCAAGTGTTTTGGTTACTTACTTTTCAGCTTCTCCAAAACGTGTTGTCTTTCTTTTCGAATCTCCAAATTCACCGTTTTCGACTTGTTATATGTAAAATTTCCTGTGAATCACATAGCAGTTGGAACTATTCTTCTAAATTGCAAACAAATATAGTATGTGTATAATACGATCGCTTTCACCATTATATGTGACGCATTGCATGAGCACATGTTTTACCTGTACTGGAATTATCCATCCTTTCTTGGATGACGGCATTAATACTCTTATTATCAAATTATCTCCATTGTATTTTTTATACTAAGTGATAACTTTTTTGTTACTTGATTTCTTTGTCTTTTTAGCCCTTTGAAGGCAATTGATATATTGGAAGCATATGAAGGGACGTTGGAGGATGATTAGCCAAGATTTGTTGATGTGGTTCAAATTCCCTTTTCTATCATTTACGTGCTTAGGAATAGATTTGACGCCAAGAAATGAACTTGAGAACCTTTTTAATATTTTTATTTTAATTTCTTCTAGGTGTCCTTATCTCAGATTATTGCATAAAATTATTTTTTTTAGTGGTGGAAGTGTTTTGTTGGAAATAGATGACATACGTCAAAATATTTCTGATCTTGTGATGGTTATCGTGTCTGCAACATGTAATGCATGGACAGCAGTGAGTATTGAACATATTAGAAAATAATGTTCTTTTATTGGGATCATCTTCCTTTACTTTGAATAATTAATAAAATTTAGCCATCTATATTGTCTTCAATTGTGGGCTCCATTTGCAGTTCTTATTACTATGTGTTTGATATCTACTAATTCATGAAGTATTTCAGTTAATAACTATCTACTTGCTTGTTGGATCTATAATTGAATCAGGAGGCTTTAGCTTTATTAGTGAAATGGTGCAGGTAAGTTACTTTCACTTTTCTTGTAATGCAACAAACAATGTTGGTTTACTTTGATGACTCAATATTGTATCCAAAAACTTATCTTGTGTGTTTACCAATGCTATTGGTATCTAACTATAATAATCCACTTCCATATATTAAAAGAAACAAATTCTGCTCTAATATTTTTTTTTTCTTGGGCAAACTTTAGTCTCGACTGTGAAATTAGCTTATGATGAAATCCAACAAACATTGCTTTGAAGCAACATTAAGAGAAATTTGCAAACATCTTGTGGTAGTAATTAACATTAATATTTTTTTGTTATGTTATATGATTTTATCCTACTTGTCGAGCTTTTATTAGGATATTTACTACTATTTTATGTTGTTTGTACTTTTAGAAATCACCTTTGGCATTGCTATGAAACAGTAGATCAGTATGGTGTAATCTTTCTTCGTTTTTGCTTTGGGCTTGGAATTCTCCATAAGGTATTTTGTCAAAATCTTTTTTACATGCCCTAGAAGGCACTTGGAAGTTATAGATCTTGACGCTATTATAGTTGCTCTTCCTTTGCATTTATAGATTAGGGTTGTTCGTGTTGTGACTATTGGTGGAGGATTTCTCCAAATGCTACTATTCATGTGCTTATGCGGTGTAATTGCGTCCGTACGTTCACAAGTCTCATGCACTATTTTTTGTTGGAATCATTCTTCCTACTATCAAATATGCTTCATACTACTTTTACAATTTTACGTACATTAGCTTCTCTGTAGAAGGAAAGTCATTTCTTTCCTTCTGCTTTCAGAATGTAGCTATGTTAGCAAAGGTTCAATCTATAACTTTATATTCTTAACACCGTGCTAAAATTAGATATATTCATAATTTTTGTTACCATACTGAGTATGGAGGCTTTCTTGATTAGTAGGGTTTTAATATATATGTTCAATGTTAATTCGTATAACTGCAAGAGTTAAATTAATAACAATAAGTTATATTATATTAAGTTCAACTTGAAAATCATTAATCACATTTCAAACATCAAAAATATGATTTGCTTATCATATTGGAGTACTTATCTATGCCTAATTGGTTAGCTACAAAATAATTACGAACGTTCGGTCATGTGTAGTTCTTGTAAGATTGTTCAAGTGGAAGTTCTTCAGAAACATTTTGTTAAACTTAATTCTTTGTTTCCTAGTTTTTTTATGTGAACTTGAACATCTAAGTTTTATCATAAGAGAATTTCTAACGCTAAACTTTTATTTTGATGCAGTGTTAAAGCAACTATTGGGAGGTACAAGAAAGCTTGTAATGAGACCCCACGAACTATTGGCAGTATTAAAGAACTTGAGAAGTTGGGCCCAAAGAAAGGTGTCATAGGTTAGTCATGAAGGATGTTTTACAAAATTTAGTGGACGATGATCTTGTTACAAAGCACTTCTATGAGTTCATTTCCCTTGATGATCTTGTTACAAAGCACTTCTATGAGTTCATTTCCCTTCATACAATCTAAGGAGTTTTTGTTTTTGTATAGACTTAATATGGATACAAAGTTAATTTATGAATTATGTGTACATATTTCTGTTTGAATTGTATGAAATTGTATCATTTGCTAAATAATTGTATTTTAAAAAAGATTGTGAATACTCAGATGTTTTGTTTGTGGATACTTAATTTCTGTTTGTGAAGTTTGTGGATATTCATATTTTTTATTTATAAATAGATTTATCATTTGTTAAAAAGTTTTATTTTTTAAAAAATAATACTTTTTTATCCATTAAAAAATGTTATCTTTGTTAAAAAGATAATGTTTTTTAAGCATGGTAAAAGAGTTATTTTTGAAAAACAATGCTCTATAAGCATGGTAAAAATATTTTTTTTTAAAAAAATGATAAATCTTTTTAAGTGTTGTAAAAATATTATCTCTAAAAAAATGATAATATTTTTTTAAGTGTTATCTTTAATAGATTTCTTATAACAATACTTTTAACAATATTTTTTAACTGCATAGATAACGTATAAAAATATTATTATTTAGCTTTTTGAACTGGACACCTAACCAAATCATCATGAACAACTCATGACGTTATCTAACTTTATTGCTTTTTTATTGTTGTTATTTGATGTTTTATTAAATATGAAATTTAAATATATGTTTATTTGGATATTTTTATCCATTTTTTATTATTTTAAATTATTGTACCATTATAATTGTAGTTGTTATAACATAAAATAAAATTACTTTAACTTAATCAAAATTATTATATATGGAGCATTATTATTACCAACTTAATTAAAATTATTATAATATATAACTGCTACAATAATATATATAGATTTTTAGGGTTTTAGTTTTGGTGGTTTTGATAGAAAGATTCACTGTAGTCTGAGGGACCATGTTAATTGATTTTGGGAGTTTTAATAGAAAGATTTGTTGTAGTTTGAAAGATTAGGTCAATTGAAAGGATATCTTGTTCTTTATTCACTTCTGGGCACCTGGACTTCTTTCGGGTGCTTGGACTGTATGTACCACATGGTAGTTTTGATGTGATCAACCAAGTTAAGTTAGGTCATGTGTGTTTGATCCTTGTGTCTAAGTGTGCAAGAGCTTAGAACACAAGAAGTTGAGTGGAAGACGCAGCTAGCAAGAAAGATAGTACGGAAAAGGACCCGAAGAACTCAGTGCATCCGAAAGATGAGATGCTGCAAAAAAGTACACTGGTGGACGAGAAAGACGTGTGCGACGTTTGAGGGATGAGAAGCCAGGGAGGAAGCCTGATCGAGGAGAATGTCGGAGTTGGATTCGGGTGAGCTCAACTCCGAGTAGTTGGAGCATCACCCACACAAGAAGAGATCAGCGTATGGGAGCTTATCTGCCTTCTGCTCTATGGAAGGTGTCTTCCATAGCTTGGAATGCGCCTTCGATGAATAATATGAAGGCGCCTTCCAATAGCCGTTAGCCGCAGATAGAGTTTCATCCTCAGCCGATAAAACTTATCTAATGGAAGGCGTCTTGAATCATCTTGAAGGCGTCTTCAAGCTGCTAATAGAGTTTTCCAGAGGCTATAAAAAGACCTCTGGAGGTAGGAAATATTTAACAACTCTTGTATTCATTTCTTAGCATTTTTCTGAGCGCCCAACGATTGTAAGAGGCTTCGCCGCCTTCAAAGAAGAAGTTTTTTAGTGCTTTCTTTTACCTTGGATTAATAATCACCTAGGTTGTATTCTAGTAACTTTTTAGCCTCTTTTATTTTTAGTTGTTCAATTGCTTTATTATAATTTTGTTACTAATCTGAGTTAAAAGATCATGAAAGGTTTAGTTTTTATTTTACAGGCAATTCATCCCCCTCTTGCAGGCCTCGCTGCACCAACAAGTGGTATTAGAGCCAGAACGCCTCAGAAGGACTAACTGTCGATTGAAGCACCGAGACGATGGCCAGACCGACAATCTATCTGCCGAAGTTTGAGAGGAATTTCGTGACATGGAAAAAACGCATGGAGGTATTTTTCAAAAGAGACTTTGAATTACTCTTAATTATTAAATATGATTTTGTACTCCCCAAAGACCAAGAAGGAGTCGAAAAAGAAGAGTATCAGTGGACCAAAAAGGATTAAGCTGACTTTGTAGTGAACAGGCGAGCCGAGTTCCACCAGCTAAGCATACTTCCACCTCAAGAAGTTAATTGGATCAGATATTACAAATCAGCAAAGGAACTTTGGAAAAAGTTCCTGGAGCTACACGAAGGAACGTCCGAAGCAAAGCTCATGAGACGAGACCTGCTCCAGAACCAATTGACGAACCTCCAGATGGAAGAAGGTGAAATAGTCGCACATATGCCCTCAAGGGTTAAAGAACTCATCACCGAACTCACGAATCTCGAAAAAAGGTAACGAATCGAGATTCATTAAAGTACACTTTAAATACATTTCCTAGGACACCCGAGTGGACATCTATAGTCGACTCATTTTATATATCTAAATTAAAGATCTCGAAGTTAGTTCATTAGAAAATCTATTTTCCACTTTTGAACTTCACAAATCAAGATGTGCAAACTTACAAAAAAAACAAAAAAAAAAAAAGATAAGACATCCCACAACATAGCACTAAAAGCTAACCAAAAAGATAAACCAGATCCAGACTTCGAAGAATCAATCAACGAAGATGAAACAACATTATTGGTAAGAAAGTTTAGCGAGTTTATTAAATCTAATAAATTTAATAAGTCGTAGATGAAAAAGTACTTTTGGAGTAAAAGAAAGGTTCGGTGCTACAACTACCAAGAAAAAGGGCACATCAAGGACGACTGCCCTAAACTAAAGAAGAAGGAAAAAGACAAGGGCAATAGACCAACAAAGTTGAAGCACAAGAATTTGAAAGCTATGTGGGATGAATCTGTTGGGTTATGCCCGATGCGAGTGCGTGCTAGAATACGTTTCATAAACTACTTAGCAGAAAATAAAATAATAATAATTTGTAATTATTATATCACACACACCACATGCATACAAGAATACAACATGCCAAACATGATCGCATAATTAAAATTTTATAGAAAGTAAATTTACACTAAGTATACCTTACGAATGACCTGTAACGAGAAGGGCATCAATGGTAGTGACATTGTCGAACCTCGCCTCTATTCGTATTGACGCCAAGATCTTCAAGACAACTCCTTGAGTACAAGCCTCTCCTTCGAAAGTTACTAGCCACGAGCGAAGAAGAGGGATCAAGAGGAAGAAGAAGAGAAGCACACAAGGGAGAGTTTTCTCCCTTATGGTGGTCACGGCAACAAGAGGGAGCACCCTCTTGTTGGCGGTGGGAGAGAGAGAAGGATTGGGTTTCCAAAAGCCAATCAACCAAATAATAAAATTTCTATCTAATTCTCTCTCAATTACATTTATATATAATCCTTTTTAATGAATTGGATTAGAATGCCCAAATCTAACCCATTATCCCTTATCCAAAAATTAGCCCATCAATCCTTTGGTTTGGTTCACAACTAAACCAAGTTGGTTCATGACTAATTCATGATTAAACCAAATATAGTCCAATTCTACCAAAAGAGATGTAGCTCATCCATGCTTCCATTATAACAAATATTTTCATATTTATCTTATGTATAGTCCAACTAAACATTTATCTTTTGATTTAAGAATCATATTCTTTAACTTGTTTTACGTCTTTTAGAGACTCGTTAGTGTATGTGATCCAATAGATTCCCGGTTCATCTTAGCCATCCATAATTAACTACTTAATTATAGAACGATCATGAGTGACACCTAGTAGTACATCATGATCCCCAAGTAGCCAAAAAATTATAGTTAGTCATAGAACTAATTCTAAACCCTTCAACAACTATAGTGAGCTGTGTCATGTTCCTTTCACTCGTCTTATACCCACTTGGTTCAGGACATGATCTATGTGTCTATCCCCGCTAGACTGACTACTTCACAACTAGCCCAAGTAATACTTTCTCGTTCTACAGATTCAAATTACTCGTACATGTGTCTAAGAGTCTCACACTCTTAACATATGATGTTTTGGCCAAAGACTTTGAGTAATAATCCTAACGAGTGGTCATAGGGTATACGTCTCCTCGCAAGGAGCGGTGAATCCTCTGTAGGTTATCCAAACGTCTTCGGACATTTTGACTTATACCCAATCATCTCGAGTCCACGCCTCAATGAGGTGCTTGCTTAATATGTCCAAGTATAAATTTCCATGACCAAAATGACTTGTATACTTCAAGTCGAAGGAAATTTACACTCGAGCTATAGTAAGAGTATATATATATATATATATATATATATATATATATATATATATATAACCATATGAAGTCTTATAGCGAGTCATTCCAATGAACTAGTTACTATAACTAGCATACGTGTTTAACTCTCGACATCCTAATGTCTCCAGCTAGTGAGAAAATAGCTGCTTAGCGAACTAAGGAATATAACCTGTGCTAGTCTTACAGAATTGATAATGTTTGAATGCAGCAATTCAACAACTAGGGAAATTCTAATACGTTCATAATTGTACATGTAGAGATAATCACTAGTTGCGATCCAATCATAATTTCTCTCATACTATAAATTGTATTGTGGAGATTCAGTAAATGAGTTTAAGACAATCAAACATATAATATGCACTCAAATAGTGAATCTATATTTAGTAAAAATTGTAAGGCGAGCCTTAGGACATCCCTCAAAATCTAATACTCCTACTTGGCCTAATTCCAATCACCACATTGCCCTAAATCGTAAGCATGAATGTGACTCTCAAACTTGCTTTGTGGTAGAGCCTTTGTTAAAGGATTTGCTAGATTCTTTTCAGTGAAAATTTTCTCAAGCTATATCTCTTTCCTACTAATGATCTCCTTGATCAAATGATAATGGTGAAGCACATGTTTTGATCGTTGATGAGACTTCGGTTCCTTTGCTTGCACAATAGCTCCGGTGAAACAGGTAATGCTTCAACAGCGTATGGAATCACTCTAAGTTTAGTAACGAACTTTTTGATTTAAACTACTTCCTTTACGGCTTCCGATGCTGCAATGTATTCCGCATCACAAGTAGAATCTGTAACAGTGTCTTGCTTGCGACTTTTCTAACTAACTGCGCCTCCATTTAATATGAATATGAATCCAGACTGGGACTTGGAGTTATCCTTATATGTCTGGAAACTTACATCTATATATCCACATATGATCATATCATCATCTCCATATACTAAGAACATATCCTTCGTTCTTCTCAAGTACTTAAGGATCGTCTTGATAGCCATCCAGTGCTCCATTTCTAGATCAGACTGGGATTTGCTTGTAACACTTAGAGCATACAATACATCAAGCATTGTACATAACATAACATACATGATAAATCCTATTGCGGACGTATAAAGTATCTTATCCATGCAAATACTCTCGTCTTCTGTGCGTGGGCACATAGAATTCGAAAGGTGAACTTCATGCCTCATAGGTATGAAATCTTTCTTGGATTCAGACATGCTAAACCGTTTTAGCACTCTGTCTATATATGTCGACTGTGAAAGACCAAGCAACCTTTTCGATCTATCTCTATATATTTTCATTCCAAGGATGCAAGTTACTTCTCCCATGTCTTTCATGGAGAATGTTTTGGACAACTAAACTTTAACTTATTGTAAAACTGACACATCATTTTCTATGAGCAATATGTCATCAACATATAATATTATGAATATGACTACACTCCCACTAACTTTTTGATACACACAAGGTTTGTTTAGATTTTGTGAGAAATCAAATTCTTTGATGGCCTTATCAAAATGGATATTCCAACTCCTACATGCTTGCTTCAGTCCATAAATGGACTGTTGAAACTTGCATACTTTATTCTTGTTAACATATGTGAAATCTTCGAATTGTGTCATATACACGTCATCGAGCAGATTTTCGTTAAACAAAGTTGCTTTCACATCTATTTACCATATCTCATAATCATGATGAGCTAATATGGCCAGGAGTATCCGAATAAATTTAAACATGACTACAGGTGAGAAGGTTTCATCATAGTCAATGTCTTGTCTTTGATGATAGTCTTTCGCCACCAACCTTGCCTTGTAGGTAATTACATTACCATCCATGTCGATTTTCTTCTTCAAAATCCACTTGCACCCTATAGGCGTAATGCCCTCAAGTGAGTCCACCAAATTTCAAACTCGATTTTCATATATGGAATCCATTTCCGACTTCATGGCTGTAAGCCACTTGTTTTTTTCTGAACTATTTAGAGTCTCTTTGTAATCAACAGATTCCTCATCCTCAATGAGTAACACGTCATTATATTCTCTTACAAGATATCTATATCTCTTAGGAATATTGTGTGTCCTACCTGATCTACGAGGAGGTTGTGTCATAATTGGTTGTGGTTCTTGACTAAGCATCTCGTTAGTGTTTATTGGAGTCTCTTGAACTTCATCAAGTTCAACCATACTCCCACTTACTTCCTGTAAGAGAAAATATTTTTATAGGAAGGTAGCATGCCTTGAAACAAACACCTTTTGTTCCAAGGGGTGATAGAATTGGTAACCCTTAGTTTCCTTAGGGTATCCAATAAATAAACACTTATCAGACTTAGCGTTCAACTTGTCTAATATAGTCCTCTTCACATAAGCAGGATATTCCCATATCTTCAAATAAGATATGAGGGATTTTTTTACTAGTCCATACCTCATATGAAGTAGTTGAGATTGCCTTCATTGGGACTATATTTAGCAAGTAAACAACTGTCATGAGTCCATAACCCAAAAGATTTTGGGAAGATTTGCACGATTCATCATTGACCTAACCATGTCCAACAAGATTCGGTTACGCCTTTCCGATACACCATTATGTTATGGCGTATGTGGCGGAGTCTATTGAGACAATATACCATTGTCCCTTAGATAATCTTGAAACTCTTAGCTTAAATACTCACCACCTTGATCGGATCGAAGTATCTTGATATTTTTACCAAGTTGTTTCTCTACTTCATTTCTGAATTCTCTAAACTTTTCAAAGGCTTCAGACTTGTGTTTCATTAGATACACATACCCATAACGAGAGTGATCATCAATGAAAGTAATTAAGTAGTTATAACCTCCTAGTGCATGAGTTGGCATTGGTCCATATGTATCAGTATGTGCAAGCCCAAGCAACTCATCAACTCATTCACCCTTTTCAGAAAAAAATAACTTTATCATCTTACCTTTTAAATATGAATCGTATGTATCAAATGTATCTAATTCAAATGATTCGAGAACTACAATCTTTTACAATTCGGACACGTGTTTCTTGCTTATATGGCCAAGGCGACAATGCCACGAGTAAGAGGTTAATTGATTATTTAATCGAGTGTGTTTATTGTTCGTAGTGATATTGAATGCGTCACTAGATGTATCTAACGCGTAGATGTCATTGCATAAAGTCCAGTGTCATAAAGAACACCATTCAGTGTTATGTAACAATAATTGTTACTAAAAGTCAAATGGAAACCTTTCTTATTTAAACAAGAAATAGAAACAATGTTCTTTATTAATGCGGGAACAAAATAACAATTATCTAGTTCTAAGACAAGTCCATTAGGAAGCTGTAACAAGTATGTTCTGATGGCGATTGCAGCAACCTTTTCTCCATCCCCAGCTCATAGACTTGTTTCTCCCCTTGATAAGTTTTCTGTTATTCCTTAGCCCCTGTATGTCATTACATATATGTGAGTCACACCTAGTATCCAATATCCAAGTGTCTGAGGAAATAGCATGACAATCAATAATGAAAAAACCTGAAGAGGATGGGGCATCAGATGCCTTATTCTTCTTCACGGACTCAAGATAGATCTTGTAGTTTCTTCGCCAATGTCCCATCTTGCCACAATGATGACATGAGCCCTTTTGTGTCTCTTCTACTGTCTTGGCCTTTTTGCTCTTTCCCTTAGCTTGATGTTTTAGTTTCCTCTTAGAATCTTTCTTGGAGGAGTCTATTAACATCATAATTTTCTGTTCATCTTTAACGAAGGTTCTACAGTCTTGAGCATATTAATCATCTCGGAGATGGTCGATTCTAAATTATTCATTTGATAATTCATCACAAATTGTGAATGACTTTTCGATAAATTATGTAGAATTAAGTCAATACTTAACTCATGATTCATTGTAAAACTGAGTGATGCTAAATGCTCTATGTAGATATATATAATAGCGGACGAACCCTCCTGCATCTTTGATCAAAAGAGAAGCTTAAAGATCTCAAACCTTTTAGATCTAGCTTGCTCATCAAATAGCTCACGAAGATGATAGACAATATCATAAACATCCAAATGCTCATGTTGTTTCTGTAGTTCAGGAGTCATAGTAGCTAGCATGATACAACTTGTAAGTATAGAATCATCCTTATATTTTTGAAGGGCCAATAATTGGTCCGCGATTGTATCAGCATCAAAACTTGTGAGAAGAGGCTAATCAAGGGCATAAGCTAATTTCTTAGCTATAAGAACAATTCTCAAATTTTGAAACCAGTCTAAGTACAAGCCTCTTCTTCGAAAGTTACTAGCCACGAGCAAAGAAGAGGGTTCAAGAGAAAGAAGAAGAGAAGCACATAAGGGAGAGTTTTTCTCCCTTGTGGTGTTCACAGCAATAAGAGGGAGCACCCTCTTGTTGGCGGTGGGAGAGAGAGGAGAGGGAGAGGAAAATTGGGTTTCCAAAAGCTAATTAACCAAATAATAAATTTTTTATCTAATTCTCTCCCAATTACATCTATATATAATCCTCTTTAATGAATTGGATTAGAAAGCTCAAATCCAACCCATTATCCCTTAACCAAAAATTAACCCATTAACCCCTAGTTTGGTTCACAACTAAACTAAGTTAGTTCATAACTAATTCATGATTAAACCAAATATGGTCCAACTCTACCATAAGAGATATAGCTCATATGCGCTTCCATTATTACAAATATTTCAATATTTGTCTTATATATGATCCAATCAAACATTTATCGCTTGATTTAAGAATCCTATTCTTTAACTTGTTTTACTTCTTTTAGAGACTCGTTAGTGTGTGTGATCCAATAGGTTCCCGGTTCATCTTGGTTGTCGATAATTAACTACTTAATTATAGAATGATCATGAGTGGTACCTAGTAGTACTCATGATCCCCAATTATCTAAAAAATTATAGTTGATCTTAGAACTAATTCTAAACCCTACAGTGAGTTGTGTCTTGTTCCTTTCACTCGTCTTATACTCACTTGGTTTAGGACATGGTCTATGTATCTATCCCTACTAGACTGACTATGTCACACCTAGCCCAAGTAATACTTTCTCGTTCTATGGGTTCAAATTACTTGTATACGTGTCTAAGAGTCTCGGACTCTTAACATGTGATGTTTTGGCCAAAGACTTTGAGTAATAATCCTAACTAGTGGTCATAGGGTATACGTCTCCTTGCAAGAGCAGTGAATCCTTTATGGGATATCCAAACGTCTTCGGGCATTTTGACTTATACTCAATCATCTCGGGTCTACACCTCAATGAGATGTTTGCTTAAGATGTCAAATTATAAATCTCTATGACCAAGATGACTTGTATATCTCAAGTCAAAAGAAACTTGTACTGGAGCTGCAGTAAGAGCTTCATAGACATATCCATATATATAGATAACCTTATGAAGTTTTACAACGAGTCATTCTAATGAACTAGTTACCATAACTAGCATCCACGTTTAACTCTCGACATCCCAATGTCTCCATCCAGTGAGAAAGCAGTTGCTTGGCGAACCAAGGAGTATAACCAGTGCTAGTCTTATAAAATTGATGATGTCCAAATACATCAATTCGACAACTAGGGAAATTCCAATATGTTCATAATTGCACATGTAGAGATAATCACTAATTGTGATCCAATCACGATTTCTCTCATGCTATGAATTGTATTACAGACATTCAATAAATGAGTTCAAGACAATCAAACATATAATATGCACTCAAATAGTGAATCTATATTTAGTAAAAATCGTAATGCGATTGCCTTAGGACATCCCTCAAAATCTAATAGAATCGTCGTCCTCCAAGTCCAAGATTGAAGCTTACGACGGACTAGCCCTAATGGCAGACCACTAGAGGGACGCCGAAAGTTCTTCAAAGATTAGCATCGACAAAGGGGGAGGATCTTTAGAAGAAAGTTGTGATGAAGGGGGAGTATCAGAGCACGAGGTAATTGAGGTATGTGCACTTTCTCCCGAACAGTCTTTCCAATTTATTAAAATACTTTTAAAGAACATAGTACAATTAGAAAAAAATAATGCTAGATTAAAATTAAACTTAGCAAAGTCATGCCCTTTAGATATGTTTGATAATTTAAAATTAGAAAATGAAAAATTGAAAGCACAAATAGAAAAACTAAAAAATGACTATGCATATCTGAATTTGAATATCTTTCAAAAATAAGGATTAAAAAATAATGATAGAATTAGCTAGTACATGAGAAAACACCAAGAACAAATTAAGCAAATTCCTAGAAATTATGTACCTTTAAAATTTTTAGTAAATATAGTGGGTAGGAACCTATATTGGGTTCCAAAATCTTTTGTAAATTAAAAATTCACAAAGTTTTGAATTATTAGCATAAATATTATTTTAATTAATTATTTTTTTTTGGTTCAAATCTCTTACTCACATTTTTATATTTACAGAAAAGTAATATTTCTATTAAGGAAATTATTTTTAGATTTGTTTCTGTAAAATTATCAGTGAAAATCGTATTTTAAAATTTAAAATTATTCCGTAAACTTTTTTTTTGAAAATTTATTTTTTTGTGATAAAATATAATATTCTCTTTTAAAAAGAATTTTGAAATATTTTTTACCGTTAAGTTATTTTCTATGAATTTGTTCACAAAAACGACATTTTTAAAAATTAAAAATAATTGTAAGACTTATCTTTGAAATCTTTTTTAAAAAATTTTAAAAAATTTAGAAAAATTTTGGAAGAATTTTCAAAGTTTAAATATAGTTTTAAGATTTATCTTCATAAATTATGTTAAGTACCCCAGACAAATATTTTAATTTTTTCTAACAGTTTATTTTATTTTTTCCATTTTTTTTTGATGTGATCAAAGGGGAAGAAATAGGTACAAGTTAAAGGGGAGTTAGCGATAAAATTTTGAAACTTAGATTTTTTATCCTTGTACTTAAATTCAGTGCATTACAATATCTTATTCTAATTACAACTTCTTTACATAATCATTGTTTTGTTTAACCCTAACTTTAACTTGGGTTGATGCACATCAAAAAGGAGAAGATTATAAGTACTCTGTGGTAGTTTTGATATAGTCAACCAAGTTAAGTTAGGTTCTGTGTGTATTTGATCCTTGTGTCTAAGTGTGCAGGAGCTTAGGAACACAAGAAGTCGAACGGAAGACGCAGCTAGTTAGAATGATGACATGAGAAAGGAGTCGAAAGCTCGGTGCATCCGAGGGACAAGATGTTGCGGAAAAGTACATCGATGGACGAGAAGGACGTGCATGACATTTGAGGGACAAGAAGCCGAGGAGGAAGCTTGCTCAAGGAGAAAATCAAAGTTGAGTTCAAGTGAGCTCAAGTCCAGGTAGTCGGAGCATCACCCACACAAGAAGAGATCAACGTATGGGAGTTGATCTTCCTTCTGCTGTATGGAAGGCGCCTTCCATAGCTTGGAAGGCACCTTCGATGAATAGTGTGAAGGCATCTTCCAGCTATAGAAGGTGCCTTCTAGTAGTCGTTAGTCGTAGATAGAGTTTTATCCTCAACGGATAAAACTTATCTAATGGAAGACTCCTTGGACCATCTTGAAGGCACCTTCAAGCTGCAGATAGAGTTTTTCAAAGGTTATAAAAGACCCTTGGAGCTAAGAAATATTTAACAACTCTTGCATTCATTTTCTAGCATTTTTTTGAGCATCTAACAAGTGTAAGAGGCATTTCCGCCTTTAAAAAAAGAGTTTTTTAGTGCTTTCTTTTGCCTTAGATTAACAACCACCTAAGTTGTAACTAAGTAACTTTTTAGCCTCTTTTAGTTTTAGTTATTCAATTGCTTTATTATAATTGTACTATTAATCTGAGTTAAAAGATCATAAAAGGTTTAGTTTTTATTTTTACAGGCAATTGACCCCCCTCTTGCCGGCTCCGCTACACCAACAAGTGGTATTAGAGCCAGAACGCCTTAGAAGGACTAATCGCAGACAGAAGTGTGGGACCGTTGCGGCCGGCTAGAAGGGGGAGTTGGATATCTTGCAAACACGAAAACAAAACCAACCTTGGTTACAACCGGGGAGGTTGTTGATCCAAGGAAGTTGAAGTACTAAAAACTCCTTCAGGCGGAGAAGCCTCTTACAACGTTGAAGCGTAGAAACAGAAGCTTAACTCTAAACTAAAGCACACAAGCGTTGGAATTACAAATTTTGAGTCCATTAAAAGCTTCTGGACCAAGGTTATATTTATATCCTTAGTCGGGGCGCCCGAAGGGTTCCGGGCGACTTGGGGGGATAAAACTTTATCCCCCAACGTCTAGATAGCGAAAGACTCGTTCTAGTCAAACTTCAAGGTCCGAGCGCCCTGGTATGTTCCAGTCACCCCGGAGGGGTCCGGGCGCCCCAGTCAGCTCCTGGCGCCCCGGAGGGAAAAGTCAACCCCGTTGACTTTTTCCACAACCGATCTTCTGCTCCGGCTCCGTTTGCCTCAGACCGAGTCTTCTGCTCATTTGAGTGATTTCTGTCATTCGGAATAGGCTCACCCGAACCTAACTTTCGGTCTTCTCGAGCAGCTTTCCGCTCCGACTTCTCGTCCCTCGGAATCACTGTGTGCTTCCTTCTCGTCCGCCAGCATACTCATCCGCAGTCTTCGTCCCTCGATCACACCCCGTGCCGACCTTCTCGCTAGCTGCGTCTCTTGCTCCCTGAGCAATCTTTCGCTCCAGCTTTCATCCCTCGGAACCACCGTACGCTTCCTTCTCGTTCGTCGGTGTACTCTTTCGCAGCGCCTCATCCCTCGGACGCACCGCGTGCCGTCCTTCTCGCTAGCTGCGTCTTCTGCTCGAGTACCTGTGCTCCTAAACTCCCGCACACTTAGACACCAGGTTAAAAACACACAGGACCTAACTTAACTTGTTGATCACACCAAAACAATCTCGGGGTTCCAACAATCTCCCCCTTTTTGATGTGAGCAACCCAAGTTAAGCTAGGGTCAAAATAGACATAAAATAAAACTAACTTAATTTACAATTTAGTGCATAAAGGATAGAAAGAATTAAATTTTGCGATTCAGTGCAAAAATTTATCTACCTCCCCTAGACTTATACTTTCTTCTCCCCTTTGATCACATAAAAACATGGGGTACAAAAAGAATCTAAGGGTTGACACTTAGAAAAATTATGAAAATCTATTTCAATGATTTTCTGGAAAACATTTCTAAGTCAAGGAAAATTTCTAAGTTTAAAGATAACTTTTTTGGAAAATTTCTGAGTTTTCGTCATCAAAATTAAGAACTTTCTCAACAGAAAACTTCATGTAAGAAAAATATTTTTGAGAAAATTTAGAAGAGAATAAAAAAAACTTTCTAAGCATTTATTATTATTATTATATATATATATATATATTAAATTCTAATGTTTTTATCAGAAAGTTTTAAATTTCCATTTTAATTTATTGTAACTTCTCAAATCACACTTTTTCATATTTAAAGGGACCAATATTAAACATGCAAAAAATTGTATCATGTTAATTTCTATTATTAGTTTGTCGAGATTCTTTAATCGACAAACTATTTCTTTTAACTTAATATTTTTTGTTATATTTTGAATTTCTAATTCACAAAAATATTTTGATAATATAAATTCTAACTTGATAAAATTTTTCGACAATATAATTTGTAAAACATCTTTCGGCAATGTTTCTACTTTGCAAAATTCGTTCGAAAAAATATTTTATAATTCGCAGAAATATTTTGTCATAAATTCTAATTTGTAAAAATCTGTTGATAGTAGATTTTCTAATTCGAAAAACTCTTTCGATGATATTTTGATTGAATCACTCAATTGATTAGAAGTTAAAGTCCATACCTGACTTACCTTCTTGGTCATTGATTCTCCCTCTGTTGAATTGCTTTCTTCCGAAGATTCTCCCCCTTCATTGATGCTAATTGAAGAAGAGCTTTCTGTGTCCTTAGGATGAAATTCGACTGTTGGGGCTGTCGCGACACTTACCTTGGTTTCGGACTCTTCTGACGATGGATCGGTGTTGGATTCAACTTTGACTTGTTCTTCGTAGAGCTTTAAGAACTTTTCCCAAAGATCTTTTACGCTTTTATATTCGCCAACTCTATTGAGATCTTCATTTGGAATTACGCTTAGAATGTGAAATTCTGCCTGAGCATTTGTCATACTCTCCTCACGTTGCTTCTCGATCCAGAGATATTTCTTGATTTCTTCTCCATTCGTTGTCTTTGGTGCTTCAAAACAAGTTTTCATTATAAAAAAAATATCGAAATCAGAGTTTAGATATACCTCCATTTGTTTCTTCCATAAAGAAAACTCCCCCTCGAATGTTGGTGGATAGATGCTATTTCCAGCCATCGTTTTGTTGCTTCAGGCGGCGGTTAGTCCTTCTGAGGCGTCCTCGGCTCTGATACCACTTGTGGGACCGTTGCGGCCGGCTAGAAGGGGGGTTGGATAGCCTGCAAACATGAAAACAAAACCAACCTTGGTTACAACCGAGGAGGTTGTTAATCCAAGGAAGTTGAAGCACTAAAAACTCCTTCAAGCAGAGAAGCCTCTTACAACGTTGAAGCGCAGAAATAGAAGCTTAACTCTAAACTAAAGCACACAAGCGTTGGAATTATAAATCTTGAGTTTGTTAAAAGCTTCTGGACCAAGGTTATATTTATAGCCTTGGTCGGGGTGCCCCGAAAAGTTCCGAGCGCCCTGGCGGGATAAAACTTTATCCCCCAACATCCAGATAGCGAAAGACTCGTTCTGGTCAAACTTCAAAGTCCGGGCGCCCCGGAGGGGTCCAGGCACCCCAGTCAGCTCCGGGCGCCCCGGAGGGAAATGTCAACCCCATTGACTTTTTCCAGCCCCGGTCTTCTACTCCGGCTCCGTTTATCTCAGACCGAGTCTTCTGCTCACTTGGATGATTTATGCCATCCGGAATAGGGCTCACCCGAACCCAACTTCCGGTCTTCTCGAGCAGCCTTCTGCTCCGGCTTCTCGTCCCTCGAAATTACTGTGTGCTTCCTTCTTAGCCGCCAGCGTACTCATCCGCAGTCTTCGTCCCTCGATCGCACCCCGTGCCGACCTTCTCGCTAGCTACGTCTCTTGCTCCCTGAGCAATCTTCCGCTCCAGCTTTCGTCCCTCACCACACGCTTCCTTCTCGTCCGCCGGTGTACTCTTTCGCAGCGCCTCGTCCCTCGAACGCACCGTGTGTCGTCCTTCTCACTAGCTGCGTCTTCCGCTCGAGTACATATGCTCCTAAGCTCCTGCACACTTAGACACCAGGTTAAAAACACACAGGACCTAACTTAACTTGTTGATCACATCAAAACAATCTTGAGGTTCCAACAAGAAGCACCGAGACGATGACCGGACTTACAATCTACCCATCAAAGTTCGAGGAGGATTTCGCGGCATGGAAAAAATACATGGAGGTATTTTTCAAAAGAAACTTTGAATTACTCTTAATTATTAAATATGATTTTGTAGCCCTCAAAGACTAATAAGGATTTGAAAAAGAAGAGTACCAGTGGACTAAAAAGGATTAAGCCGACTTTGTAGTGAACGGATGAGCTGAGTTCCACCTGCTAAGCATACTTTCACCCCAGGAAGTTAATCGGATCAAAGATTATAAATCAGCAAAGGAACTTTGGGAGAAGTTCCTGGAGCTACACTAAGAAACGTCTGAAGCAAAGCTCGCGAGATGGAATCTGCTCCGGAACCAACTGACAAACCTCCGGATGGAAGAAGGCAAAACAGTCACACATCTGCCCTCAAGGATTAAAGAACTCATCACCGGACTCACAAAGTTAGAAGAAAAGGTAATGAACCAAGATTCATTAAGGTATGATTTAAATGCATTTCCTAGGACACTTGAGTGGACATCTATAGTTGACTCATTTTATATATCTAAAGACTTTGAAGTTAGTTCATTAGAAAATCCGTTTTCCACTTTTTGAACTTCACAAATCAAAATGTGCAGACTTACGAAACAAAGCAGACAAGACAACCCATAACATAGCACTAAAAGCTAACCAAAAAGGTGAACCGGATCCATACTCCGAAGAATCAATCGACGAAGATGAAACAACATTATTAGTAAGAAAGTTTAACAAGTTTATTAAATCTAATAAATTTAATAAGTGGTAGGTGAAAAAGTCCTTTAAGAGCAAAAGAAAGGTTCGATGCTACAACTGTCAAGAAAAATGACACATTAAGGGCAACTACCCGAAACTAAATAAGAAGGAGAAAGACAAGGGCAATAGACCAACAAAGTCGGAGCACAAGAACTTGAAAGCTATATAGGATGAATCATCGTCCTTCGAGTCAGAGATTGAAGCTTACGCTAGACTAGCTCTAATGGTAGACCACCAGAGAACACCAAAAGTTCCTTAAATATTAACATCGACAAAGGGGAAGGATCTTCAGAAGAAAACTGTAATGAAGGAGGAGCATCATAACACGAGGTAAGTGATGTATGACCCTTTCTCTCGAATAGTCTTTCCAATTTATTAAAATACTTAATATAAGGTGCCCATCGGTTTCCCATATAATAGGACTCTCTCTTTATAAATATAAGCAATTGATATAGTGCATACTCATCCGTGAGTACCTCGTGAATATTTAGTGTTAATTTTTTTTAGGGCTTTGGTTTAGGATTATATATATAATAATTTTAAAGTGCTTTCCATTAAAATTAATATGATTGTAATTAGAGTTAAAAGAGTGTTTTAATATTAAAGTGCTCTATTTGTGTTATATCAATAATGCTAAAATAAAAATTTGAGATAAAAAATATGCCAGATTCACTTTTAAAACATATTTTTTAAAAAATATCTTTTTAATAAAAATGATAATAAAGTAGCCTTTTTTACTAAGGGGATTCGTCCGGAATACCCATGCAATTTAAAAGGAAGATAAATCATAAAAGACTTCATCCAATACAATGATCTTTTATATGATGATAAAAGATGAAAACATTTATTCTTAGTGTCACTCTTAATCTATCTCAGATCAATATGGAAAAAATAAATTATGAACATCTATTAACTTTTGGAATAATAATTACAATTATCTTTTATATAGGATCATATGACTCATGATACATTTTGTACAGATTAAAAATTAGCTTCATAGTCTATGAAAAAAACACCAGTAAATATCAACTATCATCGTCCCTACATAAGGTAGCCCTTTAACGTTTTTACACGTGGAGGAGAAAAGGACACCTTCTTAACAAATTTCAAGTCAGTTTTAGTTCCCGTGCCAATGGAGCATGCAAGCTGCATGCTGAATTCACTGGATTGGAAATTTGGAGATAAAATTATGTTCGAAGGAATTATTCTACACCAGATGAACTGGCATGGCAGCCCTACTTGATCCACCAGACAAAGGTTCCATGTTCCATATAATATTTGCATTTGTTCTTATTCATCAGGTCACTATGCTAATTATCAGATTCAACTAAATAACCTGGGAATTATCCGACGAAGGATCCACTTGTGCTTAGTGGTGCACACAGTTATCATCATCATCAACTGAGTTAGTTTTTTTTTTTTTTTTTTTTTTTTTTTGTTTATTCTAATCCATGCTGCAATTTGACACAAGCTAAGCGGAATACAACTATTCGCGACATGTTTCTAGCATCAATTCTTCCTCTGTTATAAAGACTGTTGATTCTTGTGTGCATTGTCGACGTCCATGGCTAATTGAAAGATTGCCTTGGTCCAAACTGCTTTTTCTTTGTTCCAAAGGTTACTTGGGGCAAAAATTCTACATTAGAGTGATGGTTTTGGGGGTGATTCTATAAACTCAGTGCATCTAAGGATGTCCTCCTCTATACCTTGGCCACTTGCACTAATGGGTAGTAGTCCATGTTGACCTAGGGACGAATTGACAGGAGCATTAGAGGTGAGTGAATCGTCTTTTACTACATGTAACTATAACAATTTATTGAACTACACGTCTAAATTTTCCAAATATTCAAATCAAGACGCTGATTTCCCAGCATACCTCTCGGCCCTCTGTCATCTACCTTCCTCCTCTCTCATAAAGCTCCACATGTACTCAAATAGTGTCACAAACACTATCTATCCTTCAATTATCTAAGCTAATCATTCACCAAAAATCAACCAAGATTATGCTATAGACTAGACATTGCACTAAGACTCCCAAAGTGTGCCCAAATGCTCTTCCCTAATCCACTTTTCAAGATTCCAATCCACTTTGTCCACCTACAAATCCACTTCCAATAATCCAATGATTCCCAAGCAACATGTAACAAAAGAATCTTATGAGATTTGAGTACTTAATTGTATTTATAGGCACGGGCGGTTCTATCACTTCCGAACTCCTCTTCCAAACATGGCACCCTCAATGACACACATAAGAGAAATTTGTAGGAGGTTTAAGGCTCACATACTCATGACGATAGTTCAGATAGGATACACAATTCTCTACTTCGTCACCGAGGCTTCCTTCAACCGGGGATTGAATCCCCACATATACATCACCTATAGACACTTGGTTTCGACCTTGGTCATGTGGCCTCTTGCTTATTTCCTTGAGAGGTACAAAGAAATTTTCTCAAAGTAATAAAGTAGACTCTTCAATTCATACATTGTTCTCTTCTGACTAGTTTTTTCGGTGTATTGATGTAGGAAATTAAGACCCAAGCTTACATTGGCATTGCTCTTGGAGCTATGTGTGCTTTCCCTTCTAGGGTGAGAAAATAACCCTGTTATTTCAGTTTATATAGTATGAATACTTCAGCTAATAGTGGTGTTGTCTCTTATCATGTTTACAGGATCAGCTTGACCCTAAACATGTACTTTGCAAGCTTAGAATACACATCTCCTACCTTTGTGGCTTCCATGGTCAACACCATTGCTGCCATGACCTTTATCATTGCTATTCTACTCAGGTAATATCTTACGATACACGCGAATATCTCTCTCCTTATCTCCTCGCAATGACAAAGTCTTGGTTCAGATTCGAGCATCTCGATATTAAAAGCCCCAGAGGAGTGGCCAAGGCTGTGGGCACTCTAGTGTCGTTGGTAGGTGTTACGATCATGACACTTTACAAAGGACCAGCAATGAGGAATTTTTGGGGAGCACTGATCCACATCCAGGGAAATGCCATCCATGAGAGCTGGTTGAAGGGATCGATTCTCACTGTGGCAAGCTGCATCACTTGGTCCATATGGTACATAATGCAGGTATTTCATCCCCTCTCATTACTGAACTAAGCTAGCACTGAAACAGCTGCTCAGAGAACAAAACTGAAAAATCATCTGCAGGCAGTGACATTGAAGAGATATCCAGCACAGCTTTCACTGACTGCATGGATGAGCCTCATTGGAGCTGCACAATCAGCCATCTTCACAGCCTTTGTGCAGCACAAACCAGCTGCATGGAAGATTGGATTCGACATTAAACTCTGGAGCATCTTGTATGGAGTAAGTACCCTTTACGACAGAGCAGAACCTGTTTGATCATCCTCTGATACAGTAATTTTAAGTTTGAGTTTCACAGTTTCTTTTCTATTCAGGGAGTTGTTTGCTCTGGTTTAATCATCTACATACAGCTCTGGTGCACTGAGCAAAAGGGACCAGTCTTTGTGACCATGTTCAACCCCCTCTCCACAGTCATGGTTGCACTTCTAGCTTACTTTGCCTTTGGCGAAAGACTGTTTCTCGGAAGGTAAGTTTTTGAGACTTGGGTATCGAAGATTTGGATGATTTAATCAGAATCACTAACATTGATTGATAACTTTTTTTTTGTTTTGTTTTTATTATTTATGTAGCATCATTGGGGGGATCATTGTGATTGTTGGACTATACTTGGTGCTTTGGGGGAAAGACAGAGATCAAGAAAAAGAAATGAGAGCTGAGGAGGCTTCTTTTGTGGCTAATGGAAGAGGTAGAGAACAGAGCAATGATTCTTCTGATAGCCCTGCCACTGATGGCAAAAGAGACAGCGTGAAGAGATATGAAGAGGTTTAAGAATGCATGGTAAATTTTTCAGCTATTCTTTTGAGATTGATATCTAATATATGATGTTTGTTTCTTTCATGTATTTCAGTTGAATTGTTGTGAGACTAAATATTTCAAATTCTTAAGTTTTATTCTGTGAGAATAAATATTAAGGCTTCTACCAAGTTACTATTCTGTGAGAAAACATATTTCAAAATTATTCTTACAATCAAATAACTAACTATTTATTTCAGAAAAATCTATGAGAAACAGAGCAGATTCGCACTAACCAAACAGACACAAGATGTCATTGCAATCACCTTGATGTCCTTGTTACTATAGCCCCGGGCTCACTTATCCCCTTCTCATGGTCATCATCCAATCTTTGCATTCATAAGCCCTCATGAGTGACACATAGTAATAAAGCATCCAGAAGAACAATAAGAGAACCAAAGTTCAATAGACGAATCAGAGAGAAAAAAAACATCTACTACCCTTTATATTCTCTGGACCTCCAAGGAAACATTATCATCGTGTAAGAGGCTGCCACTACTCTAAATCTATCGTGCTCTTTCACGACACTAAAATACAATTAGCATAAGATTTATCCTCAAGTTTGGCAACTTTATAACTCAAATGATTTAGGATAAAGTGAGGCAAACTGTTCCCCATCCTTTCTTTCTCCTCTTTTCTCTAACCAACACAAGCTAAAAAACGATACGATCTTACGCTACCGATGAAGTAGGCACATGCAGCATCAAATTATTACATCCAAGAAACTCTTCTGGCTTTGAGAACATGAGATGGCTAGCCATACCAAAAGCACATTCCCAGGTGAGATAAGCATGATAGAAATATATCATAACTTCTCTGCGTTGCTATATCTAAAATAAGAGAAGTTTACAACACTAGAAACAGGGAAAGCGTACGGTAACAGTTGAACTAGATTTAACCGAGAAGATGATTCTGCTCATGGAATGGTTCTTTCAGAACTCCAGAAAGGTAATTCCTTGCTCTTCCGTCCAAAACACCCGTTGTTTATCAAAATACAAACATCTGAAACATGAACTTGAAATGCCAAGCAAGTATACAGGAAAAAATAAAGAAGTTAGACCTTTCATGTTAGATCGAAAATCAAACACAAGTTGAAATGATTGAGTTTGCTCACTTTTAAGCAGCTTCATTTTCACTTGCCCATTAAGCTTGGGTGTTCTGCTCCTGTATCGAGTCCCCAGGTCCTAGTCCTCTGATCTTCACATCATAGTAAACCTCTTCGACTCTTCGTAAATCATACTTCATTCCTGGCAAAAGCATCAAAGATTAAGTGAAAAGTGCTTGGCATTATATTTCGAGAAGGAAAATGTCTAATGTTTAGAAACAAGGAACCTACCATCAAATTTCTTCCGCAAAAAGTCATTTCGCAGGTTAAGCATTCTAAAAGCAGCATGAAGATCAGTTAAGAACATAAGCACCTTCCTTGGGCAATCATAGTTCCCAGCAGTTACCTGGTTGACCACATATCTTGGCTAAGGAAGAATAAATATGTCAGTACTTGAAATTCATCTCAACACACAAAATTAACTTAAGGTGAGCAAAATACTCCAAAAGTTCAATTCAGTGCATCTTTTGCTCACAAAGATAATGGAATTTGTAGAATGTTGACAGACACAAATTTTTTTAAAAAAATGACTACCTCTCAAACAAGAGCATAGGAACTATTTATGCCTAGGTTGTTTAAACAAACTGTGAAAGGTCTAACCAAAAAGGAGAAGATAAAACTAATAAAACAGGCCCATAACAGCTAAGACATGACCATTATAAGAACATAAATGCAATACTAGCAAAAGATGAGGCGACACCACAAATGGCAATCTCTTGGATGAGTTCAAGGTTCTCCGTGAGGCGATGTTCATAGCAGACAGAGGGACTGATAATGGAGAGAAGCAAAGCACTTGACAAGGGTTCTAGAGCAACCATTGGACATCACCATGGAGGTCGCACATTGATAGACAGGGAATCCTGGTCAAGGAGAAGAGGATTCCCTTGCTAAAGACTTTGTGCTAGATATTGCACTGGAAGAAAGTGCCTCATAGGGTACAGCAAGCATATCAAGTAGAAGACAAGTATATCTGAAGGAAAGATGTATGTCACAGTTTGATTGACCCTCTTTTGGATGTAGCAGACTGAGAATAGACCTTTTCTTCAGAGTGATTGCAACAAAAAACCTCGCCCAAGAAGACAGACTGATTTTGTTTACTATGCTAATGTGAGAAGAATACTACTGCATTGATGTTAATATCAACAGACAACTTACATGGAATATCTAGGACTTAACCCTCTACTCTATACCTAAAACATCCAATGCGAGCCTAAACCCACAACCCCTAAAACATTCATATGAATAAAAGTTCAAAATATTAATAATGTTCTATGAGGCGTATAGTTCACTGAATCAAAGGAAAGGAATTTTTACCAATTCATTGGACATGAAACATAATCCTGCAACAATGAAAAATGGGTGTCAGTATGATGGATATGTCAGCATTTTACACAAATTCTTAATTGACCAAGAGCATGTAAAAACACATATAAAAACAAATAAACGTGTGTGTAAAGAATACACTATAAACCGTCATGTGAAACTGTAATTTTCTATGATCAGTAGATACATAACTTATTTGCAGTTTTTGTTTCCTGCCCTTTCTTGACAAGCCAAAGTTGTTGTCAATGTTTGGTACATCTCTGGAAAGTCACAGCTTCCACTTTTTTAAGATCTGACCTCCTGAATTTTGACCTTAATTCCCAACTGAATGGAACAGTTTGACAAATTTGGACAGAAACCTAGATCATCTCATCCTCATATTCTTTGAATATGGAGACCAAGATGAGCAAAAAATCTATTTTAACTTCTTCACAAAATAAGATAGCTATAATTTGAGTAATTACAACTCGCAAACATTAATTTCACAGAATCATATGATCCAAGGACTGAATTGGATTTTCCAACTTGAAGAATAGAAAGCCAATTATTCAATGTCAGAGAGCTTTAATATTTTACTTTTGGGTTTGACTGGCTTGTCACATTTCTTAGTACAGTAAACATGACTCTCTAGTATGTTCTGCAATCTTTCAAATGAAAACTTTAACATCATATGCTACATTGCAGGTATCGTGCCATGATAAAATCATCAGCAGTTGATGCTACTTTATGCACACTTTTCAACCACACTAGTCAGATGGAGCATCCAAAAGCATCAAAATAAAAATTTGATCAAACACAACTAGTATGATAAAAACAAAAGATATTCATGGACAGATAAAATAGAGAGAGAAGATTCTAGAGTCATGTGTGATCATCTTTTGTCGCTAGGTTAAAAGGAATGTTTCTATGATAACTTGCAGACATGTAGATAACCAAACTGCAAGAAAACATGTGCAGACTATGTCATGAAAGTCAACTAACCGATAAGATAATCTTCAATGTCCAGACCAAATTCGGAATTGTCCACTACACAGAAGCACATAGCATACACAGCACATCAGAAATTTTTCATGAATATTGAAGAATTGTAAACCAGATAAACATAAAACAGAAAAATTGGCAGTGATAGCACTTCTCTATTCGTCATAGTTCATAAAAAGATATTGCTATCAAAAAAATTTTAGTCGATTTATACACTAGGTGCTACAATTGTCTCCTTTTTTTCTTTGATGTGTTGTATAAATTGTCACAAACAATTTTGATATGTAGTAGCATCAAGGGAATTCTAGTCTCAACTGATAGCTAATATTTTTTCATTGTAACAAAACAAGAATCTAAAATATTGAAAGTCAGAAAGGATGGTCATCAGATAGAATCATATTAGAAGCCTCACATCCAAGTTTTTTCTCAGCTTCCGCATGTACAAGAAGATTGCCAGTTTCCAACCAGTGAAGGAATGCGATGAGTGATACTGATGTCTGTGTCTCACTCCTCCAATCACCGTGATACCTAACATTAAATTAAAGCCCCATTGTAGGCGTTCAAATGAGAAACGAAAGAGCAATGCCGAAACCAAAAAGAATCTTCTCACCTGTAATACTGTCCGGGGCATTCACGCAGAATATCAGTAAGCTTATGGAATACTCCCTTCAACACTTCGATCTGAGCCCTAGCCTTGTCCAATACTTCTGCAACTCAACATAGCCATAAAAAAATCAGAAACACTTCCAAATCCTAGTGGAAAAAGAAAAAAAAACCTACAAAAAGAAGAAGGGAAAGATTGAAGTGCACAGTGGATAAAGGGAACCTGAGTTGGGAGCTGTGTGATGGACGAGGAGAAGACTGGAATGCATTAGCCGGACAGCGGCCTCGAGCTCCATCACGACCGCGCGGATGCGTTCCCGAACGTTGCCCGACTCCTCGAGCTGGACGCGGAAATCATCGAACTGCTTCTCAAACGAGGAAGACTCTAGAAGGGAAACAGCTGCGGAGGGAGGAGTCGCTGCCGGCGAGTGATTCGACATCGGCGGCAAGGCCGAAAACAAGCGGCGGAGAGGGGAGGGAGGGTTTCGTGGAAGGAAAGGAGCAAGAGCCGGCGATAGACGGGAGGAAACGGCGGAAGAAGCGGCAAAGAGCGGAGCAACGACACGGAACGCCCCTCTCATTGACCTAAATAACAGTGGAAAAGTTACTTCAGCCGCCGCTACGCCTTTTAACTCATCGCCGTTCCTTCATCGTCAAAAATACCTGCGCGAGCCGAAAATGGAAAACGCTAATTGCACGTACTAAACATAGAAAATTATGCTCCATATTTATTCGTAAGAAAATTCATCTACGTCCAGGATTAGTCTTGTAAAACAAGAAATCAAGAATCGGCCCCGTCCCTGGCAAAGTACACTATTTCTTTTTACCACAGCCCAGCCGAGGCAAATTAGTATTTATAATTACCGTAAAAGATGATATGCCTCGCTCTGGAGCAACTATTTTATGCGATGTAGAAGAAAGATAAAATTTTTTATCCAGTACCCTAGAACAGTGATCCTTTGAGACGAGTGACCCACGGTGAAATTATTATTCTCATTTTTCATTTTATCCCTAAATTAATAGATTAGTATTAAAAATTAATATTTCTATTTGAAAATCAATTAGTCAGAATCCATTTCTCTCAAAGTTAAAATTTTAACCATTCAATTGATTGACAATAAAATCAATCGATTAATTTATTTTTATATCAACAATGTTGTGATATCAAAATTAATTTTAGGTAAAATCAATTGATAGATTAAATGATATCGAATTGATATGAATTTGTCCATCAACTAGTATACTAATCAGTTGATAGATTAAATTATATATTTGTCTAGTTCTCATGATTATATTTATGTCTTCAAACATTAATTTGGTTCAATATACTAAGAGCAATGATTTTTTAAATATGAATATATTTAAAAAAATAAATTCATGTTAAAAAAAAAATTACTGCTCTTAATATATTGGATAAAATTGACGTTTGAGGGCATAAGAACTAGTTTTCATATCAATCTAAGTATGTTGGTCCATTAGCCAATTTTATCCAAAATTAACTGATAGATCAAAACGATCTCGGATTGATATGAAACTAACTTCTATATGTTTGTCTAATTCTCTTGATTATATTCATATTTTCAAACATTAATTTGACTCAATATATTGAAAGCAATGATTTTTTGAACACAAATGTGTTCGAAAAATCTAATTCGTATTCAAAAAATCGTTGCTCTAAATATATTAGATCAAATTGATATTTGAAAGCATAAATATAATTAGAATAATTAGACGAACACATATGAATTAGTTTAATGTCAATCCGAGGATAATTAGTCCATCAATTGATTTTGTCCAAAATTGGTTGATGGACCAAATAACCTTGGATTGATATGAAACTAGCTCCTATGTGTTTATCTAATTCTCCTGATTATATTCATACCCTCAAATATCAATTTAACATAATATATTGAGAGCAGTGATTTTTGAAAATGGATGCATTCAAAAAAATTTAATTCGTATTCAAAAAAATCATTCCTCTTAATATATTCAGTCAAATTGACGTTTGACGACATGAATATATTCAGGACAAGTAGATGAATGTGTAGGAGCTAATTTCATATCAATCCTAAGTCGTTTGGTCCATCAACCGATTTTGGGCAAAACCGGCTGATAGACCAAACGACCTCAAATTGACATGAAATTAGCTCCTATATGTTCCGCTAGTTCTCTTGATTATATTCATACCCTCAAATGTCAATTTAACCTAATATGTTGAGAGTAGTGATTTTTTGAATACGAATTTCAGCTTTTTACAAGAAAATCAGTCGGTAAAAAGTTGAAATTCGTGTTAAAAAATCACTATTATCAATATATTATATCGAATTGACATTTGAGACATGGATATAATCAGGAAAACTAGATAAACATATAGAAACTAATTTCATGTCAATCCAAGGATATTTGATCCATTAGTTGATTTTGCCCAAAATCGACTGATGAACTAAACATCCTCGATTGATATGAAACTAGTTTATATAGATTTTTCTAGTTCTTTTGATTATATCCATATCCTCAAATATCAATTTCACTCAATATATTAAAAGCGGTGATTTTTTAAACATAAATTTAGATTTTTTTAAAAAATATATAATTTATGTTTAAAAAATCATTGCTCTTAATATATTATGTCAAATTGATGTTTGCCCAAAACTGGCTGATAGACCCAATATATTAAGATTTTTTAACACAAATTAAATTTTTCAAACACATTTGTGTTCAAAAAATCATTGCTCTTAATATATTAAGTCAAATTAATGTTTGAGGACATGAATATAATCAGGAGAACTAACCAAATACATAAAAACTAGTTTCATGTCAATCTGAGGTCGTTTGATGCATCAACCAATTTTACCCAAAATCAACTTTGATACAACAGCATTGTTGATACAAAAGCAAATTAGTCGAGTGATTTGCTCAAAATTTCAAAAATTCGCCACGGAGAGAAATTGATTCATCTTGTAAAAAAAAAATAAGTCAATTGATTTTCAAACAAAAATCAATTCGACTGATCAAGAATAAAACAGGAAGTGAGCATATAATTTGATCATTTTGAAACTACCTTACGCAATATGGTAATTTTGAAACTTTACCTAAATTATTAGATGACTGAATTTACTAAAAAAAATAGAAAACAAATCTATCAAGGTAAGCTAACACAATCCATAACTTGTAAAGCTCTTCTCTTTCACCACAACTTGAGTTTTGTGACTTCGAATACCAAAGTGCAACCTTATTGAACTCATTTTAGGAATCTTTTTCTTTCAACTAGAAGAACTCTTTCATCATTCTATTTTCACTATAGAATATATGAAAATTGGAATATCTTTCTGTTGGACAATCTGATGCCTAAGATATTGGAGAAATTACAAAACTGAAATTACACAAATTAATTCTAACTTATCTGTTGAGATGACCTGAGCGAATAATCTCAAGCTGTCAGCGGGGCTCGTTCTGCCAAGTTTTTGGTGGTCCGAGTTACGTAGTTGATGCGGTGTGTAGTAAAATCAGGAGTCGATCACCAAATCGGAAAGAAAATTTATTGACTAAGATACCAAGGCCTGCGTTCAACACAGTTTCCTTAAAATAGATTCATCCCACCTCCGGCTATACTTCGAGGTTTTCTTGGGTCGTTTGTTTCCCACGATACAATGGCAAAACCACGCACACAACCAAGCGCTAGTTGTTCGTGGCAAACTGAGAATGCGCCCAAGTGCTATCACGAGTAGTTCAACTAAACGGATGCACAACTGAGAGAAAAGAATCGGGGAACAAAGGTGGAGGAACTCTTTTGCTTTCACTTTTACTCTCGTTCTTGCTTTGCTCAAGATCTAACCTTCTTATATAGGAGCTCTCACCTTACCTGCAATGAATGCCCAAATTATGATCATTTAATGCTAGGTTTAATGTCGTCATTAATGGATTTAATATCTTTATTAATGCCAAGATGTTACAGAATCATTATTAATTGGTTTAATGACACCATTAATGTCGAGATGTTACGAAGTCACCATTAATAAGTTTAATGTCATCATTAATGTCGAGACGTTACGAAATTGCCATTAGTTTTATATTAATGTTTTCGTTACACTCTTAAGCAGGTAGCGAAAAGCGATTCAGGTGGCAAATTGTTAGTTTATTCACTTAGACAAAGTTTGCCTCGACCGATCTGGCATTCAACGTGTGCGGGTCATGCTCGCACACGAGTCAACCTTGGTTCAGTACAATCCGAGCTCTGGATTTGCATCCACCCCTACGCACCCACGCATGAGGGAGTCTCTCCCTATGCATATGTTTACAACATCAATGCATGTTTCATAATTTAAATCAACAATAAAGCTAAGAGACTTCTAATGTGGGACTAACAACTCATGCACAATAGAGTCTCTTCATCTCCACCTCTTTATTACATTCACATTTCCAACAACCCCCCACATGAATAGAATGCATGATATGTGATAGCATTCAACAATTGAGTCAAATATATGATCGACGAGTTTTACCCTTTGAACATTCCCTTGTGAAGATATGTTTGCTTACTGGCTGACAGTAGACATGATGTCCTTGAACCGTTCTGCCGTCTGTGTAAGTATTGACAAATATCATCCAAGACTCTCCTTGATATAACTTAGTTCTCATGAGTGCGTTCGTTTTTTGCCATGAGCACGCTTGGTTCTATGAGAAACTCTAAGAATTTTGTCTCCAATTCTCTTCGAAGTGGTCCCACTTCTTTCTCATATAGACAATCCCTCAAGAGTAACCATCTACTCTTCTTGATCATTAAAAGTCCATCGGCTTATCCTAGTCCGGTCACTGCTTTATCGGGTTATCCTCTATAGTGTGTCTAGTCAGTGCAAATTAGTTGTTCCTTTGAACTTATTTCTTGGGATCTCCAATCAGTATAGGTTGGGTGTCCTCTGCACTGAACGCTAACAACGACATCAAACTCATTTCTCATGATGACCTTACAACTAACTCTTGATTTAATGATTTGGTTAGCGGATCAGCTAGGTTATCCTTTAACTTCATATAGTCAACAGTGATAACTCTCGTTGAGAGTAGTTGTCTAATGGTATTATGTCTACAACATATATGTCTAGACTTACCATTATACAGATGACTTTGTGCACGACCAATTGTCGATTCACTATCGCAATGTATGCAAATTGCTAGCACAGGTTTCGACCATATTCGAATATCTTCTAAGAATTGTCGTAGTCATTTATCATCTTCACTACATTTGTCAAGAGCTACAAACTCATATTCCATTATAGATCTGGTTATTACCATTTGCTTAGAAGATTTCCAGAAAATGGTTGCACCTCCTAAAGCGAATACATATCCACTCAGAGACTTAGAGTCTTTTATGTCAGATATTCAACTTGCATCGCTGTATCCTTCGATCACAACAAGATATCTAGTATAGTGCAGTCAATATTCACGAGTATACCTCAAGTACCTCAGTACTCTTATTATCCCTTTCCAATGCTCAACACCGGGATTACTCGTGTATCTACTCAGTTTACTTACTGTGTAAGTCAAGTTTGGTCATGTACATCTCATCAGGTACATCAGACTTCCAAATCACTCGAGAGTATTCTATCTGAGAGATACTTTCACTTTGATTTTTTGATAGATGTTGACTTGTATCTATCGACGTTCGTGCTAACGTAGTATCACCCTTGGTGAATTTCTCAAGAATTTTATCCATGTAAGGGACTGACTCTCTAGTTAGATTTGTCAGAAGAACTTACGGCTTTAGAATAACTTTGAGGCTCACTTTCCAACATGAAAGTGATAAAATATAATCCATAGGATTTTTCCACCCGAGCTTTTTTGCTCCGTCTAAGCTCAACCTCGACTGGTTCATCATCATCTTCTTCGCCTTGTGTTTCATATACCCGTTTTGAGGAGCTAGCATCCTCTCGAGTCTTATACGGAAACACATACTCAAATAACAGGGCATTTCTCGATTCTATTATCGAGTTCTTGTGTATATCTGGTATTTGTGACTCATACACAAAAAAAATTAGTATGCACTGCTATTATGTGTATATTAAATAAATATACAATCAATAGTATTTGATCCTATCTTAATCCTTTTCGGATCATGCACCAACACTTTGGCAAGACACCCCTAAATTCGCAAATATTTATAGAATGATTGTCTTCCATTCCATAACTCATAAGGGCTTTTATCTATCTTCTTCCGGGGAACCTCATTTAAAAGGTAATTAGCTGTTAGCACAACTCCCCCCCCCCCCCAACACATGAATTATGGCAGTCCATAGTTCAATAGAAGAGCATTCATCATCTCTTTTAGAGTTTGATTCTTCCACTCAGTAACTCTATTTTGTTGAGGAGTATAAGGAGTTGTTATTACGTGTCTGATCCCATGTTCAACACACAACTCAGCGAACAATAATACATATTCACCGCCTTAGTCACTTCGAAGCACCTTAATCTTCTTATTAAGTTGGGTTTCAACCTTATTTTTATATATATAGTGCAAATTTCTCTATAACTTCATCTTTACTTTTGAAAAGATACACATAATAATATTTTATGCTATCATCTACAAAAGTGATGAAGTATTTATTCCCACCACGTGTTGGTGTACCTTTGACATCACACACGTCTGTGTAAATTAGCCCAAGTGGTTCGTTGTTTCTCTCAACATGTTGAAAGGATGACCTTGTCATTTTTGCTTCAACACAAATCTAGCACTTGTATTTTGGTTCAAGGTGGAATGTAGGTATGCTTCGCATATTTATTAATTTATATAACACATCGTAGTTAACATGTCCTAGGCTACTATACCACAAACATGAAGACTCAAGCATATAAGTGGAAGAGCTTTCATCTTTATTTATCTAAGGTCTAATGGTCATTACATTGAGCTTGAAGAACCCATCAAATACATAACTCCTTCCTATAAATATTTCATTTTTTGATAGTACAACTCTGTCTAACTTAAAAATAATGTGAAAGTCATTCTTGATTAACAATGATCCAGACACTAGATTCATCCAAATCTCCGAAACATACAACACATTGTTCAGAGTAAGGTCCTTGCCCGAGATAATCTTCAACACCACTTTTCCTTGGCCCATGATGTCAGAGGTTGTTGAGTTTCCCATAAATAGCTTGTCTCCATTGACTTTTTCAAAGTTGTGGAGTAGCTCCTTATTGCAGCAGACATGTTTAGTGGCTCCAGTATCAATCCACCATTACCACAGGTTTGAACCGACCGAGTTCATTTCGGAGACCACAGCACAGAGGTCGTCTATTTCTAGTCCCCCGTTAAGATTGGTCTCCTACTTCTTCTTTGATTTTCTGCATTCCAAAGATTTGTGACCAGCTCGACCACAGTTGAAGCACTTCCCAGAGAATTTCTTAATGCCTCCTCTAGGTCCCATCTTGGAAGTTTTTGGGTTCTTCCACTTCGAATTTTGACTGTGCTCGACCACGTTGGCTTTCACAGTAACCTGAGAGAATAACTTTTTCTCTGAACTCTTATTATCTTCTTCGATACGAAGTCTAACAATAAGTTCTTCGACATTCATCTCCTTCCGGTTGTGCTTCAGGTAATTCTTGAAGTCTTTCCAGCCTAGAGGCAACTTCTCAATAATAGCAACCACTTGGAAGGTTTCACTCAGAATCATCCCTTCTGAGTGGATCTCCTACAAAATCACCTGAAGCTCCTAAACTTGGCTGATCACTATCTTGGAGTCAACCATCTTATAGTCCAGGAATCGACCCACGATGAACTTCTTGGCCCCTGTATCCTCCGTCTTGTATTTCTTGTCCAGTGACTCCCACAACTTTTTATTCATTCTCTTCATACTATATACAACGTATAGCAAGTCGACAATACAGTTGAGGATGTAGTTTCGGTAAAGGAACTCAGAATGAGTTCATGCCTCCACTGCATTGATGGTCTGCACATCAGCATCCTCAGCACGCTTGGGAGGGTCATCGGTCAAGAATAGAGTCAAATTGAGTGTGATCAAGTAGAAGAACATCTTTTATTGCCACCTCTTGAAGTTTACTTTTCACTCTAGTGAACTTCTCTGGCCTTTCCCCATGGTTGATTGGCACAGTTCCAATCGGGGCGGAGGGGGCCTTAAGGTGTTGAGTTTGTTGCACCTCAACACTTTGTTCTATGGCTATCTCAATAGAACTCGAGTCTGTTTCAAGATTGTTGGACAATCTGTTGCTGAGATATTGGAAAAATTACATAATTAAAATTACACAAAATCAATTCTAACTTATTTGTGAGATGACCTGAGCGGATAATCTCAGGCTGTTATCGAGGCTGGTTCTGCTAAGCTTCTCGTGGTCCAAGTTGCAGAGTTGATATGGTGCATAACAGAATTGGGAGTCGATCATCGAATCAGGAAGAAAATTTGCTGTTTAAGATACCTAGGCTTGCGTTCAATGCAATTTCCTTGAAACAGATTTGTCCCACCTCCAGCTGTGCTTCGAGGTTCTCTCAGGTCATCTGTTTCCCAAGATACAATGGTAAAACCATGCACACAACTAAACACTAATTGTTCGTGGCGAACTAAGAATGCATCCGAGTGCTATCATGAGTAGTTCAGTCGAACGGATGCACGACTGAGATAAAAGAATCGAGAACGAAGGTGGAGGAACTCTTTGCTCAAGATCCAGTCTCCTTATATAGGAACTCTCACATTGCCTGCAATGAATGATCAAATTATAGTCATTTAATACTGAATTTAATGTCGTCATTAATGGGTTTAATGTCTTCATTAATGTCGAGACGTTATAGAATCATTATTAATAAGTTTAATGATGTCATTAATGCCGAGACATTACAAATTCATCACTAATGAGTTTAATGTCACCATTAATGTCGAGACTATACAAAATTGCTATTGATCTTATATTAATGCTTCTGTTACACTCTTGAACATGTAGCAAAAAATGATTCAGGTGGCAAAATATTGGTTTATTCACTTGAGCAAGTCTTGTCTCGATCTGTCCGGCATTCATCAACTTTGGTTTAATACAATCTAGGCCCTAGATTTACACCCACCCCTGCACACTCACGCGTGAGAAAATCTTTCCCCATACATATGTTTACAACATCAATACATATGTCATAATTTAAACTAACAATAAAACTAAGAGATTTCTAATATGGGACTAATAATCCATGCACAATAAAATCTCAATATCTCCACATCTTTATTCTATTCACATTTCCACCTCTTTACCCTGATTAGTGTTAACAATTAATATTTCTGTTTGAAAATCAATCTAAGTCAGAATCGATTGCTCTTTAAGTCAAAATTTTAAAATTTTGAATAAATCAATTGATTGACAATAAAATCAATTTATATATTAAATGATATCATTGACATAAAATTAATTCTATATATTTGTCTAGTTCTCTTAATTATATTTATATTCTTAAATATTAATTTAACTCAATATATTAAGGACAGTGAATTTTCGAATATGAATATATTTAAAAAAATTTAATTCATGTTAAAAAAATCACTTCTCTCTCTCTATATATATATATAAAACTAGATAAACACATATGAACTAATTTTTATATTTTGACCGATCAATCAATTTTGTCCAAAACTAGATTCTATGTATTTATCTAATTCTTTTAATTATATTCATATCTTAAAACATCAATTTGACTTAATATATTAAGAGCATTGATTTTTTAAACATAAATATGTTCGAAAAATCTAATTCATATTCAAAAAATCATTGCTCTAAATAAATTTGATCAAATTAATGTTTGGGAGCATGAATATAATTAAAAAAATTAGATGAACACATGTGAACTAGTTTAATATCAATCCAAGGATGTTTAGTCCATCAATCATTTTTTCCAAAATCAGCTGATGGACCAAATGACCTCGGATTGATAAGAAATTAACTCCTATATGTCCGTCTAATTCTCTTAATTGTATTCATGCTCTCAAATATCAATTCGACCTAATATATTGAGAGCATTGATTTTTTGAACATGAATGTATTCAAAAAAATTTAATTCGTATTCAGAAAATCATTCCTCTTAATATATTCAGTCAAATTGACATTTGATAACATGAATATATATCCAGGACAAGTAAATGAATGCATAGGAGATATTTTCATGTCAATCCTATATCATTTGGTCTATTAGTCGATTTTGGGCAAAATTGACTTATAGAACAAATGACCTTAGATTGATATGAAATTAGCTCCTATATATTCGACTAGTTCTCTTGATTATATTCATGCCCTCAAATGTTAATTTAACGCAATATATTAAGAGCAGTGATTTTTTGAACAAGAATTTTAACTTCCACACAAAAACTAGTTGGTAAAAAGTTGAAATTCGTGTTAAAAATCAATGCACTCAATATTTTAGATCGAATTGACATTTAAGACATGGATATAATCAGGAAAACTAGACAAATACATGAAACTAGTTTATATATGTTTGTCTAATTCTTCTAATTATATTCATGTCCTCAAATGTCAATTTGACTTGATATACTAAGAGCGGTGATTTTTTAAATACGAATTTAGATTTTTAAAAAATTTAATTCGTGTTTAAAAAATTATTGCTCTCAATATATTAGGTCAAATTGATATTTGCCCAAAATCGGCTGATGGACCAATATATTAAGATTTTTGAACATGAATTAAATTTTTCAAACACATTTGTTACTCTTAATATATTATGTCAAATTAATGTTTAAGGGCATGAATATAATCAAAAGAACTAACAAAATACATAGAAACTAGTTTCATGTCAATCTAAAATTGTTTGATGCATCAACCAATTTTATCCAAAATCGACTTTAATATAACAATACTGTTGATACAAAAATAAATCAGTGATTTGCTCAAAATTTCAAAAATTCGACACAGAGAGAAATTAATTCATCTTGTAAAGAAAAAAAATAAGTCGATTGATTTCAAACAGAAATCAATTCGACTAATTTTTATTTTTAATATTAATTGGCTGATTAGGGATAAAATAGAAAGTGAATATATGATTTGATCATTTTGAAACTACCTTACGCAATATGGTAATTTTAAAACTTTACCTAAATTATTAGATAGCTGAATTTACTAAAAAGATAGAAAACAAATCTATCAAGGTAAGCTCACACAATCCATAACTTGCAAAGCTCTTCTCTTTCACCACAACTTGAGTTTTGTGTCTTTCAATACCAAAGTGCAACCTTATCAAACTCATTTTAGGAATCTTTTTCTTGCAGCTGGAAGAACTCTTTCATCATTCTATTTTCACTATAGAATATCTGAAAGTTGGAATATCTTTCCTGAAAAAGAAAGTCAAAACTACATATGCTTAAGGGTAAATAATTCATATTATACCGAACAATTTTCGATAAATTGATTAGCAAACAAGCATGCAAGAGACCTTTGAGTCTATGAGGTTTCAATCTACAGAATATTTCGAGCTTATAACTATCCAAAATGCAACCGACTATAAGTACTCAAGCGAAATCAGTTGCAACAGCACAGTGGTTCTGTTAAAGAATTAAAATGAGACATCTTACGATGATTTACATCTTTTGCTTACAATGCTATCGTATAGATATACATGTACTATAGCATCTTCTATGCTTGTATCGACGATCCTAGGCATAAGTTAAATGGGAAACGTAAAGCTCATGTACACTGATGAATTAGGGAGAAGTAGAGAAGCTTTCTTCCTCATTTTTTGTTCAGCAACACCATGCAAATGAACGCAATGCAGCGGAAAGTGAAACCATAAAGAAAGAGGACGCCTAAGCAAAGCCCCCAATGATTGATGTTGTAGTTAAAATTTTGAAGTACTCCACACCGCGTAATAAGCCACACGCCATAGTACCTGCAAGGAAAAGCAGCAGTAGCGTTGATCATAATAATCAAGGTTTGACGTTTTGGTACGATATTGATGTAGGACACAAACTGATGACTTTATACCAAGCCACACTGTCAGACTGTACAAATGAGCATCAAGATCTACTATCAGTTGAAAAATGTTGAATGTCAGTTAATATAAACAACTAATGATTTATTACAATCAAAATCTTTCTCAATTTGGTTTAATCTTTTCTTATATCCCTCAGTAGAATAGGTGGGCATAAGGAGGCCAACAGTATCATTGTGCACAGGGAAATTCAAACTGACTTATAAAACTCATTAGCAACTCGTTTATGTAAATACTGATGCCTCGAGCAAGTGCCACCGCTCTTGAGACCTAGAAGCCACTCAAGAGACAGTGAGAGTAGAGAAGAGGTGACAAGTATGTTTGTTATCTCTCCCAAATTGAGTTTTGTTTAACCCATATCGAGCTCCACGTTGCCATTGTCAATCGGACCGCTATCTAACATCTTTGTCTCATGGTGACCTGGTTTTGTGGCTTCCTAACTATGAGGCACATACCCCGTAAAAGGATACATAACCGTTTTTAAAGCATGATAACAATAGCTTACTCTAAATGATTTTACCAAACAACTGTAAATGCTGAAATAGAAGGTTTGGTCATCTAGGCTTCTCATTTACTATAATGATAGAAATAAATCACCACCTTTTTGCATTCACAATGACAAAAGCTTCCAAGGCCCACTTCGGGTAGCATAAATTTGCTAGTATTTGTGAATTTCGCCGCTGAGTGGCTATCAAAGTTAACACGACAGGAAGAAGAGCAGACCACTGCAGAATCAATGTTGCTTCGTGTTAAAGATAAAGAAGATTAAAAAAACAAGATTAGTAAATGGCTAATACGCACCAGTTGGGCAGAACCAGGTTGGAAACAGATGGCAAAAGTATAACCAATACCAGTCACACAATAGAGAAGGGCAAGCATAATGATATAGTTGTCTGCAAATGATGACCTGGGGTTGCTGAAGAAATAGAACATTGAGAGATACACAATAGGCTTGACTACAATATTGAAATGGTCAATTGTATCTCTTGCAAGAAAATAAGCAAGAGAACTCATTCCAGATCTTCTCTCTCTCAAATACTGCAGCTTTTCAAGTGAAAATGACCTTAAAGCACCAATCTGACCTAAGAGAGCTGCAACAGAGTAAACAAAGCTCAACTAATTACAGTTGTAGTGAAAAATGGGAGTTTTTTCACTTACTAATTTAAAAGACAGTTCGGCAAGTTAGACAATAGTTAATTTTTATTTTCAAGATAGTTTCATATGGTGGCAAAAGGCGAATACGCTCGCCCCAGCGCTCCTGCCAACCCATCTCAGGGTCAACACAGAGGAGGTAAATCACATGTGGCTACTAGCCTTTAGAATAGTGACTAGCACATAAGGAAGACATTTACCATCAAGATAGTTCCACATGCTAAAAGAAATGGTGACCTGAGAAGAACTGAACCATATGACCCATATACTAATAATTGCAAACTATTAATTGTTAGTATTTGGCTGAAAACATTGATCGACCTAGCATTTACTATTGACAATGGTAATCACTGCTATAAAATTTCACATTAATGATCAGCATATACACCTGAACCAAAAAATTCTACATTATTTTGTAAAATGGTTCCGATCCAAGCAATTTTTCAGAGTCAAAATAGTTGACATGTTTTCCATTGCTGCACAATAAAGTAAATTTTCACTATAGTTGTTCAACAACCATAAAACAAAATACTAACGTGAATATTATCAATTCTACATCTTATAAGATGAAGTGGGATGTCCTTCCTCATCCTTTAGGAGTATACTAAAAACTTGAACTATACTCCTATATTACCAAATTAAAGCCAAATAACTGTCATCATGATCAGTAAATTTTAAAGCTACTTTATTTACTCACAAATGATAGTTCAAAGAAGTGAAAATCATCTTCAACTTACAAACAGCTATAATAGTGTACGTGTAACTAGCTGCTCCTAAATTTGAGTCGTTTGCTTTAGAAAGTATTCCTAAGCAAACTCCAGCTAGACCAAGAATCAAATAATCCACAGCTTGGGATGTAGCTTCACGCAATCGCTGCTTGGATACCCTGTAGTCACAAGTGCAGTCCATGTTCCATTACAACTTACAGCATTATTGAGAGTAATTTTATTCAACGATAAGAAATTACCTTCCAAGATAATACTTGTACTGGTAAAGTTTACCAGGAGTTCTTCGGTTTGCTAAATCTTTGGATTTTGAAAAAACATTCTCCAAGTGTTCTTTCTTTTCTCCTATCGCACCTTTTACTCCTCCCCAAAAATCAATAGAACCAGATACCACATCTGAGCCACTGTTAACAGGGTTTGTTCTATCTCTAAATGATGAATGGACAGAATTGAGCTCATTTTTCATATCAGGGGGTACTGGATACCCGTTATGCAACATCCATATCACTGGCAGCTGGCTAGATATAATACCTGTACTTGTGCTCAACTTTACCATGCCCTCTAGAATATCAATAAAGTAGTCCGGAGGATTGACACGATCAGGAACTTTAATCTCAAGGCCTGCAAAGTATTCTTCAACGTTCTTAACTGGTCCTTGATATGCAACTAAACCACCTTTTGCCAAAAGTATTAAATCATCGAACATGTTGAATAAAGTATAGCTGAAACACCAAAAAAAATAGTCGCATTATTCTCATGGAAAATAATCACAATGCATGACTTTTAAATTCAGAGGAATTAACGATTAGTCGAACTACATTAAACATTTTTTTTTACAGAACTATTATTAAAATTACAAATGACAGTTAAACTTCCCAAATCAAATTGGATACTTAGATATTCTTTCCATAAAAGTGTGGTAAATATTGAAGCTTCAATTTCTAAAGTCAGATTGGAGTACTATCCGCTATTATTCGACAATTTTTCTGTTTCAATTTCAAAATTTTCTAGCCTAACTATCAAGAGGACGTGAAATTTGTAGTCTATAATTTAAAGAAAAATCTTCTAAATGCTAGAAAAAAGTTAGATTGCAATACTTTCACAACACAATGAACAATAAATGGAGCTCTCAAAAGCTTCTCCATGGAATCAAATATATAATAAACTACAAACACAAAGCAAGTAATTAAGTTTCCATAGTAGTCAAGCTAGAATATTTACCAGCCTAATGATGGACTGCTGAGAGATCCCCAGTGATCTACACTCCATGTTAGAAAATAGAGGCTATAAGGTGTGTTCATCACTTTCTTTGAAAGTGAAAATTGCTCTCACTATAGATGTTAATTTCACTTCCAGAATACCAATCTAGGAAACTTGCAATCACCATCATTGAAGGTTTATCTTCGTAATTTCAATGTCTGAATTGAGTATTGAATTCAAAAGATAATCTGAAATAGATATATAGAGATTCTACTGATAATTTAGCTATTAAAAATATTTGATGCACATTTTTCCAAAGATCGTGTTGTGCATCATTGATGCACATGAGTTTGTTTTTGTGGGCCAATAGGGACTATTAGACCCAACTATGGCTCAAACATTGAGCAAACTTTTTCTAATGGATTTTTTGAATGATTTTTAACACTGTGATAGTTGTGAATGCGGCAACTATGGATCTTCCCACTAGTAGAGCATTCCGGAGCCTAGAAGACGTCATGGAGTGCATAATTTTTTATAATTTGGTTAAAAATCCAAATTATATGTTTAATTGAGTAATTATTTAGAATAGGATGTAAATTAGGATTAATTCAGGTTAAATGAAAGGTTTAACTTAGTTTGGCTCCATAAAGGCTGAATTGCATCACCCAGTCTAGACAATACATGGGGTGGGACAGTTGAAATAAGTGACACAAGAGAAACATGTAAATTTTACCCTTTTCCATGGTTTCAGTTTCGATACACAAGAACAGTGCATATCACCTATGACAACCAGAACAAAATTTTAAATTATGAGTTAAAGACTATAATCTATCTACATTTAACACAAATCAACCAGGCATCAAAAATGATATCAGACTAGTATTTGAATCTTGCAAAGATAGTCAGTTTTACAATCCATGATGATGTTGTATGCATTTGTAAATCCTATATGCAACTTGCAGATTTGATTTTACTAGAAATGCTTTGAAAAAATAAGTGATGAAAACCAAAACCAAACTCTAGCACACTATTTTTCTCACGCGGACCTGGGCTGGTGGACCACCATGCTGATGTTTACCCCTTCAAGTGCCTCACGACGAAGAGCTCTCATCAGCAGAAGAGATGAAGTACTGTCCAGACCAGATGTTGGTTCATCGAGTATCAAAAGAGATGGTTCCATGACCATCTCTAACCCCACATTTACTCGCTTTCTTTGACCACCAGATATTCCACGCTTCTCCACTGTTCCAACCAAGGAACTTCGTACAGCTTGCAAACCCAAAGACTCTATTGTTCGTTCGACAATTAGAACTTTATTAACTTTTGGCATTTCTGCAGAAAGTCTAACAAGGGAAAACAAATGTTACATTGGTAATTGGTGCACTTAACTCCTTATTTGGCAAAGACATATACATATATCAACCAAACAAGTTATGATACAATTAGAAGAAGAAAAAAGAAGAGAGACTTTAACCTTCCAAATAAAAATTATGAAATAGAAAGAAAATACAATATGTGAACATTTTCATGAATTGACTAAGCAAAGATTGAAGCTAGTTAGCATGCACCCAAGACAAGTTAGGAATCCAGTGCAAGGGTATGGCAAGCACTAATTTACAGTATATATGTTTGCTTTTTCAATCAAATGAATAGCTTCCAATTCCATAACCAAAATTCTGGTATTTATCTCAATAAGAAGCAACAAACATGCAAGGAATATATGCAATCTATCTGACATATGAATAGCTATGTACTTGGATGTTAATCTATGTTGTACAGTGTCGGATACCAACTCAAACACTGATTCTTCAAGTTGACATTCATTATTTCAATTGATCACGTGTAAAAAGTTTTAGATATGGTAGTAGTGTCAGATACTTGGATCTACACCCATGTTGCATAGTTACCCAAGTTCAAGTAACATAGTGAAATAATATGAAGATAAGTAGAATGTAGGTGTTAAAACATAGAGTATGTCAACTTTTTGAATCCACAAGTCCTAGAATATTTTATACATGCAACATTAGACATACACATGCAAAAACAAAAAGAAAAAATGAGATATTAAAATGCAAAAGATAAGTGGAAATGCTTGACAAGATCTATGAGCCTTTAAGCATGAGTATAAAATCTTCAGTCAGTAACGATAGTTATTCAGATTTCTGATTATGACAATGACAGATCATATTCCCATAAATGCTCATCTTTAAATATAAGTCATGTTCAAACTAGCATAAGAGAAAGATTTTGACATTAAAAGTAGCTCATGAGATTGCAGGTGATAATTTTTACTAACTCAATTACCTATTTTATATTGTGCCCATCTCTTACCTGCAGTTAGCACTGAACCAAAGATTTTCCTCCACTGTCAGGTTTCCATGAACAATATCATCTTGTGGCACAAAGCCAATAATCTTTTTGTATGACTGGATAGGTTCAACCTTTCCATTTATCAAAACTGATCCTGTTGTTTGACATCCAGATATTTTTCCAGCCAAAGCAGTAAGAAAGGTAGTTTTCCCTGCACCAGATGGACCCATGATTGCAGTTACATGTCCCGGAATAAATTTCCCAGTTACACTCTTCAGAAGTTGCTTCTTGCTTCTCTTAAGAATTAACGTTAGATCCTGGAAAGCAATCTCTATAACTGGTCTTGTTCTTACTTCATTCTTTGTGGCCATTGAGATTACTCCTGAGAAGGTCAACTTCTTATTTTCCTGTTGTTCAACTTTCTCTTTTTCAATTTCACTATATGCAAACTTGAAAATTTGAGTACGAGTATGCTTAAATTTGTCTTTAATTGTGTTCTTCTTAGGGGTTTTGCCCCCAATATTTGAATGAGGACCTTCAGCTTTCTCAAAGTTCTTTTCTGATGAATTTGGCACATTATGAAGAATAGATATTTCCTCAATCTCTGATGTTAATACATCTGAAGACTGCCTGGATATATCAGCATCATTTTGTGGCTCTTGAAGTTCATTGGATATTTTGTGTGAAAATGTCCCAGATATCTGTTTTTGGGTATCAACTGCATGCCTGATTGCAACATTTTTTGCAGTTTTCCACCTTTCACGAGCTTGCACAGCTTCTCTAGCAACCTTGGCAGCAGCTTCCCTGGATTCAGCTCGTCTTCTTTCCCGGTATGAGAGAATGTGATCAGAGAAATTGTATATTATCAACAACAGCAAAATTAAAGCAACCTACAATAGTCAGAAAGGAACTATGACTAACAGATAGTTATCAAGTAAAGCTGTTTGGCTCTTCTTCAAAAAAAAGGAATATCATAGTGAAAAATATAAGGTAAATTCATGCATTTACAATTTTTCTCACAAAAGAACACTGTAAAGAAAAAGTGGATCACACAACTGGAAGCTAAAAATCGGTCAAATTTTCAATCTCTGTAAAAAGAAAATCACCAAGCATGACGATTAGACATGTTTAATTCTTTAACTCTAATGGCATATAATGTGTATGTTAGAAAAAGAATGAAAAATTGTGGTGAACTAATGAATGCAAATGACTAAACCCTCTTGAACTTGAAACAAACATCATTTTCTAGGTTACAGTATGAGTTTAAATCTAATGGTTGCATTTTTGTTTTCCACAGCTTAGCAATTACCACCTTTGATATTATTTGTAAATGAATACTAAATTTTTCCTCTACCAATATGTGTTCAGAAACTTTTTTTCAGTCTACATTTGTGACTAAACATCTGAAAATCCAAAACAACGGGTAAATAATATATGTAACCATGAGTGAGTCAAGATTCATGATTGGAACCTGATAAGGTTACTTAGGTCAACCCTACCAAACCTATTTAAGTAATCAGGTTAAATGAGTTTTGTGTGTCTCATGATTCGTTTATAAATAAGTTATATGGGAGAATAATCCTTTTAGAAAACAAAAAGGTCACCCTCAATATCTAACGAGGTTAAGAACTTAGGATTACTAATTGTTAATATGAAACTAACTTTTGACACTAGTGCTTTAGAATTTGTAAACAATCAAGTATGATTTAAAATCTCGATCTGTATAAGAGTTTCGATTTATAACTGAACTATACGGTTTCGATACCGTATCATGTCATGCCGATAGGATTTCGATATTTTTTAAATATAAAATATATTAATTAAAAATACAAAATTCAACCTAAATATTAAATAATAAAATATTTTTTTGAAAAATATATATATGGGATCGAAACGCTTCTATATGATCAGTGAATAAATAAAAATTTTATAATATATTTTTTAAAAATAAAATAATAATATATATATTAAATTAATGGGAGAATTTTATTAGGGTTTGATTAAGTCTAATTAGATTATCTCTATTGTAGTTACGAGTTGATTGAAATTATTAATATTAGTTTAATTAAAGGCTAAGTTTTAAATCACGCACCCGTGGGGGTCGCAGGAGATCGTGGTGGGGTCGCAGCGACCTCCGTGACCTTGCAAGGGGTCGCGACGATCTCCCTAACCCTGCGAGAGGTCACTACGGCCTCCACGGGATTGTGATGACCTCTCGCGGGATAGCGGCAACTTCTGTGACCTCCCACGGGGTCACAGAGGCTACAGTGCCAATGCCAGGAGACGGACGAAATGGTAAATTTCGTTCATTTCACTAGCACAATGCTAACTTTTAAATCATGAGATCAACATAAGATATGCGTGGGAGGCACATACTTCATAGCCAAAATTTGAAACCCAATCCCAAACAAGCCTACATTAGATTTAACTCAAACACTAATGGAATTCAATGATCCTGCCTAGTAAATGTACTAAATTGGAGGGATTTAATATACTAGAAGATACTCATTCCACAAGTGACTCATATTGAACTAGCTGTATATCTTAGTGTAGAGCAGCAAGTGCTTAGACAACATTAACATATGTTTCTAGATAAAGTATATCAGATTCTATTAAAGAAAAATAAATTGCTAACTGGTCAGAATAGTACAATTTAAGAATCCACTTTGTAATGCACACTCCAGGTTTCATTAGCAACAAAAAGAAATAAAGCAATAAATCAGACAATAATGGAACATTAGGATAAATGGATAATGTGCAATATGTCTTTTTTACTTAACTGATCTAATTTTTTACTGATCCATTTCTATTGCAATAACCTAACTCATTCCAGTGCAATCCAAAACAAGACAACTATTCTGTTGGAATAACCTAACTCATTGCAATGCATTCCAAAACAAGTCAATTAATTTTCTCCTAATTTATAATGCTCTATTGTGTCTATTCTATTGTATTGCTAACAAGTGGGAAAATATAATGAGTTTTCTATTGCATACCTATCGACATATGGTAAAAGTATATTATCAACAATGTTCAATGATTTAATCTTCTTGAGAAATGAAAAATAATCAATAAAGCAGTCTTGCATGCACCATTGATAATGAAAATAAAATTAATACAAAATATATAGCCACAAGTATACTCAAGGAATCACTTGCATTGGGTCATTGAGAATGTAAAGGATCAGCCCAAAAAGTCAAGAAATGAAAATACTTATAGATTATCAAAGCTATTTTCAAATGGAGAACAAGACAAAAGGCTTTAGAGTTAGTCATATCATCACACAATTGATAGAGACAGAGGTTTAAAGGCCAAACATTAAGACAAGAATATAACCAAATCACTTGCTTGCTTAATAAACAGCATACCATCACTAAAGCACCAAAAATTGTGATATTTTGATTATAGGAATTTGCATCGCATGAGCTAGACTTGAAGCAACCTACAATAAAGCTGTTAGTTAACTTTGTTCAAGAAATGACATAATATCCATATAATTATATATTTATATATATAAAAGCAAATTTATAGAAGCATGCTGCATTATCATGCACAGAACTAAAGAAGCATCTGAGCATAGAGATCTAGTAAAATAAAATTTCCACATATGCTTGACGTCTGCTAAAAGTAATTGATTTGGAATGACCTGCCATGCTAAGGTTTCAAGGGTCAAGTTCCCAGGTGAGCTCATTAGAAGTGCATTGGGCAAGTTTTGCTTCAGTTGGCCAAACCTGGTACCTTACCAACCCTGCTTGGTGTTCAATAGAATCAGCTAGGTGATTAGCCAATCCTACAAGATGGTAGCTGACCTGAGTTCTGCAGAACTGATCTAGTGGTCCCAACCTCAACATTCTAGAAGCTAAAGAAGTCATATACAGCATGTGACTTTAAGATTCAGCAATTAAGTGATCCTATATTGTGTATATCCTGATTGATCTTTGAGAGCATAAGTAAAAACCATTTGGTGATTCATCATATTGTAGTGACATTGTGATGTACTTTTGACCAAAAAATAATAAGAATCTCTCCTTGAGGTCGTGTATGTGGGTAAGATTGTCAAACCACATAAAACTTGTTTCTTGATTGATCTTGCTTTCTTAATTGTTCTTGTAACTCTCTTGTTTTTGTTCTCTGGCTTATTACCTCTACAGCATCTAGGTGCTTTGATGTATTCTAACAATTGTAACAGAGAAATATATCACACCTCTAACAATTGATTATCCTCACAGTACCATGGTTCTAACTTCAAATCTTATTTATGCTTAGTATACTAACTAGTCTGAGCTTTAGATTGATTTTCTTGATTATATAATATGACATTCAAAGGTCCAATTTTATCTCTCTAGAAAGGAATATTAACTTAATTTTATAATGACACTTCGACTTAAGTAAAATGAAGTGTTTTATATTCCTTAGGTTAACAGCGGATGCTCAGAAAACAAATGTTATAGTTACTTTGTCAAATTACACTTAGAAAATAAGTTAAGATTGCTATCCATCAACAACTTTCAGGAACATGACCCATATAATATGGGAAAAAAAATTGAAAATATGCATATCGAGTAATGCAGTACCAATATCAGTTATTTTTTAGAAACGAGTGAAAATTGAACAGCAACAATTTGATATTTACTTTTTTCATATGTAGACCCCATACGGCAATAGTGTCTGTAAAATGCAAACACTAAATCAGTTGTAGCGAAATAGCAAGAACTAAGGGAGATTTAAAAAGCTAGGAGAACAAAAGATAATCAGGAATTCAGGACTATTCTCTGTTATCTTGTTACTTTTTTTACACAAAGGATATGAGTCAAAATTCACACTAATTTTACCGATATGCAAGGTTTTTACAACTGATAAAAAATCACATTTCCTCCAATTATTAAACAAAAAACTCAATACAGAATGTTGAAGGAAGTGAGGCAAAACATAAGCACACTGAGTTTCTTCTGAAACACAGTGGAAAGTCATTTATACTTAAGTGGATGCAGTGTATTGGCCATCATGATCAAAACCTATCATTCTGGTTGGATACTGATACAGATACTATGTCAATATGAGTAAATATCATTGTGTCACCCATACTGATACAATTTCAATGGTACCAACTGAACACGCTTGTCTCTGCTAGTACTACCAGAAATTGACCGAGACTAGAATATTCCCTTCTCGTATCTCATCCTTGGATTATGTATGCTAGTATGAGTTGAAGATAAAACTCTAAAAGAGAGGAGGAAAAGAGAAGAAGCACCAACGGGTAATGCCACATAAATAAGAATACTCTCTTCCCATGATTCATAGAAGCTGAGACACTATAAAGAGAGGGGAAGGGAAGAGCAGATGCATCAAATGAAGCGCCAACTACAGAAAAGGGGAGTAATGCTAGAGTCCTAGAATCTGTGAATCTATATACTATACTTACACCTATTCTAGTTAAATTGTGTCAGATTAGGACCAACTCATATCTATATTCTATACATATGCCTATTCTAGTTTCAATTGTCTCAGTTCAAACCAAATCTCAATGGTTAAGAAAGATACTTCTTATATTTATGTTCATATTGGTATAGGGTTATCTTTGGAGCTAAACAAACTAACTAGATGGTAATTATAGAATTAAAACCCATTTAAGTTGATCTTAGAATGCTTAGAATCGTGCCAAGTACTGACATGACACTGAAACTAACGGTTCCCTTCAAAGGCCAAAACTGCAGTAAAATCCTTAATTAGAAGATCATTAAACATCAATACCTATTCCGTATGCCGCACAATATGATAACAGTACAAATAAAAACATTGTGCATGGAGGATATGAAAAATACCCACTGCTACAGTTGTTTTTCAATACAGTGCTTGGACAGAAGTAACCTGCTGGGCAGAATAGATCACTACTATGATCAACATCAGCCCAGATGTCTGCGCCACCACAACTATGATCTGTTTCCCCAGAGGGAAGCTGGTATTGGTATCTGCACAAAAATAAACTCTATAATATTCCATTTTTACCATAAAAATGAAGATCAGTAAAGGAATACAGGAAAACGCAATCAACTTACGGATCACAAAGACCTGTAGTCACATTGAAGGTGGCTAATGGGCAATATGCACCCAATGGACAGGCTTCATCAAGAAAAAGATTATCATTAGTGACATAAGTATAGATATTTAAATTCTCAAATATTAGAGCAGTGGTACTACTTGAATGATTTGGCCATCCATGTCATATATTTTTTTAAAAAAAAATTGAAGTAATGGCAACAAACAAACGGAATGAGATTGGCTTTCTTCTAAAACCAATTCTGGAATTTTTGATAATCCTTCTTCTTTGTGTGTCCTTTCTTTTTACAAGAAAAAAAGCTCTTGGATTCTTTCTTAATTTCTGGTTGAATATGAATTTTTCCTTGTTCCTTATATTTGACTTGAATTTTGTTCTTTCCTTAAGTGTTCAGATGTACATTTTCTCTCACTTCCAATGTCAATAGATCCTCCTTCTGAACACATATGGCTGTAAGTTCATTGATTAACCATTTATCTTTGTGTGTTGTAGAAGATATTAAAGGGTCTAATGTGATGGATAATGGAAGGCTCCATGTGGAAAGATTAAAACAGAAGTCAAGCCATTGGTCAAAAGTCAAGCGGATGTAGAAGTCAAAAGGTTCACTCAACTCCTTCAATCCGACTAGGGATGTCAAAAATGAACCTGACTCGCCAACCTGATCCAAAAAATATCGGGTCCAGGTTCGGGTCTGATTCGGATTGACCAGGTTGACCTAAATTTAGGGTTTAGTGGGTTTTGTATGGTTAAATCAAATTTTATTTTGAAAATTATGTATAAGTATTGAGATAAAAGTGAAGAATTATTAGGAAAATAGCAAAAAAATTGACACCCCTAAATCCAACCACCCGATGACTAGATCTCTTTGGCTCGATGTAGCTGACTCCCTCAGCTCTGTTATCCGACTATCACATCTTAGTTATCCGGGCTTCTCAGGTCACTAATCCTGACTCTCATGGCTCTGTATTACCGACTCCCTTAGCTCTATTATCCAACTATCACGACTCAATTATCCTGGCTTCTCGGGTCAATACGCCCAACTCCCATGACTCAGTATAGTCGACTCCCTTAGTTCAGTTATCCGACTATCATGACTCAGTTAACCGGGCTTCTCAGGCTCGATCACCCCCTCATCCCACGTGACCCATTAAAGACGTGGGAAGTGGTATGACAACTTCATTCATGGGACCATTTCTCCCAGAAGAAGTGGAAAACGTCAACGCATATCTCAGAGAACGTGGCAAATGGATGCACATGTATCGGAGCAACGGATATGCATTCGCCCCTCTATATAAAGTTGTCTGCCCCTGCGAGCACAAGTACTAAACACAACCACAAATTCTCCTTTACCACTCCAGTTCCCTACTTCCACGTAGCCTTATGCTAACTTGAGCGTTAGAGTGGTCACACTGAGTCTACCCTCAATGCCCATTCTAACCTCTTTTTGTGCAGATATCCCATACAATTTCCTCATCACCAAAGCATTCGAGCCCCTCCCCTCCACTGTTGCCACCCGTTAACTCACCAGACCGCGATATGAGACAAGAATATGGTCCATACTAATATAGAAGAATATTAAGAATGTAATGTACAAAGAAAGACTATGGCATCTCAACCTGGAGCTTCTTTAACTGAGTTGCAATATCCCTCATTTACATAATGATAAGCTTCATGAATAAGAATTTTATGGTTAGGGTATGAGCCAATGCTTTGTTTGAAGACTCAAATTTTTCATCGCCTTGGACAGAGTCCTCACATTGTCATACTGATCAATTGAACCACAAATACTAGTTGAACCACAAATACCATTAGAGATCTTAATCTTTATGAACAACACATTAAGGCAACTAGATCGCTCCTATTTTTCATAAAGATTTGCCTCATCGAGAATGTTGATATCAGTAACAGCAAGTGGTTAATCTATCTTATAGCATAATTAGTATATAGCCACCCTAAATGAAGGAGAATCCTCTCCCTCTAAACTTTACACTTGTCATCAAGTAGATTCATACAACTTAATGATAATTCTACGAAATTATATTCTAACTTTTAATTCCTTTGGTTAAATTAAGAACGATTTGACATTTCATCTAAATTAATCATATAAATATAATAAAAAATTCCTATTGGATAAAAAACTTACTATATTACATATGATTCTACAACTTAATGACCTTTTTTTTATAATGTGACCAAGATATTTAATATATAATTTTACATAGTTAAAAATGTCGTGGCTACTCTCTAATCATAAAATTCATATATATCACAAGACATAAAAGGACATGCATCTAAATTTCAACAATTGTATACCACTGTCACTTTAGGCATGCAACAATATTGCTTCGTGGAAATCACAAATTAATTTACTGCATTGGTATTTTACATGAACACGGAAACAAATAATAACAAATGTCATAACATCACTTGCATAAATAATTTTGATAGACTAAACAATCAACTTATTATTATTTAAATACTAAATGCCAAAATAGGCCCAGAACAGTATGACTCAAATCACATGTAGACTAGTCCATTATAAAGGCCTAAAAATTATTAACTAAAGAAATGTGGGCCAAGGATATTAAATTGGATTTATTTCAGGTTAAAGGTGGGCATAGAAAAATAAAACACATTATGAGCCCATTTAAGAAATCTAAAACGGCATCAAATGTTTCAATCTTAAGGTCTGCAAACTTTAATTTTTTTGTAGCAGATAATTGGTACAGGCGATCAATGTCTCCCCATTCCATATTCCAAATTATAAATATATTCAACCCCAAATTAGTTCAAAAATAAGTTTCTTATGTATCTTCAATTTCAAGATAAATTATGAAGAAACCTTCAATCCAATTACCACATGATTTCTTGCAAATATTTATAATCCAAAAATCAACGAAAACACATCAAGCTAGAGGCTAAAAATTGCTCTGATATCAAATGTAAAAAAATATTATACACAACATCAATAGAGATATTCCTCTAGTTAGTTATTGATGTCTTTGCTTTTGCTTGAGAAAATCAAAGGTATGATTGTGAATCTTCTACACCTAACAAATCAAAATATGATGCTGTATTCTTTTGGAAGAATTGTTAGGCGTAGGTGTTAGGACCAAAAGTAGCTAGAGGGGGGGGTGAATAGCTCGTCGCGTTCGCTCGTTGCTCGGCGTTGCTCGGCGTTGCTTGTTCCTTCAAAGATGTGCAGCGGAAAATACAGAAACAAACACACCACGCTAACACTAGGATTTTACTTGGTATCCACCTCCAAAGGAGGTGACTAATCCAAGGATCCACACCAACACACACACCCTCCACTAAATAAAACTCTCCTTTATGGTAACTACCAAGGGCGGAGAAGCCCTACAAGACTCAATACAAGAAGAGAGGGAAAGGATACAAAACACAAGCACAAAGCTTACAATGAATGCAGAAAACCCTAACCCTAGCTTCTCTTCTTGCCTTTGATCCGCCTCTTGACTCGGAGAGCTTCCAAGAACCTTCAAGAACTGGCGATCACAAGCTTTTGAGAGTGCTGTCGAGGAGCTGGCGAAGATCTGAGATGAAATAGTGAAGAGCTGCCGCAGCCATCACACGCCTGCAGCTATAAACGACGCCAACGGTCGGATCCCGATCGATTCGAATATTCCCAATCGATCGGGGAGGCTTTGGATCGATCCACGGATCGATCCGGCGCTTATCGAAAGGCGCTGGATCGATCCACGGATCGATCCGGCCTTATCGAAACAGCGTCCCAATCGATCCATCGATCGATTGGGACCTCTGATCGATCCACGGATCGATCCGACCATGGATCGATCGGCGGATCGATCCATCGATCGATCCAGCACTTGATTTTGTCCAAAACCAAGTCCCAAACCTCCCGAACCAACATCCGGTCAACCTTGACTGTTGGTATGTCGTGCCAGCATCTAGTCACTCCCTCGACCTGCTGGGACTCCCTTACCAAGTGTCCGGCCAACCTTTGACTCCTGGACTTTTCTCTGTGCCAAGTATCCGGCCATGGACCTACTTGGACTTTTCTTTCATGCCAAGTATTCATCAATCCTTTGACCTACTGGACTTCCCAACACCGATATCCGATCATCCTCGATCCATCTGGATTTTCCCTCAGCCTGGCTTCACTCACTGTGGCTTTCACCTAGCTTCACTCACTAGGGTTTTCCATCCGCCTAGCTTCACTCACTAGGACTTTCACCGCCTACCTTCATTTCCACCGCCCAGCTTCACTCACTAGACTTCCTTCCGCCTGGCTTCACTCACCATGCTTCCTGCTTCACTCACGGGACTTTCATCGCCTAGCTTCACTCACCAGGTCTTCATACCGCCTAGCTTCACTCACTAGGTCTTTCATTTCGCCTAACATCCCAGTTACTGATCAAGTATCCATCAACCTCGACCTACTGACTCTTCTTCAATCAATATCTTATTGTCAAACATCTAAACCCAAACCAAGACTCAGCTTGGTTACCCAGGTCAACCTTGACCTGAGGGATATTGCACCAACAATCTCCCCCTTTTTGATGTTTGACAATACCACAATAACACTTACAATCCCATATGTGAGTTAGGCTAATCCCATAGCCTCCTTCTTCATGCCACTAGATAATGAAAGCATAAATTAAGCTCTTCATTCTTCCCCTAAGACCTTCCCATAGGTAATGAAGGCCTAAGCTTAACCATACATTCTCCCCCTATTGGCACACATCAACCCATCGTTGGACACACATCAACCTATGCTCCAATTCTGGGCACACTTCAACAAATCCATTTGTTGAAGACTCTCCCCCTGAAGAGTTGCTCATCGTTGTTCACAACATCACTCGTTGTGATCAACACGATAATGAAGGTCCCATACCCTTCATTTATCTTTAACTTCTCCCTCAATGTAGACAAATACCCAACCTTGAGCATTTTCAACCACTTGAGTTTCCACTTGAAATAATGAGGATATCCACTCCCCATTTCTCCCCATTTCAAGTTTAAATGCTCAACCTTGAGCAAGTTCACAACAGAAGGTTAACCACCTTCCAAGGTTCATGAAAAATAATTTTCATGTCTTTAAAGAGTCCCTCCCCCTAAAGACATGGTGGTAACTTCTGTCATTGCACCAACAATGACTTGGAATCCCTAAAACATTAGGAAACCCAAATTTAGAAGTTTTGAGGTTCAAATATTCAAAATTTGAAACAACCTCAACCTAAACTTCTACTTAGTCTTCGTTAACCAATCCATCCTTGTTTTCAACATGAAAACACCCTTTGTATGTATACAAATGTATTTAAGGGGTTTGGAATGGTTACCTAGACTAAAAGAGGTTCAAAGATGCTGAAATCAAGCCTTCCCAGCCAAAATCAGCAACTTGGATCGATTGGAGTTGGGTTCCAATCGATTGAACCTTTCTGAATCGATCCACTGATCGATTCAGACTCCCTGGATCGATCGGCTGATCGATCCAGCGAGCTTCTGCTCGCGGGAATTGCCGTTTGAATCGATCCATGGATCGATTCAGGAACTCCAATCGATCCATGGATCGATCGGAGCTCTGATAGTTGCTGAAATTCCATTTCAGTCAACTTCAGAAACCCCTAGAAAATTCTACAAAAATCCAAAAATTATGAAATTTCGTGTAGACATTATTTAGGGCGTTTACTATCACGGAAAAATAGTTTTCTATGAAAATACTTCATATTTTCAAAGATTGACACAAACTTGAGAACTTGCAAAAACTTTAGTGTTTTGTTCAAGTTTGTGTCTAACTATTCAATGGTGATTACTATCAAAAGATAGCTTTCACCAAGGTTTTCCAAAATCATTTTGAAAACATTTTCAAAACCAATATCCCATCATGTTCCTTGGGCATAATGCACATGACTTGTACATTAGCTTTCCCAATGATGGGAAAACACATAACTATGTGTTTTGATGAATTTAAAACTCAAAGGAATGCACTAAATCAACATCTTGAGCTTTGTTCATCATCCTAACATCTCACTTGTATATAATATGCACTAAAACACATACAAGTCATCTTATAGTCTTTGTGAGATGTAGATTTTGGTTTTTGCCCTAATCTAGGGATCATGCATATTTATCTAGGCATTTTAGAAATGTTAGACATCCACCTAGGATGTCACTTGTCAATAAGTGTCGTTAAATGCCATTTGTCCTTAATTACAAGGAATTAAACTAATGCATGATAATGTTATGGCATACATCAAAATAAAATAACTTTCAAAAGAAAGATTCCTATAATTACATGATGTATGAATGTCATGACATGGTATTTTTGGATTTTTCATAATAAAACATGAATGCAAAACTAGACATGATGTCATGGCATATTATGGGCAAACAATCATGGCAAGATTTAGCATAAATAAAATATACCTAGATTAACTATCTAAGTATCCTTAAAGTCTTAGCTAAACTTACAACTTAAACCTAGATTACCCTAAAGTGCTACACGAAAATGCCAAAGCCTAAATTTGGCATTTCTAATTTCCTTGATTTAATGTATGCCAATTGAAAATAAACATGTCCTCAAATGTTGGCATATTCCATTTTTCCTCAAGAGTAGCACTTTTAAATTTAAGGCCCGGATTGCCTTAAATTGCCTAAGAACATACCAAAATCCCAACTTGATAGTTCTTATTAATTTCCCAATATGTGCCATTTAAGATTAAAATCAATTCTTCCACCGTTAGGCACATTTTACTCTTTCAAGGAGTAATCAATAATTCCATTTCATTTTCAAAGGTTAACTAACACCTTGAAAATGCTCCTTGAGTGTCAATTTCCTCAAAGTTGGGTTAACTACCCTTCTAATCGGAGTTGACACTCTCTAACCCATCTATGGGGTAGAGAAGATGCTCCTAGGAACCCAACACTTATTGGTGCTCCTTGGATGCTCTAGGTACTCACTAGGGATAACTTCCCTAGATACCTTCCTAGTGACCTTGTTGAGCTTCTTAGAAGCCTTGGTCACATTTTCTAGGTCAACTCTAGGGATAACCTCCCTTGTGACCTTGTTTGTGACTTTCTTAGACTTCTTAGAAGTCTTAGTCACATTTATTGCAAAAATACTCTTAGGGATGACTTCCCTAATATTTTTGGCTTGACCACTAGACCTAGGGTTTGTTCCATAACTATATGGAACTCTATGGTAAGAGGGCACATCCTTCTTAGCCTTTGGTTTGTATCCCAAACCTCTATGGCCATTGGATGGCTTTTGTACCCCTAAACCTAGGTTATGCTCATTTTGCCCTAATAGGATATTTTCCATCCTTTTTAGGGTCTTTTCCATTTTATCAAGCCTTGATCTCAAGACTTGATTTTCTATCACTAAGTCCTTAGTTTTTGGTTTTTCATTTGATCCATGAGCATTTTTATTCTTGGGCTTGTATCTATTATCCTTAGTGTTCTTGCCCAAATGTCTATCTACCTTCCTGACCTTAGGTTGGGTAGTCTTGGCATGTAGGGCCACATGTTTTTCCTTAATGCCCTCATGCTTTCTATTCTTATGGTAAATTGCATTAAAATGATAAAAATTTGATCTATTTTCCTTTTTACCATAACGTAAAGGGGTAGGCTCAATAAATGTTACCTTCTTCTTTACCTTGGAGGCTCCCCCTTGACTAGTACCTCCTTGAACCTTGACCATCTTCTTCCCCTTGGGGCATTGACTTCAGTAATGCCCTTTTTGTTGACACAAGAAGCACACAATGTGCTCCTTGCTCTTCTTTGTTCCGGGGGTGGTCTCCTTGGGCTTCTCCTTGCCCTTTTGTGTCACTTGACCCTTTTTCTTGGCCAAGTTGGGACACTTGCTCTTGTAGTGCCCACTTTCCCTACACTCAAAACATATTATATGATTTTTATTTTTAATTGAAACATTTATACCTTCTTGTGTAGGGTTGGTGCTTTCTCCTCCATGTGATGTGGATGTAGGGGCTTCCTCTTGATCCGATAGTGATGCTCCTCCATTTGATTTTTCTTGACTTGTGGAGGTGGAAGCTTCTTCATCCTCTTCATCTCTTGACCCGGATGTAGAAGCTTCTCCTTCTTCTTGATCCGGTGTCACCAAGGATTGCTCCCCCTCAATCCTAGAGGTGGAGGCTTCATCATCTTGAATATGAAACAAGGAGTATGCTCCCTCCTTGTTCCCTTCGTTGCATTCCCTTGAGGATGAAGCTTCTTGGATTTCCTCTTCTTCGGAGGTTGAGCATCTATCAACCTCGGAATCCTCCTTTTGGTCTTGCTCCAAAGAGTCACCCTCTTTGGATTCTTCATGATTTGATACAGTGGAGGGGATCTCATGAATTCTTGCCAATTTGCTCCAAAGCTCCTTGGCATCTTCAAACTCTCCAATTTGTTCCAAGATGTTGCTTGGCAATAAATTGACCAAAAGCTTGGTCACTTTGTCATTGGCCTCACATCTTTGGATTTGGTCTTTGCTCCACTTGCTCCTTTTGAGTACTTTGCCCTTGGAATTTGTGGGAGCTTCAAAACCTTCCATGAGAGCAAACCATTGCTCTATCTCCATCATAAGAAAATTTTCGATTCTTGATTTCCAAGAATCGAAGCTTGTAGATGAATATGGTGGAGCCACCCTTGTGTCAAATCCAAGTCCATCTTGGAATTGCATCTTGAAGTTGAGCTTGATAGAATCTTGAACTTGAAGAATTTGCTCCAACTTCTTCACCCTCTAGCTTTTCTTGATATGTTTGCCCCTTCCGGCGGTGATTCCGGTGAAGCGCAACCTTGCTCTGATACCACTTGTTAGGACCAAAAGTAGCTAGAGGGGGGGGTGAATAGCTCGTCGCGTTCGCTCGTTGCTCGGCGTTGCTCGGCGTTGCTTGTTCCTTCAAAGATGTGCAGCGGAAAATACAGAAACAAACACACCACGCTAACACTAGGATTTTACTTGGTATCCACCTCCAAAGGAGGTGACTAATCCAAGGATCCACACCAACACACACACCCTCCACTAAATAAAACTCTCCTTTATGGTAACTACCAAGGGCGGAGAAGCCCTACAAGACTCAATACAAGAAGAGAGGGAAAGGATACAAAACACAAGCACAAAGCTTACAATGAATGCAGAAAACCCTAACCCTAGCTTCTCTTCTTGCCTTTGATCCGCCTCTTGACTCGGAGAGCTTCCAAGAACCTTCAAGAACTGGCGATCACAAGCTTTTGAGAGTGCTGTCGAGGAGCTGGCGAAGATCTGAGATGAAATCGTGAAGAGCTGCCGCAGCCATCACACGCCTGCAGCTATAAACGACGCCAACGGTCGGATCCCGATCGATTCGAATATTCCCAATCGATCGGGGAGGCTTTGGATCGATCCACGGATCGATCCAGAGCGCCTCTGTGCTCTGGAAAAGCGCCTGGATCGATCCACGGATCGATCCAGCGCTTATCGCGCGAAGCAGCCGCGTCCCAATCGATCCACTGATCGATTGGGACCTCTGGATCGATCCACGGATCGATCCAGAGGGCTCTGTTCGCGGGGACTCCGGATCGATCCACTGATCGATCCAGCACTTGATTTTTGTCCAAAACCAAGTCCCAAACCTCCCAAACCAACATCCGGTCAACCTTGACCTGTTAGTATGTCATGCCTAGCATCTAGTCACTCCCTTGACCTGCTAGGACTCCCTTACCAAGTGTCCGGTCAATCCCTTTGACCCACTTGGACTTTTCTCTGTGCCAAGTATCCGGTCAATCCCTTGGACCTACTTGGACTTTTCTTTCATGCCAAGTATTCAGTCAATCCTTTGACCTACTTGGACTTCCCAGCACCAGATATCCGATCATCCTTGATCCATCTGGATTTTCCCTTGCCTGGCTTCACTCACCAGGGCTTTCACCTAGCTTCACTCACTAGGGTTTTCCATCTGCCTAGCTTCACTCACTAGGACTTTCACCTGGCTTCACTCACCAGGATTTCCATCTGCCTAGCTTCACTCACTAGGACTTCCTTCTGCCTGGCTTCACTCACCAGGACTTTTCTTCTGCCTGGCTTCACTCACCAGGACTTTCATACTGCCTAGCTTCACTCACTAGGTCTTTCATACTGCCTAACTTCACTCACTAGGTCTTTCATTTTGCCTAACATCCCAGTTAGGACTTCCCAGTCAAGTATCCAGTCAACCTTGACCTACTTGACTCTTCTTCAATCAATATCTTATTGTCAAACATCTAAACCCAAACCAAGACTCAGCTTGGTTACCCAGGTCAACCTTGACCTGAGGGATATTGCACCAACAGTAGGGACCAAAAGACATCATAATCCTTTATATACACCTTTCCATCAAAGGTATAAATTGATATGGGAAATTATAGGTGGTTTATTAGGAGAGTTAACTGATCTATAAATGTAATTAATTGACTATATCCTGAAATGATTTTGGGATTAATTCCCAAAATTATTCATTTCCAGCATTGGATACATTTTCTTAGTGAATTAATGCTTATGCTTCAAATAAGGAGAATAGAAAACAAAAACAACGAAATGAGCATTTGGTACATTGTCTTAGTAAATCAATGTTTATGCTTCAATAAGGAGAATAGAAAACAAAAACAGTGAGATGAGAGCATGCCAAAGAAAAAAGAGGGAACAATGGGCAACTACACTTACGTATCATGCAAGTTATTCCATACGGGCAGTAAAAGCCTGGACAACATGGTTTGCTGTCAACATTTCGTGAAGGCAATTGTTGTGATTCTTGAAGGTCAACCTTCTCGTCTGGAGGGACACTGCTTGCCCATCCTGGCTCACATCCAGGAACCCATGAACTCGAGTTGCAGTTTTTATTGGGTTTCATATAGTTAGTCCTTCCTCCACTATCAATGAAACTGTTAAAGTAAAATGTAACTTCAGCTGCTGTGCATAAGCGTCCATCAATATCTGCTTTCTCCAAATGAATCAGGAATACTAAAGTTAGACACAATTTTTCATTGTACTCAAATAAATCTAACAAAAAGAATTGATAAAGCTTTAAGAGCTTATGCATGATTTAAAGCAGCATCCTGTTACAGATCTTTGAAATATATGAAGACATTAATACACGTGTTAACAACATATGCAAACAGTCATCATATTGAGTTACACCAGCCAGCCAAATCAACGATGCTTTCAATTCCTAAAATTAGAAGTAGCATGGAGTTAAATTAGCAGTTATTATACTTTTTTTTCCCTCCATGAAAGAAGGTAAACAGCAGTTATGGTTTTAAACTTCGTCGGCCTGCCATATTAATAATGTTTTCATCTTCTAAAATCAGTAATAGAACCAAGATCCATCCTCAAAATCCAACAACAACATAAAAAAAAAAACTGACCTGACAAACCAAAAGCAGGATTAACACAGCCCGGGGTACGTAGTAACAACTGACTCGAGAATCGTTACAATTCCGAATCGTAGTAAACAAATGCAGTTTAGTCAAAACTAAAATATCATGCGTACCTGGAGTTGTGGCTGCGCAGGCGACCATAAAACTCATATCCGTGCTGTAATTGAACGCCCGATCCCAATCCGATTGCCTGAAGCCCACAGTCCAAATCCACATCAACATTCGTGAACCAAAAAAAAATAAGAAGAAGAAAAGGACCAAGAGGAAACGCACGCATCCTTGATGCAGAAGCCGAAGCGATCGTTGATGAGTGGGAATAAGCTCCGGGTGACATTGTTGACGTCCTCATTGAGCTGCGACAATAACGGCGACGTCAGAGACGGAGGGGGGTTGACTCCTCCGAAGCTCTGGCAACGACCGAGGGGGAAGAGCAGGAGCAATGCGGCTACGGCTACGAGGAAACGGGCTGTGGCAGAGGCCGGCCGAGCCCTCATCATCGCAAGGTCTCCGACGAGCAGAATGACGCAGGGGAGGAGGAGGAGGGGAGGCGACCAGATCGAGATGGAGGAGGAGAGAGGAAGTATTTTTAAAAGAGGGCAGCATTGTGGAGAACGAGTCGTGGCGACGAGCCGACGACTCTTCTCTTCCTAACGGCGACGATCGCGTCTATGGGGATGTCCGCACACAGCTGCTTCTCTCTAATGCCCACGGAAGCGGGCGGTTCGGAGTCAGCAGCCGAGCAGAGTGCCTCGGTAACGCAGAGTAAATCGTTTATTCAAAATTATGCGCAGGTAGGGGAGAAGGAAGGACGAGGGGAGAGAGGTTTTTTACAAAAGTACCTGAGGAAGTCAAATTGGCGTACCAGTCCTTAACAGAAGCTTCCCGGCCTGCAGCATTCTACGTTAATAAATTTATTAAGGTACAAATTAAAAGAACGATTAATTATTATTTTCATGAAAAAACATCCTTTTTAAAATAATCAAAATAATACTATCATATTTCTGATTTTAAAAATATTTGTATTCTAATTACTGCATAATTATTATAAGGAAAAATTTGCATTGATAAACACAACTTTACATGCGACTCCCTATTGGAAAAAATCTTTCTTTTCACTCCCTAGTCTAATATACTTACCTAATTGTCCCTGATATTTTAAGTATAAAAAGTTTAAAAATAAGTATAAATCCTCTTAAATTCAGTATATTTAAACTAGAATCTAGTATATTTTCTATCAAATTGAGTACAATTCTTTTTCCACCTCAATTGGATGGAAAATATACTAGATTTTCTTTAAATAGTATTCAATTAGATGTAAAATATACTAGATTTTCTTTAAATGATATTCAATTAGATGAAATATATACTAGATTTTTTTCAAATGGTACAATTTAGGAGGAATTATATTAAATAGGAAAAAAGTCGTACTCAATTTAATAGAAAATATACTCGATTCTAGTTTAAAATGCTGAATTTAATAGGAATTATACTCATTTTTAGACTATTTATACCTAAAATATATGGAAGACAATTTTAATTAAAAATATACTCGAATATACTAGATTTTCTTTAAATGATACTCAATTAAATAGAAAATATACTAGATTTTCTTTAAATTATACTCATTTTTGGACCTTTTGTACCAAAAAAATCTGAGGGACAATTAGGTCACAATATTTGCATGAGGGAGTTGAAGCAAATAAAACTTTGCATGCAGAGAGTGAAAACAAAGTTTTTTACGAGTGGGGATTGCATGTAAAATTCAAATTCTGATTGGAGATTTTTCTCTACTTTACTCTTATTATAACATGTAAGCGGCTGTTAAATATATTAAAATAAATTAATTTTTTTAGTTTAGATAAAAATATATACAAAGTACTTTTATATAAAAAATATTTATTAATTTAGTAAAAAATATTTAAATTTAATCAAAATCATTTTAACAGGATCAAATTCACTTCATTAAATAGTCATTGTAGAATTGTAAAAAAAATTAATAATTATTATAATAGTTTTTACAATGCCTTTGATGGTGTTAAATAATTTTGATAAAACTTTAAAAATTTTGATTAAATTGTCAAAAAAAAAAATATGTATAATATTTTTAATTAAGTTGAACCGTATTTTAACATATTTTATTATGTATCTAGCTTGCACAATAGTATTCGAAAGATATTTTAATATAAAAAAATATAATGAGGTGCTCTTTTATTTTTATTTTTATTTTTTTTAAATAGATACTATTTTGATAATTGTAATAACTAGGGATTTTTTTAAAAAAAATATATGTTGAGATTAATTTTGACTAATTAACTCTATTTTATTTCTACGGGAACAAGCTCCCATAATTATTTAATTGTTTTTTATGGACAAGTTGTAATAATATATAATAAAAAAATAATTACACTCATCTTAAATATCTCTTATTCTCCATCCTTAAATCATGTGAAAAAAATAAATTACGAACTCATATTATAATCAACCATCAAATAACTAAAAGATAAAGAAACCCAATTATAATAATACATGATTAAACTATGTCACTAAATAATTATTACCGGTAAATAGCTATCACTAAATAATTATATAGCTCTCATTAAATTCATAAAAGTATATTTAACTTTAATATTGATATTTTTTTATATTGTTCACGAAGTATATGACTATCCCACAAGACTCAGTTAATAATCGGATGATAAAATTATCATACAGAACCGGAGTAAGATTTGAATCTCCTAAAATTCATTTCCGTAGGTAATAAATTCCTCCTACTTAGTATATTCTTTACGCAAGCAATTAATTATCAGTCCTTTATCGAGTTGATTAATCCATGAAAATGATTGTGTAGACTTCAATACCCTACTCGGTCAACATCCGTGGAATTTAAACGAATAAACATCAACCAATATAATGCCCTTTGAGTTTTGACCCAACAAAATAAAAGTATATATATATATTCTTTTTTTATCCTTTAATATATAACTGAAGGTTGCAGATGAGTGGACTAGTTAAATCAAATGTGGAGTTTTTTTCTAGACCTCATCAATCGAGTTTGATAGGCCTCATTTGAAATTATTATATGTAAAGGATCATTATACTATCTAGATAAAATATTTCTCTTGTCTTATCAGTTTATATATATTTTATCAAAGAACCGACAATACCGATCATTTGAGATGAATATATCATCTTTTGTTTCAATAAATAATTATTTATTTTTTAATTTAAAAATAATTTAAAATTATTAAAAAAAAAAAACTGAGGGTTTACCTTGCCATATCAAAAATACTTTCTTTAAAAAAACATATGCAAGTGGAATCAAATATAAGGGTAGAAGTGTGCTAAAGAATTGAATGACTTAGTTCTATCACATAAAAATATGTCCCTAATTGTTATTTATTTATATCGAGCGCTTACTTTTTTAAAAAATATATTAAAATAATATCTCATTTATAATATAATATTTGTTGAAGTAGTTTTAATTAAAATTATATCACTTTAAAATAACTTTAATTAAAATTATATCATTTTCGAGTAACTTTGATCCAAACTGTTTAAAACTGCTCGAAGGTGATGTAATTTTGATTAAAATTATTTAAATATGTTGTACCTTTAGTTAAGATTGCTCGTGCCCTTAGAATAATATATTTCTAAGTTGAAGCAGTTTTGATCAAAATTGCAAAACCTTATATCAATTTTGATCAGTTTTGATTAAAATTGTACTTAAGCATTTTGAGTATTAAATTTCGGACCAAGCATTATTTTGTAATAATTTTTTATTCCCCTTATCGCTCGATAGAGGTCAACTCATTTATACGCGTATTATAATAGTACAATATGACACGTTCACGCTATAGGAATAATCAGATATTAGCAGAGTATATTAATAGTACAATATGACATGCATGTTCATCCTACCAGAATAATTAAATTTACTGCCAGAATATATCGGTTGAATATTTTCGCCGGTAAACTTTGAAAAAATAATAGGATTTCTAACGGAATTTAACTTCCGTTCAAAATCAATTTTCAAGATTTTCGATAGAAATTAGATTTAGTTAGGAATCTTTTTGAGATTTCTGATAGAAATTAAATTTTGTTCAGTCGGGATCCCAAAAATAAAATTAGCGCACATGTCCTCCTCTCGCGTGCTTGTATTTCTCCTCTCCGACGATCTTGACGTTATCTCTCCTCTTCAGTGATCTTCGGGTAAATTCTCTCCTTCCCAAGCCCTTTTCTTCCTTTCCGACCTTCATTGGCCGTCAGCACACGGCTAGCAGCTTTGCCGGCCACTAGCACATGACTAGCGGCTTTTCCGACCACCAGCTATGTGTTGGCAGCTTTGCCACCCCAGCATGCGGCCGTGCCAGCATTCAACAAAGAGGTTGGTGGCTGTGTCGATCGACGGCTGTGCCGGCCACCAGCAAGCGGCTATAGGCAGCCAGCGGCATGCTAGCCGACTACTGGCAGCGTGGCCGACCATCATCTCGTAGCCTGCTACTTGGTCAATCACCAACTCGTAGCCTCCTGCATGGCTAGCTACAAGCTCAGCAAGCTAAATCACGATTACGAGCTCGCCTTGCCACAAACTCACGGCTACAAGTTTGATTCACCGTATACTCTTTTGTTATATTTGTTTGTGATTAAATTTTACTAATATTTTTATAGTATATTGCGTTTGCTACTTTTCTTAGGCTAGACTACTCTTTTTCAGATATAATTTAATAAATCGTATATATTTGTTATTTTACCCAAAATGATAGTCATTTTATTTCTATCTTTCCATACATAACCGAAGAATGGAAAAGATTCTTCAAGAGTCTTGGGCCCAAGAAGCGCATGAGTAACTAGGTGTGGAAGTAAAATCAATCCTTGTTTGTAATGGTTGAATTTAGATGTAGATTAAGTTAGTATTTTGATATATAACATGATATAATTATTTGATGATTTTAGTATTGGTATATTTATATTTATGTTAATTTTAAAGTTTATTATCTTTGGTTGGAGCCTCAAAGATAGCATAGTTAGTTATTTGTCCGATCTAAAATTTAGATTTCTTGTATTTTAGGTTGATAGATATTATAAATTCAATATATGAGAAAATAATCTGGTTCTTTTAATTCACTAAGTTGAAATAGAAAATTATGTATCACTATTTATTTAAGTCCAAAATTAAATATGACACTAGTTAATATTTAATTTCCTTAGATCTCGATCAAGAACATAATTGTCTCACACTCGATGCTAAATGACACATCTTGAAAAAAAATCCAATCATTTATTTAAATGGAAACTACCCCTGCACTTTGTTTAATTTCCTTAGATCCCGATCTAACTTATTAGTTGTTAAATGGAAACTATCACTACTATATTATTTTTGATTGTTTTTTTAAACTTAAATTAAATTGTACAAGTTTAATAGTATTTTAAATTATATTTCTATTAGGTAACAATGTATATAAACAAAGTTTAGATGTACAATCAATTAAAAACTGTATTTATTAGAGATGATTTTATTGCCTAAGTTGAACAATTTATGAATTTTGCTAAGAGTCATCCAGAATACATAAATGATGTCGAGTTATGATGTCTGTGTAAATATTCTAAATATAGAAATAGAGTCTTTCGTAATGAGGATATTATAAAAATACATATATGTAGAAATCATTTTGTGTCAAATTGCCACAATTGATATTGTTACGGAGAATCTTATTTGACAGAACATATTGGGTCTTCTGTTGGTTCGTCATCTGACACAACTGTTACTGCGCATGAATCATCAATTAATGATATTTCAATGCAATCAATGGTTTACGATATAATGAATGCAGTTGATTATTCCAATATAGATGAAATATCAATACCTGAATATCAGTAACTATATGAAATGTTAAAGGCTAGTGAAAGAGAAGTGTGGAAAGATATTTCTTCTGATCATTCCCAACTATCAGCTACTATAATGTTATTGAATATGAAAGCATAACATTATTTTTCAAAAAGATGTTACAGTGACATATGTCAATTGATGTCAGAGTTGCTCCCTGCTGATAACATAATGATTGATAGCTTCTACAATATATAGAAATTGGTTAAAGATTTAGGTTTGCAAGTAGAGAAGATTGATTCTTGTATAAATAACTATATGATATTTTAGAATGAAGACAACAAATTGAGTGAATGTAAAATCTGTACTCACCCTTGTTATAAGCATTGTATTCACATACCAGGAAAGAAGAAGAAAAATATTACTTAGAAAGTGATAAATTACTTTCCTTTAACTACTAAACTTCAACATTTGTATGTATTTGCTGCTACAGCTTGCCACATGATGTGGCATCATAAGCATGTGCACGAAGGAGGTATTATATGTCATCTTTGTGATTCTCTTATATGAAAACATCTTGATATTTTATGTTGGATCGAAACGCGCTAGAGGGGGGAGGGTGAATAGCACTCGTGGCTTTCACTTTTCGTTTTAGAGAATCAACGAGTAAATGCAGCGAAAATATAAAACACAACACAGAAAGACCCAAGTGTTTTTACTTGGTTCGGAGCTTTGGGCGACTCCTACTCCAAGGCCCACGCTCGTTAAGCGTTTACTTTGGGCAACAACTATAATCGCAAAATAGTACAAGAGATTATTACAATTTAATTGTACCGAAAGACTATACCGACACAAGGGAATCAAAAAATGAAGATCTTGGTTGTCGGTGTCTTGTTGTAGCTCAACCGGATTGTCTCGTTAGCAGTGCGTTGAAGAAAGTGTTGGAGCAATCCCAATGGTCCGTGGGACCATGTGTTTTGGTGTTTGGGCAAAGGGTTTAAGTTAGGTTCACCCTTGTATTTGATATGTGTACTTGAGTTGTGCAGGACTGTAGGATACACATGTGACTCAGGTTGATGGCTTCGGGTCCGGTGAAGGATGGAGCATCCGAGGGACCGTGGACAAGGCAGCGAGGACAAGGGCCGAGGGAAGCGACTTCGAGGCATACGCGAAGGATGACATTGGGGACGAGCCGTGGACTTGTATGCATCCGAGGGACGAGAGCCAAAGAGGAAGTAGGCTTGAAGGCAAAAGGTCAAGGCTGCGAAGGAAGCGCCAAATGAGTCGTAAGGGTGAGGGTTCGAGTGCTGTAAGAGAATGTACTCGGTACCAGTCGACTGCATGTTTCATCAGTCGACTGGAGCAATCGACTGGGAGCGAACAGAATGCTTCTGTTCGCTCAACCAGTGTGGAGCAGTCGACTGGTATCGAGCCGTTGGGATGTAACGGTCAAATTTCCACAAAGGGCAGTCGATTGCATATTTTGGCAGTCGATTGGTAAGTGGGGTTTCCAACCCGTGGCCTATATAACCAAGCCTTGGGAGCTTGGTTATAGTTGGCGAAATAGAGGTGGTTAATCTCTATTAGTAGTCTACCTGTGCCCTAGCTTGTAAAGAGTCCTTGGTGAGAGTTGTGGTGAGGTTTCTCCACCCACAAGGAGCTACGTGAGCTAGTCAAAGGTCTTCTGGGGAGTAATCCACCGACGGATAGGGATCGTCCACCTCAAGGACATGCCGTGGAGTAGGAGTTTTATCTCCGAACCACGTAAATGATCGTGTAGCTTGGTTTTCATTCTTTCTTGTCTTTAGTTTAATTTCCTTTAGCTTGTTTATTTTGTATATTCCGCTGTGCATACTAACAATGTAGGAAGATCAATCGATTTGGGGGCACCATCTATCCAACTCCCCTTCAAGTCGGCCGACCGATCACCTACAAGTGGTATTAGAGCGAAGGTTGCACTTCACCGGACTAATCGCCGAGAAGATGATCGGCTTGATTGAACCTCCAAAGTTTGAAGGAGGAAGCCTTGGAGGCATCACCTATTGGATGATGAAGATGGAGATCTTCTTCGACACGGATTGGGACACCATGATGGTGGTAAATGAACCGTTCGAAGTCCCGAAGGATAAGAAAGGGAAGAAACTCCGACCGCGATATTGGACGGAAGAGCAAACCTTACGGTCAAAGACAAATTCAAAGGTAATATCGATTTTAATTTATATTTTGCCTAATAACTTGATGAGTCATGTAGGTGACTATAAGAATGCCCACGATTTGTGGAACAAGATAAAGAAGGTTCAATGGGAAGAACCTATGCTTACACAAGAAGAAGAAGAGCCCAAGGAGATGGGCTTAATGGCTCAAGATGAGGAGCAACCGGAAGGTGACGAGCACTCAACTTTCGAAGAGGAGAAGGATAAAGAAATGTCATCCACTAGTGTGGATGAGGATACATCCTCAAAGGTTTAAGAAGAATCCAAAACAAGTGAAGAAGAAGAAGAAGAAATCTTGGAAGAAGTCAATCTAGTGAGCACCTCCACCGAAGTAAAGTCAAAAGATCACATTGTGTGCTTCGGATGCAATGAAAGGGGATACTACAAAAGTAGATATCCAATGGGTAAGAAGGTAACTCCTAAACCCACTCAAATTATTTTAGATACTAATTTGGGTTGTAGGAATGATGGTGCCAAGAAGAAGAAAGAGAAGAAGCACATTAAATGTTTCACTTGTGGTGAAATAGGGCACTACCACACCAAATGCCCAAGGAAGAGAGAGCTCAAGACATCTTCCTACTGCAAAACCCAAAACTAGCTAAATGGTTCTGTGTGTTGTTTCGATGAGGGCAGTCGACTGATACCAGGTTGATTCTGTTGTCAGCTTTGGTTTTGACCAGGTCAGCTCATATATATGTATAAGATCCATGGGGGATGAATACACGAGTTTAGGGTCGATTTGGATGACAAGTTTTCAACAATTGGAATATTGTTGGAGAACTTTTTGGATGTTAGGCAAAGGGGGAGAAGTAAGTAAGGTTTAGTTAGGAAAACCTTAGTGTCTTTGCGTAGGGGGAGCCTTGTAGGTTCTTAAAAAGCCCTGTTGGAAAATCCTAGCTCAATGGGGAGCATAGGTGTAGGGGGAGCCTTGTGATAGGTTCCAATGCTTGTTGCATTGTTTCGGCGATGTAAGTCCAAGTGTGTAGCATTGGCAACGTAAGTCCTTTTACTTTAGCATGTTTATTTGCTATTATGTTTTCCCTAACTTAAACATACTGCCAAACACCAAAAAGGGGGAGATTATTGGAGCAATCTCAATGGTCCGTGGGACCATGTGTTTTGGTATTTAGGCAAAGGGTTTAAGTTAGGTTCACCTTTGTATTTGATATGTGTACTTGAGTTGTGCAGGACTGCAGGATACACATGTGATTCAGGTTGATGGCTTCGGGTCCGGTGAAGGATGGAGCATCCGAGGGACCGTGGACAAGGCAGCGAGGACAAGGGCCGACGAAAGCGACTTTGAGTCATACGCGAAGGATGACATTAGGGACGAGCCGCGGTCTTGTATGCATCCGAGAGATGAGAGCCAAAGAGGAAGTAGGCTTAAAGGCAAAAGGTCAAGGCTGCTAAGGAAGCGTCAAATGAGTCATAAGGGTGAGGGTTCGAGTGCTGTGAGAGAATGTACTCGGTACCAGTCGACTGCATGTTTCATCAGTCGACTGGTGCAGTCGACTGGTGCAGTCGACTGGAGCAATCGACTGGGAGCGAACAGAATGCTTCTGTTCACTCAACCAGTGTGGAGCAGTCGACTGCTAGTTTTAGTAGTCGACTGGTATCGAGCCGTTGGGATGTAACGGTCGAATTTCCACAGAGAGCAGTCGACTGCATGTTTTGGCAGTCGACTGGTAGGCGGAGTTTCCAACCCGTGACCTATATAACCAAGCCTTGGGAGCTTGATTATAGTTGACGAAATAGATGTGGTTAATCTCTATTAGTAGTCTACCTGTGCCCTAGCTTGTAAAGAGTCCTTGGTGAGAGTTGTGGTGAGATTTCTCCACCCACAAGGAGCTACGTGAGCTAGCCGGAGGTCTTCTGGGGAGTAATCCACCGACGGATAGGGATCGCCCACCTCAAGGACACGCCATGGAGTAGGAGTTTTATCTCCGAACCACGTAAATGATCGTGTAGCTTAGTTTGCATTCTTTCTTATCTTTAGTTTAATTTCCTTTAGCTTGTTTGTTTTGTATATTCCGCTACGCATACTAACAAGTGTAGGAAGATCAATCGATTTGGGGGCGTCGTCTATCCAACCCCCCCTTTAAACCGGCTGACCGATCACCTACAGAAAGATTGCTCAGTAAGTGATTATTCATGTTGCTGCTCGAGACCTCCTTATAAAGCCCGTTGAGGGCGCCTTCAACCTCCTTGAGGGCGTCCTCAACTCCGCCGATTCCACAGCGAAGATAAGGGCTGAAGAAGTCGCCGCTCATCCTCTTAAAGGCGCCTCCAATGCCATAGAGGGGGCCTTTAAGCCCATCCGAGACGTTTCAGCACTCCTTGAGGGCGCCTCCAGCTTGACTTCGCGCGCTCCTTCTTCCAAAGCATCCGAGGTGCCTCCAAGCTCCATGGAGGTGCCCCGGACACTGTTCATTCGGGGATTTGAGCTCTTTCTTCATCCTGCAAGGTACGTTAGTCCACAAAACAATAACATATCCTGCAAAACAAAGTTAGCACATAATAAACATGATAACAGAAGTATTTGACAGTCTCCGGACTGCCCGGTTCTAACTTTGAATTTTCGATAGGAAATCCTACGTCGAACCGACGCCTACTGTTCCCTCAGTGGGGAACGCGTCCTTATCTACTCCACTCAGGAGAGTATACATGTTGTCAATTCGATCCTCCGGATCGACTGGGCTTTTGCTCAGCGTCCCAATCTTCAAATCTTTTTGCTGGACGTCCACTCCACGACCCGCCCAGACTTCCCACCCGATCCGCGACACCAGGATTTTCACATAGAGTATCCGACTCTAGGACTTTTGCTCGAAGACCTCGACCCGCCAAGGCTTTTCGCCTAGGGTTACCACCCCCTAAGACCTAGGGTTACCATCCCCTAGGGTTTTCCTGCCTACCTAACCACAGCTAAAACTTTTGCCTAAGATACCTTAGGACTTTTCTTGCAAACTCATTCAACATATTAGATTACAAATAACCTTAACTTTGAATCCTTTGTCATTATCAAAATTCAGGTTCGATCGTCGGATGTTTCCCGCACCAACATTTATTTCTCTCCTTTACAATGGAACCATATAATGTGAGATTGGGACTTTTTGAAGATAGATTTCAGCCATTTGGTAAGTCATGACAATAATAATCATCTTGGCTGATTATATTAACACCGTATAATTTACCACCATGGATGTGAATGAAAGATAAATTTATGTTTTTTACTATGCTTATTCTGGTCCAATCAATTCTAAAGAGAAGATAGATATTTTCTTGCACCCTTTGATTGCCAAGATGAATAAATTATAGAATGTAGGGTCGATCACTTATAATGTTAAAAGTAAAACTAATTTTAAATTGTATGCTATATTATTATGGATGATCAGTGATTTTTCAGTATACTCAATATTGTCGGGATGGAGCACGGCTAGTAAATAAATTAGCATACTCACATTGCATGACAGATTCTGATGCATTTCTATTACTTTATAGTGGAAAGGTATTTTAGTTTGATAATCATCGTAAATTTTTACCTGTTTATCACCCTTTCAGGTAAAAAAAAAATCCTAAAGAATGTTGTAGTCAGAAAATCTCCTCCAATAATCCATCCTTTAGGTGAAGAAATTATTGAATAAATAGATAGTTATGAATTTCTACTAGTATCTCAACCTAGTTCTGATGACATAAATAAATATATTGTTAGGATGTGCAAGTGTGGTTAGAAGAAAAAGAGTATTTTTGAGTGCTTCCCTATTAGAAGTATCTACTCATTCAACTAATTTAGATGACATGTATATTGAGAAAACTTTTTTCAATAATATCTTTAACACTATGATGAACGTGTCTGGAAGAACTAAGGACACTACAAAATCACGTAAAAAATTAAAAGCAGTAGTAAACAGACCAGAGTTGCTTTACAATGAAACAATCAATAGATTTCCAAAAGTATGTTATACGTTGGATAAAGATGACAAACAAGCTTTATGTAGTTAGTTGAAAGAAATAAAATTTTCAAATGGGTATGCCTCAAATACAGCTCGAGAGTTAAAGATGTTTGTAATAAAGAATCATGACTGTCATATTTTCATGTAAAGACTTATTCCAATAGTTTTCCATGATTTATTTCCTCATAATGTTTGGCAAGCACTCACATAATTGAGTCTATTTTAAGAGATTTGACAGTTGTTGGTGCAATTTCTCTAGGTTAAGGTTGACCAGTTTGACTAAGCTTGAGTTGGCTTAATCTTAAGTATTGATGTTTGAATTTTGTTGTTTGACAATATATGGAGATTGCAGGTATAATTGTTTGTTTGGGGAGATTATTGGTGTAATTCTCCTCTAGTCAAGGTTTGATCAGTTTGATGTGAAGAAGAGTCAACTTAATTAAAGTTGACCAAATACTTGACTGGGAAGTCCTAACTGGAGGTTGAGCAAGGGCAAGACCAACAGGAAGGTTGGCCGAAAAAGAAAATCCAAGTGGGTCAATGTTGACCAGACATTTTGTGTGAAAGTCCTGGTGAGTGAAGCTAGGCAGTTGAAAATCTCTAGTAAGTGAAGGTAGGCAGATGAAAAGTCCTAATGAGTGAAGATAGGTGAAAATCCCTAGTGAGGGAAGCTACGCAGTGATGAAAAGTCCTGGTGAGTGAAGCCAAGTAAAAATCTCTAGTAAGTGAAGCTAGACAGTGATGAAAATCCTGATGAGTGAAGCTATATGAAAATCCTAATGAGTGAAGCTGCCTAATGAAAATTCCCTGTGAGTGAAGCCAGACACTTAGGCAGCTTCACTAAGGATTTTAATTATAGGCCTAAAAATAGAAATGCTCATAGAAATCAAGAAAAAAAAATCAAAATCTAGGGATTTAAGGTTGGAAAACCAAGCCTTGAGGTCAAGGCTTGATAAATTAGAAAAGACCCTAAAGAAAATGAAAAATACTATTAAGGGTCAAAATGAGTATAACCTAGGGATAATTAGACAAGAATCATCCAATGGTAGGAGGGGTTTGGGATATAAACCTAAAATCAAGAAGGATAAAACCTCTTATCATAGGGTTCCATATAATTATGGAACTAACCCTAGGTCTAGGGGTCAAGTCAAAGATATAAGGAAAGTTATCCTTAGAAGTATTTTTGTCAAGATAAATGTGATTAAGACTTCTAAGAAGTCAAAGAAAGTCACTAAGAAGGTCACAAAGGAAGCTATCCCTACAGTTGACCTAGAGGAAGTGACCAAGGCTTCTAAGAAGCCTAGAAAGGTCATTAGAAAAGTATCTAGGGAAGTTATCCCTAGTAAGTACCTAGAGCATCAAAGGAGCACCAGTACGTTTTGGGTTCCTAGGAGCATATTCTCTACACCCTAAAGGGTTAGAGAATGTCAACTCTGTTAGAGTGTATACTAAAAGCCTAGCTTTTGTAAACATTTATTAGTTGAAATAAAAGAATCACATTGGTCAATATCTGTATTTATTTGTTAAATGTAATTGTTCAATTAATTTATATAGTAGATAACATGGAGTGTGGTGTCACATTCAGAAGATCATGTTGTCAGTTCTCTATAAATTATAAACAAGTTGCTCATGACTAAGATGGAAAGGAACAAACAATCAGAATAGTCATAGTATAATTAAGTATTAGTTTATTTTAATTACACTGATACACTTAAAGTGTATTGAGCAGGACCATTTAGGTATATTCTTTTTGTACTGACTTAGTAAAAGAACTAGACCTTAGTTATTATGCAAGTGTGTGTTCTTAATCCTAATATAATAACAAGCACATATATTTAATATTTATTTCTTTGACTTATCAAAGGGTGAGGTTTAGCTCGATAAATCAATATGCCCGATAAGTTGGGAAATGATATTACTTATAGTGTGTGTTGTTGATTATAGAAGGAATCTGTGTCCTAATTATCTAGGTTGAGAATGTCCCCAAGAGGAGCTCATAAGGATTGTCATGTTAAACCCTGCAGGTGGACCTAGTCCGACATGACAATGAAGTTGAGTGGTACTACTCTTGGTGCTAGATATTAATTAAGTGAGTTGTCAGTAACTTATTTAATTAGTGGGCATTCGTAATCTTAAACACAGGGAGACTAACATACTCATGATAAGAAGGAGCCCATAATGTAATTTGGGATTGGTGCGGTAGTGCGATAATAACTCTCTAGTGGAATGAGTTATTATCGATGAACTTGAGTTGTGTGTTCGGGGTGAACACGGGATACTCAAGCTCATTTGAAGGTCAAAACTAATTTCTCCTCTAGGTCCCTGTCGTAGCCTCATTATAGCCTCAAGTCCATTCAAATGTAAGGCTCTTCTTGGTGTCCAAGAAGGGGGTCGGACCATTGCTTGGTGACCAAGCAATGGCCGGCCACATCCTTTTATAGGGGCCGGACCTATTGCTTGGTGACCAAGCTTGTAGGGGCCGACCAAGATTAATTCAAATAGGAGGGGTGTTTTGAATTTTTAAAATCTTCTCTTTGTAGAAAATTATAAGTTTTAAAAGAGATATTTTAATTTTTAAAACTTTCCTTATTTGAATTAGGCCACATGTTTTAATAGAGAGTTTTAAAAGTTTTAAAACTTTCCTTTTTTAACCATCCTCATGGTTTAAGAAAAAAAAAGGAAGATAAGTTTTAAAATTAAAATTTTCTATCATCGTATTAAAAAAGGAAATTTTGTTAGAGAAGTTTTAAATTTTAAAACATAGTTTTAATTTTTTAAAACTTTCCTTTTTTAACTTTAGGAAAGAGAGCATGTAAAATTTTATAAGAGTTTTTCTTCTTGTAAAATTTTATAAAAAAATTATTATTATTATTCCTTTCCTAAATATGGTGGCCGGCCACCTTGCTTGGTGCCCAAGCAAGGGGCCGGCCAAGCTTAATCCTAAACCAAATAGGATTGATCACAACCATTGATTGGTGATTGATTCAATCAAGAGGAAAGAAAAAGAAAAATAAAAGGGAAAAGGAAAAACTCTTGGATGATTTTATTTTTTGTAAAAGGTTTTTCCTTATTTGCCTTGGGCAAGTAATATAAAAGAAGGGGTGAGGGGGCTTCATGAAAAACAACTCTTATTCTCTTGCTTGGAGACCTCTTGGTGGCTGGCCCTCTCCCTTCTCCCTTTCCCTTTGCTCTCTTCTCCTTGGTGGTGGTGGTGGTCGGATTTTATAAGAAGAGGAGAAGCTCTTTTGGGTGGTGTTCATCTTGGAGGATCGTCGCCCACACGACGTCTAAGGCGAGGCGAGGAATACGGTAGAAGATCTCGAGGTTATTAGCTTGCAAAGAGAATGTATAACTAGTATTTTTCTTCCGCATCATACTAGTTATTTTTCTTTGTATGAATTCTAAATACAAGAGGCAATTAGATCTAATTTATCGAATTTATTTTTCGATTTTGTGTTTTCTTCTTTTTCGAATTTGTGATTCGATTGTTCTTTTTGGTTAACCTAGAGTTATTTAAGGAAATAAATATTAGCTTTCCTTTAAAGGCTTTGCCTAGGCGGTGGTGGTTGCTCCCATATCCAAGAAGGTCATGTGCCTCGCCATGCAGTCCTGGAAGCCAATTTTGGAAATTAATATTTATGGAATTAATATCTTAGGTAGATTTGAATCAATAGTGTTAAGTTACGCTTGCGATTCAAATCTAAACCATTAAGAACGGATAAGTTAAATTTGGGATCAATGATGTTAAGTTCCGTCTGTGATTCCTAATTTAATTTCTAAAGAACACAATAGGTTATTTAAGAAAAGGTTCGACACTTGTACAAAAATTTTTGTACAGTGGAACCGGTACGTTTTCTTAGGACAAACCAACAAACTCAAATTGAAAAGGTGGTTAACCCAACTTTGATGTAGTTGGCACTTGGAGAGCATTTTCAAGATTTTTGTAAACCTTTGAAAATGGAATGAATCATATGTTTACTCTTTGGAAGAGTAAAATGTGTCATAATTTGAGGAAATAGATTTGATTTTCATTGGCACAAAAAGGAAAGAACAAAAGAAATGTCAAGTTGGGTTTTGACATTTTCTTGAGAAAATGACGACAAATCTAGAATCAATTTTAGGTTTAGCTAAGGATTAAGGATACTTAGATCGAATATCTAGGTATATTTTATTTATGCTAAATTGTCATGTTTTGTTTGCTCATCATATGTCATGACATCATTTTTTTATTCATGTTTATTATAAAAATATAAAAATACTATGTCATGTCATACATACATCATGTAGCTATGATATATTTTCTTTTAAAAATTATTCTTTTTGATGTATGCTATAAAATCATTATGCATTATTTTTAATTCTTTGAAATTAAGGACAATGACATTTACTAACAAGTGGCATCCTAGGTGGATGTACAAAATTCAAAACGCATAGATATGGATGATCCCTAGTTTAGAGCAAAATTAAAATCTACATCTTACAAAAACTATAAGTTGACTTGTATATGTTTTAGTGCACATTAGATATAAGTGAGATGCTAGGATGATGAACAAGACTCAAGATGTTGATTTAGTGCATCTTATTGAGTTTTGAATTCATCTAAACACATAGTTATGTGTACTTCAATCATTGGGAAAGCTAATGTACAAGTCATGTGCATTGAGCCCAAAGAACATGGTTGAAAATTAGTTTTAAAAAATATTTTAAATATACTTTGAAAAATCTTGGTGAAGGCTATCTTTTGATAGTAATCATCATTGAAAAGTTAAACATAAACTTGGAAGAAATATTGAAGTTTTTGCAAGTTTCCAAGTTTGTGTCAATATTTGAAAATAGGAAGTATTTTCTTAGAAAACTATTTTTCCTTGATAATAAATACCCCAAATAATGTCTACAATAATTTTCATGATTTTTAAATTTTTGTAGAATTTTTAGGGTATTTCTGAATTTCGCTAAAATTGAATTTCAGGAAATCAGAGCCCCAATCAATCAGCCGAACAATTGGGATGTGTTTCTCATAAGTAGTAGCTCACGGAATCGATCAGCCGATCGATCCATTCATGCCTGGATCGATCGAGCAATCGATTCAGAGGCAGGTTCTGCGAACAAAACCTCTCTGAATCGATTAGTGGATCGATTGAACCAGTGTTAATCGATTGAGCCCCAACCCAATCGATTGAAAAGACTGATTTTAGTTGGAAAAGTCTTATTTCAATACTTTAAGTCATTTTTAGCCTCTTTAACTATTCCTAAACCCTTGATACACATTTGTATACATTTAGGGGTAGTTTTCATGATGAAAACAAGGAGAAATGGTTAAGGAACACTAGGTTGAAGTTTAGGATGAGGTTAGTTTCAACATTGAATCCTTTAAACCTCAAAACTTCAAATTTTAGATTTCCTAATGATTTAGGAACTTCAAGTCATTGTTGGTGCAATGACAGAAGTTTGAAGCATGTTTTTAGGGGAAGCTACTCTTTAAAAACATGGAAATATTTTTCAGAAACCATTGAAGGTGGTAAATCCTTCGTTTGGATAAATGCTCAAGTTTGAGCATTGGGGAACAATGGAAGATTGGATGTCTTCATTGTAGAAAAAAGAGTATGCTCAAGGATGAGCATTGGATACAATGAAAGGTATGAGACCTTCATTGGGATTGTGAAGTGTTTAATGCTCAAGGGTGAGCATTGAAGACAATGAAGGGTATGAGACCTTCATTGTGGTGTTGTGAACAACATGTAACATTGTGAACAACATTGAGTAACTCTTCAGGGGGAGGGTTTTTGATGTGTGCCAATAGGGGGAGAAATGTAAGGTTTAAGTTAGGCCTTTGTCCCTCAAGGAAAGTTGTTTGGGGGAGAATGTATGGTCTAAATTATGCCTTTATTATCCAAAGGGCATTAGTATGAAGAATAAGTTGAGGCTATGAGATTAGCCTAACTTAAAGGTATTGTTAAATATCAAAAGGGGGAAAATTATTAGTGCAATATCCCATGGGTCAGGTTGACCAGGTTGACTAAGCTTGAGTTGGCTCAAGCTTGAGTCTTGATGTTGAGTCTTGATGTTGAGTCTTGATGTTTGAATTTTGATGTTTCATAATACATGGAGATTGCAGATGCAATCATCCGATTGAGGAAATTGTTGATACAATTCTCCTTTGGTGAAGAACTGACCAGTTTGATGTGAAGAAGAGTCAAGTCGGTCAAGGTTAACCGGATACTTGACTGGGAAAGTCCTAACTGGATGTTAAGCAAAGGAAAATCCTAGTAAGTGAAGGCAGGCGAAAGTCCTGGTGAGTGAAGCCGGGCAGTGGAAAAATCCTGGTGAGTGAAGCCAGGTGAAAATCCTAGTGAGTAAAGCTAGGTGAAAGTCCTAGTGAGTAAAGCCAGGCAGATAAAAAGTCCTAATGAGTGAAACCAGAAAGATGGAAAGTCCTGGTGAGTGAAGCCAGGCAGATAGAAAGTCCTAGTGAGTGAAGTTAGGTAGATGGAAACTCCTGGTGAGTGAAGCCAGGTAAATGGAAAGTCCTGGTGAGTGAAGCCAGGCAGATGAAAAGTCCTAGTGAGTGAAGCTAGGTAGATGGAAAGATCTAATGAGTGAAGCCAGGCACGTGGAGATCCAGGTGGGTCAAGGTTAACCGAACACCTAGTGTTGAGATGCCCAAGTAGGCCAAAGGACTGACCGGATACTTAGCACGAGGAAATCCAAATGGGTCAAGGGTGATCGGACATCTGGTGGAAGTCCAAGTGGGTGATGGAGGACCGGACACTTGGCAGGAGACGGTAAGTCACAGTGAGTTAAGGTTGACCGGACACTTGTCACGAAGGGAAAAGTCTAAGTGGGTCAAAGGCTTGACCGGATACTTGGTGAAGAAGTCCCAACGGGTCATGGTTAACCGAATGTTAGGCACGAGGAGTCCCAACAGGTCACGATTGACTGATGTTGGGCTTGGTCAATTTGATCAAGTGATCAAATTGGACCGAGCCCAATCGATCAGCTGATCGATTGGGTACAGTTCTACGACAAACAACATCCCAATCGATCAGCTGATCGATTGGGAAGAAATGTCATGAGCACAGATTAGTCCCCAATCGATCAGCCGATCGATTGGGCACTGCCAATTGATTAACCGATTGGGGGTTGGAAATCGCGTGTGACGCGCGAGAGTTGAATCGATCGGGCGATCGATTCATGCCATTTTCCAGAGAGCACAGAAGAAGGCTGAATCGATCAGCCGATCGATTCAGCCTCCCCAATCGATCGGTTGATCGATTGGGAGATGACCGTTGCGCAGGATAAAGTCGTTGTCGAGCGTCTTCCTCCGCATCTCTTCCTCTCCACTTCTTCTCCTTCAAGCAACCGGCCACCAAGAGATCACCAACTAGATGTCGCCGGCCTCCAAGAGAGAAAACAAAAGGAGAAGAGAGAAGGACAAGGGTCGACCACCAAAGGATTGAGAGAGAAGAATAGAAGATGTGTTCTGAGGTGAGGCACCCCTCCTTCTCTTTTATAATCCTTAGTCTTAGCAAAAAGGGAAAGTTTTAAACATAATTAAAATTTCCTTATTTTTCTTACCAATGACTAAAAAAGAAAGTTTTAAAACAAAAAATTAAAACTTCCTTTTCTTCTTGTCATGGCCGGCCATATCCTTGTGCTCCAAACAAAGAAAGTTTTAAACATAAAATTAAAATTTTCTTATTTGTTTCCGGTAAGAAATTTTAATAAAAAAAATTTTCTCTTTTAAATCCCTTGTTGGTTATAAAAGAAAATTTTTATAAATTAAAATCTCTCTTTTAAAACATGTGGATGGTTACAAAAAAAAGAAAGTTCTATCAAAAATTAAAATATTTCTTCTAACTACAAATAAGGAAAGATATCAAATCTTTCTCTTAATCTTTTGTAAAAAGCTATAAAAGGAAAGATTTTAAAATTTAAAAACTCTCTTTTAAAATCATGGCTTCCACAAAAGGAAAGATTTTAAAAATAAAATACCCTCTTAATTTTAATGTGGTCGACCACCTAGCTTGGGTTCCAAGCTTGGCCGGCCACAACTTGGCTCCATCCTTTGGCTTAGCCGGCCTTAGCTTGGGCTCCAAGCTTGGCTTGGCCGACCACAATAAGATGGGTAAGAAGTTTGACTTTAAGTAGATATAAGACTTTATAAATAAAAGGCTACAACAGGGACCGAGAGGAGGAATTGGTTTTGATCTCCCGATAAGCTCGAGCTTCCCGTGTTCGCCCCGAACACTCAACTCAGGTTCATCAATAATATCTCATTCCACTAAAGAGTTATTATTGCACTACCGTATCAATCCCATATTACAATATGGGCTCCTTCTTATCATGAGTGTGTTAGTCTCCCTGTGTTTAAGATATTGAATGTCCACTAATTAAATGAGTTACTGACAACTCACTTAATTAATATCTAGCTCTAAGAGTAGTACCATTCAACATTATTGTCATGTCATACTAAGTCCACTTACAGGGTTTACATGACAATCTTTATGAGCTCCTCAAGGTGGCATCATCAACCTAGATTACTAGGACACAGTTTCATTCTATAATCAACAACACACCATATAAATAATATCATTTCCCAACTTATCGAGCCTATTGATTTAACGAACTAAATCGCACCCTTTGATAAATTAAAGAAATAAATATTAAGGATACACGCTTGTTATTATATTATGATTAAGAGTATGCACTTTCATAATAACAGATGATTTGTTCTTTTATGTAGTCAGTATAAAAAAAAACTACCTCAAATGGTCCTACTCAATACACTCATAGTGTACTAGTGTAATTTTATAGTCAAGATAAACTAATACTAAATTACACTACAACCACTTCAATGGTTTGTCCCATTCCATCTTGGTTGTGAGCTACTATTTATAATTTATAAGGAGCTGATAACATGATCTTCTGTGTGCCTCCTCACACCATGTTATCTACAATATAAATTAAATGAACAACTACACTTAGCATAAATGTAGACATTTGACCAATGTGATTCTTATTTCAAAATAATTGTTTATACAAAAAGCTAGACTTTTAGTATACACTCTAACAAATTATTCTCTAACTTACATAGATTTAAAACCATAATATAAATTCCATCTCTAACTTTTCCATTATTTCATTTACACTTATTGATAGATTTTTGTAGTTGTAGTTGTTGTTCATAAAAGCTATCAACAAAGGGTAATTTTAAGACAATTATGATACTAAACAAACATAAGGGGATAAGTGTTTTATTATATCAATCAACTCACCTTATATAGATTTTGACCTCATTATAGTTCAGGAGTATGTATATTTTTATAGTATGATATTCTTGTTGATTTAATCATCTTAAAATAGATGCACTCATTGACTTACCAGGAAACTTGAAAATAGAAAGCATCTTTGGGTCTATCGGCTGAGTATCATCAGAATTTCAAGAACACTTACAATATCTAGTTTTTATATTATCAACAAAATAATATGAGCAAATAAAAAATGCTTCTTCAACCAAATAAGCATTACATATTGACCCCTCAACTCTTGTTTTGCTATGAACATTATTTTTTAATTTTCTCAAAAATCATTCAAATGGATACATTCATCTGTACTGCACATGACTATCTAGTTATGCCTCATAAGGTAGATAGACTAGTAGATGTTTCATTGAATCAAAAAAATTAGATGGGAATATGTGCTCAAACTTACATAATATGATAGGAATGTATGTTTCTAGTTGAAACATATCAGCCGGCATAATACACCTCGCTATCAAATTTCTAAAAAATAGACTCAATTCTATGAGTATTTTTTAGGAAGTAAGTTATGGAAAGCTATTGGAATAAGCCTTTGTGTGAACACATGACATTCATGACTCTTTATTCTAAATATTTTTAACTTGTTCATATTCACACATTGGGTCATATCATAGGCATATCCATCAGGGAATTTGATTTCTTTCAACCAACTACATAAAGTTTGTTTATCTTCTTTGTCCAATGTATAACAAGCCTTTGGAAATTGATTTATTATTTCACTTTGATGCAACTCAGATTTGCCAACTAGTTCTTTTAGTTCCTTATATGATTTTGTGGTGTTTTTAATTCTTCTAAGAACATTTATCACAATATAGAAGATCTTATCAAAAAATTTTCTCAGGATGCATGACATCTAAATTATATCGAATGAGTAAATACTTCCAATATAACAGCTCCTAAAAAATACTTCTTTTCTTCCAATCACATTTGTACAACCTAAAAATATATTTATTTACCGCATCAAAACTAGATTGAGATACTACTAGGAATCCATAGTTATCTATTTGGTCAATAATTTATTCACCTGACTTGATTGTTGGTGGAAGTTTTCTGATTAAAATATTTTTTATGAAAATTTTCTTATTTCACCTGAAAAGGTGTTCAACTGGTAAAACTTTAGGGTGATTATCAAATCAAGACATCTTCCTACTGCAAGGTAATAAAAATGCATCAGACTCTATCATGCAATGTATATATGCTAATTTATCAACAGTGCTCAATCCTGACAACATTGAGTATGCTGAAAAATTATTAATCATCCATAATAAAGCAGCATACATGCCAAAATTAGTTTTACTTGTAATATCATAAGTCTCCGATCTTATATTTCATAATTCATTCATCTTGCCAATTAGACGTTGCAAGAAAATATATATTTTCCCTTTCAGATTCGTTGGACTTAAAATAAGTACAGCAAGAAATATAAATTCGTCTTTTATGCACTTACATGACAATAAATTGTATGGTGTTAATATAACTAATCAAGATGAATATTATTGTCTCGACTGACGAAATGATTGAAATCCATCTGCAAAAAGTTTCAGTATCACATTACGTGATTCCATTGCAAATGAGAAAAATATTGTATCAAAATGTTTCCATGTAGGGGAGTTACAAGGATGACACAATATATCTCCTTCGTGCATATGCTCATGATTCCAAAGGCTAGTAGTCGCCCGTGATTTACCTCCTCCGTGTTGGCCTTGGGACGGATTGGCGGGGGCGCTGGGGATGAGCATATTCTCCTTTTGCCACCATGATTCCACCTTATGTGGCCCGTTGTTGCAGCAGATGCATACTTACGTTGAAGTCTAACAATTAACGGGAAGTAATACATAATTTTCCATACAATATTTTTCTTCTTCTTCCTTGGTATGCAACTACCATGCTTATAATGATGGTGAGTACAGATTCTGCATTCAATCAGTTCACTGTCTTCATTCTAAAATATTATGCACTTGTTTATACAACAATCAATCTTCTCTATAGATAAACCTAAACACCTTATTAATTTATTTGCACCGTAGAAACTATCAATCATTAGGTGATCTACAAGGAGTAATTCTGACATCAATTGACAAATGTCATCATGATATCATTTTGAGAAATGATGTTCTGCCTTAATGCTCAATAACTTTGCAGTAGCTAATAGTTGAGAATGACTAGATATAAATCTTCTCACACTTCTCTTTCACTAGCCTTTAACATGTCATACAGTTGTGTTGAATTTCAGGTGTTGGTATTTTATCTATATTTGAATGATCAACTGCATTCATCACGTGAACCATTGATTGTATTGCATTCTCATTAAATAATGATTCCCCAACAGGAGTTGTGACGGATGAAGAAGTGACTGAAGTTCCAATTGGGTGAAACAAATAAGACTCCATGATAGTACTGGTTGTAGTAATTTGGTATAAAATTATTTCTACATATATGTATTTTTATAGTATCCTCATTACAGAAAATTTTATTTCTACATTTGTAATGATTACGCGGACATTGTAATGTGATATCATTCATACATTCTAGATGACTCTTAGTAAAGTTCACAAATTCTTCGACGTCAGTAAAATATTCATCTATTTTCTAATCTATTGTACATCCAAGGTTTGTGCATGTACATTATATCCTAATGAAAATAAAACTTTCAACATTACCAAAAACAAGGACAAAATTAAGCATCCATAGAAATAAATTAAGTTTACCCTAAAGTATTCAAGCCTAATATGTGTAATAAAACTAAACAATTAAATTGTGATCTACAACATGCATTGTTTACAACCTAAACATATGCGACAAAACAAGGAAATATGATTCTTTTGATACAAAAATACTAATCAAACGTAGCACAAGCATAATACTAATCAAACACAGCACAACCGGATAATTGCAAGGGATCACGGGGAGCCAGCCAAGCTCGCGGCCAAGGGACCGTGGGCAACTTGGTCGTGACCAGCCAAGCTCATGACCAAGGGGGTCATGGGAAGCTTGGCTACGACCCCCTCGTGTCCAAGCTCGCGGCCAAGGGATTGCGGCTGGCTTGGTTGTACCTGGCCAAGACGTGGCCAAGGGGCCACAAGTAACCAAAGATAGGATGGGAGAGGTAGCCAAGAAGAAAGATTATTACCTGGCTGTCAAAGAGGAGAGCACTCGTGTACTGATGAGGAGATTGTCGGAGAACAAAGAGGAGATCACCGAAGGAGAGCATGAGCAAAAAAGGAAATGTCAGGAACACTAATTTGATTGAGATTTAGCGATAGAATTTTAAATTCCGTCACTAATTAGCGACGAGATTTAATATTCCGTCACTAATTAGAAATGAAATAACATTTCATCGCTACATAGAGGTGGAATATTAATTCCATCTCTAATTATGGATGGAAATATATACCGGTATATTAATTTCATCTCCGATTTAGTGACAAAATATATAAACTGTCTCTAAATAATGACGACACTTATATATTTCCATCTCTAATGAGATATGAAATTTAATATCGGTCTCTAATTAGAGACGGAACTTAATGAACATCGCAAATTAGCTACGGAAATAAACCTCCGTCTATAATTAGAGATGAATCATACATTTCCGTTTCTAATTAGAGACTACAATTCAATATCGTCGCTAATTCCATTGTTATTTTTGAATTTTTTTTGTATTGAGGAATGATACCTTGCTTATCTTATGTTGCTCATCTCGCGCTCATTATGTATAATTTTTTTAGCCTAAATAGTATACTCTAAACATTAAATCCTAAAATCAAAATCCTAAACTTAAAAAAAAAAAAATTTTAAAAATTATTGCATAGTGCACAATTGCACACTGTGCGGCACACTGTGTAACAAACATATATATCTATATATTAGCTTACACATCTCATAGTGCATATCTTGTGAGCATCAAATGTATTTATTATTATTATTATTATTATTATTATTATTATTATTATTATTATTATTATTATTATTAAGTTTAGGGTTTAGATTTTAAGTTTAAGATTTAGATTATATGTTTAAGCACTGCATACTGTTTATGTTTCTTAAAATAATAAGCATTAAATAAAATAGACATTCAGTTTCCAAACCCCAAATGAATATATAAATATATATCGTGTCTCCTAATTAAATAAACAAAATAAAAGTTTGTTTATCACATTGCTTGAGCATCTAGGCGAGAGGGAATCAAACAAAAAAGTAGAGAAATAGAATTAATTATCAAGCATCAACAACAAACAGAACTTAAAGTTCCAAAACAGAATCAGCCACATCACAACATTTTAGTATTTTTCTAGCCAATTTCGCAGAACTTTCCTACATTTCTTCGGGATCACATAGTTCTCGCGCGATCGCTAGCCATGTTTTTACTTAGTAAACAACATAGAGTTCTTTCCATTCTATATAAACACAACATAAAGGTATAGGAGTGATCATCATGCAAATGGAAATATAGACCACATTCATAACCAACTACATTTAAACCATGTAATTTCAATCAACCACACACTAAATTTGCCTCAAATGAAGAAGACCTCCGTCAATTCCAGTTATCATTTATCGACATTTAGTTTAATTTTCTCTTCTTACAGCAACATATAGTGACAAAAAAAAATGGGGGGAGTTTAGAACGTAGCCCCTAAGACATGATTAAATTGACCAAAACAAGGATTGAAAATTAAAACAAAAAGACCAATGAGAAGTAATCAGCCCTAGTGATTAACTATCGTTGGCTGTCTGTTCAATGTACAGTTTACAATCATTGCAGTGTTGTATATATCCATGAATACCACTTGACTTTGGCTTCATTCTCTTCCAATTCAAGGTGAGTAGTAGCTGCTACATGCCTTCATTCGCTGGAGCATCAACCTGGGGAATGGAAGGTCAAGTGGCGATGCTCTTAAACCACAATCTTTGATGGATCTGTCTCCACTCTGCAAATGAATCAATTTACATTTGAAATGGAGTTCCAAAATTTTGAAAAATTCTAATTTCACCACTTCGACTTGCTGCGACCGTCACCAGGCCCCAGGCCGATCTGCTTTGAGTTGCCGATTGCCGGCTGAAAAGAAGTCCATTACTTTGGGGTGTCTGTTTATCGACCATGAGCTCCTCAGGCCAAGTTGCAGAAACCTTGTCATTGAAGGGAGTTTGGTTTGTAATGAGCCTGGCATTTCTTGGGTAAACAGGAGGTAGAATATAAGAATCTCCAATTAGTTCATTCTGCTTATTCGAGAGATTTCTGACCAGCTCTCCAGTTCTTGAGCCTGGCCAAGGCACAGCCACTGTGATGCCCTGGCAACGGAAGTACTCATAAGTTTCTGTGACAGATTCGACAGTTTTACATTTCCTAGACCTTGAATCTTCATCACATCCCCATAGGTATACATGAGAGTCCTCACTAGCACAGATAACATATTTTCCATTAGCAGCCCAGTGCGCTGAGATTTGGCTGCTTGTATTGCGAAACCCTGAAAAAGATATAGCAAAACATCGATAAACTGGATGATAGAATATTGGCAAGACAGAACTAGATAACATCTACATCGAGACTGAGACTTTCACTGGGCTATGATAAAGTATTTGGCATATAGGAAAACCCAGTGATAGGACTTCTCAGAGTAAGGAAAAAAGCAAGAAATTTGTCCAAATTTTAAATTTTTATAAAATTTGCATTTTATTTTAATCACAGCTATTTATGAGTTCCACAGATGACAGATATGAGTCTCCTATATAGCTGGGAAATGATATATCTAAAAGGTGTGCTGCCCTTCGGATAGATTCCTTGTTTTTAAACATTCATTTCAATAATCAAGTAACTTGCAAGAAAATGTTAAATATCAAAGATTTTTTTTGTAGTTGAAAAGTAGAGTCGCATCACCTGTCATTCCTATTATCCAAATTATTAAAATATTATTCTTATCCAGAACATAAACATATTTTATTTACAAGTCATTTGATTATAATCTTAACTGGAAATACAAAAGGCATCTTAATTGATTAATGAAAAGAAATATGACTGAAATGAACTTTGCAGATGTCCCTCGACTGGTTATTATTCTATATACTACCAAGCTGACACAATGTTCAGAAAAGATAGATAAGTAGGGAAATCTGCACCTATGAGGATGTAGAAATTCTCGTATAAGAACATTTTGTTCATTGGTTAGCCTACTTATATACCGATAGGCATTTAGTCAATACTTGTGAAATGCATATTGTTTGGCCTCAGTCATCCTCAAAAAGAAATCAGGACATTTTCAGCTAGTAAAGCATCTGGTAAGTTATTGAAGAGAAATCTCAAACCTTTGAATTTGTGTACTTGTTCATTGTTATCAATGACCCGCACACGTGAATCTGCAGATGTAACAAGTACCTTCGAAGAACTCCCAGGAGCAAACTGTTAACAAGGCAGGTGAGAAAAGATGATCACGCAATAAAGGTAATTAAAATAAGGATCCACGTCTTAAAAATGTGAAGTATTTTTCATGTAATTACCTGGAATCCAGTAATTTTTTTGTGTCTGGACTTCTTTTTGTTGTTTTGCAAATCAATACGACATTTTTGGAGAAGCTTGTTACCTAAATACAGGAAGAGATCATATAATCAAAGAGATCATACAAAACAGAAGGATAATGTATGAGGGGGGTTTATCTCGATCCTCAATACCAGATGTATCAAACAAGTGGCAGCTCCCATTGTGCGAACCAACTAGAGCACCCTTCAATGGTAAAGAGACAACTAGAGTTAGACATAAAATTCAACTGAGTCATGCTTAAATCAAGTAGGCAATTTGGTGTCTATCAAAAGACCTGCCCATCAGGGGTGTAGCAAGCGGCAGTGACCATCTCATGCAAATCATTCCAGTCCACTATTTGCCGGTCAGGAATACTCCATATTCGGAATTTCTCATCCAGCGACCCACTGATGAAGTATCTGTCATCGATAGGATTGAACTGGATGCAAGTCACTGTATCGACACAATTGAAAAAGACCATGAAGGCATTGGCTAGAACAACAATAGCATACAAGAACAGGGAAACCTTTGACAAGTTAGGAGTCAAGTTAAACTTACCATAGTCACTGTGTGTAAATGTTTTTAAGCAGGAAACACTAGACAGGTGCCACAGTCGAACTGTTTTGTCCATTGAAGATGAAAGGAGATACTGAAAAGCAAACAAAGGAATAATATGATTGACATGTTTAAGCGCATCAAATGCCCAACCCTACTTAATCAACTCAACTCCATTTCTGACATTATTATTTCATGCATCCAAGTAAAGATTATAATAGGGCAAGGGACAAAGACCTAAACGCCTTTGTCATTGCTTGATACTAGAAAATTAAATCAATCATACTACAATAGCACTGTTCAAGTAGATACTTAAAGAAAAGAAAAAAAATCTCTGATTCTTATAGATATATGTCTGAAACAATATATTTCAGCTGATATAAGTATGTGCATTTCTTACTAATTTATCCATACTTTCTAAAAGTAATTTTAAGTTTGAACCGTTTATTAAAATGAACTCTACAATGTATGATTTTCAATCAAGTTATCCGTCTCCAAAACAAATGCAGGCAAGCCTCAATGATTTATCTCCCAATTGAAGATTCAGTTAGCACACGAAAAATTGTAGTGATTGCACCAAGTTTTACCTGTGATCTTGACCAAGAGAGATCAAGGATATCATCCAAATGGCCTCTGAAGGAGCACATAGGCTTCTCTGACAAAGAAAACACCTGCTCTGGCATTATAAGAGGGTCGGAGCTAACGGATCTCTGGTTACCAGGCATCTTTGCCCTTCTCTTCTTTTCCCAGTGATTTGCTTCTCCACTAACCAGCCCTAGTCCTGGATCTGTTGGGTAACTACTGATTGCCAAAGCAAATGGATTCAGTGTCTCATTCTGCTCTGATGCTTTCAGCAAAAAACCATCCTTTGCAGAAATTTCAAAGACTTCCCATACGTGGATGACACGGTCCTCTCCTGCACTGGCCAAGTACCGACCATCCAAGCTGAACTTGATGCTCCAGATGGAACCATTATGCGCCTGAATCGCTTGGCTCAAGTACAATCCGGTGAGCTCCTTGTGGGACTTCCCATGCTGCCGGACCTTGACTCGAGGGTCGAGACCACGCGTCCTCGCCTGGTTATCATCCGTGGAAGAGCTCAGCCTCCTGGCTCCCGTATCCGATGATTGCCATACATCAGTACTCCTACTCCGGCGATCCTTAAGGTCCCCTCCACCTAGCGCAGCCCCTGCCACATTCCTGATGCTCGTCAACCAACCCCCTTTCTTCTTTGGCCTATTCACTTCCTTAGGCACCACATCACCGCTCGGCGCACGGCCGGAGGCAGCCTCCTCCACGTTCTGTCGTCTCATCAGCTCTTGAACGATGGGAGACCGACCGGCCCAGTTCTCGAACTCATCCATAGTCAGCTGCCGCCCCGTCCCTACCTCCTTTAACTTGTTCCCCATCCCATCCTTCACAAATCCTTTCACCACCAACTCCCTCCCGTTGTCGAGGTTCTTGATCGAGCATCCGAGCTCCTCGCCGTCTCCGCCACAGCTACTTCCGTCGCCCTCGGAGACCTCGTGGTGGCCCGTAGGCATGTGGGAAACAGGAAAATTGATCGACCTCTGATTATTGTGCCGGCACGCCCGGCGAATGGGATCGGAATCGGGTCTTCTCACAGAGGAGGATTCGGCGGAGCCATCTGATGCGGATCGGATCATCCCGAAGGCGGCGGACTCAAGGGGGGAGCCATCGAAACGATCGAGGGAGGGATCGCCAGCGAGGCCGAGGCGCTGGAGGAGAAGCACGCGACGCTCGGCGACAGGGGCGGGCACGGAGGTCCATATGTCGAGCGAGGAGAGCGACGGGAGGGAGCTAGAGCTGTGGCGGCGACGACGATCCAAGTCGTCGTCAGAGGCGGAGGCGGAGGAACAGGAGGAGAGGATGCGGTCCAAGGACTCGTGGAACTCTTCTTCTTCTTCTTCCTCCTCCTCCTCTTCGATTTCCCCCTCTACCGCCGCGCTGTAGCGCATCATGCCAGCATGCCAGCGCCGGCCACCAGGATGAGAAGCAGCGAAGCAGCAGGCGTCGACGGTGCCGTGACGATAGAGAGAGAGAGAGAGAGAGGGAGAAAGGAGGAGAGGCGATATGAAGTTGCTGGTTCGTTGTCAGCTGAGGTCGTAGTTGTGGACGACGGAGGAATCCTCGTGCTTTGCTTTTATCTCTTTCTTTCTTTCAAAACAAGTCTCATTTTTTTTTAAGATTATATATTTTTCCTCCAAAAGATATTTTTATAGGCGGTAAATACACCTATTACGTTAAGTCGCTCGCAGTCGAATATGCTCAGAGAAATAAATTATGAAAATAATTTATATTCGAAACGATGAGAGTAGTTTTTTTTTTTTTTTTTTTAAAGATATGCGTCTGTCAAAAATTTAATCTATACCCCATTATTTCAATGACATGAACGATTTTGTAAGTAGTAAAAAGTGAAATTCGTCTCATGTCATTAAAAGAAAATAAATTTAAAAACTAAAATTAATCTTTCTTAATTTTTACTGAAACATCTCATTTAATTTTATAATTTATAAGGATACCGATGACATAAGTAACATTGGGTTGGAGAGCTGCCGCTCCTTTTTATTTTTATTATTTTTGATAAAACATAAACAATAATCAAATATTAATTAATCCCATCAATTAATTTATAGCGTTGTTCCAACAATTTTAGTTTAAGAAAAGTCAAGAGCCGACCACTGCAAGTTGTTAAGCCGGCAGCAGCCCGATGACGAGTCCGAGCACGAGGGATTTGCTTTCCCAAACCTTCATTTTTTTTTTAATACTTTCAGACAAAGACATTTTGTATTTTTATTTCAGAGGCATTTTATATTTTTGTGTCGTTGCAAATGTCATTTTTGTCTATTTGTCAATGAACTTCTATTATTTACATCTCCAATCAAAATTTTTTTAAATATTTGTGAAATAAAAAATGAAAAAAAAAATCTAACTATCATGCAAAAATACTTTCAGAGGCATTTTAACAATTTTGATTAAGATTATTATATGCTCTTAAAGTGTTATGGAACTTTTAAAGTTATTTTATACTTTTATTTTTCAATTTTGGCTCATTTAGATTCACATAATAATTTGGATTAAAATTACTACATGAAGCTAACCTTGCTTAATTTAAAAGGTGACTTATATGTTGTTTTCTCTAGGGTCTTTGGAATCATCTAAGGTCTTCAATTTTATTATTTGAGCCTTATAAAATCCTATAGTATTTTTTAAAATCAAAATTATTATATAGCCCTCAATATTCTATATTTCAAAGATGATTCCTCCTATTACGTTCCCTAGAGTCTTTTGAGGTAATTATAGGCGTTAGGCTCATGACTTTAGAAGCTCATAGACCATAAGAGAGGGGGCATAAGCCAAAATATAAGAGATGACTTCAAACAATAAAATTAAAAGAATAAAATGACTTTAAGACTCGTAGAAATATAAGTTGTAATTAATTGAACACACTTAAAATTGTGAAATCTTAAAAGGCTTACATTTTTAAATTTCTCAAGGACGTACTTATGTTTTTCATTTTACTCCTCCTAACAACCACTATAATGTTATATTCAAAACAAAATAACTGTGATGGTATTTTCAAAATATTAACACTATAGTAGTATTGATTTTAGAATTTATATAAAGTTGTGTTAATTTTTAAAACACGGCATCGTTGTGATGCTGATTTTAAAATGTAGAACTAGTGTTGTACTTTGAAATTTAACATTATAGTGATATTATTTTTTTAAAAAAATAATATCATAATGATACTATTTTCTATGATGAGATTCTTTAAATGTAATACCACGGTAGTTAGCAGGAGAGATAAAATGAAAATAGAATGTACGTTTAAAAATTTTAAAAGTTAAATATGACATTAAAATTTTGTAACTTGAAGTGCGTCCTGGTCAATTGCTAAAATATAAGAGAGAGATTGGGTAATTTTTGGATGAGATTTTGACAAACGAATATAGTTATAGGAATTCAATTTAGAAACTCCCACTTTTTTTATCACTTGACAATCAATTATAAATTAACTTCATAATTTATCTCTGTTTATATAATTTAAGGGCGGATTGTAAGGATGCTTGGGTCAACCTAATAAAGAGGAGTTCAGCAAAATATACCATATTTATTTAAAAAACACTTTATAATTTTCAGAAAAGAAAATTATTCTTTTTATTCCCCTACCTCATAATTTTTCAGATTTAGTACCCATAGAAACAAATTTATGGTGGAAAAAAAGAGAAAAGTTGAAAAAATCTCTTTTTTGTAAGCTTGTTTATCTTGATAGAGGAAGATAAATATATGCGATGCAATTTTATAAATAAAAAAAATATACATACATTATTTTTTTTGATGCATAGTATAATTTTATGAGTTAAAAAAGATACATATATCATTTTTTTTAATATATGATATAATTTTATGAATAAAAAGGAATATATATTTTTCCATCTACTACGTCAAATTTTGAGATCATCAATTTTGACTTAAAATTAAATTATATTTTTTTTCTATTTAAAAATTTTAATAGAGTGAACAACAAAATTTTTTTACAATGCTACCCAGGTCAATTGCTTCGGCAGACAAATTGTTACAAAATTTTTAAATGGTCAAACTTAAAAAAAAAAAAAAAAAAAAAAAAAAAAAGAAGAGTGAGAATATTTCTACGAGAAACAACCGAACACCATGAACTGGCAAATTATACATTCACCGTAAGTAAATTATAGTTGTGTATTTTCCAACGGGAAGGGATGGAAAATAACCTTTCTTTCTTCTGGAGCCAACTCCCCGGCATTCCGTTGAGCCCAACAGCAACCTGCGAGCTCACGTTGAGCTCATAACTGTGCTCGAGCTGCAAGTTCACGACCGCCATGGACTGTCCTCATGTTGCCGGCATAGGACCGTTTCACAAGTCATGAACTAGCCGCAAGCTTTTGGCCATGGACTGACACTGATTGCGGCCACAAATTGGCTGTTAGTCGCTAAAAGCCGCTACAATAATTTTAATCTTTTTAAAAATGATGTTGATCAAATTTAAATAATATTAAATATTTTTAATTAAGTTAAATTTGAAAAATAATTTATTTTAATACACTAATATAATAAGACGCACTTTAAATTTTTTGCCGACGAATCTTTTATTCTAGTCTACCCATCCTAAGTAGGCACTAGCAGAGCCACATCAAAATGGAGCTCCCTTAAATGACACGGCATTTAATTTCTAAGAAGAATTAATAGGCATAAGTAGGCCAATCTGTCATTAATGTGGTCACAGCTCTACGCTTTGATAGAGAAGTCAGGGCTAAGACAAAAGCCTACCCATCTGACCAACAAACGTAAGTGTTAAAAACACGACGCATTTGATATAGACTTAAATATAAAATATTTTATTAAATGCCTTCCTTTATTCAAATATAAAGGATTAGTATATTTGAATAAAATATATATTTTTATTTATTTATCTATATTTTATCTAAGAGTGATGATATAAAATACCTAGAATGAATAATATAATATCAACTTTTTTTTTACTCTAATAGTAAATATTAAAAATAAGTCTATGAGATAATGAAACATCGGTTAAATTATTCAAATGGTTAATCAAATATTTAAGGGTTGAATCCCAACCGACGTATTACATAGAAATTTTTTTAAAATAAAATGATAACTTTAACAATGTTGATCATTGATATAATTTTCTATAAATATTTTTTAATTTATTTTAATAATAATCAGATTCATCATCTTTTAAATTAGTCCGTTCGAAAGTGAAATATTTTGATTATAAATAATAATAATAAATATTAAAAATATAAAAAACAGTGAATAATTATTGTCTTTAAAGGAGTTGCAAATGTCTCCTCTTCGAAAGCTGTTGATTAAATAAATAAATAGACAGTGGAAAAGTTGAAGGCAACGGCACATTGCATTTCCTCTCTCATGTGAACATGCCCTTCCAGACTTAATTGCCTCGTCAATAAAGCAGCTTTTGTTCTGTGACCATTTCTTTCACTCCGAACGAAAAGTAGAGCAAGAGTTTAGGATAAAAATGTAATCGAGTCGAATCAAACTCTTGAATGTTTGAGTTTGATTCGTTTATAATCGAATCGAGTTTGAGTTTTATTTAACGAATATATTCATGGCTCATGAGCTCTTAAACGAGCTTAATAAATATAAATCATAAATTTAAATATTCATTAAAAACTGAATTATATATTTAGAAAAAATTATAATATTATTATTAAAATTGATAACTTTATTCTAATAAATAAATTTAATATATTTGTCTATATTTTTCTTAAGTAAAGTATAAAATCTATAAATTTAATATCAAAATTATTATTTTTTTATTTGAAAGTTCCTTAATGAGCTTAACGAACGTGTTCACGAGCTAACGAGCCGAATATTGTAAAGCTTGAGCTTGATTTGTTTATCTTAACGAGCCTCATTAAACGAGTTCAAACGAGCTTTTATCGAATCGAGCTTCGAATAACTCGCAAACGACTTGATTCATTTACACCCCTAGTTTGGGACCTTGATAGAGAGGTGACAATAGCTTAGGCCATTTATAATGTAACTCAACATGGCCCATCTAGATTCTGGATTGGATTATACTCGACACGGCTCCTAAAAAATTGACCATTATTACTTCTAGATAATAGAGTTTTTAATTAAATTTATCAGATAAAGTTTTTTTAATACACAGTTAATTAATCTAAGAGTATTAGGCTGATGGACCGTCTATAATACAACAACCAACAACAACAACCAAGCCTTTTCCCACTAGGTGGGGTCGGCTGTATGAATCCTTTTACGCCATTGAGCTCTATCTCCTATTATATCATCATCTATTTTTAAATATATTTTATCTTGTTTTATTGTTGCTAACCAAGTCTTTTTTGGTCTTCTTCTTTCTCGTTTGATATGTATATTTATCATAGTTTCACATCACCTGATTGGAGCATTTATTGGTCGTCTAAGTACATGTCCGTACCATCTTAAACGTGTCTCTCGGAGTTTTTCCTCAATAGATGCAACTCCGACTTTCTTTCTAATGCTCTCATTTCTTATTTTGTCCATCTTTGTATGTCCACACATCCACCTTAACATCCTCATCTCTGCAACTCTCATCTTCTGCTCGTGTGCTCGAGTCATAGCTCAACATTCAACTCACATCCACCTTAACCTTTCCCTTCTAGTGTTTCCCTCCAAGATTCTAGCTTAACATTTACTCTTTCATGTGTCTCATCTACCAAAATAATATCATCTGCAAACAACATGCACCACGGTACTGTGTCTTGAATGTGCGCAATGAGTTCATCTATAATTAGTGTAAAAAGATAGGGACTTAGAGCTGATCCTTGATGTAACCCTATCTTTATTGGAAATGCTTCAGTTACTCCGCCTGAAGTCTTTACTCTGATCGTTACATCCTCGTACATATCCTTAATTAGTTCAATATATGTTACGCTAACACCTCTCTTTTCTAAAATTCGCCATATAATTTCTCTTGGGACTCTATCATACGCTTTTTCTAAGTCAATGAATACCATGTGTAGATCTTGTTTTTGCTCCCGATATTTTTCAATTAATTATTTAAGAAGATGTATAGCTTCTATTGTCGACATTCCCGGCATAAACCCAAATTGATTTTCTGTCACTGTGGTCTCCTTCCTTAATCTTTTTTCTATTACTTTTTCCCAAAGTTTCATAGTATGACTCATTAGTTTAATACTCCTATAGTTTGCACAATTTTGTACGTCTCCCTTATTCTTATATAAGGGAACTAGAGTACTTATCCTCCATTGATCAGGCATTTTTTTCGTTTTCAATATCATGTTAAATAATTTTGTAAGCCATTCAATACCTTGTTTCCCTAAGCACTTCCACACCTCTATCGGAATATCATCTGGTCCAACGGCTTTTCCATTGTGCATCTCATTTAAAGTTTGTTTTACTTCTGAAGTTTGAATTCTACGATAAAAATTAAAATTTCGATGCTCATTTGACCTAATTAAATTACCCAAGTTAAGTTGGTCTCCTAAACCTTCATTAAAAAGTTGATGAAAATACCTCTTCCACCGCTCTTTTATTTCTTCATCGCTTACTAATACCCTATTACATTCATCTTTAATACATTTTATTTGACTAAGATCTCTTGTTTTTCTTTCTCTCACTTTAGCTATTCTATAAATGTCTCTTTTCCCTTCTTTTGTATCCAATTTTTGATATAACCGTTCAAAAGTTTCATTTTTTGCTTCACTCACCACTTTCTTAGCTTCTTTCTTGGCTATTGTATATTTTTTTAAGTTTTTCTCATTCTTACAAATATATAATTCCTTATAAGCTATTCGTTTTTCCTTCACTTTCTCTTGTACTTTCTCATTCCACCACTATGATTCTTTACTTAGCGGTGCATGCCCCTTTGACTCACCGAGGACACTCTTAGCTACTATTTTTAACTTTGATACCATCTTATCCCATGTTGTATTAGAGTCATCATATATTTCACCTAATACTTGTACTTCTATCTTCTCCTTAAATATATGTTGCTTCCCATCCTTTAACTTCTACCACTTAATTCTAGGAATTGTATATATTTTCTTTCTATTGATACTATGTTTAAGGCGTATATCTAACACTACTACCTTATGTTGGTAGTTAAGTTTTCTCCAGGGATGACTTTACAATCTTTACAAATCTTTCTATCCTTCTTCCTAACCATAAAAAAATCAATTTGTGATTTATTATTCCCACTTTTGAATGTGACCAAGTGTTCTTCTCTTTTCTTAAAAAAAGTATTAGCTAATATAAGGTCATATGCTATCGCAAAATCTAATATAGTTTTCCCTTCCTCATTCCTCGTTCCAAACCCATAGCTCCCATGTACTCTCTCATATTCCTCATTTTTCACTCTGACATGCTCATTTAGATCACCTCCTATTAAAATCCTTTCATTTGGTGAAATATTTTGTAATATTTCATCTAAGTCTTCCCAAAACCTTAATTTGGTAGCTTCATCTAATCCTACTTGTGGTGCATATACGCTAATTATGTTCATAGTTTCTTTCGCCACTATTATCTTAAGGGCTATAATTCTATCCCCTTTTCTAACTACTCCTACAACTTCATCCTTTAACAAACTATCTACAATAATACCCACTCCATTTCTTGTTTTACTCTTTCCAGTGTACCATAACTTAAAACCCGAGTCCTCTATCATCTTTGCCTTCTCACCTGTCCATTTTGTCTCTTGTACACACAAAATATTAATTTTTCTGCTAATCATCATATCTACTACCTCCATTGATTTACCAGTGAGAGTTCCTATGTTCCATGTTCCAAATCTTAGATTATTAGTTTTCCTATCATATTTATTCTTATCTAACCTATGGTGTGAGAACTCTTGCCTATTTAACACTACACCCAAGTTCTCATGGAGATGTAGCGGTCCTTGCTGAGACGTTACAGTCGGACCCTGTAACGCGAACTCTTGCATATTTATCACTACACCCGAGTTCTAGAGATGTAGCGATCCTTGCCGAGACATTACAGTCGGACCCTGCAACGCGTTCCTTCCGGGGAACAACCTAATATTAGCACAATAGTTTAATGGATTCATTCATGAAATATTTGCCATAGTTTGACGCTGGTTGGCAACCTAACGCAACCCTCCTCCTTTATACAGGCTTGGGACCGACCATGACCGGTCATCATGGGCGGAGTTATGGACCGTCTATAATAAGTATTTTTTATTTTATCTCGATGGTCAATAAAAATTTTTCAAGGAACCGAATCGGTCATTTCTAAAAGTAATCAGCATTGATCCTTCTCGCGAACACCAACAGATGAATCACCGATGAGTTGGCTTTGTTGCTAACTTAATTGTCAATTGTTGAATGACAACAAGAATGATGTGGTTCAACATGCCTGGACGAAAGTAAACAGAAAGAAAAAGGTTAGAATGACAACCAGGAGTTTCCGACACAGCCATTCTAACGCTCAAGTTAGAGGATGATGAAGAAAAAGAGTAATATTAGGGTTTAGACATATATATGCATGTACCTTGAATGTCGAAAAGAGCTACATTTTATAGGAGGACGGTAAACTTTTTCCTTCCATTCTGATCTTCACATTATCATTATTTAATTCTTTAAATAATCCAAGATTTATTCTTGTCGCCGTCTTTTTTTTCTAAATAATATGAGATTTACACAATGATTATTATTTTCCCAAAATAATCCGAGATTTACGTAATAATTATTCTTTTCTAAAAATGATCTTACATTCTGGGTTGAGTCGCCAACGAGATGGGAGACCAAGGAATCAGGATGCTAAGAAGTCGAGGCATGCCTAAAAAGTCCGGGTGAGCTCCCATAAGTCGAGGTGCACCCCAGAAGTTGGGGGTCGACTCGATTTTTCCTTGCTAGAACCACCATCTCAGCAAGGTCACCAACTTCTCTTATATACGTGTCACCCACTAATTACCCTCCCAATAACAAGTCTCTCATTCAAGTCTAGTCGAAAGATGTGAGAGTTTGACTAACTAGATTGTTGTGTGATAGGAATAATTCTAGTTGCCTAGACTGCTTAAGTCACGTAGCAGATTCATTGCGTATTTTTGAAGAGAATAAGCATTAAATGTTGGCATGTCTCGGTTATTATATCTTTAAATACAACAACTCCTTTTAAACACGTCGCCTGCATCATCCGCCTCAATTCTTAAGCCTAGAATGCAAAGTGTCTCCGAGATTACATCACATTAATGTGATGTGACCTGCGGTAAAGAAAACTATGTGTCTTTTACCAGGTAATAATTACTTGGATTTCATTTGTTCCATGTGCTTAATTTTACGATGAAAAATTTGTCCCACTCCTGTAATAACAGCGATCCAACAGTCCCTATTGGGTGAGTCGGACTATATTAAATCAGATAAGAACATCCCTGCATAATATCGTTGATCCTGCATTTACCGTTCTTGATCTCCGAGCTCTCCTTCCTACTTAGTAAGTTGTTTCAATTCATCCTTGAGATTATTCTTTTCACTTGTCTTTGGTAGTCTAGAAGTGTACTCCATAGTTGAGGAATCTGTTGGTGCAATATACCTTGGGTCAAGGTTGACTAAGCTTGAGTTGACTCAAGCTTGAGTCTTGATTTGAGTTTCGACTTTTGACAATATATGGAGATTGCAGGTGCAATCATCTATTTGGGGAGATTGTTGGAACAATTCCCCACTGGTCAATATTTACCAAGTTGACAAAAAGAAGAGTCAAGTAGGTCAAGGTTAACCGGATACTTAACTAGGAAAGTCCTAACTGGAGGTCAGATAAGGATAAGTCCAACGGGAAGGTTGGTAGAAGAGGGAAATCCAAGTGGGTCAGTGTTGACCGGACACTTGGTGTTGAAAGTCCTGGTAAGTGAAGTCAGGTGAAAGACCTAGTGAGTGAAGCTAGGCAGATGAAAAATCCTAGTGAGTAAAGCTATGTGAAAGACTCGGTGAGTGAAGTCAGGCAGATGGAAAGTCCTGGTAAGTGAAGTCAAGCAGTTGGAAAGTCCTAGTGAGTGAAACTAGGTGGTTAGGAAAATCTTGATGAGTAAAATCAGGTGAAAAGCCCTGGTGAGTAAAAACAAGCATGAGGAAAATCTAAGTGTGTCAAGGAGGACTGCACTTGATGATCGGAAGTCTAACGAGAAGTTGACAAAGAAAAAGTCCAGATGGGTGAAAGGTTGACTGAACACTTGGCGGTCGTAAGTCCAATAGGGAATTGGCATGGAACTAGGAAGTTCAAATGTAACAAACTTTCGAAGGTCATAACTTTTGACTTGGATATCAGAATGAGGTGATCTCAAATGGGAAACAAAGTTCGTTTCGAGCTCTACACATTTTACTATTTTCCAATCAATTGACCAATCGATTGGGGGGGGGGTCAATTGATCAGTCAATTAATTGGTTGACGAAGAAACAGGGCAAAATGTCTTGATCGATTGGATAATCGATCAAGATCTTTCCTAATCGATTTTCCAATTGATTGGGAGAGTTTGGGAGTGATTAGTGAGGTTTTGAATTGATTGGGTGATCAATTGAAGCTTCCAATCGATCAGGTGATTAATTGAGAGCGTTTCTTTGCGACGAACAGTGAGTTTCCCAATTGATTGGGAGAAGATTTCTGCGAAACACAGTGAGACCATAGAGGCACTCTGAATTGATCAGTAGATCAATTCAAGCCTCCCCAATTGATTGATTAATCGGTTGGGATATGACCGTTGTGCAGGTTGCGAGGTTTGGACAGCTGAGATCACTAAGATCTGACATGACAATCGATTGAGAGCCCTAAAAGAGCAGATATAAAGGCGACGAGTTCAAACGTCGGATCTCTCTTCTTCATCTTCTTCGCCAGTTCATGGAAGTCTTGGGAGGAAAAGTGCTACCGCATTTCCCATCTTCAAGAGGCATTCAAAGTAAGAAAAGCTCAAGGATTTAAGGTTCAAAGTATCAAGTCATTTTCAGTTTGTATTTATGTTTTGTTTCCTTGTTTCGAGTTATATTTTCTTGTTCTTGAGTTGTAGAGGTTTCTCCATCTCTGATTGTTCTGAGAATGAGTTATTTTCATAGTGAAGAGTGTGCTCAACGTGGATCCATGAATTAGTCACCTTATCTTGAGGTGTATACCAAGTAAATCCTACTTATTAGCATTAAGAGTTTGCTTTGAGTTTATCACTACAAAATCAACATCGACGAAGTGAGCTAGCGAGCGAGACGAGCTATTTCCCCCCTCTAGCTTCAAAGTGTCCCAACAAAAGGTATCAGAGTAGGGTCGCTCTTTACTGGAATCATTGCCAGAAGGGCAACGAGCTAGAGGAAGAAGAAGTTGAAGCACTAAAGTCAATAAGTCAAAGATTTCAACTTTAAATGGATTTCTAAGATGGACTCGGATTCGACACAAGAATGCCTCCACCATTCACATTGGCAGGCTTCGATTCCTAGAAATCAAGAATCCACAACTTTTTCATGATGGAGATAGAGAAATGATTTGCTCTAATGGAGGGATTTGAAGATCCAACGGATTCAAAAGGTAAAATTCTCAAGAAAAGCAAATGGAGCAAGGAGCAAATTCAAAGGTGCGAGGCAAATGACAAGGTAACCAAATTATTGATTAGTTTATTGCCAAGCACAATTTTATGCAAGATTGGAGAATAGAAAGATGCCAAAGAGATTTAGAGCAAGTTGATAAGAATTTGTGAATAACCCTCCGCTACACCAAATCAAGACAAATCCAAAGAGGGCAACTCATCGGATCAAGAAGAAGAGAACTCCGAGGTTGAGAGATGCTCAACAACGGAAGAAGAAGAAGAAGTCCAAGAAGCTTCATCCTCAATAGAGGGCAACAAAAAAAAGGCAAAGAGGGAGCATACTCTTTGTTGTTTAATGTACAAGAAATGAATAAGAAGAGGCCTCCACCTCTAGGATTGAGGGGGAGCGTCGTTCATTGACGTTGGAGCAAGAAGAAGCTTCTACATCTAGGTCAAATAGAGAGGAAGATGATGTCACCTCCACAAATCAAGAAAAATCAAATGGAGGATCATGTGCCACCCGTACAAGCAAAGGTATAGAAATTTCAATTGGCAATAATAAAAATCATATTATTTGCTTTGAGTGTAGGGAGAAAGGGCATTACAAAAGCAAGCGTCCTAAGTTGACTAAGAAGAAAGGTCAAGTGGCACCAAAAGGCATGGAGAAGCCCAAGAAGGTCGGTCCCGTAATAAAGAAGAGTAAGGAACACATTGTGTGTTTCTTGTGCAATCAAAGAGGACATTATCGGAGTTAATGTCCTAAGGGGAGGAAACAAACCAAAGTCAAAGGAGGAAGCTCAAGTCAAGGGGAGCTTCAAAGGGAAAACTCAAGGTATCATTTATTGAGCCAATTCTTTTGACCCATGATAAAAAACATACTAGAAATAATTTATATAATTTCAAATCTATTTATCATGAAAATTGAAGGCATGATAAGATCAAAGAAAAATATGTAACTCTTCATGCCAAGTCTACCTCACCTAAGGTTAGGAATATAGATAACAATCTAGGCAAAAATTCTAAGGATTTTAGATATACGCCTAGAAATAAAAATCCTCAAGGACTAAATGAAAAATCAAAATCTAAGGATTTAAGGATGAAAAACCAAGCCTTGAGATCAAGGCTTGATAAATTGGAAAAGACATTAAAAAGAATAGAAAATATCTTAAAGGGTCAAATGAGCAAAACCTAGGTTTAGGACAACAAGAGCCATCCAATGACCATAGAGGTTTGGGATACAAATCTAAAGCTAAAAAGGATGTGACCTCCTATCATAGATTTTCATATAGTTATAGAACTAACCCTAGGTCCAGGAGTTAAACCAAGGTTACAAGGGAGGTCATCCTTAGAATTAACTTTGAAAAAAAATCGATGTGACTAAGACTTCTAAGAAGTCAAAGAAAATCACCAAGAGGGTCACAAGGGTAGCTATCCTTAGAGTTGACCTAAATGAGTCAAGTGTGACCAAGACTTCTAAGAAGCTTAGGAAGGTCACTAGGAATGTATCTAGGGAAGTTATCCCTAGTGAATAACTAGAACATCCAAGGAACACCAATCAGCTTTAAATTCCTAGGAGTGTATTCTCTACACCCTAGATGGGTTTGAAGAGTATCAACTCTAATTGGAATGGTAGTTGACCCAACCTTGATGAAGTTGACACTTGAAGAGCATTTTCAAGGTAGCTGTATTCCTTAAAAATGAAATGGATTATATTGGTTACTCTTTGAAAGAGTAAATGTGCTAAAATTTGAGAAACTAGACTTAATTTAAATTGACACACTTAGGAAAAAAGCAACAGAAATGTTAAGTTAGGATTTTGACATTTGCTTAGGGGGATAAGGGCAATCTAGGATGATTTCCTTTAATATAGCAAATTATTTAGAGATACTTAAATAGATAATCTAGGTATATTTATTTATGTTAAATTGTCATACTTTGTTTGCCCATCATATGCCATGACATCATATTTTGCATTCATGCTTATTATGAAAAATAAATAAAAATATCATGTCATGTCATACATACATCATATAGCAATAGTATATTTTCGTTTAAAAATTATTCTTTTTGATGTATGTCATAACTCATCATGCATTATTTTTAATTCCTTGTAATTAAGAACAATGACATTTGCCAACAAATGGTAAAGGAATTTATCAACAAGTAACATCCTAGGTGGATCTTCATAAATTAAAATGTCTAGATAGATATACATGATCCCTTAGTTTAGGGAAAATCAATATTTACATCTCACAAAGACTATAAGATGACTTGTATGTGTTTTTAGTGCATATTAGATACAAGTGAAATGTTAGGATGATGAACAAGACTCAAGATGTTGATTTAGTGCATCTATTTGAGTTATGGCTTCATCAAAACACATAGTTATGTGTCATCCAATCATTAGAAAAACTAATATACAAGTCATGTGCATTGAGCCTAAAGAACATGGTTGGAAATTGGTTTTGAAAATTATTTTAAATATACTTTTGAAAAACCTTGGTGAAGACTATGTTTTGATAGTAATCACCATTGAAAAGTTATACACAAACTAGAAGAAAAAATTGAAGTTTTTACAAGTTTTCAAGTTTGTGTCAATCTTTGAAAATAGGAAATATTTTCTTAGAAAACTATTTTTCCGTATTAGTATATGTCTTAAATAATGTCTACAAGAATTTTCATGTTTTTAGAATTTTGTAGAATTATTGGGTCATTTCTAAATTTTGACTGAGATTTGATTTCAAAAATTCAGACCCAATCATTCATCCGATCGATTGGGAGAGTTCAATCAATCAGTCGATCGATTGAACTGAGTTTTCTTGTGAGTAGAAGCTCACGGAATAGATCAGTCGATCAGTTCAAAACCCCTTAAAATACATTTATATATATTTAGGGGTGGTCTTCTTGATGGAAATAAGAATGAATTGGTTAAGGAAGACTAAGTTGAAGTTTAGGTTGAGGTTTGTATTCAAATTTTGATATTTGAACCTTAAAACTTCAAGTTTTTGTGTTTCCTAAAATCTTAGGAATTCTAAGTCATTGTTGGTGCAATGATAGAAGTTTGGAGCACGTTTTTAAAGGGAGATACTCATTAAAGACATGAAAACTATTTTCACAAAACTTTAGAAGGGAGTAAAACCTTCGCTGTGATAAATGCTCTAGGATGAATATTATGAAGTGATTAATGTTCAAGGATGAGCATTGGAGACAATGAAGGGTATAGAACCTTCATTGTAGTGTTATGAATAATGAGTGAGGTTGTGAACAATATATGATAACTCTTATAGAAAAGAGTTTTTGATGTGTGCCAAAGAGAGAGAACGTAGGATTTAAGTTAGGTGTTCATTACTCAAAGGGAGAAAATGAAAGAAACCCTCATTCATACTTTGGCATGAAGAAGAAGGTGAGGCTATTGGATTAGCCTAAGTTAAAGATATTATTAAACATCAAAAAGGGGGAGATTGTTGGTGCAATATCCCCTGGGTCAATGTTGACCAGGTTGACTAAGCTTGAGTTGACTCAAGCTTGAGTCTTGATTTGGATTTCGATGTTTGATAATATATGGAGCTTGTAGCTGCAATCATCCATCTGGGAAGAATGTTGGAACAATTCCCCACTGTCAATGTTTGCCTAGGTTGACAAGAAGAAGAGTTAAGTAGGTCAAGGTTGACCGGATACTTAACTGGTAAAATCCTAACTGGAGGTTAGGCAAGGATAAGTTCAACAGGTTGGAAGAAGAGGAAAATCCAAGTGGATCAGTATTGACCAGACAATTGATGTTGAAAGTCCTGGTGAGTGAAGTCAAGTGAAAGACCTAGTGAGTGAAGCTAGGTAGATGAAAAATCCTAGTGAGTAAAGCTAGGTGAAAGACTCAATGTGTGAAGTCTAGCAGATGAAAAGTCCTAGTAAATGAAGCCAGCCAGTTGGAAAGTCCTAGTTAGTGAAGCTAGATAGTTGGGAAACTATTGGTGAGTAAAGCCAGGTGAAAAACCCTGAGGAGTAAAACTATACATGAGGAAAATCTAAGTGCGTCAAGGAAGACCGCACTTAGTGATCAGAAGTCTAACAAGAAGTTGGCAAAGAGAAAGTCTAGATGGGTCAAAAGTTGACTGAACACTTGGTGGTTGTAAGTCCAATAGGGAGTTTGCATGGAACTAGAAAGTTCAGATGTAGCAAACTTCCGAAGGTCATAACTTTTGACTCGGATATCGGAATGAGGTGATCTCAGATGTAAAACAAAGCTCGTTTCGAGATCTAAACATTTTGCTACTTTTCAATTGATTGGCCAATCGATTTAGGGTGTCAATTGATCATCCAATCGATTGGTTGATGAAGAAACAGGGCAAAATGTCTTGATCGATTGGGTAATCGATCAAGATCTTTCCCAATCGATTGGGAGAGTTTGGGAGCAAACAATGAGGTTCTGAATCGATTGGGTGATCAATTGAAGCTTTCAATCGATCAAGTGATCAATTGAGAGCATTTCTTCATGACGAACAATGAGTTTCCCAATTAATGGGTCAATTGATTGGGAGAAGATTTCTGTGAAACACAAGGAGAGCACAGAGGTGCTCTGAATTGATCAGTCGATCGATTCTAGCCTCCCCAATCGATTGGTTAATCGATTGGGATATAACCATTGTGCAGGTTGTGAGGTTTGGACTACTGGGATCGTTGGGATCTAACATGGCAATCAAATTAGAGCAGACCCAATCGATTGGGAGCCTTAAAAGCATATATATAAAGGCGACGACGAGTTCAAACGCCGCATCTCTCTTCTCCATCTTCTCCGCCAATTCTTGGAAGTCTTGGGAGGAAAAGTGCTGCTACATTTCCCATCTTCAAGAGGCATTCAAAGCAAAAAAAGCTCAAGGATTCAAGATTCAAAGTGTCAAGTCATTTTCGATTTGCATTTATGTTTTGTTTTCTTGTTTCGAATTGTATTTTCTTGTTCTTGAGTTGTAGAGATTTCTCCACATCCAATTGTTCTGAGAAGGAGTTGTTTTCATAGTCCAAGTAAATTCTACTTGTTAGCATTAAGAGCTTGCTTTGAGTTTATCTGTTGCAAAATTAACATCGACGAAGCGAGCTAGCGAGCGAGACGAGCTATTACCCCCTGTAGCTCCAACGTGTCCCAACATAATCTTCTTATATATTTTGGTATAGATATACCATTTCAAGCTTTATCAACGCATCCTTGGATTGATTAAGGACTACCTATGGGATTTTGATCGATCATCTATTAGGGCTTCCAAATGGTAACAACCAACTAGATCTTTGATACGAGTCATGACAAGCGGACCCGGGAGATGACGTGGTAGGTCAAGTTCAAGGTGATGTGGTGGTCAGAGTCAACATAAGAAAAACATCCCTCATCTGGCTTCGTTAGTTACCCAACATTAGGGCTCTTAGGTGTAGCCTAGTGGAATTACCAGTTGAGTGAATAAAGGTCGACTGACCCTTCATCAAACATGTGGAGCCTAGTACTTTACCTAAGAGATAACCCATGTCTTGTACCACCGGTTGTTCACCAGCCAATTCCTGTCGAATCTTGTTGATTGGTCCTAGGAAGATTGTACCAGTTCCACTGTACAAAAATTTTGTACAAGTGTCGAACCTTTCCTAAACAACCTATTGTGTTCTTTAGAAATTAAATTAGGAATCGCAAACGGAACTTAACATTATTGATTCCAAATTTAACTTATCTGTTCTTAATGGTTTAGATTTAGATCGCAAGCAGAACTTAACACTATTGATTCAAATCAACCTATGTTACAAATTCAATTAAATATCTATTTCGGAAATCGATTCCCAGGACAAACATGGCGAGGCACATGACCTTCTTGGGTATGGGAGCATCCACCACTGTCTCGACAAAACCTCTTAACGAAAATAAATATTTAATTTCCTAAAATAACATTAGATTTAACCACAAAGAACAATCGAATCACAAATTCGAAAAATAAAAAAAAAACAAACTCGAATCACAAATTTGAAACTCTAGAATCATATGTCTCTTGTGTTTGGAATTCATACACAGAAGAACTAGCATGATGCGGAAAATAGTTACTAGTTATACCTCTTCTTTGTATGCTAATAACCACGAGATCTTCTGCCGTATTCCTCGCCTCCTCTCAGACGTCGTGTGGGCGACGATCCTCCAAGATGAACACCACCCAAAAGCTCCTCCTCCTTCTCTAGTATTCGACCACCACCACCACTAAGGAACAAAAGAGAGCAAGGGGAAAGGAAAGAGAGAGGGCCGACCACAAGAGAGAGCTCCAACAAGAGAATAAGAATTGATGTCTCATGAGGCCTCTCCTCCCCTTCTTTTATAATACTTGCCTAAGGCAAATAAGGAAAGATTTTTACAAAAGTTAAAATCTTCCTCTTGTTTTTCCTTTTCTCATTTTTAATTTCCTTTTCTCCTTTTAATTGATTGAATGATTGGTCGGCCCCTTGCTTGGGCACCAAGCAAGGGTGGCCGACCGTTAAAAGAAGAAAGAAATAATTTGTAAAAATTTTATAAGCAAAGAAGGAAGGCTCTTATAAAATTTTACAAACTCTCTTTTAATTTCCTAACGTGGATGTTAAAAAAGGAAAGTTCTAAAAATTAAAACCAAGTTTTAAAATTTTAAACATCTCTTCTAAAATATTCTTTTTTAACATGGTGACAAAAAAGGAAAGTTTCAAATTTAAAACTCCCTTTTTTAAAAACCATGTGGATGGTTAAAAAAAAAGAAAATTTTAAAACTTTTAAACTTTCTTTTAAACCATGTGGCCTAATTCAAATAAGGAAAGTTTTATAATTTAAAATCTTTCTTTTAAAACTTGTAGATATCTACAAAGAGAAGATTTTAAAATTTTAAAACACCCCTTTTAATTTGAATTATGTGGTCGGCACCCTTCAAGTTACTTGTGGCCGACCACCTTAAGGAGATTATGGACGACCCCTTTGGCTTGGTCACCAAGCCATGGGTCGACCCCTTCTTGGACACCAAGATGAGCTTTTCATGGGTGGATATGAGGCATCAATGAGGCTACGACAGGGACCTAGAGGAGAAATTGATTTTGACCTCCCGACGAGCTTAAGTATCCTATGTTCGGGGTGAACACACAACTTAAGTTCATCAATAATAACTCATTTCACTAGAGAGTTATTATTGTACTATCACACCAATCCCAAATTACATTATGAGCTCCTTCTTACCATGAGTGTGTTAGTCTTCCTGTGTTTAAGATATTGAATGTCCATTAATTTAATTGAGTTACTGACAATTCGCTTTAATTAATATCTTAGTCCAAGAGTAGTATCACTCAACCTCATCGTCATATTGGACTAAGTCCACCTGCAGAGTTTAACATGACAATCCTTATGAGTTCCTCTTGAGGATATGCTCAACCTAGATGATTAGAACATAGTTTCCTTCTATAATCAACAACACACACTATAAGTAATATCATTTCCCAACTTATCGGGCCTATTGATTTATCGAGCTAAATCTCACCCTTTGATAAGTCAAAGAAATAAATACTAAATATATGTACTTGTTATTATATTAGGATTAAGAGTATACACTTCCATAATAACTAAGGTCTTGTTCTTTTATTAAGTCAGTATAAAAAGAACTTACCTTAAATAGTCCTACTTAATACACTTAGAGTGTACTAGTGTAATTTATTAGTCAAGATAAACTAATACCTAATTACACTACGACTATTCCAACGGTTTGTTCCTTTCCATCTTAGTCGTGAGCAACTGTTTATAATTTATAAAGAACTGATAATATGATCTTTTGTGTGTGACACCACACACCATGCTATCTACAATATAAATTAATCGAACAATTACACTTAACAAATAAATATAGATATTTGACCAATGTGATACTTTATTTCAAAAGCTAGGCTTTTAGTATACACTCTAACAAATCTCCACCTGCTGAACCTCTCCTTGCTGAACCTTCGCCTGCCGTGCCAGCTGTAGCAATAGCTCCACCCGCACTTGCTCCTCCAGTTCAGCCTGCTCCTAGCACCAACACCCATCCTATGGTTACACGTTCCAAAAATAATGTCTTTAAGCCTCATCCTCGCTTTGATCTCACTGCAATCACTAACACTACTCTGTTTGAACCTACAGCACATACTGTGGCTCTCAAGGATCCCCGCTAGTGTGCGGCCATGTTTGAGGGGTTCAATGCTCTCCTTCGTAATGGAACTTGGGATCTTGTTCCATCTGATAACTCTCAGAATGTCATTGGTTGTAAGTGGGTGTTTCGGCTTAAGCAAAAGTCTGATGGTTCTGTTGATCGCTATAAGACTCATTCAGTTGCTAAGGGATTTCATCAGCGCTCAGGTCTTGACTACACTGACACTTTCAGTCCTGTGACAAAGTCCACTACTGTCCGCCTTCTCTTGTCCCTTTCTATTTCCAAGGTGGTCTCTTCGTCAGATGGATGTGAATAATTCATTTCTTCAAGGTCAGTTGGATGACTGTGTTTATATGGCTCACCGCCTGGGTTTCTTGACTCTGATTTTCAATCTTATGTTTGCAAATTGAACAAAGTAATTTATGGTCTTAAGCAGGCGCCACACACTTGGTACACTGCGCTTTATCATTTTTTAATTTGTGTTGGTTTCACGACCTCTCTTGCTGATACGTCATTATTTATTTTCTGCTCTAAAGGTATCACTATGTATTTACTTATCTATGTCGATGATCTGATTCTTACAGGGAATAATGCTAATGCCCTTCAAGGATTCATTAATCAGCTGGGTGCTCGGTTCTCTATCAAAGATCTGGGAACTTTATCTTATTTTCTAGGCGTTGAAGTTGTTTCCTCTCCGGAGGCCTTGTCTCTCTCAGAAGAAATATCTATTTGATATTCTTACCAAAACCAACATGAAGAACTCAAAATCTGTTCAAACGCCTATGACCACGTCTGTATCTCTGCACCTCTCTGATGGCTCCCCTCCAGCAGACACTACTTTATATTGCCAAACAGTTGGTAGTCTGTAATATCTCTCTTTTACTTGACTAGATATTGCCTTTGTTGTTAATAAACTGTCTCAGTTTATGCATGCTCTCTCATCTCTCACACTGCTCTCTCTCTTTGCATGCCTACTGTGATGCATATTGGGCTAGTGATATTGATGATTGCATGTTCACTGGTACTTATATTGTGTTCCTAGGTTCCAACCCAATTTCTTGGAGCTCCAAAAAGCAAGGTTCTGTTGCTCGGTCGGCTACTGAGGCTGAATATCTTTCCATTGCCTCTACTGCTGCAGAACTACAATGGGTTCGATCTCACTGTGGCGTCTACCACCTTTATTTATTGCGATAACATTGGAGCTAGATATCTTTGTGCAAATCCAATGTTTCACTCACGCATGAAACACATTGTTTTAGATTATCATTTTGTTCGTGAACTGGTTCAGAGTGGTAAAATTCATGTCTCTCATGTCTCGTTGTCTGACCAGTTAGCTGATACGTTGATGAAACCACTTCCTAGCGCTCGACTTTGTCTTCTTTGTTCCAAGATTGGTGTCTCTACGAGCCCACCATCTTGAGGGGGCCTATTATGGATATCTTATAATATATGGATATCTTGGAATATATGGTGCATAAATATTAGGATATTTTTTTGTATATGTTTCCTTATCTTTATCTCTTTATGATGTATATAAATACACCTTGTATCATTATCCTTAGTTAGTGAAAACATATTTTTTTCAATACCTCTTTTCAAAGAATCCTAACAACCTGTCAGAATGACAACCATCTGTCAGAGAATATTTTACTGGAACCTTCTTCAAGGATTATTGTGTCTCCTATCAGCTGACGACTTATGACAGTATATCCCTTTAACGACCTTAGCCATGACACAAGCTATAAATGGCAAAAGAGGTATATATATGGATAAGTGAAAAACTTCTCAAACAATTATTGCACATTGCCCAGGTTGTACATTTTTCATTAGCTAACAACCTCCAACCTTTGACATCATTCGTCACCTCATGATCACGGAGGTTATGAGATGTGGTATATAAACGGGGGTTCTCTCCGTTGGAAAGGTACACTCTCTTGCATATGGCACCTACTCTCTCGGGCATTCTATACTATTCTTCATCCACTCGTCCGAGAAGATACTGATTTGAGTATTGGAGGGCCTTCATTAGGGACCCCCTTGTTTCAAGGTGCTGACACCTTGTTGGCTCGTCTCCGTGTGCATAGGATCGAAAAAAAAATTCTCTGTAGAGTAAAATGTCTTCTCTTAGTCAACCATCGATCCACCGTATCTAGTACGTCATCTCTATAATTTTCAAACAATATATATATATAGTAAAAGTATAAAATATTAATGGAAATTAAATCAAGCAAGTTTAGCTTTATGTAGTAATTTTAATGGAAATTATTATATGAATCTAAACGAGTCAAAATTGAAAAAATAAAAGTATAAAATAACTTTAAAAGTTCCATAACACTTTTAGGATTTTTTTAAAATAAACGTGGAAAACGTAAATCAAACACGTTTTTCATTTTCTCAGAAAATAAAAATAAAAAACAGCGTGAAAATTGTAAACCAAATGCCCCCTTACATTTTTAAATTTCTCAAAGACGCATTTTGTTTTTCCATTTACTCCTCATATCAATAACTATGGTGCTGCATTTAAAAACAATATAATTGTAATGTTATTTTTTCACATATCAATATCATAGTGGTATTGATTTTAGATTTTATACAGTATCAAACTTGTGTTAATTTTTAAAACGCAACATCATTGTGATGCCAATTTTTTAAAATTAATATTACAACGATATTGATTTTTAAAATGCAGTACTATGATAGTGTTGTACTTTAAAATTTAACATCATAGTGATATTATTTTTTAAAAAATCAATATCAAAATGATACTGTTTTTTGATATAACACTATGACCTTTAAATGCAACACCACCACGAATTTTAAAAAGTTAAATATGACTTTTAAAACTTTTGTAACTTGAAGTGCGGTGTAGTCAATTGCTAGAATAGAAGAGAGAGATAAATTTAGGTAATTTTTGGATGAGATTTTGGCAACTAACTATTAAAAACTTCGACTACTCCCTAATTATTTAACGGTTAATTATAAATTAATTTAATAATTTATCTCTTTTTATATAATTTAAAGACAGATGATAAAAACGCGTAATAAGCAGGAGTTCAGCAAAATATACCATATTTATATTTTTAATTTTTTTAAAATATTTTCAGTAAAGAAAATTGTTCTTTTTCATTCCCCCACCCCCATAAATTTTCAGATTTAGTACAGATTTAACTTTTAGGACGGGCGCGGCTCAAGAGCCAACGGAATTGTAAGCACGGATTCGAAAATGCTACCCGAGTCAATTGCTTCGGCAGACAAATTGTTGCAAATTTTTTAAACGGCCAAACTTTCAAAAAAAAAACAAAAAAAGAGGAATATTTCTACCAAAAACAACCGAACACCACGAACTGGTAAATTGTACATTCACCTTTTCCCACAAGAGTAAGTAAATTATACTTGTGTATTTTCCAACGGGAAGAAAATAACCTTTCTTTCTTCTGGAGTCAACTCCCCGGCATTCCGTTGAGCCCAACAGCCACCTGCGAGCTCACGTTGAGCTCATAACTGTGCTCGAGCCGCAAGTTCACGACCGCCATGGACTTCCTCATGTTGCCGGCATAGGACCGTTTCACAAGTCGCGATTGTGAATTAGCTAGCCACCGTGAGCTTCTAGTCGTGGACTAGCCGCAAGCTTTTGGCCATGGATTGACATTGATTGTGGCCACAAATTGGCTGTTAGTCACTAAAGGCCGCTACAATAATTTTAAACTTTTTGAAGTGATATTGATCAAATTTAAATAATATTAATCAAGTTAATAAATATTTTTAATTAAGTTAAAATTAAAAAAATAATTTATTTTAATACATTAATATAATAAGACGCACTTTAAATTTTTTGCCGACGAATCTTTTATTCTATTCTACACTAATATTAAACTTTTTTAAGCAGGCACATCAAAATGGAGCTCCCTTGAAGGGCACGGCATTTCTAAGAAGAATTAATGGGCATAAGTAGGCCAATATGTCATTAATGTGGTCACAGCTCTACGCTTAGAAAAGTCAGGGCTAAGACAATAACCTGCCCATCTAAAGGTCGGATCCATTAGTTCACATTTTGAACTAATTTTATAGATTAGGAGATCATCTACTTAGATATATATTAATAAAAATTAATTATTCATATCTATTTTACAAATAAAGATCATTAATTTTCACTAATACATATAAAAGGATATCTTTTGATTAAAAAATAGATCAGAGGATCTCGACTGTCCCATCTAATCAACAAATATAAATGTTAAAAAAAATAACGTATTTGATAGTGTTAAATATAAAATATTTTATTAGATATCTCACTTGTATAAAGGATTATTATACTATAACAAAATATTATTTAAATTCATTTATCTATATTTTATCATAAGATGAATGATATTGGAACACTTGGAATGAGCAACATTATTTTTTTACTCCAATAGTAAATATTAAACACAAGCCTTCGAGACAATGACACATTGGTTAAATCATTTAAATAATTAATCAAATATCTAAAGATTAAATCCCAACTGACATATTATAAAAATTTTACTCTAATAGGATGATAATTTTAAAAACGTCATTTACATAAAATTCTATAAGTAATGGTAACTGAATTAATCATCTGTCAAGTTAGTCGGTTTAAAAGTGGAATACTTGGATTATAACAAAATAAATAAACAAATATTAAAGACAAAAAAAAAACAGTGAATAATTATTGTCAAATGTCTCCTTTTCGAAAGCTGTTGATTAATAAATAAGGCAACGGCACATTGCATTCCCTCTCTCATGTGAAACATGCCCTTTCAGACTTAATTGCCTCGTCAATAAAGCAGCTTTTGTTTTGTGACCGTTCCTTTCACCCCGAAGGAAAAGTAGAGCCAAGGGTTTGGGACCTTGATAGAGAGGTGACAATAGGTTAGGCCATTTATAATATAACTCAACATGGCCCATCAAGATTCCGGATTGGATTATACTCGACACGGCTCACCAAAAATTGACCATTACTACTTCCGGTTAATGGAGTTTTTCGTACACTTAAGAATTAGATTTCAGTTTTGACGAATTAACCGATGAGGTTCCCTTAATAAACTCTTGATCTAAGAATATCAGATTGATGGATCATCCACTATAAGTACTTTCTGATTTATCCTGATGGCCAATAAAATTTTTTTATAGAATCAGACCGATCATTTCCAGAATTAATAGGCATTGATTCTGTCTGCGAATGTCGAAGGATGAATCGCCGATGAGTTGGCTCTGTTGCCAATGTAATTGTCAATCGTTGAATGACAACGAGAATGATGATGTGGTTCCGCGAGCTTGGACGAAAGCAAACAGAAAAAAAAGGGTTAGAATGACCACCAGGAGTTCCTGACACAACCATTCTAATTCTCAAGTTAGATGATGAAGAAGAAAATGAGTAATATTAAGGTTTAGACTTATGTGTGCATGTACCTCATATGTCTGAAAAAGCTACCTTTTATAGGAGAACAATAGATTTTTTCCTTCCATTCCGATCTTCACATTATCATTATTTAATTCTTTAAATAATCTAAAATTTATTCTTATCGTCGTATTTTTTCCTAAATAATATGAGATTTACACAATGATTATTATTTTCTTAAAATAATTTGAGATTTACGTGATTGTTATTCTTTTCCAAAAATGATCTTACATTCCGGGTCGAGTCGCCAAGGAGACGGGAAACAAAGGAATCAGAATGCTGAGAAGTCGAGGTACGCCCAAAAAGTCGGGGTGCGCCCCAGAAGTTGAGGTGCACCCCAAAAGTCGGGAGTCGACTCAATTTTCCCTTGCTAGAACCACCATCTCAGTAAGGTCCCAAATTTCTCTTATCTACGTGACACCCACTAATTACCCTTCGGATAACAAGTCTCTCATTCAAGTCTAGTCGAAAAAGATGAAAGTTCGTCTGACTAGACTATTGTGTGATCAGAATAATTCCTGCTTGAAGAGAATAAGCATTATATGTCAGCATGCCTGGGTTATTATATCTTTAAGTACAACCACTCCTTTTAACACGCCGCCTGCATCATCCGCCTCAATTCTTAAGCCTAGAATGCAAAGTGTCTCTAAGATCACATCACATTAATGTGATGTGACATGCGGTAAAGAAAACTATGTGTCTTTTACCAAATAATAATTATTTGAATTTCATTTGTTCCATGTGCTTAATCTTACAGTAGAAAATTTGTCTCACTTCTGTAGTAGCAGAGATCCAACACTCCCTATTGAGCAAGTCGGACTATATTAAATTAGATAAGAACATCCTTGCACACAATCGTTGATTCTACATTTGTCGTTCTTCGTCTTCTTCATCTCCAAGCTCTCCTTCCTACTTAGTAAGTTGTTTCAATTCGTCCCTGAGATTATTCTTTTCACTTGTCTTTGGTAGTTTAGAAGTGTACTCCATAGTCGAGGAATCTTCTTATATTTTCTAGTATAGATCTACCACTTCAAGCTTTACTAACGTATCCTTGGATTGATTAAGGACTACCTATGGGATTTCGATTGATCATCTATTAGGGCTTCCAAATGGTAACAACTAGCTAGATTGTTGATACGAGTTATGATAAGCAGACTCAGGGGATGATGTGGCAGGTCAAGGTCAAGGTCAAGGTGATGTGGCGGTGAGAGTCAACAGAAAAACATCCCTCATCTGATTTATCAGTTACTTAGCATCAGGGCTCTCAGGTCTAGCTTGGTGGGATTACCTACCAAGCGAATAAAGGCCGATCGACCCTTCAACCAGTCAAATATATGGAGCCTAGTACTTTCCTAAGAGACAACATGTCCGGTCATTTAAAAGTCGACTGGGTTTTAAGGTGGCAAACCTCCTATGCCGACCGAGATGTCTGAATCGTCTCATAATTGACCAACCATAGGTTTGGTTAGAGTATGGGTTGACCTCCTCGAGGATAGCGAATCTCCCTACGCACGCCCAGTTGGATAAAAGGTCGGCCAGCTTTGAGCCGACGAGTTGTGAAGTATTTATCCTCATATCACTACCCGAACGGATTTCTAGCAAAGCATAGGTTGTCAGATGGACTTCTAGGAAGCATGGGGTATCATATTATTTCTCAAACGAATTCCTAACATAACCAGGGCATTATATTATTCTCCGAATGAAAGTCTCAACGCTGTATAGAATATAACTAAGCGGCTTAACGCCGAGACATGTATAAAGGTGACCGACATTATTGGTCGGCCAAGATACAGACAATAGAATAATAACAGAGCAAACTATATGGAATGTAACCGAGCAGCTTAATAGAGACAGTTGGCCTCAAGGACCGGCTGGAATATTCTCAGCAGACAACATCCCAACAACTTGTCAGAATAACAATTATGTGTTAGAGAATATCCTTCTGGAAGCTTTTTTGAGGACTATCGTATCTCCCATCAGCAGACCATTTATAACAGTTGATACGATGGCAAAGAGGGACCCACCAAAGATGGCTCAAAGATGGGAAGAGCAGTTGACGTGGGGGTCAAAGTCAACAAGTCGGCCGAGCGGGTGGCGACGGGCCGATCAGGCCTCAAAACGTCGAGCGGATATGGCTGTTCACTCTGTGAAAGAAGGTCCCATAATGTCGAGCAGATATGGTTATCCACTCTGCGAAAGAAAGTCCCATAACCCAATAATCACCCAGTGGTTTGTTCGGCCAAATCGCTCATCCGGCTGGATGAAGGCAGTGCCTTGATACTTCAGTGATTAGAGAAAGGAAACCAGATGCTCACAGATACAACGACCATATAAAGGCTAGTCCGACTGGACCGCTTGTTTGGATGGACAGAGGGCGATCTACTGAACCAGGTGATTATAAAGGCTAGTTCGACCGGATTGCTTGTCCGGCCGGTCGATGATGATCTACTGAGTCATACGCCCAAGAGGAGAACTACTCCGAGCGAACGAGTGGGGAGTCCCGACCCATCGTCTCCCATTTGGCCAACAGTAGGATCCCTTGCACGACTCATCGTATCTTTTTGGGAGTTTGTGCCGCTGACAACAAAACATGGTTAGTAGGCAAAGCGTACGATGGAAGCTTACTACCGTCACCTCCGGGATTTGCATGCCCTGTTAAGGAACGGTGTCAGAGACACTTTTTTGACTTGTATTTTCATAGGAAAAATGGGAAAATGTGCATGTGCTTTGAGAAGCGTGCACGTACGTTACAGGACCACTATATAAAGAGGGTTCATGTATCGGCGAAGGAATGCTCTATTTGTAATTACACTCTTGTTATTGCTACAGTTCTCTTTGTTCGTCACTGTTGTCGGTGACTGACTTGAGCGTCGGAGAGCCAACGTCAGAGACCCCTTCCCTAGCCCGGCACTGACGTTCTTGGTTTCGCAGAGAGGAACCGTAGAGCCACATCCCCTGCTGTCTTTATCGCTTTCGGATAGGATCATATTTGGTGCCTTCTGTAGGAATTTAACCTACATCTGAGACATGAAGAAGGAGGACGCTAGAGGACTTACGATTGTGACACTGAGCCAAGAAGATTTGGAGTTGCTGATCAGTGATTGAGTTGCTAAACTGGTGTAGCAACAATAAGAAGCAGCAGCCGATTGTCAAGCGTCGAACGACTCAACAACGTCATTGGCAGGGCAACGAGCTGGCCAAAGAAGCCGACCGGAAGAGCACGTCGGCAGGAGGCCGAACTACAGGCCAATGGGAAACTCCTGAGAAGTGCCGAATGTGCCGATCCAGTTTCATCGGGCGCTATTCTGCACATCATTTGAAGAACAAGGCCAAGCGAAAAGGATGCAAGCATCCTCCTCAGAGACTGTGCCTGCTCAAGACAGATGAAAAGGCATGGCACCCCGACTCAATGACTCTCCCGAGTGGAACAACTGACAGTTCTTCCAGGAAATCCTTGACGATCAGTTGCTGCCACACTATAGGCCTCAGACGACCGGAGAGCACATGAGGATGACTGACCCCGAAGACCATCTGATCAAATTCGACAACATAGCCACACTCAACCAATACACCGATGGAGTGAAGCGTCGAGTCTTCCTCACCACTCTTTCTGGATCAGTGCAGAGGTGGTTCAGATGCCTGCTGATCGGATCAATCTAGAGCTTCAAGGACTTCCGAGCGGTATTTCTACAACATTTTGCCAGCATCCGTTGTTACCAAAAGATGAACGTTAACTTGTTCACTCTGAAGCTAGGCAGTTAGGAAAATCCTAGTGAGTGAAGCTAGACAGTTGGGAAAATCCTTGTGAGTAAAGCTAAGTGAAAAGCCCTGGTTAGTAAAACCAGACATGAGAAAAATCTAAGTGGGTCAAGAATGACCGCACTTGGCGATCGAAAGTCCAACAAAAAGTTGGCAAAGAGAAAGTCCAGATGGGTCAAAGGTTGACCGAACACATGGCGATCATAAGTCCAATAGGGAGTTGACATGAAACTAGAAAGTTCAGACGTAGCAAACTTCCGAATGCCATAACTTTTGACTCGGATATCGGAATGAGATGATCTCGGATGTGAAACAAAGCTCGTTTCAAGCTCTACACATTTTACTACTTACCAATTGATTTGGGGGGGGGGGGGGTTAATCGATCATCCAATCAATTGGTTGACAAAGAAACAAAGCAAAATGACTTGATCGATTGGGTAATCAATCAAGATCTTCCCTAATCGATTGAGAGAGTTTGGGAGCGATAGTGAGGTTTTGAATCGATTGGGTGATCATTTGAAGCTATCAATCGATCAGGTGATTGATTGAGAGCATTTCTTCACGACGAACAGTGAGTTTCCCAATCAATTGGTCAATCAATTGGGAGAAGATTTCTACGAAGTGCAGTGAGAGTACAGAGGCACTTTGAATCGATCAGTCGATCGATTCAAGCCTCCCCAATTGATTGGTTAATCAATTGGGATATGACCGTTGCGCAGGTTACGAGATTTGGATGGTTGGGATCGCTGGGATCTAACGTGACAATCATTTCGGAGTAGGCTCAATCGATTGGGAGCTCTAAAAGAGCAGATATAAAGGTGATGACGAGTTCAAACGCCGCATCTCTCTTCTCCATCTTCTCCGCCAGTTCTTAGAAGTCTTGGGAGGAAAAGTGTTGTTGCATTTCCCATCTTCAAGAGACATTCAAAGCAAGAAAAACTCAAGGATTCAAGGTTCAAAGTGTCAAGTCATTTTTGATTTGTATTTACGTTTTGTTTCCTTGTTTCAAGTTGTATTTTCTTGTTTTTGAGTTGTAGAGGTTTCTTCACCTCCGGTTGTTCCGAGAAGGAGTTAGAGTGTGCTCGGCATGGATCCTTGGATTAGTCACCTCATCTTGAGGTGGATATCAAGTAAATCCTACTTGTTAACATTGAGAGTTTGCTTTGAGTTTATCCGCTGCAAAATCAACATCGACAAAGCGAGCAAGAAAAACTATTCACCCCCCTCTAACTCCAATGTGTCACAACAAGTGGTATCAGAGCCAGGTTGCTCTTCACCAGAATCATCGTCGGAAGGACAATGAGCTAGAGGAAGAAGAAGTTGAACCACTAAAGTCAAAGATTTCAAGTCATTTTGAAATCCCAAACTCTCTCAATCGATTCTGGTGTGTCAACTCTAGGTTGCTCTCAATGCCATATAGATTTCAAGTCATTTCAACTTGACTTTTTAGAAGTGGTATCAGAGCCAAGTTGGTCACACCAGAATCATCCGTCGGAAGGACAATCGATCAAGATTTCAACTCGGATTTGACACAAGAATTCCTCGACCATTCACATTAACAAGCTTCGATTCCTGGAAATCAAGAACCGAAACTTCTTCATGATGGAGATAGAGCAATGGCTTGCTCTAATGGAGGGATTTGAAGCTCCAACAGATTCAAAAGATAAAATCCTCAAGAAAAGCAAATGGAGCAAGGAGCAAATTTTAAGGTACAAGGCAAATGATAAGGTAACTAAATTATTGGTTAGTTTATTGCCAAGCACAATTTTATGCAAGATTGGAGAATGCAAAGATGCCAAGGAGCTTTGAAGCAAGTTAACATGAATTTATGAAGAACCCTCTGCTACACCAAATCAAGACAAATCCAAAGAGGATAACTCATCGGATCAAGAAGAAGGGAACTCCGAGGTTGAGAGGTGCTCAACATCAGAAGAAGAAGAAGTCCAAGAAGCTTCATCCTCAATGGAGGGCAACAAAAAAGACAAATAGAGAGCATACTCTTTGTTCAATGTGCAAGAGGATGAACAAGAAGAGGCCTCCACCTCTAGGATTAGGGGGAGCGTCATTCATTGACACCGAAGAAAGAAGAAGCTTCTACGTCTGAGTCAAATGGAGAGGAAGATGATGCCACCTCCATAAGTCAAGAAAAATCAAATGGAGGATCATGTGCCACCCCTACAAGCAAAGGTATAGAAATTTCAATTAGCAATAATAAAAACCATATTATTTGTTTTGAGTGTAGGGAGAAAGGGCATTACAAAAGCAAGTGCCTTAAGTTGACCAAGAAGAAAAGTTAAGTGACACCAAAGGACATGGAGAAGCCCAAGAAGGAAGGTCCCGTAACAAGGAAGAGCAAGGAACATATTGTGTGTTTCTTGTGCAATCAAAGAGGGCATTATCAATGTTAATGCCCTAAGGGGAGGAAACCAACCAAAGTCAAAGAAGGAAGCTCAAGTCAAGGGGGAGCTTCAAAGGGAAAACTCAAGGTATCATTTATTGAGCCAATTCCTTTGACTCATGATAAAAAATATGCTAGAAATAATTTATATCATTTCAATGCTATTTGTTATGAAAATAGAAGGAATGATAGAATCAAAGAAAAATATGTAGCTCTTCATGCCAAGTCTACCTCACCTAAGGTTAGGAAGATAGATAACATCCCTTATGTGCTAGTCACTATTCCAAACGCTAGTAGTCGTCCGTGATTTACCTCCTCCGTATTGACCTTAGGACGGGTTGATGGGGGCACTGGGGCTAAGCGTATTCACCTTTTGTCACCAGAAAAGTAGATAAAAATCTAGGCAAAAATTTTATGAATTTTAGATATATGCTTAGAAATAGAAATGTTCATGGAATAAATGAAAAAAAAAAATCAAAATCTCAAGATTTAAGGATGGAAAACCAAGCCTTAAGGTCAAAGCTTGATAAATTGGAAAAGACCATAAAAAGAATCGAAAATATCCTTAAGGGACTAAATAAGCAAAACTTAGGTTTAGGACATCAAAAGTCATCCAATGGTCATAGAGGTTTGGGATACAAACCTAAGACTAAGAAGGATGTGACCTCTTATCATAGAGTTCCATATAGTTATGGAACTAACCCTAGGTCTAGGGGTCAAACCAAGGTTATAAGGGAGGTCATCCCTAGAATTAACTTTGAAAAGAGCAATGTAACTCAAACTTCTAAGAATTAAAAAAAAAAAATCACCAAGAGGGTCACAAGGGAAGCTATCCCTAGAGTTGACCCAAGTGAGTCAAGTGTGACCCAGACTTCTAAAAAGTCTAGGAAGGTCACTAGAAAGATATCTAAGGAAGTCATCCCTAGTGAATACCTAGAACATCTAAGAAGCACCAATTGATTTTGGGCTCATAGGAGTATATTCTCTATACCCTAGATGGTTTTGAAGAGTGTCAACTCTAATTGGAAGGGTAATTAACCCAACTTTGATGAAGTTGATACTTGGAGAGCATTTTCAAGATAGTTGTATTCCTTGAAAATGAAATGGATTATATTGGTTACTCTTTGAAAGAGTAAGTGTGTCAAAATTTGAGGAATTTGACTTAATTTAAATTGACACAATTAGGAAAGAAGCAAAAGAAATACCAAGTTGGGATTTTGACATTTGCTTAGGGGGATAAGAGCAATCTAAGATGATTTCCTTTAATCTACCAAATTATTTAGTGATACTTACATATATAATCTAAGTATATTTATTTATGCTAAATTATCATACTTTGTTTGCCCATCATATGTCATGACATCATATTTTGATTTCATGCTTATTATGAAAAACAAACGAAAATATCATGTCATGTCATACATACATTATGTAGCAATAGTATGTTTTCTTTTGGAAATTATTCTTTTTGATGTATGCCATAATACATTATTTTAAATTTCTTATAATTATGGGCAATGACATTTACCAACAAATGGTAAAGGAATTTATCAACAAGTAACATCCTAAGTGGATGTTCATAAATTAAAAAGCCTAGATAGATATTCATGATCCTTAGTTTAGGGAAAACCAATATCTACATCTCAAAAAGACTATAAGGTAACTTATATGTGTTTTTAGTGCATATTAGATACAAGTGAAATGTTAGAATGATGAACATGACTCAAGATGTTGATTTAGTGCATCCATTTGAGTTGTAGCTTCATCAAAACACATAGTTATGTGTCATCCGATCATTGGGAAAGCTAATGTACAAGTTATGTGCATTGAGACCAAAGAATATGGTTGGAAATTAGTTTTGAAAATTATTTAAAATATATTTTGGAAAACTTTTATGAAGACTATCTTTTGATAGTAATCACTATTAAAAAGTTAGACATAAACAAGAAAAAACATTGAAGTTTTTACGAGTTTTCAAGTTTATGTAAAATTTTGAAAATAGGAAGTATTTTCTTAGAAAACTATTTTTCCTTATTAGTATATGTATTAAATAATGTCTATAAGAATTTTAATGATTTTTAGAATTTTATAGAATTATTGGGGCATTCTGAATTTCGGCCAAAATTTAATTTCAGAAATTTAGACCCAATCGATCAGCCGATCTATTGGGAGAGTTCAATCGATCAGTCGATCAATTGAATTGGGGTTTCTCATGAGCAGAAGATCATGGAATTGATCAGTTGATCGATTCAAGAGTATTTCCCGCAAACAGAAGCTCACGTAATTGATTAGTGGATCAATTGAATGACTTCAATCGATTGAGACCCAACTTCAATCGATTGGAAAGGATGATCTTGACTATAAATGGTTGATTTCAACACACTAAGCCATTTTTAGTCGTGATAACCATTTCTAACCCCTTAAAATACATTTATATATAGTTAGGGGTGGTCTTCTTGATGAAAACAAGAATAAATTGGTTAAGGAAGACTAAGTTGAAGTTTAGGTTGAGGTTTGCATTCAAATTTAGATATTTGAACCTCAAAACTTCAAGTTTTTGAGTTTCCTAAAGTCTTAGGAATTCCAAGTCATTGTTGATACAATGACATAAGTTTTGAGCATATTTTTAGGGGGAGCTACTCTTTAAAGACATGAAAACTATTTTCATAAAACTTTAGAAGGGAGTAAAACCATCACAGTGATGAATGCTCTAGGATGAGCATTATGAAGTGGTTAATGCTCAAATGTGAGTATTGGAGACAACGAAGGGTATAAGACCTTCATTGTAGTGTTGTGAACAACGAGTGAGGTTGTGAACAATATATGATAACTCTTATGAAGAAGTGTTTTTGATGTGTGTCAAAGGGAGAGAATGTAGGGTTTAAGTTAGGTCTTCATTACCCAAAGGGGGAGTTTGCCCTCTAGAAAAGAGAGAAAATGAAGGAAACCCTCATTTATGCTTTGGCATGAAGAAGAAGGTGAGGCTATTAGATTAATCTAACTTAAAGGTATTGTCAAACTTCAAAAAGGGGGAGATTGCTAGTGCAATATCCCCCGGGTCAAGGTTGACCAAGTTGAGTAAACTTGAGTTGACTCAAGCTTGAGTCTTGATTTGTGTTTCGATGTTTAACAATATATGAAGATTGTATGTGTAATCATTCGTTTGGAAAGATTGTTGGAACAATTCTTCACTAGTCAATGTTTGACCAGGTTGACAAGAAAAAGAGTCATGTAGGTTAAGGTTGACCGGATACTTGACTGGGAAAGTCCTAATTAGATTAGGCAAGGATAAGTCCAACGAGAAGGTTGGCAGAAGAGGGAAATCCAAGTGGGGTCAGTGTTGACTAGACACTTGGTGCTGAAAGTCCTGGTGAGTGAAGCCAGTTGAAAGATCTAGTGAGTGAAGGTAGGCAGATGAAAAATCCTAGCGAGTAAAGCTAGGTAAAAGACCCGATGAGTGAAGTCGGGCAGATGGAAAGTCCTGGTAAGTGAAGCGAGATAGTTGGAAAGTCCTAGTAAGTAAAGCTAGGTAGTTGGAAAAATCTTTGTGAGTAAAGCTAGGTGAAAAGCCCTGATGAGTAAAACCAGGCACGAGGAAAATCTGATCAAGGAGGACCACACTTGGTAATCGGAAGTCCAACGAGAAGTTGGCAAAGAGAAAGTTCAGATAAGTCAAAGATTGACCGAACATATAGCGGTCATAAGTCCAATAGGGAGTTGGCATGGAACTAGAAACTTCAGACGTAGCAAACTTCCGAATGTCATAACTTTTGACTCGGATATCGAAATGAGGTGATCTGGGATGCTAAATGAAGCTCGTTTCGAGCTCTACACATTTTACTATGCCAATCGTTTAGGGGGGGTTAATTGATCAACCAATCGATTAGTCGATGAAGAAATGGGGCAAAGTGTCTTGATCAATTGGGTAATCGATCAAGATCTTCCCCAATTGATTAGGAGAGTTTGGGAGTGAACAGTGAGGTTCTGAATCAATTGGGTGATTGATTGAAGCTACCAATCAATCAGGTGATTGATTGAGAGTGTTTCTTCATGATGAATAGTGAGTTTCCCAATCGATTGGGAGAAGATTTCTACGAAGCACAGTGAGAGCACAGAGACGCTTTAAATTGATCAGTCGATCGATTCAAGTCTCACCAATCGATTAGTTAATCGATTGGGATATGACCATTGCACATGTTATGAGGTTTGTACAGCTGGGATCGCTGGGATCTGACGTGACAATCGATTGGGAGCATGCTCAATCGATTGGGAGCCCTAAAAGCTCAGATATAAAGGTGACGATGAGTTCAAATGTCAGATCTCTCTTCTCTATCTTCTCCATCAGTTCTTGGAAGTCTTGGGAGGAAAAGTGTTGTTGCATTTCCCATCTTCAAGTGACATTTAAAGCAAGAAAAGTTCAAGGATTCAAGGTTCAAAGTGTCAAGTCATTTTTTATTTGTATTTACGTTTTGTTTCCTTATTTCGAGTTGTATTTTCTTGTTCTTGAGTTGTAGAAGTTTCTCCACCTCTGGTTGTTCCAAGAAGGAGTTGTTTTCATAGTGGAGAGTGTGCTCGACGTAGATCCTTGGATTAGTCACCTCATCTTGAGGTGGATACCAAGTAAATCCTACTTGTTAGCATTGAGAGCTTGCTTTGAGTTTATCCGCTACAAAATCAACATCGACGAAGCGAGCTAGCAAGTGAGACAAGCTATTCATCCCCCCCTCTAATTCCAAAGTGTCCCAACAAGGTTCTGGTGCCTTTAGCAATGAACGCAAGTTGTGACAAATTAGATAGTATTGATCTGCATTGTCAGCCAAAAATACCTAGCTAGTAGTGACTTTCGAGCGAGTATTCTCCCTCCAACGTGATTTCTAAAAATGTCTTCATGAATCTCCCTCATAACATAATCGCTGTCATCGAGACCAAGACATTTGAGGAGGAGGTGCGAGAAGGATCATCTATACAATATATCCCCAATTAAAGTGAAACATGGAGCCCTTCTTTTGAACAGTTGAGCTTGTTCCGGATCGGTAGGTAAAATCCCTTAAGGTAAGCAATGATAAGTATTCTCCAATTAGTAGGTTCATCCCGTCTGGAGGCTTGGTCGATCTATGAAACTAGTTGAGTTTGAGACACACAGACTGTTTAACCCCGTGGTTGTTTCTATGTGATCAACCAAGTTAGGTTAGGTCCTGTTTGATTTTAATCCCTGTGTCTAAGTGTGCAAGAACTTAGAAGCACAGGAAGTCGAGCGGAAGACGCAGCTAGCGATAAGGATGGCACGGGAAGGGAGCCGACGGGCTCGGTGCATCCGAGGGATGAAGGCGCCTTCGATAAATAGTGCGAAGGCGCCTTCCAAGGCTATGGAAGGCTCCTTCAGCCAGTCAAACTAGCCATTTGCAAGTGGATAAAGCTTTATCCACTTGCCACGCTAGAGGCGCCTTCCAAGCCCTTTGGAGGTGCCTTCAACCTTCGAGTGAGATTTCCCAGGGGTTATAAAAAGACACTGGACCTAGAAAATCAATAACAACTTGAGGACAACTACTGTAATCATTTTCTAGTCTTTTCTAAACTTTTCAAAGTATAAGAGGCTTCTCCGCCTACAGAGAAGGAGATTTTTTTAGTAGAGCTTTGCAACCGCCTTGGATTAACAACCACTTAGGTTGTAACCAAGTCAAATCTGTTTGCCTCTTCTTTTTATTAGTTGTTTATTTTTTTTGTTTATTTTAATTGTGATATTGCTACTAATCTTAGTTGAAAAAAGAGAAAGGTTTTTCTTTTAATAGATGTTGTGCCCTTTTACTGACCCCGTTGCGCTAACAAGTGGTATCAGATCCCAACTGCCTTAGAAGGGACAACCACCGATTGAAGCATCAAGATCAAGACGATGGTTGGTACAATCATTCACCCACCAAAGTTCGAGGGAGACTTCGCACAATGGAAATGTCGGATGGAAGTATTCTTCAAAACATATTTCGAAATTCTTTTAACAATTAAATATGGTTTTACAATTCCAAAAGACAAAGAAGAATATCAGTGGACGAAGAAGGAATAAGCCGACTTTGTGGTAAATGGTAAAACAGAATTCCATCTGCTCAACGTTCTTCCTCCCTAGGAGGTCAATCGAATCGACAGCTACGACTCAGCAAAGGAACTTTGGGAGAAGTTCCTGGAACTGCACGAAGGAACTTCTGAAACAAAGCTTGTGAGACGGGGTGTGCTCCAAAATCAACTGACGAACCTCCGGATGGAAGAAGGAGAGTCAATAGCACAACTACATGGAAGAATCAAGGAGCTGATCACCGGACTAACAAATCTCAGAGAAACTGTAACGAATCAGAACGCATAAAGGTATGATTTAAATGTGTTCCCAAGAATACCCGAATGGACAACTATAATAGACACCTACTATATATCCAAATGACACGAATCTCGATGCGTAGGACAACGAAAATGACCGAGTTAGAACGTTGCCCTGAAGGAAAGAACCAACGATTCAGACTCCAAAAAATCAATTGATGAAAACGAAGCAACCCTAATGATAAGAAAGTTCAATAAATTTATTAAGTCTAATAATTTAAATCGCAGACAAAGAGGGATTACCGAAACAAAAGAAAGGTCTGATGCTACAACTGCAACGAAGAAGGGCACATCAACGATGAATGCCCTAAGTGTTGGTTGCTACTCGGAAAGCCTAATGGTTCCACTGTACAAAAATTTTGTACAAAAGTCTAAACCTTTTCCTAGCTACCATGTGTTCTTTTAAATTAAACTTGGATCGCCTGCGGAACTTAACACGTTTGATCATAAGTTTAACTTATTTGTTCTTTTAGGTTTAGACTTGGATCTCCTGCAGAACTTAACACGTTCGATCCAAATCACTAGGTCACGAAGACAATTAAATATCTATTTCCAAAATCGGCTTCCAGTACTGCATGGCGAGGCACTAGGCCTTCTTGGATATGGGAGCAACCACCACCGACTAGACAAAGTCTTTTAAGGAAATTAAATATTTAACCTTCCCATAGTAACCCTAGGTTAACCACTAAGAACAATCAAATCACAAGTAAAAGAAAAAACAAAAGAACACAACTTCGAAAACTAATTCGAAAAACTAGAATCGCATGTCTCTTGTATTTGGTATTTTTACAAAGAAACAAAACTAACATGATGCGGAAAATAATTATTAGTTATATCTTTCTTTGTGGATAATGACCTCTTGATCTTTTACCGTATTCCTCTTCTAATCTCAGACGTTGTGTGGGCAACGATCTTCCAAGACGAGAACCACCTAGCACCTTCTTCTTCTTCCTTCAAGTTTCGGCCAAGCACAAAAACTTCTAAGGATGAAGAACCTTTTCCACCAACCAAGCTCCAAGGGATGCAAGCTTCCTCTTCTTCTTCTCCAAGCTAGGATCCGACCACCACTTAATCTCCAAGAGGAAGAGGAGGTTCGGCCACAAAGATGGAGATAAGAGAAAAGGAAGAGGCCGACCACACCAAGGAAGAAAAGAGGGAGAAATAGAATAGAGGTTGTATCCATGAAGGCACCCAAACCCCCTCTTTTATAATCCTTAGCCTTTGCAAATAAGGAAAATTTAATAAAACCTTCCTTAATTCTTTTGCTATTGAAAAGGAAAATTTCAATTAATTAAAATCAAAATCCTTTTCTTAATGCATATGGCCGACCACATCAAAACAAACAAACAAGGAAATTTTTCGCTAGAAAAATTAAAGCTTCCTAATTTGCTTCCGGAAAAATTTTAAAATAAAATTTCTCTTTAATAATCCCTTCATGATTGATGTTATAAAAGGAAATTTCTATAATTTTAAAATTTATCTTTTCAACATGTGGATGATTTATAAATAAGGAAAGTTTTTACGAAAATTAAAATCAACATTTTAATCTACAATTAAGGAAAGAGATTTAACTCTTCTCTTAATCTTTTGTAAAATCTTATAAAAGGAAATATTTTAATTTTTAAACTCTCTTTTAAATCATGTATTCCACATAAGAAAAAAATTTAAAATTCAAATTCTTTTTCTATTTTTAATGGTCGGCCACACATAGATTGAACACATGCTTGGGCCGACCACAATCATTCCCATCTAAACATTGTTTGGCTGGCCCCTTGCTTGGGCTCCAAGAAAGGCTTGGCCGACCCCTTTTAGATGGGTACGAAAGTGGGTATAGTACTCTATAATTAAGAGGCTACGATAGGGACCGAGAGGAGGAATTGGTTTTGGTCTCCCGATAAAATTAAGCATCCCGTGTTCGCCCCGAACACACAACTTAATTTTATCAATAATAATTCATTCCACTAGAGAACTATTATTGAACTACCGCACCAATCCCAAATTACATTTTTGGGCTCCTTCTTATTATTAGTATGTTAGTCTCCCTGTGTTTAAGATAATAAATATCCACTAATTAAATGAGTTACTGACAACTCACTTAATTAATATCTTAGTCCAAGAGTAGTATCACTCAACCTTATCATCATGTCGGACTAAGTCCACCTTCAGGGTTTAACATGACAATCCTTATGAGCTCCTCTTGGGGACATTCTCAACTTAGATTTCTAGGACAAAGTTTCCTTTTATAATCAACAACACACACTATAAGTGATATCATTTCCCAACTTATCGGGCTTATTGATTTATCAAACTAAATATCACCAATTGATAAATTAAAGAAATAAATATCAAATATATGTGCTTGTTATTATATTAGGATTAAGAGCACACACTTCCATAATAACTGAGGTCTTTGTTTCTTTATAAAGTCAGTATAAAAGAAACGACCTCTAATGGTCCTACTCAATACACTCTAAGTGTACTAGTGTAATTATATAGTTAAGATAAACTAATACCTAATTACACTACGACCTTCCAATGGTTTGTTCCTTTCCATCTTGGTCATGAGCTACTGTTTATAATTTTTAAGGTGCTGATAACATGATCCTCTGTGTGTGACACCACACACCATGTTATCTACAATATAAATTAATTGAACAACTATATTTATCATAAATGTAGACATTTGACCAATGTGATTCTTATTTCTAGATAAATGTTTATACCAAAAGCTAGGCTTTTAGTATACACTCTAACAATCTCCCACTTATACTAAAAGACTAAGCTGTCATATCTGTTGCCATACATCTGATTCCCAACCCTTCAACATGCCCATCAAAAGCTCTTGCCTTAAGGGCCTTAGTGAAAGGATCTATAGGTCATCATCTGATGCAATCTAGGTGACAACAACTTCTCCTCGTTTATACGATTTCTTGTATTGGGTGGTACTTGCGCTCTATTGTGTTTACTTGCCTATGGACTCATGGTTTCTTCGAGTTTGTTACTGCACCACTATTATTACAATAAATTGTAATAATCTTTGGACAAACCAGAAATCATATCTGATCCGGTTGTAAGAACAGGGGACCCCCGTCCGGTGAGGTCAACGACACGTGGAAGTCAAAGTGGCAGGAGTCCGACCGGAGAGGTGTGGGTCTGACCGGCCGGCCGGCCGGCCGGTGTGGTTAATGGTTAAAGGGGTCGTCGAAAGTCAGGGTTCCGGCGCTCAGTGGACAGGATCGCATGGCCGAGCGGACGGCACGCTCGGCCGAAGCCATAAGGTAGCATGCTGCTAATAGTCCCCACAAAGCAGGTGATTGAGAATCTCCCCAAGTAAACCACCATATAGGTCCGACCGGATGTCGTGGAAGCTGGCCGACCGGACGCTAGGTCGGGAGCAAAGGGGAAAAGGACAAGGTACATCTCTTCTTGACAGCGGGTATGCTCCCCATGTAGGTCATACTCCAAATCTTATGACAGGAGGTTCCGCTGTCCCATCAAGGACATGCCTGGACTGTAGCAGTATGGCGTCAGGTAAGCTTTCTGACAGACACATACCGAGGTATAGGTTGTGGACACGTATGCGCCTCGGAGGACGTGCAGGAGCTCTTTCACCGCTCTATATAAAGAGCCTCATACTTCGCCGGAGGTACGCGTAAGACATCTTTGGAGCCACTTTTTTCACTACTTGCTTGCCTGACTTGAGCGTCGGAGGGTCGCCGCCGGGAACCCCTTCCCGGCCCGACTTCTGTGCAGGTTCTCCGGAGCTTCGTGCAACCAGTCGAAGATCCACACCAGCAGCCGGGGAGCACCACGTGCCCAGCGTCCGTTGGTTCAGCATTCGGACAGGATCAAATTGGCGCCGTCTGTGGGAACGCTCCTGCATCCGAACGGAAACAATGGACGAGACTGGACGACAACACACGGTAACGCTCTCCACTGAGGAACTCGACGCTCTGATCGAGTTGAGGGCCGCCAAGCTTGTGGAGCAAAAACAGAAGGCAACAGCCGAGCGGCTAGAGCAGCAAGCAACCTCAGCCTCTGGTGGCCGAGCGGAAGCACCTCAAGCCACCGTTGCATTCCACCGGGCCCTATTCCGCACACCCGAAGCCGCACCCACTCATAGAGATCGGGGATCTTCTTCGGATGAAATGCCGAGACGAGATGACAGAAAAGGAAAAGCCCCTCGAGCGGACTCATCGCCCGAGCGGATTAATCGCCAATTTTCAGAGGCTATTCTACGATACCCTCTGCCCAAGCACTACGTGCCTCCGACAATCGGCGAATACAATGGAACCACCGATCCGGATGATCATTTGGGCAAGTTTGATAACACGGCAACCCTGCATCAATACACAGATGGGGTGAAGTGTCGGGTTTTCCTCACCACCCTATCTGGATCGGCTCAACGTTGGTTTCGGAGGCTGCCGGACGGATCCATCACAAGCTTCAAGGACTTCCGAACGGCCTTCCTCCATCATTTTGCAAGCAGTCGGCGCTATCAAAAAACCAGCGTTAGTCTGTTCGCCATCAAACAAGAAGCCCGTGAATCGCTCCGAGCTTACATCCAGCGGTTCAACAAAGTGGCAATGGATATTCCAACGGCCACCTCGGAGACCATGATGAATGCCTTTACACAGGGCCTCGTGGATGGGGATTTCTTCCGATCGCTCATTCGGAAGCCGCCCCGAGACTATGATCACATGCTACACCGGGCCAACGAATACATCAACGTGGAGGAAGCGCAAGCGGCCAGAAAAAAAGAAACTCCAACCGAGCGGGCTCCTCCTGCCGAGCGGAAACAACACGCCGCTCATCAGCCACCCAGAGAACCGAGGGCCGAAGCAATCCGCTCCCCCCATGCCAGGTCTCACGTGCAAGAGGTAGCTGCCGCCCGGCCCAAGCCAAAGAAGAAATGGACCCCGATGTTCTGCTCCTTCCACCGGACGGATACGCACAACACAAGGGATTGTCGAAGTCTTCCCTTCGTGGCTCATCCCGTTCCCCGGAATGGCGGCCGACGGTCTCCCTCAGTCGATAGGTGACAGAGAACTCATGAAGCCGATCGGACGCGAGCTGATAAGCGACAGCAACAGACTCCCGATCGGCATCGCTCACCAAGGCAGGAGAATCGCCGAACGTCAAGAGAACGGTCTCGACTATCCGCTCGGGAAGAAGAAAATAGAAGTAATACTTCCCCAGGCGAGATCAACATTATTGCTGGCGGGCCGACCGGAGGAGACTCCAACCGAGCAAGAAAGGCGAGCGTCCGGCAGATCGGCTGCAGCCGAGAGCGGGCGAGTGGACCCGAAATCAGTTTTGGGCCTGGGGACTTGGAAGGAATTGAAGTGCCCCACGACGACGCTCTGCTCATCAAAGCGGTAATAGCCAACTACACTATTCACCGCGTTTTTGTTGACACAGGAAGCTCGGTCAACATAATATTCAAAAAGGCGTTCGATCAACTACAAATTGACCGTGCCGAGCTGCTGCCCATGACAACCCCCCTCTACGGGTTTACGGGCAATGAAGTCCTTCCGGTCGGACAAATCCGAATGGCTATTTCATTGGGAGAAGAGCCGCTCAGAAGGACGCGTACAGCAAACTTCGTGGTGGTCGACTCTCCCTCATCATACAACGTCATTCTGGGACGACCGGCGCTCAGTGAGTTCCGAGCGGCCGTCTCTACCTTCCACCAGAAGATCAAGTTCCCCGTCGAAGACAAAGTGGGAGAAGTACGGGGAGATCAACTGGCAACTCGGCGATGCTACGTCGAAATGGTCCGAGCCGAAGCAAATTCCGCTCGGAAGTCGCCACGGATCGAGGTGAATGCTATAACTGAAAAACCTCCCTCTTTAGTTTATGAAGAAAAAGAGGAAGTGCAGATACACCCGACCCGATCGGAGGCCACGACATTCATCGCATCCGACCTGAAGGCGAATCAAAAAGAGGAGGTGATCCAATGCCTCCGGAGAAACCATGATGTCTTCGTCTGGTCGACACATGAGCTGCCCGGAATTTCACCAAGTATAGCGCAGCATGAGCTACATGTCCGACCGGACGCACGGCCAATAAAGCAAAGAAAAAGGGACTTCAGCGCCGAGCAGAATTCCATCATCCGAGCGGAGGTGGAAAAACTCTTGGAGGCCGGCCATATCCGCGAGGTGCAGTTCCCGAGCTGGCTGGCGAACGTAGTATTAGTCTCCAAGTTGGGCAACAAGTGGAGAGTATGCATAGATTTTCAGGATCTCAACAAAGCTTGCCCGAAAGACTTTTATCCTCTGCCCCGGATAGATCAGCTAGTGGACTCTACGGCCGGTTGCGAATTAATATGTATGCTCGACGCTTACCAAGGCTATCATCAAGTGCCGCTCGCCCGTGAAGATCAAAAAAAAGTCAGCTTCGTGACGGCCGATGGCACCTACTGCTATAATGTGATGCCGTTCGGATTGAAGAACGCGGGAGCCACTTATCAACGCTTGATGAACAAAGTGTTCAAGGAGCAGATCGGGCGGAATCTGGAAGTTTATGTGGACGACATTCTCATCAAATCCGTCCGAGCGGCCGATCTCTTCAAAGACATGGAGGAAACCTTCCGAACGCTACGCAAATATGGAGTCAAGCTAAATCCCCAGAAGTGCCTGTTCGGAGCAAAAGGAGGGAGTTTCTTGGGGTACATAGTGACCGAGCGGGGCATCGAAGCAAATCCTAGCAAGGTGAAAGCTCTACAAAACATGCCGCCTCCAAGAAATACAAGGGAAGCGCAGCGTTTGACCGGTCGGATAACTGCTCTGTCCAGATTCATCTCCAAAACCGCCGACCGAAGCCTTCCTTTTTTCAAAATCTTGCGCAAGGCCAATAAGTTTCATTGGGACGAAGAATGCGACCGAGCGTTCGAAGATTTGAAGGCATATCTGAGCTCTCTCCCAGTGTTAGCCAAGCCGACTGCGGGTGAGCCACTTTATATGTACTTGTCTTCAACCGAGCAAGCAATTGGCTCGGCATTAGTGAGGGCGAGCGGAGAAGAGCCTGTGTATTTCCTTAGTCATATTTTAAAAGATGCTGAATCTCGCTACACTAGGCTCGAGAAACTGGCTTTCGCTCTGGTCCTCGCCGCTCGACGCCTTCGTCCCTACTTCCTGGCGCATACAATCATTGTCAAAACCAATAGCCCGCTCGGGCGTGTATTATTGAATCCAGAAGCGTCCGGGCGGCTCATCAAATGGACAATGGAGTTAAGTGAATTTGACATCCAGTTCCAGCCCCGCTCGGCAATCAAAGTGCAGTCCTTGGCAAATTTTGTGACTGAGGTGCAGAATTCAGAGCCGGAAGCTATGTGGAAAATATTTGTGGACGGATCATCCACTCGGCTCGGAAGCGGGATTGGAATACTGTTGCTCTCCCCTCAAGAAGAAAAGATGCACTTATCCGTCCGGTTGGATTATAAAGCTACGAACAATGAAGCAGAATATGAGGCCCTCATAGCTGGCTTGCAGGCAGCACGGCATGTGGGCGCCGGTCGGTTAACACTTCATTTGGATTCCCAGTTGGCCGCTCAGCAGCTCATAGGTACTTTTGAAATCAACAACGCTCGGCTCAAGCTTTACGCTCAAGCCTTCGAGAAACTCAGGGCCGACTTTAGAGAAGTTACTATCCAGAAGATACCCCGAGCGGAGAACCAAGCGGCTGACGAGTTAGCCAAACTTGCAAGCTCAATAACGCTGATCGCCATCCAGCAGCCAATTGAACAAGTATCTTTGGTGGCGCACGTCGACCGGATGGAGGGCCTCACGTTTCCGAGCGACTGGAGGACACCCATCACGGAGTTTCTGCTCTCGGGAGCCACACCGTCCGATCAGAATGAAGCCCAGCTGCTAAGGAGGAGAGCCGGTCGGTTCACACTCATCGACGATCAGCTTTATAAGAAGGCTTTTTCACGCCCGCTGTTGAAATGCGTGAGCTCGGAGGACTCGGCTTACATCCTCCAAGAAGTACATCAAGGATCATGCGGAGGGCATCCGGGCGGACGATCGCTGGCTAAGAAGATCCTGTTGGCAGGGTACTTCTGGCCAACCTTACAAGCAGACGCCGCTCGGACCGTGTCGACGTGCCTTTCGTGCCAGAAGTACCATAACTTCTACCACCGGCCGGCAGAGGAAATGAAGGCATCAACAGTCTCATGTCCGTTCGATCAGTGGGGAATGGATATCGTGGGTCCATTTCCTATGGCGACCGGACAGCGAAAATTTCTGCTAGTGGCGGTTGATTATTTTTCCAAGTGGGTGGAGGCCGAGCCACTAGCCAAGATCACCGAGCAGATGGTCAAGAAATTTATTTGGCAGAACATCATCTGTCGGTTCGACATCCCCCGATGACTTATTTCCGATAACGGGCGGCAGTTCACAGGAAAATTGCTTGAAGATTGGTGCCAAAGCTATGGCATCGAGCAACACTTCACGTCCGTAGCATGCCCCCAAAGCAATGGTCAAGCTGAAGTAGCTAATCGGGAAATTCTTCGTATTCTGCGTACTCGGCTCGACCATTTGGGAGGAAGTTGGGTGGATGAAGTGCCGGGCGTCCTATGGGCCATCCGAACGACACCAAAGGAAGGGACGGGCGTCACGCCTTTCCACCTGGTGTATGGCGGCGAAGCGGTTATTCCTATCGAAGTTGGAGTCGAGTCCGCTCGGATCCAGAATTATGATAACAACAACGCCGAGCGGAGGAACCTGGAGCTGGATTTGGTTGAGGAAGAGCGAGCCAAGGCGTCCGTTCGGTTGATGGCGTACCGTCAACGGATGAAGCAAAACTACAACAGGCGCGTAATCCCCAGATCATTCCAGGTCGGCGACCTTGTCTGGAAGAAAGTCAAGCCGGTCGGCGACGTCGGCAAGCTGGAAGCTCCGTGGGCGGGTCCCTTCAAAATCATCGAAAAGCTCCGCTCGGGCGCTTACTATTTGGAGGGTGAAGACGGACGACAGCTGGACCGACCTTGGAGCGCAAATCATCTCCAGCCTTATCGAGCTGGGTGAAAGGTGCACTGATGTAATTCATTTTTGTGTATATTCTAGTCGCCCATGTCCTTGTAATGCAGGAAGAAGAAATGAATTAAAGGATGGCTAGTATGCCCGCCGAGCGGCTGTGTTAAAGATTAGCCGTTAAGGCCATCGAGCTTCGACGTTAAAAATCGAGAGACGAGCCGGCGTCTATAAACCCTCCGAGCGGAAGACCGTCGAGCTCCGACGTTAAAAATCGAGAGACGAGCCGTCGTCTATAAACCCTCCGAGCGGAAGACCGTCGAGCTCCGACGTTAAATATCGAGAGACGAGCCGGCGTCTATAAACGTCCGAGCGGAAGGCCGTCGAGCTCCGACGTTAAAAATCGAGAGACGAGCCGGCGTCTATAAATCATCCGAGTGGAAGACCGTCAAGCTCCGACGTTAAATATCGAGAGACAAGCCGGCGTCTATAAATCATCCGAGCGGAAGACCGTCGAGCTCCGACATTAAAAATCGAGAGACGAGCCGGCGTCTATAAATCATCCGAGCGGAAGACCTTCGAGCTCCGACGTTAAAAATCGAGAGACGAGCCGGCGTCTATAAATCATCCGAGCGGAAGACGGTCGAGCTCCAACGTTAAAAATCGAGAGACGAGCCGGCGTCTATAAATCATCCGAGCGGAAGACCGTCGAGCTCCGACGTTAAAAATCGAGAGACGAGCCGGCGTCTATAAATCATCCGAGCGGAAGACCGTCGAGCTCCGACGTTAAAAATCGAGGGACGAGCCGGCGTCTATAAATCTTCCAAGCGGAAGACCATCGAGCTCTGACGTTAAAAATCGAGAGACGAGCCGGCGTCTATAAATCTTCCGAGCGGAAGACCGTCGAGCTCTGACGTTAAAAATCGAGACACGAGCCGGCGTCTCTAAATAATCCGAGCGGATTAAAGCATCTAATGTCCCGAGGCACGCGATTTCGATACCGTTCGATCGTCTCTACGCTCCGATTGGCCTAGTATCCAAAAGTACTTGGCATTGGGTAAACAAGCTCTACCATCAGAGAACACGGTATATTTCGCCGAGCGGGGAGATCATGACGATTACTTTGTTAAAATCCCTTATGGGGGAGCACGAGAAGTAATAATGGGCGAGCGGATAAACACACATTTTAGTTATGAAAGGAGACAACAAATACAAGGAAAACATTACATTAAAGGTAAAGCTTTAGGCCGAGCGGCCCAATTACAAAAAAGGATGATATCCAGGCGGGTGGCCGAATTACATAAAACTACTCAATATAATCATAGAGGTCCCTGGGAATGTTATTCAGAAGCTCCACTTGATCGCCGGCCGGAATAGTAATAGACTCCGGAAGAAGACCCTTAGACTTCAGATAAGTGGTGGTGGCGGTCATAGCCAAGTCGAAGGCTGTGTACATCCGCTCGCATATTTTCTCCGAGAATTCGGGCGAGCGGATGTAGCTCTGTCTTAAGGCAGCGATTCGACTCGGCTCGGCATCTTGATATTCTTTGAAAGTCGCCTGGGAGCTAGTAAGGGCCTCATTCAGACTCTGAAGCTTGTCCGCGTCGGCCGAGCGGCCCGCCTTCTCCCTGTCGAGCTGCTCTGTCAACTCCTTTATCTTCAGCTCCAGGCCACGAGCATCCACGTTCTTTTTCTCCAAATCGGAGATAGCTGTATTTTTTCGAGTGGTGGCCAAGGTTATTTTTGTGTTGAGCGACTTGACTTGTCGCTCGGACTCGGCCAGGGCGTGGGCCTGATCGGCTGTCTTCTTCTGCTCGGCCGCTAGCAGATTTTGAGTTTTCTTCAGCTCCTTTTGCAGCTCGGAATATGAAGGTCCCTGAGGACCGGACGGACCAACTGCTGCCTTCAGTTGTCGCAGCTCTTCATCCACCAAGGCCAAGCGGTTGGAAACCGCAATTTCCTCCACCCATCTCTGAAGAGAGAAATTAGAAGCTGTTAGTGGCCAATCGGAAGGAATGAATACAAAAGTTGGTAGATTACAAACTTACCCCCGTGGCCTGCTGCATATGGCTGTTAGCCAAATTCCTGATGGGGATCATGGCGACGCGGGCCCGAGCGTTGGCCCACATCTCGGCGAGAGGCCCCTTTAGGGTGATAGTATGCTCGGGCGCAGTCGGTTGGTCGGCCTCTGGCAGCAGCTCTTCAGTCGGGAGATGAAGAGTGACCCGAATCGTGCGGCCATGCCCGGGGGTCGTCCGACCGGCGGTCGGAAGGGGATCAGAAGCCGGCGCAGAAAACTAGGAATGAATGATCGAGCGCTGGACTGAGTGACGAGCGGGCGGAAGGGTGCTGATCGGAGTTGCCTCAACTGGAGCAGCTGGCTCGTCCCAGTCAGAAGGCGTCCGGTCGGACGAAATGGTTTCGGCCTCTGGCGCCTTGCCCCTAGCAGTCGCAGTGACTCGCTCGGAGGGTTGGACCGCGAAGGTAGCTGAGCGCAGCGGAGTCTCCACTCGGCGCCTCTTTTGCAGAGGCTGCTCCTCCTCCCGAGCGGAACCTTCCTCGGGGGCAGTTGGTTCTCCAGGAGGGGTGGCTCCGCTGGCCACGTTTTGCTGAGAAGCTTGAGCGGCCGACTCTTCCTGAGTCCCGCTCTCTCCTTCATGCGATCCGACCGGTTGGATACCGAGCGTCTCCATTTCTTTGGCTGTCGCGGCTTCGAGAGTCGCCGCCTTCTTCTTGAAAACGCCAGCCATCACCGAGTCCATGACGATGTCCGCTGCAGAGTACATCACTCCTTCGTGAAGAAGCTTATTGATGTCAAGGCGCAGACCGGCTAGCATATTTGCAGCATGGAGGTAGTCCGGTCGAGTCTTGAATTTCTTCAGCTTGGGAGTGGGAGGTAGGCTGACTGCCACTGGGTCGGGAAATTGGCCCGATCGGGCATACGGATGTAGAAAAAATAATCCTTCCAATGTTTATTGAAAGTAAGTAGCTTGTTGAAGAAGACTAAGCCGGGTCGAGCTTGGAACATGAAGGTGCCCGGCTCGGCTTGCTTAGGGTAGTAGAAATAAAAGAAGACTTCCGGTCGGAGGGGGATGTTGTGAATCTTGAACAAAACAACAACACCGCAGAGGAGACGAAAGGTGTTGGGTACTAGACTGCCGAGCGGCACACCGAAAAAATTACAAATATCTATGATGAAAGGATCCGCGCGGCGGCCTGTGCGGCCGAGCGGAAGGACCGGCTAAGCGAATTTCGAAATCATCTGGGATTTCGAAATTGTCTGTCAGAATATCAAAGTCCCGCTGTTCGAATCGGGACTGCATGGTAGTGTACCATGGACCGAGGGACTGGTCTTCCGGATGAGAAGAACTAGCCATGGTCCGATCGGAAGGAATTGAAAAGGCAAAAAGGCAAAAGGAGGAAGACAGCGAACGAAAGGATATCCCGAGGATGAAAATATGGAAAAGGAATGTAAGGAAAGCACCGGAAACAAGGAAAGATGGCCTTACGATGAGAAGGAGTGGAAAAGAGACGCCGGAGGTCGTCGGAAAGCAGAAGCGGAATCGCCGGAGCTCCAAAGCACTGGGGGCAGGGGTCGAAATCGCGGAGGCAAATGAGAGAAAGAAAAGAAAATGAAGAATTTATAGGGTGGAGGCCAGGTGGCCTCCACCGTTGGATCCAGGTCACGGGAATCAAAGCGTGCATCGTACCGTCCATTTCGAATCGCTTCGATCCGATCAAAGCACCATGCCACCGCCGCCGTACGATGATGACAGTGCGCCACGTGACATTCGACTATTCGAAACATTTAATGAACGCATGCTCAGCCTTAATGTCGAAGATTGGCACAGATTACGAGGGGATTCAATGAATGCCATTAAATCAAGGCCATCTCTGCGGCAGGCCGATCGGGGGATACTAGCATGGAGGATCCGCCCGGCTAAATTCGCAGTCCAGTCAGTCGGACAAATTGCCTCCTTCAACTAGACTTGAAGGGGAGGCAAGTGATCCGATTGTAAGAACAGGGGACCCCCGTCCGGTGAGGTCAACGCCACGTGGAAGTCAAAGTGGCAGGAGTCCGGCCGGCCGGCCGGTGTGGTTAATGGTTAAAGGGGTCGTCGAAAGTCAGGGTTCCGGTGCTCATTGGACAGGATCGCATGGCCGAGCGGACGGCACGCTCGGCCAAAGCCATAAGGTAGCATGCTACTAATAGTCCCCACAAAGCAGGTGATTGAGAATCTCCCCAAGTAAACCACCATATAGGTCCGACCGGATGTCGCGGAAGCTGGCCGGCCGGACGCTAGGTTGGGAGCAAAGGGGAAAAGGACAAGGTACATCTCTTCCTGACAGCGGGTATGCTCCCCATGTAGGCCATACTCCAAATCTTATGACAGGAGGTTCCGCTGTCCCATCAAGGACATGCCTGGACTGTAGCAGTATGGCGTCAGGTAAGCTTTCTGACAGACACATACCGAGGTATGGGTTGCGGACACGTATGCGCCTCGGAGGACGTGCAGGAGCTCTTTCACCGCTCTATATAAAGAGCCTCATACTTCGCCGGAGGTACGCGTAAGACATCTTTGGAGCCACTTTTTTCACTACTTGCTTGCCTGACTTGAGCGTCGGAGGGTCGCCGCCGGGAACCCCTTCCCGGCCCGACTTCTGTGCAGGTTCGCCGGAGCTTCGTGCAACCAGTCGAAGATCCACACCAGCAGCCGGGGAGCGCCACGTGCCCAGCGTCCGTTGGTTCAGCATTCGGACAGGATCAATATCTAAGTCCATCTTGAGGTTACTGAGTTATTCAGCTTCTATGACTGCCTCAGAGGCTGTCACTTACTCAGCTTCTATGGTTGAGTCCGAAAAAATACTTTTGTTTATCACTCTTGCATAGTTATGACTTTACCTCCTAAAGTAAACACAAAACCCCGAGGTCGACTTACTATTGTCCCTATCTGATTGGAGGTCAAAATCCGTGCAACCCACAGGAACCAAATTATCTGCCTTGTAAGCTAGCATATAATCTCTAGTGCCTCTAAGGTACTTTAATATATGCTTTACCGCAGTCCAATTTCCTTGTCCAGGGTTACATAGATATCTGCTAACTATGCCCTCAACAAAACAGATTTCTGATCTCGTGCATAGCATACATTAGGTTTCCGACAGCCGAAGCATAAGGAACTGCCTTCATTTCCTCTATCTACTTTGATGTCTTCGGAGACATCTCTTTAGATAAAGCTACTCCATGTCTAAAAGGTAAGAAACCTTTTCTTGGAGTTCTGCATGCTAAAACGAGCAAGGATTGTTTCAATATATGAAGCTTGGGATAAATAAAATATATTCTTTTCTTGCGATCCTTTTAATCCCAAGAATATATGCATTCTCCTAAGTCCTTCATATCGAATTGTTTGGACAACCATACCCTTACTTCTGACAACGCTTTGATATTGTTTCCAACTACCAAAAATGTTATCTACGTATAGTACAAGAAATACCACCACGTTTTCCATCACATTTCTTGTATACACAAAACTCATTCGGTTATAAAATAAATCCATAGGTCTGGATTACTTTATTAAACCGGATGTACCAAGACCTTGAAACTTTACTTCAGTCCATAGACTGTTTGAGCTTACACACAAGATGCTCTTTGCTCTTTGCAATGAACCCTTCTGGTTGCTTTATATGGATGTTTTCTTCAAGACTTCCATTAAGGAAAGCTGTCTTGACATCCACTTGATAAATCTCATAGATAAAAGAATCCGGGTAGACTTAAGCATGGCTACCGGTAAAAAAGTTTCTTTTTCAACAAGCCTTGCTTTGAAAGTTTCTACCTTCCCGTCTATCCCTCTTTTCCTGTTGTAGACTTATTTTCACCCAATGACTTTTACACCATTTGGTGATTTTATAAGCTCCCAGACTCTATTAGAATACATATATTCTAAATTTGTATTCTTTGCAAAGATGCTGCATCTTTATCTTGAAGTGCTTCGTCATATGTCCGGGGATTAGGTTCATGTCTACCAGGGATTAAGTCCAAAGACTCTTCCAAAACATGAATCTTTTATGTTGCCTAACAACCCTCCCATTACAACTAGACACTTCCTGCAATTATGTATCATTTGTGATACGTGTTGCAGTTTCTTGTGATATTTCATCTTGTATAGTTGGTACTAGATTAGACGTGTCCTTTAAGAATAATTTTTACTCATGGGCTAGTGGTTCATAGTATAGTCCTTTTCTAAAATCGAGCATTGGTGCCAACAATGACCTTCCGATTTTAAGGACTATAAACCTATTCTCATTTTTCTAGGATAACTCACAAACAAGTGAACTCATGTCCAACTTATCAGTGTCTCTCATGTGCTAGACCACCCAAATCCGAATATGCTTCAGACTAGGCTTACGCCCATTCTGTAATTCTATGGGAGTAGAGAGTTCTGACTTAGAAGGTACTATGTTCACTTCCGTTTCCAGTGTATATCCTTAAAACTAATTTGGTAATTTTCTGAATAACTCATCATTAATCTAATTATTCCATAAGAGCCTTATACCTTCTTTCTACTACACCATTCTGTTGGGGTGTACCAGGTGCAGTTAGTTTGGATTAAATCTTGACTTCTGATAAGTGACTCCTAAACTCTCCTAAGAGGTACTCGTTACTACGATTTCATCGTAGTGTCTTGATACTTTTACTTTGACGTTACTACACATCAGCCTATTACTCGTTGAACTAATCAAAACACTTAGACTTGTGGCGTGTTAAATAAATGTATCATTATCTCGAATAGTTGTCTATAAAAGAGACAAAATATTCGAAACAACCTATTGCCTGAATAGTCAAAGGTCTTCACAAATCATAATGAACCAATTCCAACATATCTTTGGCTCCATACCCCTTAGACTTAAAAGCTTCTTGGTTATTTTTCCTTCCAAGTAAGACTCGCAGGTTAGAAAGATTTCCAAATACCAATAAACCCAAGAATTCATTGGTTATTATCCTTTGAATCCTACTCAAGTTAATATAACCTAGTCTTAGATGCCAAAAATATGATTGGTTCATCTCCGAAGGTTACTTTCTCTTATTTAGAAAATGTGTTATTAATTTTCATTTATTGCATCGTGGGAGTTATTGGATTATAAATTGTCAATCAACGTACCAGAACAGATAACTTCCCTATTTTTCTTGATAACAAGTTATCAAAATAGACAGAATATATATTCTTTAATAGTTTAGAAACCGAAATCAAGTTCTTTCTAAACTTAGTACGTAAAGACAATTTTTGAAAATTCATATTTTATTCCTATCAGAGGATAAGAATCTCCCACTGCAACAGCTACCACTTTTGAAGCAGTGTCCATGTAGACGGTGACTTCCCCTTCATATAGTTATCGGGTTTCCTGGAACCTCTGCAATGAATTGCAGACATGATCAGTGGCTCCCGTATCTACACATCAAGTACCGGTAGATAACACTACTAAACATGTATTAACTAATGAATGAAATACACATATGTTGTTCTTAGTTCTAAGAGGACAGTCTACCTAAATGTCCAAGTCCTATTTCCAATCAATACAATTTGGACTATTAAGTCTATTCTATAGTATAACAACTAGGGGATTGACAAACATTTTAAATCCTAAGAATCACAAAAATATTTGGTCAAGACCAACATTTTAAAATCTCCATGAATTTTGTATGTCACGATAGTGTGGACGTATACAAAATTAAAGAGGAGATTTTATTCATTAATTTTATTATCTCGTCATCCTAACTTTATGACAAATAAAATTAATTAGTTGGTCTATCAAATATTTGGTCACAATTTTTGAATTTTAAAATAACATTGATTCCTCAAACAATATTATTTAAATTCACCAACACCTCAAACACCGTGAATTTTACATGCCACGATAGTGTGGACGTATACAAAATTGAACATTTGTAAGAGGAGGGTTTTACCCATTAATTATCTTGTCAATAAGTCTTTATGACAAATAAAATTACCTCAAACACAATGAATTTTGTATGCCACGATAGTGTGGACGTATACAAAACCAAACATTTGTTAGAGGGATTTTTCCCATTAATTTTATTTTATTGTCAAACTGACAAATAAAATTACCTCATACACCATGAATTTTTGTATGTCACGATAGTGTGAATGTATACAAAATCTCAACATTTGTAATAGGGAGTTTTAATTTTATTATCTTGTCAACCTATCTTTATGACAAATTAATAGTTGGTTTTCTTCGGTCACACAAATAATAGCAGTGAATCCGATGGGGAGGATACTATTAGATGTGCCTAAGTGTATACAATTACTTGACACTAAGTCCATTAATAAGATTATGCCCCTTCCGATGGGGAAGATCACACGCTCTTAATTAATTTCCTATAGTCATCCTAAATGGAAGTTTGATTTAGTGATCCGCAAACAAACTCATCCGATATGGAGGAAGGCACTCAGAGCCAACGCGCAAGTTTGTTTGCATCACTTACAAACCAGTAATGGAGACCGTGGAATTTATTTAAAATTCCTCTCCCACTTAGTTATTTAAATGAGGAATTTTGACTATACTAGCCTACTTAACATGCATACTAACAAGCACGCACAGCACAACATAAAAGCAATAAATAGAAAAACTAATTTTCAACTATTATGACTTTTATCTATTGTTGTCCTCCGTGTGTTGTCATCCCTAGCTGCTGCCATTTTTGGCCATCGCCACCGGGTCTAGTTGTCGCATCCATCTTGCTCCTTGTTCCGCTGCGCCTCTGGTCCTCAAAAGGTTCCACGCCTTGCAAGATTCGATCCGCGACATAAATAGAATTTTACATTTTTCGATCCTATATTCCTCGAAGGAATGTACATATATCTAGATCAAAAATAAAATCCTAATAAAACTAAATACAGCTCCTGCTATATTTTATAATACAATCATGCACACACAATAAAATGCCCTTGACATGTCCAAGGGTCCAATCACACACACAATATCTATAAGCCATAATAGTTGGATCCTGCATCCACAAAGTTAGCACATCCTACTATTATCCTACCTAAATTATGTATGACATGTGCATAATTAAACTAATACCAAATACACAGAGGCAAAACCCTAGCTCTGATACCAATTGTTGGTTGCTACTCGGAAAGCCTAATGGTTCCACTGTACAAAAATTTTGTACAAAGGTCTAAACCTTTTCCTAGCTACCATGTGTTCTTTTAAATTAAACTTGGATCGCTTGCGGAACTTAATACGTTTGATCCAAATTTAATCTATTTGTTCTTTTAGGTTTTGACTTGGATCTCCTGCGGAACTTAACACGTTTAATCCAAATCACCTAGGTCACGAAGACAATTAAATATCTATTTCCAAAATCGGCTTCCAGTACTGCATGGTGAGGCACTAGGCATTCTTGGATATGGGGGCAACCACCACCAACTAGACAAAGCCTTTTAAGGAAATTAAATATTTAACCTTCTCATAGTAACCCTAGGTTAACCACTAAGAACAATCAAATCACAAGGAAAAGAAAAAATAAAAGAACACAACTTCAAAAACTAATTTGAAAAACTAGAATCGCATGCCTCTTGTATTTGGTATTTTTACAAAGAAACAAAACTAACATGACGCGGAAAACAATTATTAGTTATACATTTCTTTGTGGATAATGACCTCTTGATCTTCTACCATATTCCTCTTCTAATCTCAGATGTTGTGTGGGCAATAATCTTCCGAGAAGAGAACCACCTAGCACCTTCTTCTCCTTCCTTCAAGTTTCGGCCAAGCACAAAAACTTCTAAGGATGAAGAATCTTTTCCACCAACCAAGCTCCAAGGGATGCAAGCTTCCTCTTCTTCTTCTCCAAGCTAGGATTCGACCACCACTTAATCTCCAAGAGGAAGAGGAGGTTCGGCCACAGAGATGGAGAGAAGAGAAAAGGAAGAGGCTGGCCACACCAAGGAAGAAAAGAGGGAGAAATAGAATAGAGGTTGTATCCATGAAGGCACCCAAACCCCCTCTTTTATAATCATTAGTCTTGGCAAATAAGAAAAATTTAATAAAACCTTCCTTAATCCTTAGCCTTGCCATTTAATAAAGCTTCCTAATTTGCTTCCGGAAAAATTTTAAAATAAATTTTCTCTTTAATAATCCCTTCATGGTTGATGTTATAAAAGGAAATTTCTATAATTTTAAAATTTATCTTTTCAACATGTGGATGATTTATAAATAAGGAAAGTTTTTACCAAAATTAAAATCAACCTTTTAATCTACAAATAAGGAAAGAGATTTAACTCTTCTCTTAATCTTTTGTAGAATCTTATAAAAGGAAATATTTTAATTTTTAAACTCTCTTTTAAATCATGTATTCCACATAAGAAAAAATTTAAAATTAAAATTCTTTTTCAATTTTTAATGGTCGGCCACACATAGATTGAACCTATGCTTGGGTCGGCCACAATCATTCCCATCTAAACATGGTTTGGCCGACCCCTTGCTTGGGCTCCAAGCAAGGCTTGGTCGACCCCTTTTAGATGGGTACGAAAGTGGATATAGTACTCTATAATTAAGAGGCTACGATAGGGACCAAGAGGAGGAATTGGTTTTGGTCTCCCGATAAAATTAAGCATCTCGTGTTCGCCCCGAACACACAACTTAATTTTATCAATAATAATTCATTCCACTAGGGAACTATTATTGAACTACCGCATCAATCCCAAATTATATTTTTGGGCTCTTTCTTATTATGAGTATGTTAGTCTCCCTGTGTTTAAGATAATGAATATCCACTAATTAAATGAGTTACTGACAACTCACTTAATTAATATCTTAGTCCAAGAGTAGTACCACTCGACCTTATCATCATGTCGGACTAAGTCCACCTCCAGAGTTTAACATGACAATCTTTATGAGCTTCTCTTGGGGACATTCTCAACCTAGATTTCTAGGACACAGTTTCCTTTTATAATCAACAACACACACTATAAGTGATATCATTTCCCAACTTATCGGGCTTATTGATGTGCTTATACTATTAGATGTGTTTGTTATTATATTAGGATTAAGAGCACACACTTCTATAATAACTGAGGTCTTTGTTTCTTTATAAAGTCAGTATAAAAGAAACGACCTCTAATGGTCCTACTCAATACACTCTAAGTGTACTAGTGTAATTATATAGTTAAGATAAACTAATACCTAATTACATTACGACCTTCCAATGGTTTGTTCCTTTCCATCTTGGTCGTGAACTACTGTTTATAATTTATAAGGTGTTGATAACATGATCCTCTGTGTGTGACACCACACACCATGTTATCTATAATATAAATTAATTGAACAACTACATTTATCATAAATGTAGACATTTGACCAATGTGATTCTTATTTCTAGATAAATGTTTATTCCAAAATCTAGGTTTTTAGTATACACTCTAACACTAAGCTAAAGAACAAGGAAAAGGAAAAGTACAAAAAACCAACATCCTCTAAATACAAGACCTTGAAAGCCACGTGGGACGAGTCGTCATCCTCCGAATATGAAATTGAAGCATACGCCGGGCTAGCCCTAACGACAATCCATCAAGAAGAAGATGAGACCAACTCAGAAATTAGCATAGATGAAGGGGGAGGATCATCGGAAGAAAACAGCGATAAAGAGGGAGCATCAGAAATTGAGGTAAGTGAGGTACGTGCTCTCTCTCCCAAACAGTCCTTTAACTTTATTAAAATTCTTACTAAAGATCTATTGAAACTAGAAAAATAAAATGCTGAGTTAAAATTGAACTCAGCAAAGACATGTCCTCTAGAATTGTATGATTATTAAAATTAGAAAATGGAAAATTAAAAATAGAAATCAAAAAATTGAAAAATGACCATGCATGCTTGAAACCAAATAACTTTCAAAAATCAAAATTTAGAATTTATGGTAGATTAAATTGGTATATTAGACATCACTACGGACAACTTAGAAAAATTCCTAGAGAATATGTACTCCCCAAATTCTTAGTTAACCCAATAGGAAGGAACTTATATTGGGTTCTAAAATCTTACTTAGATTAAGCATTTTTTTCTAAGGCTTTCAGAAAATATTAAATGTTTAAATTCTTTAAAAGGGTTTGTCTAAAAGTGATTGATGATCCAATAACCAAGAAGTTCTAGTGTCTCGCGATAGCCTGAAAGTCGATTATTGAATTAAATATTTAATTGAAAAACTGATAAGCTTGTTAAATTAATTAAGATAATTACTTTCAATATTTGTCAATTTTTGGAAAACTCTATTATTTTAAATTTCTTTTACTTGTTTTTATTAAATCAAGTTTTTTTCCTAAAACTTAATTTCCATAATTTTCTTTGATGTGATCAAAGGGGGAGGAATAAGTACAAGTTTAGGGGGAGTTAGAATTTTATCAAAATTTTGATTTTTTTGCTAACTCTATTATAAGTCTGAATTTTGATAAATCAGTTTATTTCATACTTAGTGTTGCATTTTCTTTATTACAAACTTTATACTTAAAATATTTTATCTGGAAATTCTTTTATTACTGTTTGTTATTACCCTAACTTGAACTTGGGTTGATGCACATCAAAAAAGAAGAGATTGTTGAATCCCGTGGTTGTTTTGATGTGATCAACTAAGTTAGGTTAGGTCCTATTTGGTTTTGATCACTATGTCTAAGTGTGCAGGAACTTAGGAGCACAGGAAGTCGAGCAGAAGACACAGCTAGTGAGAAGGATGGCACGGGAAGGGAGTTGACGGGCTCGGTGCATCCGAGGGATGAAAGGGCTGCGGAAGAGTACACCTGTGGACGAGAAGAATGTACGCGACGTTCGAGGGACGAAAAGCCAGAGCAGAAGTCTGCTTGAGGAGAAGGCCGGAAATTGGGTTCAGGTGAGTCCTATTCCGGTGGCCAAAATCACCCAGGAGATTACAGCGGCAAAGGAGCGAAGTGGAGTTGTAAGTGCTGCTGGAGGCGCCTTCAAAAGCTATTGAAGGCGCCTCCGTGCCTTCTGTGAAAGGTGTATTCTGTGACTGGAAGACGCTTTCACACTGTTCATCGAAGGTGCCTTCCAAGACTATGGAAGGCGTCTTCGGCCAGTCAAACTAGCCATTTGCAAGTGGATAAAATTTTATCCACTTGCCACGCTGGAGGCACCTTCCAAGCCCTTTGGAGGCGCCTTCAACTTTCGGATGAGATTTTCCAGGGGCTATAAAAAGATCCTTGGACCTAGGAAATCAATAACAACTTGAGAACAACTATCGTAATCATTTCTTAGTCTTTTCTAAGCATTTCAAAGAGTGTAAGAGGCTTCTTCGCCTACAGAGAAGGAGATTTTTCTAGTAGAGCTTTGCAACCACTTTAGATTAACAACCACCTAGGTTGTAACCAAGTCAAATCTGTTTGCCTTTTCTTTTTATTAGTTGTTCATTTTTGAGTTTATTTTAATTGTGATAATACTACTAATTTTAGTTGGAAAAAGAGAAAGGTTTTTCTTTTGACAGACGTTGTGCCCTCTTACTGGCCTCGTTGCGCCAACACAAACATCTGTTCTCCAACCTGCCAGTGCATTCGCTAGTTTGGCCCGTTCATTTGCCTTTTGATTATCCACTCGAGGAATCTTCTACAAAGTGACCCCTTCGAAATCACCTTTTAACTTTCCGAAAATGTTCGTGTATTGCCGCAATTGATCACTTCTTATGTCAAAATTTCCTTCTAACTGTTGAGCAACCAATTCAATATATGATCACTCGAGAGGCCTCGAGTTGTTTTACAGCTTGAAGTCTTGTGAATAAGGCTTTATACTCAGCTTCGTTATCGAACGCCTAAAAATTGAGTCATATAGAAAGATGGAGTATATCTTCTCTAGGAGAGATTAATAATATCCTGACCCCACTACCTTATCGGTGGAGGAGTTATCCACATAAATCTTTTAAGTCCCATCCACTTCCTAGTCAAGAACTTCTGTTAGAAAATCTGCTAAGGTCTGAGCTTTGTCTGCTATTGATATTAGATGTCATATTCATATAAATCTTTCAGGTCCTGTCCACTTCCTAATCAGGAACTTCTCACTGTTGATATTGGTTGTTGTATTCACTCAACTCGGTGGTCTACTTAATCAGCCTCCCATAGGCTTCAAGATTCGTTAACACCTGGCTCAGAGTACTATTGGTAAAGACTATGATCAGGTGAGCAAGAAAGTACAACCTTAGTCGATGAGTAGCAAGGACCAATCTGAGGGCAAATTTTTCCAGATTAATGTATCTGCTTTTGGCATCCTTCAACAAGTGGCCTAGAAAATAAATAGGGTATTGTATACCATTTTCTTATTGGAGCAAAACTATGACGACTGCTCCTTTGGATGATGATAGGTATACCCATAGTATTTCTCTCTCCACCGATTTCGAGAGTAAATGTTGTCTAAACAAATACTCCTTTAATTCAATGAAAGATTCATCATATTTTACATCCCACTTAAATTTGGAAACTTTCCTCAATACCTTAAAAAGGGGAGATTCTGATCAGCTAAGAAGAAGACAAAACGAGAAAATGTTGTAATATGCCCGACTAAACGTTGTGCTTCCCTAAGATTGCAAGGGAGACATGTTTTGGAGCACCTGAATTTTCTCAGGGGTTGCCTTGATTCCTCACTAGGTCATTATCTACACAAGAAATTTACCACTCTTTATCTCAAATATGTTAGTTAGAGCCCTAGAGCCAATCATGTGATGATTGTTGTATGGACTTGATGTATCATATTCCTATATACTTATAAAGGCATTTCTTTATGGTTATTATACTTACTTGTATTCGTGCCAAATAACTAAGTATAATAGCGTTCTAGAGTAGAAGGTTCATATCTAAATCAATCGATTGGTTGAATTGATAGTGAGATGATATAGAGAACACTACTCTTAATTATTCCTAGTCAAGTATTAACATTCAGGGACAATGTTAATACGACGAGACTAGCATGTAGGTCAACTCGATGACTTGATCTCACAAGTCATGGATATAGAGATATCAAGTTGACACATGTGTATGCATTGGAGAATGTATACTGAATGACCCGCCATGAGAAAGTATCATGGATCATTATATGAGTGTCATATACTTTCTCATGTAACTATTAGTATGACTATTAGTCTTTGGACCTGAAGTTACCATGGTTCCCTACATAAGGAGTTGCATACTTTGGCTTCATCAAACGTCACCCGTAACTGGGTGGATTATAAAGGCGATTACTGGGTATTTAACAAATTATGCGGAGGGATGTGAGTGATGTAGATGGGATCTATCCCTCCCATATGACGGGAGTGACATCATCATTCTTGATAGAGTGAGACCACTAAGTGCATGACCATGCCCAAATGAGTCAATATGAGATATTGAGCTCATTTGATTAGAGTGAGTCTACTTGGAGTTCAAGATATAGATTGATTAGAGGATGACACGGTTTATGCCTCATTTGATCAATCTAGATGTCAAGGATAGAAGGACATTATCATATATTGTGAAGGTCACAATTAGTAGTCACAAGGTGATGTTGGATCTCAACATTCTTGTAACTTGGGTAGTAATGATGTGTTACTAGATACATCACATTACTTATGTTTCTAAATGGGTTTAGGAACATTGCAAAGTTACAAGAACCTATAGGGTCACACACAAAGGGCAATTAGATGGAGAATAGGTTCATATGATGAACCAAGAGGATTAGGTTCATGTGATGAACCAAATTGGATTAAGAGTAATCCAAAATAAACTAATTGAGTTGGACTCAATTTGATTTATGTGTCAAATAAGTCTAATTTAGACTTGGATTCATTGAGTCGATTTAATTCAATGAATATAGATTCATTAAATTAAATTGGTTTGAATCAAATGGTTAGATTCGATCAACCATGGGGAATTTAAGTCAAGTTTGACTTGACATGAGAAGGAAGATGAAGAGTCAAGTTTGACTTGAGCTTGACTTGACCAAATGCCATGTCATTGTGACTTGGCATAGGGTCGACCAATGATGATGTGCCACATCATCAAGGCAACTTCATGGTATGCCACTTCATGAGGGAAACCAAGAGCCTTGACTCTTGATATTCCATGGAGATTACAAAATTACATTGAAGTGGTCGACCACTTAATAGGAGGGAATAAGTGCAATTGAGTGCTAATTGATTCCTTCTTCTTCCTCCTCTCTTCCTCTCTTCTCTCCCTCTCATCCTTGCCGAGACTCCTTGGGGTGCTAGCACACTCTAAGGTTTCCTCTCCATCTCTTGTTCGTGTGGATACTTCTAGAGGTGTGTACACTTGAACACACTTGAGATCCGAAGAACCTTGGACGAGTAGGATTTGCGAAGGGCTTCGCTTCAAAGGTATACTTCTTAACATGTAGATCTAAAGTAGATCTAGAGTAGAAAACTAAGTACACGAAAATTTTTATCTTCGCACGGATCCAGTGGCTAAGAACTTCGGGATTTCCGCAACTCAAAAAGCGATTTTTGCGGTCCGAAAGTTCTAACAGTGGTATCAGAGCCACGTGCGAAGCGTGTACTTGTTTTATTTTTGTTTTTATGATAAAAATTCAGATCTGTAATTTTTTATAATTTTATAATTTTTATAGATTTTATGGGTATTTTTCTCGTAGAGGCGAAGTAACAAGTGCTAGGACACTTGTAGGCTTCGACTACCGAGAAAAACTTTCCGAAACGGCAAGGTCCCGCCCTAATTGTTTTGGGACAGCGGCTTAAGGCACTGTAAGATCGTAGTAGGACACTCGTGAGACTTATTTCGCGAGAAGGGGCGCTACCCCTAACTCTGCAAGGGGCATTGTCCCACGATTGCGCCCGAAAATTGCTAAACGGGACCGCCGAGAAATTTTAACTCATAAAATTATAAAAACAGTAGTAAAATTACAGAAATTTATGTAAAATACATAATTTAGAATTATGTATGATTTTGTGATGGTCATGGCCCAAAAACCCAATTTGATTGGACTAAATGTGTTGCAATTCATAATATGGCATGCACGCCATTTTGTGTTATGTGCGTGTTGTATATATTATGTGACCTGCGTGTCGTACTTCCCTCATTTTTATTTCCTGTTGTAAATAGGTTTTTAGACTCGAATGTAACTCGAGTTTCATATCTGTAATGTACAAAAAATGGAGCGGTGGAAGGTCCACTAGAGAAGGAACGACGAGGAGGGTGCGAGCAACACATGGTGGTCAAAGGGAGAAGCTTGGAGAAGCTGTTGACCCTAGGTTGACCATCCGATCTTCTCATTGGCTTGAGAAGATCGTAGTAGGGCCATGACCTAATCAAAATTTAATTATTCATTGCTTGTGTGTATGTGATGCATGCTAGAGTAGGATAATGAGTGCCTTGATGGGTATAAGATACGAATCCACGATTAGATTAGATTAGATCTTAATCAAGTCAACTCGATATGCCTACCAAGTCTTGATACCCATCACTACCTCTATCATTTCTTGTTGTTGAATCTGCCAAAGCAGAGCAACACATATTATCTTGGTAGGGTGCGGAGGGACAATCTTGGTCCCGCCTATCAAGGCTTGGGTGAGTACAAATTCAATTAGATTGAGTATAACTAGTTAACTCAATTGGATCGGGTATAACTATAGGCATTTTCCAACGGTTGGACGATAGGATAAAAATCACATTTATACTAAATCTTGGGTGATTTTGTTAGGACCAAAAGTAGCTAGAGGGGGGGTGAATAGCTCGTCGCTCGGCGTTGCTTGTTTCTTCAAAGATGTGCAGCGGAAAATACAGAAACAATCACACAACGCTAACACGGTTGGTTTACTTGGTATCCACCTCACAAGAGGTGACTAATCCAAGGATCCACACCAACACACACACCCTCCACTAAATAAAACTCTCCTTTATGGTAACTACCAAGGGCGGAGAAGCCCTACAAGACTCAATACAAGAAGAGAGGGAAAGGATACAAGAAATACAAGCTTACAAGCTTACAATGAGTATAAACCCTAACCCTAGCTTCTCTTCTTGGCTTTGATCCGCCTCTTGACTTGGAAAACTTCCAAGATCCTTCAAGAACTGGCGATCTGAGCTTTGTGAGTGCTGTGGAGGAGCTGGCGAGTAATCTGGAGTGAATCGGAGAAGAGATGCCGAAGGAAATGAACGCTGCGGCTTTATCGACGCTAACGGTCGGATCCCGATCGATTCAATGTTCCCAATCGATCGGGAGGCTTTGGATCGATCCACGGATCGATCCAGCGCCTTCATCTCGAAAGCGCTGGATCGATCCACGGATCGATCCAGAGCGCCTGATCGAACGGCGGATCGATCCACGGATCGATCCGGCCATTCGGCGACTGCCTCCCAATCGATCCATCGATCGATTGGAACATCTGAATCGATCACGGATCGATCCGAGGCTCTGCTCGCTAGAGAAGCCGGATCGATCCACCGATCGATCCGGCTCTGGATCGATCCATCGATCGATCCAACTTTTTGCCCAAAACCAAGTTTCAAGCCTCTCAAACCAACATCCGGTCAACCTTGACCTGTTGGTACATCATGCCTAGCATCTGGTCACTCCTTTGACCTGCTAGGACTTCCCACCAAGTGTCTGGTCAATCCCTTTGACCCACTTAGACTTTTCTATTCATGCCAAGTATCTGGTCACTCCCTTGACCTACTTGGACTTCCATCAGATGTCTGGTCAATCCCTTTGACCTATCTGTATTTCCTCGTGCCAAGTATCCAGTCAATCCTTTGACCTACTTGGACTTCCCAACACCAGATGTCCGATCATCCTTGATCCATCTGGATTTTCCCTTGCCTGGCTTCACTCACTAGGACTTTCACCTAGCTTCACTCACTAGGGTTTTCCTTCTGCCTGGCTTCACTCACCAGGACTTTCACCTAGCTTCACTCACTAGGGTTTTCACCTGGTTTCACTCACCAGGACTTTCACCTAGCTTCACTCACTAGGGTTTTCACCTGGTTTCACTCACCAGGACTTTCACTCTGCCTGGCTTCACTCACCAGGACTTCCCTGTTAAGTATCCAGTCAACCTTGACCTACTTGACTCTTCTTCAATCAATTTCTTATTGTCAAACATCTAAACTCAAACCAAGACTCAGCTTGGTCACCCAGGTCAACCTTGACCTGAGGGATGTTGCACCAACAGATTTAGCCAAAGCTAACTCAAGTTTTAATGTAAATGAGATTTTGATCCTATAAACAAGAGTTGCATAGAGATGTAATTGATAATTAGTTATCTACCGATCATACTAAGTCTTGGGCGATTTAGCCAAAGCTAACTCAAGGCGTAATATGATGTGGATCTTGTCCCGCATGAATTATAGCTAATCGGTTAGAATCTAGTAAGCGTGGTTTGACCACATCCATGACTTGATTCTACAAAATTCTATAATTCAGTGGGAGCATCATTTAATTAAAGGCCTAATTAAATGATTAGTTGAATATGATATTTATTTTCTGCATTTTTATGTTATAGATTGTCATGTCGACAAACACGAACACCTTCTCTCTGTGTTCTGTCCTTGATAAGGATAAGCTCAATGGAGCTAATTTCCTGGACTGGTACAGAAATCTGAGAATCGTTCTCACACAAGAACAAAAATTGTACGTCCTAGAGCAGCCCATTCCGGAGGCACCTCCTGCCACTGGCACACGAGCTGACCGAGATGCTTACAATAAGCATCAAGACGACGCATTAGATGTGTCATGCCTCATGCTCGCAACCATGAACTCTGAGCTTCAGAAGCAACACGAGTTGATGGGTGCTTATGATATGGTTGAACATCTTCGTCAACTATATCAAGGACAAGCGAGGCACGAGAGATTCGAGATCTCCAAGGCACTATTTCAGTGCAAGATGCAAGATGGGACTCTCGTAGGTCCATATGTGCTCAAGATGATTGGGTATATAGAAAACCTACAGAGGTTGGGATTCTCACTTGGCCAAGAGCTGGCCACTGACTTGATCTTGCAATCCTTGCCAGAGAACTACAGTCAATTTGTCATGAACTACAATATGAACGAAATTGATAAGCCACTACCTGAGCTGCTTAGCATGTTGAGAACTACTGAGCTAAACCTTAAGAAGGTAAAGCCCAATTCCATTTTGATGGTACAAAAGCATAAGGGCAAGGGTAAGCATAAAGGCAAAGGAAAGTCCCAAGCCAAGGGCAAAGGCAAGGCACTGAAACCCAAAGGAGGGGTTGCCAAGGATTCTACCTGCTTCCACTGCGGTCAGACCGGGCACTGGAAGAGGAACTGCAAAGTTTACTTGGAAGATCTTAAGAAGAAGAGAAGTGAGACTTCTACTTCAGGTATATATGTTATAGAAGTTAATCTCTCTATTTCTTCATCATGGGTATTAGATACCGGATGTGCTTCTCACATTTGTACTAATGTGCAGGCGTTGAGAAATAGGAGGGCATTGATGAAGGGCGAGGTGGATCTACAAGTAGGCAATGGAGCACGGATTGCTGTTGTTGCTGTAGGGACTTACTTTCTATCTCTGCCCTCTGGTCTTGTACTAGAATTAGATGAATATTGTTATATGTCTGCTCTTACTAAGAACATAATTTCAGTTTCTTGTTTGGACAAGAAAGACTTTTCGTTTATCATAAAGAACAAATGTTATTCCGTCTATTTAAATGATATGTTCTATTGTAGTGCACCTCTGATGAACAGACTCTATATTCTAGACTTAGAGAACCCCATTTATAACATAAATATCAAAAGATTCAAATCAAATGAAATGATTCAAACCTATCTCTGGCATTGTCGCTTAGGTCATATAAATGACAAACGCTTATCCGAGCTCCATAAAGATGGTTTGCTGAACTCATTTGATTTTGAATCATATGAGACATGCGAGTCATGTCTACTGGGCAAGATGACCAAGACTCCCTTTAGTGGACACAACGAGAGAGCGACTGACTTGCTAGGACTAATACATAGTGATGTATGTGGCTCTTTCAATGTCGCTGCCAGAGGTGGTTATAGGTACTTCATTACATTTACTGATGACTTCAGTAGATATAGTTATGTGTATTTGATTACACATAAGTCTGAATCATTTGAAAAGTTCAAGGCATTCAAGAATGAAGTACAAAACCAACTTGGCAAGAGTATTAAGATACTTCGATCAGATCGAAGTGGTGAATACCTTAGCCATGAGTTTCATGACCATCTAGCTGAGTGTGAGATTCTATCCCAACTCACTCCTCCTGGAACACCACAGTGGAATGGTATATCCGAAAAGAGGAATCGTACCCTATTAGATATGGTATGATCTATGATGAGTCACACAGATCTTCCTATATCTCTTTGGGGCTATGCTCTAGACACAACAACCTTCATACTTAACCGTGTTCCATCCAAGGTTGTGATAAAGACACCATATAGGATATGGACTGGGAGAGATGCCCAAGCGTCTTTTATGAGGATTTGGGGTTGTGAGGCTTACGTTCGATGACAAGTCTCGGACAAACTGGGACCCAAATCCGATAAGTGCTATTTTATTGGATATCCCAAGGAAGCGAAAGGATATTACTTCTACATTCCCAGTCAACACAAGGTAGTTGTGGCTAAGACTGGGGTATTTCTAGAAAGGGATTTTGTTTCTAGAAAAACTAGTGGGAGTACGTTCAATCTTGAAGAAGTTCAGGATATAGACCATAGCACTGAAGCCTTGATGGACGTTGAACTGGAACCACAAAGTGTTGTGGATGATGTTGTTCCAAATGGAGTTGAGGAACAACAACCAATTCAAGTAGACCTACCTCTTCGCAGGTCTGATAGGGTACGTCGTCAGCCTGAGAGATACTCATTTCTCTTGTCTGACCATGATGATGTTTTGCTCATTGAGAATGAGTCTACCTCCTATCAGGAAGCTGTGATGAGCCCAGATTCTAAGAAATGGCTAGAGGCCATGAGATCCGAGATGGAATCCATGTACACCAACCAAGTATGGACTTTGGTTGATCCACCTGAAGCCGTCAAACTCATTGGGTGTAAGTGGGTCTTTAAGATAAAGACTAACATGGATGGACTTATATATAAGGGTCGTCTGGTAGCTAAAGGTTTCAAGTAAATTCATGGTATTGACTATGATGAAACATTTTCTCCAGTAGCGATGTTTAAGTCCATTCGGATCATACTTGCTATAGCAGCATACCATGATTATGAGATCTGACAGATGGATGTCAAAACCGCGTTTCTGAATGGAAACTTGCTCGAGGATGTGTACATGACACAACCTGAGGGTTTTGTAGATCCACAGCATACTGGCAGAGTATGCAAGCTGCATAAGTCCATTTATGGACTAAAGCTAGCTTCTCGGAGCTGGAATCTTCGATTCGATGATGCGATCAAACAGGTTGGTTTCATCAAGAATGAAGATAAACTCTGTGTCTACAAGAAGGTTGTTAGGAACACAGTTGTTTTCCTTGTACTGTATGTGGATGACATACTACTCATTGGGAATGACATCCCTTTGCTGCAGTCTGTAAAGACTTGGCTAGGAAATTGTTTCTCAATGAAGGACTTAGGTGAAGCAGCCCGTATTCTAGGCATAAAGATCTATAGAGATAGATCTAAGAGATTGCTTGGCCTAAGTCAGAGTACATATATTGACAAGGTATTACTATGGTTTGCCATGCAGAATTCCAAGAAAGGATTTCTGCCGATGTCACATGGTATGAATTTTTCGAAGACTCAAAGTCTCTCTTCTAGAGAGGAGAGAGACCGCATGGATACGATCCCTTATGCATCAGCCTTAGGATCAAAATGTACGTCATGTTATGTACTCATCCTGATGTTTCGTATGCTTTGAGCATGACGAGCAGATACCAGTCAGATCCAGGTAAGTGTCACTGAATAGCGGTCAAGAATATTCTTAAGTACTTAAGAAGGACTAAAGAATATTTCTTGATATATGGAGGCGATGATAAGCTAGCTAGAGCCCTAGAACCAATCATTTGATTATTGTATTTTGGACTTGTTGTATCATATTCTATATAAATAAAGGCATTTGGTTTTTTGGTTATTATACTTACTTGTATTGGTGCCAAATAAACTAAGTATAATAACGTCCTTGAGTAGAAGGTTCTTACCTATATCAATCGATTGGTTGAATCGATAGTGAAATGATATAGGGAACACTACTCTTAATCATTCCTAGTCGAGTATTAACATTCAGGGACAATGTTAATGCAATAAGACTGGCATGTAGGTCAACTCGATGACTTGATCTCACAAGTCATGGATATAGAGATATCAAGTTGACACATGGGTATGCATTAGAGAATGTATACTGAATGACCCGCCATGAAAAAGTATCATGGATCGTTATATGAGTGTCATATACTTTCTCATGTGACTATTATTATGACTATTGGTCCTTAGACCTGAAATCACCATGGTTCCCTACATAAGGAGTTATGTACTTTGGTTTCGTCAAACGTCACCCGTAACTGGGTGGACTATAAAGGCGATTACTGGGTATATAACGAATTATGCAGAGGGATGTGAGTGATGTAGATGGGATCTATCCCTCCCATATGACGGGAGCGACATCGGTATTCTTGATAGAGTTAGACCACGAAGTGCATGGCCATGCCCAAATGAGTCAACATGAGATGTTGAGCTCATTTGATCGAGTGAGTCTACTTGGAGTTCAAGATTTAGATTAATTAGAGGATGACACGGTCTATGCCTCACATTGATCAATCTAGATGTCTAGGATAGAAGGATAATGTCACATTTTGTGAGGAGTCACAATTAGTAGTCACAAGGTTATGTTGGATCTCAACATTCTTGTAACATTGGGTAGTAATGATGTGTTGCTAGATAGCGCTCATTACTTATGTTCCTAAATGGGTTTAGGGCATTGCCAACGTTACAAGAACCTATAGGGTCACACACTAAGGATAATTAGATGGAGATTATGTTCATATGATGAACCAAGAGGATTAGATTCATTTGATGAATCAAATTGGATTAAGAGTAATCCAAATTGGGCTAATTGAGTTTGACTCAAGTTGATTCATGTATTCAATGAGTCTAATTTAGATTATGACTCATTAAATCAAGTTAGTTTAATGAATTAGATTCATTATATTAAGTTGGCTTGAATAAAATGGTTAGATTAGATCAACCATGGAAAAGATTTGGTCAAGTTTGACTTGACTTGAGAGGAAGAGGAAGAGTCAAGTTTGACTTGACTAATTGCCACATCATTAGTGAGATGGCAAGATGTGGACCAATGATGATGCACCACATCATCAAAGTGTGCCACCTCATGGGAGTTACAATGACATTCTCTTTAATGGCTACATTAATTGTGAATGGGGGTTACACTTCATGAGTAGCCGACCACTTTAGTATTGGAATGAAAATTGATTTTCATTCATGTGCTCATTCACTTCTTCTTCCTCCTTGAGTTCTTTCTCTTCTCCCTCTCCTCCTCTCTTGACCGAGCAAGACAAGGTGCTAGCACACCTTTGTTTGGTCTTCTCCATCAAGAATTGTTCGTGTGGATACTTCTAGAGGACCGTACGCTTGACAGTCTAGAGATCCGGCACCTTGGACGAGCGGGATTTGCAAGGGTACGCTTCAAAGGTATAAAATATTTTTCCCTTTGTAGATCTACTATAGATCATAGTTTGAAACTCGTACTCGTATTTTGAAATCTATCCTTCGCACGAGATCCAGTGGCATGGGTGATTCGGGGTTTTCGCGACGCGAAAAGCGGTTTTCGCGGCCCGAAAAACCCAACATCTATCATGTACGTCATGTTATGTACTCGTCCTGATGTTTCATATGCTTTGAGCATGACGAGCAGATACCAGTTAGATCCAGGTAAGTGTCACTGGATAGCGGTCAAGAATATTGTTAAGTACTTAAGAAGAACTAAAGAATATTTCTTGATATATGGAGGCGATGATGAGCTAGCTGTAAAGGGTTATAGTGATGCCAACTTCCAAACTGACCAGGATGATTATAGATCGCAGTCTAAGTTCGTGTTTTGCTTAAATGGTGGTGCTGTGAGCTGGAAAAGTTCGAAGCAGGACACAATTGTTGATTCTACAACAGAGACCGAGTATATTGCTGCATCAGAAGCAGCAAAGGAGGCAGTTTGGATCCGCAAGTTCATTATTGAGCTTGGGGTGGTTCCTAGCATAGCAGATCCTATAGAGCTCTATTGTGACAACAATGGAGAATTACGCAGGCTAAGGAACCTCACTCGCACCAGCGGACCAAACACTTACTACGGCGCTTCCATCTCATTCGAGATATTATCGATAGAGGAGATGTGAAGATTTGCAGAGTACCCATAAAGGCTAACATCGCTGATCCCTTGACCAAGGCTTTGGCACAGAGACAGCATGATGGTCACACTAGGTCATTAGGCCTTAGATCCTACACTGATTGACACTAATGCTAGTGGGAGATTGTTAGTTAGAGACCTAAAGCGAATCATGTGATGATTGTTGTATGGACTTGATGTATCATATTCCTATATACTTATAAAGGCATTTCTTTATGATTATTATACTTGTATTGGTGCCAAATAACTAAGTATAACAGCGTCATTGAGTAGAAGGTTCATATCTATATCAATCGATTGGTTGAATCGATAGTGAGATGATATAGAGAACACTACTCTTAATTATTCCTAGTCAAGTATTAACATTCAGGGACAATGTTAATACGACGAGACTAGCATGTATGTCAACTCGATGACTTGATCTCACAAGTCATGGATATAGAGATATCAAGTTGACACATGGGTATGCATTGGATAACGTATACTGAATGACCCGCCATGAGAAAGTATCATGGATCGCTATATGAGTGTCATATACTTTCTCATGTGACTATTAGTATGACTATTAGTCCTTGGACCTGAAGTCACCATGGTTCCCTATAGGATCGAAAAGAATTTAGATATCTCCACAATAGCATGATATTGTCCACTTTGGGCCTAGACCCTCATGGCTTTGCTCTTGGGTTCTACCCAAAAGGCCTCATACCAATGGAGATATCTTTTCTCTTATAAACCCATGATCTTTCCCATGTGTTTCCAATATGAGACTATGTTTGCAACCTTGCAACCCCAACAATCCCCCCTCAAACAAAGGACCATAGGCTTCCCACGTCCGATCCTCGGCCCACCAGGTCTTCCTGCCCCTCGGTCCACCTGACTTACTAGGACTTACTTGCCTAGTCGCAACTAGGACTTCCTGCCTGGTGTCTGATCCTCTTGATCCGAACATAAGAGCCCCCACTTTTTTTGTTCGAGGTCAATATTGTACCCACATAGCTCAATCAGACCATAGCTCTTGTGCACAGTCGGCGGTTAAACCTTCTGGCAGTCCGACATCTGATACCAATTGTAGGATCGAAAAGAATTTAGATATCTCCACAATAGCATGATATTGTCCACTTTGGGCCTAGACCCTCATGGCTTTGCTCTTGGGCTCTACCCAAAAGGCCTCATACCAATGGAGATATCTTTTCTCTTATAAACACATGATCTTTCCCATGTGTTTCCAATATGGGACTATGTTTGCAACCTTGCAACCCCAACATTCCCTACATAAGGAGTTGCATACTTTGACTTCGTCAAACGTCACCCGTAACTGGGTGGACTATAAAGGCGATTACTGGGTATGTAAAAAATTATGCGGAGGGATGTGAGTGATGTAGATGGGATCTATCCCTCCCATATGACGGGAGTGACATCATCATTCTTGATAGAGTGAGACCACTAAGTGCATGACCATGCGCAAATGAGTCAATATGAGATATTGAGCTCAGTTGATTAGAGTGAGTCTACTAGGAGTTCAAGAAATAGATTGATTAGAGGATGACATGGTCTATGCCTCATTTGATCAATCTAGATGTCAAGGATAGAAGGACATTATCATATATTGTGAAGGTCACAATTAGTAGTCACAAGGTGATGTTGGATCTCAACATTCTTGTAACTTAGGTAGTAATGATGTGTTACTAGATACCACTCATTACTTATGTTTTAAATTGGTTTAGGAACACTACCAACGTTACAAGAACCTATAGGGTCACACACAAAGGGCAATTAGATGGAGAATAGATTCATATGATGCACCAAGAGGATTAGGTTCATGTGATGAACCAAATTGGATTAAGAGTAATCCAAAATAAACTAATTGAGTTGATCTCAATTTGATTCATGTGTCAAATGAGTCTAATTTAGACTTGAATTCATTGAGTCGATTTAATTCAATAAATATAGATTCATTAAATTAAATTGGTTTGAATCAAATAGTTAGATTCGATCAACCATGGGAAATTTAAGTCAAGTTTGACTTGACATGAGAAGGAAGATGAAGAGTCAAGTTTGACTTGAGCTTGAATTGACCAAATGCCATGTCATAGTGACTTAGCATAGGGCCGACCAATGATGATGTGCCACATCATTAAGGAAACTTCATGATATGTCACATCATGAGGGAAACCAAGAGCTTTGACTCTTGATATTCCATGGAGGTTACAAACTTACATTGAAGTGACCGACCACTTAATAGGAGGGAATAAGTGCAATTGAGTGCTAATTGATTCCTTCTTCTTCCTCCTCTCTTCCTCTCTTCTCTCCCTCTCATCCTTGCCGAGACTCCTTGGGGTGCTAGCACACTCTAAGGTTTCCTCTCCATCTCTTGTTCGTGTGGATACTTCTAGAGGTGTGTACACTTGAACACACTTGAGATCCGAAGAACCTTGGACGAGCGGGATTTGCGAAGGGCTTCGCTTCAAAGGAATACTCCTTAACATGTAGATCTAAAGTAGATCTAGAGTAGAAAACTAAGTACACGAATAATTTTATCTTCGCACGGATCCAGTGGCTAAGAACTTCGGGGTTTCCGCAACTTAAAAAGTGATTTTTGCGACCCAAATGTTCTAACAAAAAAGCACTTATTGGGGTTAAGTTTAAACTTGTATTGCCTGAGCGTCCGACATGTTTCCTCAATATCTGAAATCAGTCCCAGACCAGATAGACTCGATTAAAATGTTGTTAACATACACCTCAATGTTTCTCCCAATTTGATGTTTAAAGATCTGATACATGAGTCATTGATAAATTGTCCCTATATTTTTCAAATCGAATAACATGACAGTATAATAAAAGGTTACATTAGTGATTATGAAACAGACCTTTTCATGATCTTCAGAAGCCAAGGGAATATAATGATAATCTTGATAAGTATCCAACATGTATATAAGTTCATAACCGAAAGTAGAATCCACCAATTGATCAATGTGGAGCCAAAGGTAGCAATTTTTTGAATAGACTTTATTGACATCCTGAAAGTCGATACATACTCTCCATTTATCTCCTGGTTTGGACACCAACACCATAATAGTGAGCCAAGTAAGGAATTGAACCTCCTGTATATGTCCAGCTTCTAGTAACTTGTCGATCTCCACTTGAATCATTTGGTCCTATTCTATCGAGAAATTTCACTTCTTTTGTCAAACAGGCTGAATTTTAGGCAATAAGTTTAGCGGGTGAAACATTACAGTTGCGAATATGTGTGTGACATCCTTTGACGATCATACAAAAATATCATGATTGCGTGAGAGACATGCAATTAGTTCTTATTTGAGCCCTGAAGAGAGGTTAGTAGCTACTCGAGTGACCCCATTTGGACGGTCGAGATGAACTCGTATACTTTCATGATTTTTCTATGGTCAAGATATCAACGTCTCTTGGATGGCTTGGACAATATTATATTGAGTTCGACAGGCCTTGCACGAGTCAGCTGGATTATATCTACGTAACATTTCCTCACCACCAAGTGGTCACCTTGTACCTCCCCGACTCGATTCCCCATTAATAATTTGTTTTTTTTAATGAAAAGTAAAGCTTACCGCTTGGAAAGTACTCAATGTCAGCTTCCCTAATATGACATTGTAGGCAGAGACAGTATTTACGATAATAAAGGATGTTTGTTGAGTTCGTATTAGTGGTTCCTCCCCTAAGGAAATAGAGAACTTTCTCTGTCCGATAGGTTGTACTTCGTACCCTGTGAAATCATACAAGGGTATGTATAGGATAAAGTTCCTCCCCATCCAGCTACATATGATCAAAGCTATTTTAAAAATAATATTGGCGGAACTGCAATATTAATAAATACTCTTTTTACTCGACAGTTTACGACAAAAACTTTGATCACTAAAACATCATCATGGAGGGCCTCAATGTTGGATCAGAAAGACGCTAGAGGGGAATGAATAGCGATCGTCACTTTTTAGAAATCGAAAGTACACAGCAAAAAAGAAACACGAAAATTCAAATGCTAACACGAGTAATTTTTTACTTGGTTCGGAACCTTCAACGACTCCTACTCCAAGGCCCGCAAGTGAGAGTACTTTCGATGGGCAATTACTATCAATTCAAAAATGATTTACAAAGATTTAGTACAAGAACTGCAACATAAAAGTTACCAACAAAGAAAAAAAATTGAACTTCAGAGCAGCCTTTTAGTATCGTCAGAGCCTTTTCGGAGCAGCGTGCAAGAATGAAAGTCATAGTACTTATTGCTATGAAGTTGCTGGTCGAAAGCCTTCATATAGGATGGGCGCCTAAAACCCCTCCGGGCTCCTGGATCACTGTTGATGTGGTGATCTCTCGTCGAAACTTGATCCGTCAAGTTTATCCTCCTCCGGATGTCTGGACTGTTAACGTAGGTTTGGCCAATCATCGCGCTCCAACTCAACTTCTCAATGATTTTTCTAGTCCGGATGCCTAGACCAACTCCGAGTGCCCTGACCGCTTGGGTGCCTGCCCAAGCACCCGCTGCGAAGCTTGCCCGAGCGCCTGGACCCCCTCCGGGTGCCTAGACCACTTTTTGTCTCTTTCTTTCCTGCAGCAAAAAGTTAGTCCATGCATAGAGACTACCCTATAAAATAGAGTTAGCTCAACACAATAAGGTAGTAGTTATAATTAGATCCTATCTCCGTGAAACCAGAATCTAGTTAAGGTCTCAGCTTAGATTTCCCAAATAGACCTAAGTTGGATCGACGTCTATTGTTCCCTCAACCAGAAACGCATCCTCACTGAATCTCTCCTCCAGTTGCTTACCTCTTACTTACCAACTGCAGTCGCTTGACTCGCCTTTGACCCACTAGATCTTTCCACCAGTTGTCAGGTCCCGCAGACTCAACTAGACTTAGGCCGGTTGTCAGGTCATACGGACCCAACCGGACTTCCCACGAGATATTGGGTCCCGCAGATCTATCTGAACTTCGTACCAACTATTGGATCCTGCGGACCTATCTGGATTTCAGCACGGTGTCAGGTCCTTCAGAACCGTCAACTCTTGTACACTTGGTAAAGCAATTAGATCACAAATACTCTAATTTTAATCCACTTGTCATTCATCAAAATCTAAATTAGATCATTAATACAAATTGCACCAACACTCAATTCCTGTCAAATCTTCAGGTCCAAAATTTATGAAAGAACCTTATCCTCTTCTCCGAATGGTGCCGACGGTGTAACTTTCTAGCTTTCTACTATGAGCCTTTCGAGTTCGAGTAGAGTCCCCATATGTGGGACCACCCGAAATAATGTTCATAGTCCCTTGTGCATCAATCTTGTTCTTGCCTGTATTTTTTTCTTCTACCTTCTGACGAGACAGAGAGGAATCTCGGGATTCCTTTGAGGGAGAATGGGATCATCGACTTGTGGGTCGATCGATATTAGCATCATGATAGTGACGATGTTTGTAAGATTCAGGAGATTTTCTTCTATTGGGCCCACTCTGATTGGCCTTCCGTTGATCAGCTAATAGTTTTAATTCTCTCGCATACCGCTGATAATCTTGAATGGAATGAGTACTTGATTAATGACAGTACAATATCGAGTCACCCGGGGACCTTCGATCAGATTCAGGAGTAGGAGTCAGGGCTACTTCCACTGCATGTATCACCTTTCCGTCCTCCGATTCGTGAACTCCTGATTTCGCAAGGGCGAAGGAGGGGCTCTACGATTTGGATGAGTGGAGACGGGAGCGGGAGTCAGAGCTTCCTTTCTCTTTGCGGACTGGGCTTCCTTGACTTGAATATACTTAAGTGCCTGGACTTGTAATCCTTCGAAATTGGCTAGAGGCTTTTTCACCAAAGAATTTTAAAAAATTCCATCAACCAAGCCTTGCGAGAAGGCACTGAACTATACCTCTAGGTTAACCGAGGGAGAATCTATGACCACCCGATTAAACTGTTATAAATATTCTTTCAAATGTTCTTTGCATTTTTGTCTAAGGGCGAATAAATCATAGGATGTTTTTTTATATCTTTGACTAGTTGCAAAGTATTACATGAAGACAACTTTAAACTCCTCAAAAGTTCGAATAGAAGAAACAGAGAGTCGACTAAATCATTTTTGCGTCGAGTCCGAGAGCGTGGTAAAAAAAACTCGACACTTGACGTCATCAATATATTGACATAACAAAGAAGCATTCTCAAATTTACGGAAGTGATCCTCGGGATCTGTAGTACCTTTATATTTCTCGATCTGCAACACCCAAAAGTATCTTGGCAACTCATCCTATAGGATGTCACTCGAAAACGGAGGGCCTTGAAAAGCTTTTGTTCCACTAGATTCAGGACTCTTTTCCCTTGAAAATCCTGATGAGGAGTTTCACCAAAAGATTCTACAGAATGTTCTTTCACAATAGACTTATTGATCAGTATGGGAGAAATAGTTTGCGGCGTTCCCATAAGCCAAGGTATCTTATGGTGTATCGGTGTCGTTTCAACCGATCGGGACAACGGTTCGATTGAGAGATTGATCGTTGGTGGAGGATGTGAGGGTTGCCCTTTTAATACCGCTTGCACCACCACTACCAATTTGTTGGAATCCTCTGTTGCTATATCGATGACATTAGATTTTTCGGCATCATCCATTTTAACATCTTGATTCAGGTATGTAACTCAAATTTTCCCACAAACAACACTAATTTGATTCTACCTGCATACGTCGACGGATAAATCATCGATGAGTTGGCTTTTTTGCCAACTTAATCATCAGTTAATGAATGACAACGAGAATGATAATCGGGTTCCACGAGACTGGACAAAAGAAAACAAGAAGAAAAGGGATTAGAATGATGCTCAGGGGTTTCCCGGCACAACCACTTTGATATTTAAGTTAGAGGATGAAAAAGAAGAAGAAGAAGAACAATATTAGGATTTAGACGTATGTGTGTATGTAACCTGGATGTCAGAAAGGACTACCTTTTATAGAGTCGATAAACTTTTTCCTTCCGTTCCGATCTTCACATTATCATTATTTAACTCCTTAAATAATCTAAGACTTATTTTCGCCGTTGTCTTTTTTCTCAAATTATCCGAGATTTGCACGATGATTATCCTTTTCCTAAAATGGTTCTGCATTCCGGATCGAGTCTCTAAGAAGATGGAAGACTTATGTTTTTCCCCTGTTGAACCACCATCTTAGTAAAAGATCATCAACTTCTCTTATCCATATAACACCCATTAATTATCCTCGAGACCAGGTGTTAACCGGATACATGAAAAATTGACCCTAACATACTGTAAATAGGTCGGGCTGGCAACATGTACATGTATGCCTAGCATGGCTGATGTTCGAGACTTAGAAGCTCCCCTTCGAACAAGGCATCTAATGAGTCCGTCATGCCTTTGTGTTGAAGCAAACTAAGGGATTGAGCCCAACTATGCAATTTCAGAGTGACGTAACGTCCTCATGTGTAGTGATATGTGGGGGTAGATATGGGTTGCACGTGGCAAGTCTTAGTCTGGACCAACATATTCCACGTAATGTGTTCTTGATTCGGTCAACATAATCCCGTGTTACTCGGAATCTAGACAGAATCCGGATTAGGTTGGATTGGGCCAGGATGGCCTCAGATTAGATCGGCTGGACTTGTGAAGACTGCCGAGTTCAGCAGGGTTAAAGTCGAGATCATAAGGTATTTGCTCTTCCAAAGCGATCCCGATAAAAGATTGAATCGTCAGAAAGTTTCTTCTGACAAATCGACAAGGTTGGGCACGGGTGTGGCAAGGTCACAACGAGAGAGGCGTATCAGTTACAGAAGAAGAGCCATCAATCGATCAAGAGGCACATCGATTACCCTGTCAGTTAATTATGATAATAAATCAGATTAAAATCAAATTTTATACACTCAGTCTCGCCGTATGTATCGGATATTGAATGCTCATTCTTATATTCGTATAAGATGAAATATTTTTTATATTAATAATTTTCCTTTTTTCATCTAATTTATCATCATTTAATAAAAATATACTATAATATATAAAAATAATTAATAGATTTTAAGAAAAAAAATTCTTTAATATATATATATATATATATATATATATATATATATATATATATATATAGAGAAAGAGTTTTGATATTATGAACACCTTATTAAGCATATCTCTACACATTTCAAAAAAAAATTTCATTTAAAATTTTTATGTACTTAATACTATAACTCAATCCCTAAATTCAAAAGACAAAATTTTATTGACATAATTAGAAACTTAAAAACAATTAAACAAAAAAAATCCACCAGATCTTCCATTGGATTCAAAGGAAATTATTATTAGAGATGATAATTTTTCCGACGAGTTCGGGGTCCCGCGGAGAAAATTCGAAACGGGGATGGGAATCTCCGATTTTTTCAGAGATGAGGTGGATTTGGAGCGAGTATGGAAATACTATCCCCATCCCCGAATCTGTCCAAAATATTATTATTACTAGTGTGATCGTGCACACGCGTTGCGTGTGTAATATAATAATATATAAATTATTTGGGCCCAGCAATAAACTATTGTAATGAGTTTTCCTATGAAAAAAATTATTTTAATTTAATATTATACTTATCTTAGTAAAAGAAACTAAGAAAAATATATTTTTTAACATTGTCAGTTTAAAATATTTATAGAAGCTTCTTTGATTATATTGTTATCAATTCTAAGATGTGGGACTAAAGAGAATTTTATTTTTTTATATAAAACAATCAAGAAAATTAATGATGAGAAAAATTCATAATAATACGTTAGAGCCGAGTCTCGAACTCTAGATCACTGATTGTTTCGTTTGTGGAATTATCAATAAACCTTGGAATTATTTTTAGTGTGAATAGAAAAAAGGACAGTAACGTAAATTCATTTTAGGCTTCACCAAAGTTAGTTAGTAAAGGGGGAAGATTTTTAATAAAATAGTAAGATTATTATTATTAAATAATAATAATTTTTTAAAAAAAGTATTAATAATACTTTTAATATTAATATTAAAATTTTAGAAAATATTAATAATATTATTAATAATATTGATATTAATATTAATATTATCATTAATAATAATAATAATAATAATAATAATAATATAAATTAAATTTGAAAATGAGACGGAGATGGTGTCAAGGATGGAGATTTGATTCCCATGGGTTCGGGTTCGAAGAATCCCCGAATCCGAAAAAATGAAGACGGGATGGAGATGATAAACCCAACCTCACCCCGTCTCATTGTCATCTCTAATTATCATCCATGTCATCAATGGTTAAAGTGTTAAGTGAGAGACGTGTGTCCGTTACAAAAGCAGGTAATTCTTTATTATCCCATGTCGCATAAAGAGGAGAGGCACGACCATTATAAGGAGGCGTTCTTTATTACCCAAAACTCCTTCTCCCTCTCCTCTATATAAGGTAACCATCTCAATAAAGAAGAGGAATGCACACTGCACTTGACATTATAATTCTCATACTATTCTCCACATTTTCTTTTTCTCTGGTATGACTTAGCATCAGAAGAGCCACGCCAAAATGCGCCTTGGCCTCCTTCTAACCTCCTATTAATATCTCAAGAAGTTCTACCATTACAAATGCTACCTGTTACATCGAACCCAATAACAGTTGACTCGCTATAAACTGACCCGCCGAAACTAACCTAACAAGTTCTCCACCAGGGACTGATTTGGAAGTGACTGACTCGATAGAAGTCAACAGAGGACGATCCGGTACAGATAGACATATCCTTGGATCTCAGACTGGATTATGTAGAAAGCTCTCCTCGAATATCAAAAGGATCGAATGTTCTCCCACTCAAATCAATACAATTTATGCTAACTTAAATTCCAAATCTTCTCTCCCCTTTGGCAAACACACAAAGAAAAACAAATTTTATCACGATAGCAACATATAACTATGGATTAAGATAAAATATGATTTATTATTATTTTTTATATAGAAAAATTTGCAACCAAGATATCCTTGTAATATTGTAGAACTCTATCAATTAGGTCAGTAATTAGAAGTTCGTGTATATCTTGAAAAAAAATTCAAACTTTTTGAACAATTAGTAATTTAACATACTATACCTTCATTTAGGGAAGTACACATGAAACGGTGCTAAAAAGGACCACTAAATACGGGTCAAAGGACGGAAAGAGTAGCCGACGTGAAGGTCAAAATCAAGGTGGTCAACGCCAAAGTGATCAACGTTAGGATATCAAAGGGCTCATCTATGCTGACCGAGCAGAGGTCGACTACAATGACCGATCAGTGTGGGCAGTGTCCGATCGACAAGATACTTGTCCGAGCCGATCCCGTCCAACTCGGCGTAATAGGGCAAGATCGCCAGACGCTCAGTGCAGATCGGCAGAAAACTAAAGTCGCCAAAATGCTTGCCTGAGCGGAAGGAGACAAGCTACAATACCCAATCACCACAAGGAAGAACATTCGAGACCAGCCGAGCGGAAGAGCATCAGCCGAGCGACTTCCTCGCTCAGCCGATCAGAGGGATCATTGACGTGTCTCAGGATATCCTTTTGGGAGATAGTATCGCTGACACAGAGCATGGTCAACAGAAGGATCGTATGACAGAAACTTTTACAGTCTTGTCAGTGATATGCATGCTCTGTTAAAGTATGGTGTCAGAGGTACTTTCCTAACAAATTGGAGAACGTACCCACGACCAGTTGGAGAACATGTCCACGTCTCGAGAGAAGTGTGCACGTCGCACAACAGGGCACTATATAAAGGGGTCCATACGCCGACGAAGGTACGGATGATTCACTATTCACGCCCGTGTCTACTGTTGCTCTATCCTTTTTCCTTTTTCTAGTGACTGACTTGAGCGTCGGAGGGCTAACGCTGAGACCCCTTCCTTGGCTCAGCACTGACATTTCTTATGTTGCAGAGTGGAGTAAAATCTACATCCAGTTAATACAATAACCACATCCCCCAACTTGTCATCTCCATAATTTTCGGACAGGATTAGCACATTTACCCATTTGGTAGGATCTTCATATTGTAGTCACTCATACGCCTACGGATGTCTATCTAGCATACTCTACCTAACTCAATCATACAAAATGAATATGTCTACTCGTGATGTACCCAAAAGGATCCAAGGCAAATTGATCAGGTGTGTCTATAGCCAGTGTGTGTGTCTATATATATTTTGCCCACCAAGTAAATCAGAAAGTGTTTGTGATTGCCCGTCCAAGGCGGCTAGCAGCCTTAGGTTTGTCATCCTATTGAAGAAAAGATATTCTACACTACGCCGTAGTTGAGATTCAAATCTTAGGTACCTGACTAACCGTTGAAGTGTGTCACCACTACACCAAAGCCCTGAGGACACATATGTGTCGGTAACCATGTTATGACAAGCGGTAAAAATAATATGTACGCACAACGCCTCTAGTTAAATTGTGCTACCACCTATAGAAAACCACAATGTCTAGCCGAGAAAATGTTAATTGGGATTGGTCAACTATTAGAAATCTCTTCAAATGTCGAAGGAACCACTTTTAAGCAAACTGACACTCAACTTTAGTCATTGCAAATCCTACAAAAAAAAAGTTCGTTCCCATCTACTAAAATGATCATCAACAATAATACTCCAAAATAGTGTTGCATTAATTCCAACGAGCTTGAGAAAGTACATGCAAATGCCCAAAAAACTTCATTAAACTAATTGACACCATTCGACTTAAGTGCAACATACATATTTGGGTCCTTGAATGCTAATTCACATAGGTATTCTAGGAGATAACCATAAACCTTATCGAAATCACCCACCACATTCTTTAAAACTTTCTTATGAGATGAGTATGACTATTAGCATGAACTCAATTCCCCCCTCGCAACTATCCTCCGCAAACATGTCTTATCTTGGCAAATAACCTTCACTCTAATCATCTCAAGTAAACTAGCTCGTCAAGAAATCTTCTAGCTATGACATACCTACCATGGGAATTCTTAAATTCTTATCTAGAAATGAAAAAAAATATCATGAACAATAATAAGAAACAGTAGTGAAGCTTATGCCTTATTTTTCAAGAACAATATAGTAAGTAGTCTATGGATTGCACACATCCAAAATTCACACCTCTAGCAAACTCTCAAGTTCATCTCATATGAAGCCCTTGTATTGTTTTTCTACCTCAATAGCCTTCTTCTTGTCTCTTGATGTTCTGGCAATTCGAAAAAATTTGTTCTTGTTGTGTCTTTAGAATATGCATTTATGCATATAAATTTGTTCGTAAATTTCTGAAGAGATTTACCACAATCTACGTACCTATGGAAGAGATTTGCACTCGAACCACTTCACTTTACCATCAAGCATTCATTCGTTCATTTTTAGTGTCCGCACAGAACCTCACTCGATCTCGATCGGCTGAGGACCCTCGTCGTCCGCCTCCGCCGCATTCCCTTGGGCGTCACCCTCGGCGTCGATCCCGGCGACCTCGACGGTCTTGGCGATCCACTCCCGGAGCGGCTCCTCATTCAAATCGAGCCGCAGGAGGCCCGCGAACACCCCGCCCACGAACGCCACCGGCTCCTAACCCAACCCTAAACTAGTTGAGACAATAAAGCGAACACCTTGAGGGCGAAACGGAATCGTTACCTTGAAGGCTTGCTTGAGGATGGGATCGTCCAAGGGATTCACGAAAGCCTTGACGGAGAACGAAGGCTTCATCCGCCGCCTCTCCATGGCGGAAATCGTTGAAGGAGATGGAAATCTATTCTCCCACTGCAAACAAACAAAAAAAAAAGGAAAAATTCGGGATGGAAACGAGATCGAAGATCACGAAAAGCTTGAAACCGAAGCAAACATCTTGGTTTTACCTTGGCGGGGAGGAGGATTGAGCCGAGGAGGAGAGCCATGAGCGAGATTTGACCTTCGTGGCCGCTTCTCCCTCACTTTGTCCAGCCGTTATCCAACGACGCAGTGGAAATTGGGGGAAGATTGTTAAACGATTCTGATTTCGGCCTGTTGGGCTCAAAACGAGGTTAAACTTATTTGGGCTTGACTCTCATTTAATTATTAAAAACTTTTATAATTTAAATTTATTTAGCTAATTAAGAGTTATATATATATATAAATAATATCCAGCACATCCTTATGTGAGCGATCGTGGACAATGATCCTGTCTGAAATCGATGAAAATGATGTGTTAGGCAAATGATGATACCATTGACGGTGAGTAGACTTTGACCAAATGAAAAAGGGGGTTCCTTCTTTCTACCTGTACATGCTTAAAAGAGCAGACAAAACGTCAATACGCAAAAATCAGGAAAAAGATCCCGATGAAAGCTCTCTAACACTTAAGTCAGTGTATTGGTCGAGTGAAAAATAGAAGAAGAACAATAAATGTGTGCATGAGGTTAAGCGTGAGAGTTACGCGTACCTTGCCAACGGAGAGGACCTGCTTACTATATCACCTCTCACAACCTTCGCAATCATGTGGTGTCAGAGAATGTCAACTGTCAGAGGTTGTCGAGTGAGGAAAGACTTATAGCCTGGGAGATGTATAATCATCGTCCGAGAAATCTTTCGCCACGTGTACCCCTTTTATAACTTTGCATCATTAATGAAGCGATTACAGGAATACACTGTGTGTCAGCTGATGGAAGGTGTATAGTCACCTTCGGAAAAGGTTCTATTGATTGTTTTTGTTTTAATAGAAGAATATTCTTTGACAGCCGATTGCAATTCTCTGACAATGTTATCCTCTGAATATATCCTGGTCGGGCATTTAATCGACCGGCTGCATACTATAGTGGCAGATCAATATATAAGCGAGATACTAAATCCTGTAAGGGCATTCAGCCTTTAGGGCTGCCCTGATATATGTCGTGTGATAATAAAGGTTTGATTATGAAGTAATAGAGAACCAAGTCCCCTAGGTTTTGAAAATTCTATGATCGACCGGTCATATACAAGGATACTTACTTCTAAAGAATGGAGAACCGAGCCTCGAGAGGCCCAATCGGTGCTTTCAGCTAATCGTCCTTGTACTTGGAGGTTTATCCCTAAAGTGATATCTTGAACTCTGGAAGTCCAGTCAGGTTCCCTCTTAGATTGGTTTTGTATTTTTACTCTGAGATAAGGACACTAGATCCTAAAATCTGATCAGCATTATAACCAACCACCTGTATGAGGGAGGACGGATGCCTAAGCGGTGAAGGCCCATAAACTCGATCGATTGTTGGGTTTACTAGATATATACTGATATATGTTGAATCGTATCCTGAGAATGGAATGTTAGGTCCCCAAGACCTGGCCGAATATATTCCCAGCCGACCTTGTGGTAGGTCGGTTGTCTTTTAAACCTGGGTGGCTAATGGATGGTTGGATATACACTAAGTGTCTTGGCACAAGAGTAAAACACTAGGTCCCTTGGGTATGACCGACTATGGGACCAGTCGTCCTTGGATTGGAGGTCTTAATGCTGGGTGAGGAGCAAAGGAGTGACATGCTAGCTGCAGGAGTCCACCTCCCTGCCGATCGGCTACCCGATCATTACTTTGCATCCTCATACCGCTTTTCCTGTCACCCCTCTCGCTGAAGCTTCACCTGCTCCAACTCCTGGCATCGAGCTAAAGAGGCTTTACCACATCTCCACCGCCTATGATATACAGTTCACTCAGGCCATAGAGTCTCCCTAAGCTCCCCCACCACTCAACGACCGAGGGTTATTGAGAGGCCAACTAATAGAGGCCTGGGAGATGACTATAAGCCGACTGAACAAACCCCACCCAGCGGTGACGACAGATGAGTACTCCTACAATTTAACCACGGTATGCTTTAACTCTTCGCTTATCCTTCACTTTGAACACCTAACACATCTGACAATGTTTGTTTTATAGAAATGGATAATTGTGATGGGCATGGTGAAAAAATTTACAAGTCTAGTCTAGGAAAACAAAGCTTTAAAGAATTACTTGTCAAAGGCGGCCTCCCTTAAGGCTCCCTCTCGCTCCCCATGAGAGAGTCAAGCTCAACTCGACCGATTGAGCTAGGTAGAAAAAAAGTTTAAGAGGCTCAGTGTTACGTTACTATAAGTACACGGCTACGTCGACAGTAATAAAAATATCAATCCCACGGGGACTATTAATTAAACACTAGTTGACTTCGCATAGAGAATTTCCTAGACAAATAAAAGGTTGGTTGAAAAAGAGAGAGTGAGAGAAAGATTAAGGAGAAGGAGAGAGAGAAGAAATAAGAAATGACATTGAAAGGGATGGATGATAGATGCTAAGATTTTGATTTCGTTATGATACTAGTTAATGTCTCCTTATGCATTGTTCATTTACCTAACTTCATGCTTACACTCGTATAGGGATTCTAAATAAAGCCTAGCACAACCCCTGCGTAGGTTGCACCGGAGAGTCTACCCAAGTTTTAACACCATTAAGTAGAGAGATAACCTAGGAAATCTGGTTAAGAAGGAATCCCTGTCACTAGGACCCCCGGTCATACATTCCTAGATTACACAGTCACTTTATAACGGTAACACTAGAGTATCTACTTCAATTAAAATGCCCTAACAAGAATTAATCCCTATGTTAAGATCTTTTGACTCTAGAAAGTGGGTAAGTATCAATGCCCTCTATCTCTAATGGCATAATAAGTCCTGTTGAATAAGTATCCTCTGTCACTAAGGATACCTCGATTATCCAGTCTAGTAGTAATCTTAACATAGAGATAAACCTCTCATGTCTACATGTATACACCATTCACATATTTCGTCAAATACACAAAGGGATAACACATAGAACAAGTAGTAAACACATCATTGCATAAGAAAATATCTAAATACATAGTTCACACGTCACATCACATCATAACTACTTCTTGCATCCTAGATCTAGAAAATCTACTCTGTTACAAGGGAGATACAATGAAGAGACGATAAATATAGTATCTACAACTCAAAACATGAATTGAGAAAGAAGAGAATGCTTATCCTTGAAGCGTGACTGATAACTAGCATTTTTATCTATTATTTTGGCTCTTGGACTTATCATATTAACCTTCTCACATGCTTAATATCATGTATGTTTTGTGAGTATAATTTATTTTGGACTTAATTATAATTTTTCTACAATTATAATATTATTTCTTATATTTTGAATTTGGTTTTGTAGGAAATCTTAAGAGCCATGAATTTGAGTCAGATCAAGTTCATCTTGATTTGAAGGGAAAAGAAAGAGATCACATTTGCAACATCTAAGCCGTTAATTGTGAGCTCAAGTCATCCAAGGGTTCATTTAGAGCATCAATTCAATTTTAGATCCAAGAAGAGAGAAGCTCATTCCTCAAGCCCACTCTTAAAACCCAATTTCATTTCTCTTATTGGATTTGAATTCCTTTCCTTAACCCCAAAACCGAAACCCATTAAGATTCCTTACCTTCACGCAGTGGAGGAACAGAGGCATCACCACGCCATCTCTTCTTTTTCGCGTAGCTAGGTTTTCACGACAAACCCACACCAACGTCGCATCTTTCTCCTTTCTTCTTCCTCACCACCGGCCGGCGGCGTCTTCTCTTCCCTTGCGGCCGGCCTGCTAGCCCTTTCTCTCCTTCCTCCTCCATGATCTGCTCCAATCGGCGACGGACGATAGCAATCTCCGACGGTTGCAAGTGAGGGTAAGCATCTCCGATCAAGCTCAGCTCGCTAAGGGTGTTTTCCTGATGAGTCTTATTCTTTTTCTCTTCTGAATTCTCTGCTGGAGGGAGTTCTCCATTAGGGTTCAGAGGACGAAGAGCCGGGAGAGAGCTTCGATCGACTCAACACTTGAAGGCATTTTTCCGGTGTTCCCTTTCATCCCCGACAGTTATTCGGACTTCTTTTCTCACTGAGAGAGTTACCTCGATGGGAAAAGGAACAAGGAGATTAACGGTGACAGTCCATTCACCTCATCAGTAGCACTTGAGGGCATTTCCCCGGCGCTACTGATTCCATCTCGACTGCATCTTTCTAGCATCTTCAGCATTTCAGCCTGACGCCAGAGGGAGTTTCCAAGGCGTATGGTTCCATTCCGTTCATAACAGCATTTGATGGAGTTTTACTAGTGTTGCTAGTTCCATTCAGTTCATCAACAGTCATTCTAGAAGATGTAGAGATTAACCATCACTGATTGTCGAAGCTGAGTATTCTGCCGGAAGAGTTGTTGTTCGCTGGTGAAGGTGTTTCTAATCCAGGCCTCTGAGTGACGGCGACGGTAGTTGTGCGGTAAATGGTCGTAGAGGAGAAGAAGTGGTTTGGTAATTAGGATTTATTCTTGTTGTTTGTCTAAATTGTTCAGTTGTAATTCACTTTTATGTTGATTCTTGCAATCATGTTCTTATGTTCTTTAGATTGTTAGATTGCATTTGTTTAATTGCATTTACTTAGATGTTGTTCATACTTTCCTACATTTACTTGTTATGTTCTTCTGTTAGATCTATTGATGACTAAATGTGAGTTGTAAAGTGACGATGCAATGCATGCCTGTTATTGATAGTTAGCTAGGATCTAGTTTCATGTTTCGCATTTATTTATGTTCATCATTGTTGTAGGTTAAGGTTTCATTTCCTGCATAAGGATAAGACAACAAAACCCCGAAACCCCATTTGTTTGACTTAGTCTGAGAACGAATGTCCTATCACTAGTTCCACATGAGAGATGATCTAGACCCTCTACTATACTACCTTAATGTAGGTTAAGGGGTTCCGGTTGATTAGAAATTATTAATTTGATTTGAGCGTGTGACAGTCGTTCGTACATCAGTGACGTCCTTAGAGGCGTTCCCTTGCTCCAGAGGTGGATAGATCGATGAAGATCGACGAGGATGAAGCCTAGGGCTCCCCCGAGGGAGAGAACCCTTCTCCAAGATCCAAGATGGATCTAAGATTCTAAGCTTTTTTAAAAGGGAGAGAAAACCCCCCTTTTATAGCACTTGGCACGGGTTGAGCATGGTCCGTGTCACGACTGTATGGATCCAAACGGCCAAGGTCTGCGCGGTTTCTGGAAATCTCACACGGCCATATCATTCCACACGGCCTAAGTATGCTTCTTCTATAAAAATATGGCACAGTCGTATAGATTTCACACGTCATGACTTGACCCTGGCACGACTGTATTGATTCACACGGCCAAGGTCGATTTTCTCTCTAGAAATTCATGTGGCCAGTGTCTTCCCTGTTAGGTCCGGTTGAGCTAGAGGAGGGGTGAATGGCTCCCTTCGATTTTTTGATTAACTTGATTTTGCGCAGTGAAAATTTGAAGACAATGCTAACTCCTTGTATTTACTTGGTATCTACCTTCTTGAAATGACCAATCAAGGTTCAACACCATAGTGACACTTTACACTATGAAACTTCTCCTTCTCGGATCAACACCGAAGGTGGAGAAACCTTACACAATCATCTACAAATCTCCCTCTCAACAAAATACCTCACAAGAAAGAAGAAGTCAAGAGATTAGGATTTTGGGTAAACCTTCTTCTTCTTTGAGTGGCTTGAGATTGTAGTACTAGTGAGAGCTTGAGCACTTGAAGTTGAACTTGAGGTTGAGCTTTAGCACTGGAGAGCAATGGAGAACACTTGATCGTAATAGAACAATTCCCTTCAAATAGGCTCTTCGAATCTTCTTAAATCGTAGGAAAAGAGCCATTTTTCTTATCATTTTGTGAGTCTTAATCGATTAAGAAGTGATCTTAGATGATTACCAGGCGTTAATCAATTAAAGTAATCGATTTGGTGCGTGTTTCATTTACGCAACTCTTCCAAATCGCCTACCCTAATCGATTAAGATTAGGGTAATTGACTAGCTTGACTAGCTTATGTGATTAGGAATTATTCTGTTTTTGAACACAATATTTCTTAATCGACTGAGCCAATCACTTAAGTTTTGAACAGAAGCATTCTGTTCAAAGCAAAATAACACCGTAAGCGATTGATTCAATCACTTACAGTTTTCTAATCGATTACTATAATCGATTAGGAAACCTTCTATTTCAAACAGAAGGTTTATTAAGCAATTAGCTCAATCACTTAACACCCTATTAATCGATTAAGCATTTTTCTTAATCAATTAATACACTTTTCTTTAACTGATTATCAATTACCTCACCAAGAATATTGTTCTCGACCTCTCTGGACTTCTTTTACCTTACATTCGGTCTTCTGACCTGTAAGGGCTTTTCCTGTGCCAAAGATCTGGTCCCCTGATCTCCTTGGACTTCTCTTACCTTACATCTGGTCTTCTGATCTGTATGGGCTTCTCTTGCCAGGAATATGGTCCTCAACCTTCTTGGTTCTGCAAACTCAAACTCATATTAGATCCAATATATTAGCCTAAACTTAAATAATTATCAATCATCAAAATTTCTTCCTTAGGGCATGATTGCATCAACAATCTCTCTCTTTTTGATATTTGATAATTTATTTAAATTTAGACTAATTTATAACATAACATAAGCATTAATAATATCATGTAGGATAATAAACTTTTGCAATAGCATGAAACTATATAACCTATATTTGCAAACTAGCCAAAGATGTTACGCAATAGCATGAAATTTAAATGCAATATTTTCTCCCCCTTGGCAAATACCAAAAAGAATGATACACAAGAGTAGAAACTAAAGAAGGAATCCAAACTCCCCCTTAAACTACGCATATAATCCATATCACAAAAGCATGTGTACTCCTTTTAAATAAATACAAGGAACATAAACATAGTAGGGGCACTCCCCCTAAGCATATGCAATATGAGAAAAACATAAATATATAAATAGATAGATAGAATAGGGGTAACCATTTCAAAAAATCCATAGATAAGTCAAAAGGTTCATACAAATAGTCATAACCCAAAAGAAAATATCTAAGTACATTGTAGACATCCTCTAGTCCCTGAGGAAGGGTATATAAAACTCCATCATATTATCAGTACCAGTAGCATCACCACTAGCTGCAGGAGGAACGGTCGCTCCAGAGGTGCTAGCATCAGTAGCGTCATCGCTAGCAAAAGGAGGAGGTAGAAATGAGGGCCCGATAGTCCAAGAACAGACCAGCTCATGGAGTGAGGCGATATCGGATCAAATGTAAACTAGACCTGTCTGCGTAGCAGCCTGCCCCCGCATAAGAGTAGTGAGCTACCCATGGATTTGCACCATCTCCAGATCACGCTGTAAAATATGACACCCAAAATAATATTTAAATAATAATATTATTTGACGAATAATCTTAACGGAATTTTTAGAAATTTTTGAAAATTTTATCGGAGCCCGTAGGACGTATTTTGAGGGGATAAAATTATAGGCTTTGGGAAAAGTCTGTTTGGGATACCCAAATTTGGGAGTTGATTAATTCTATTAACCTAAGGTATAAAACCAATACCTAAGTTTTGGTTTCCCTAATTTCTTTTTCCCCTTCTTCTCTCGCCGATCCCACTCTTCCTAAACCTGCGCCGAATCCTCCTCTCCCGAGCCCTCACCTTGCGACGCCATCGGCCTTCTTCTCCCCTCAAGCCACAGACGGTGATCTCCCCCTCATGCGTGCACCATAGTCGCGCCCTCACTCCCTCACGCAATCACCAAACCGCCGCCTCTGTCCACAGCACGGGATCGTGCCGACGTTGCTCATCCCGGCGTCGATCAAGCCTTCTTCCCTCTCCCTCTCGCGTGTTCTCGCGACCGGAGCCGCCGACCTCTTCTTCCTCTCGAGCCACATTCGCCTGCAATCCTCCTCACGCGGGCACCACAATGCAGTCGTTCTAGCCCTAGTGCACGAGCACCGCGCACCCCAGCCGCCAATCCTCATCTCTCTCGAGTTGTGCCCTAACGGATCTGACAGGTTAGTTTCCCCTAGTAGATATGGGATTGTGGTTCATCTTGTTGCTTGTAAATCGAAGCCGATGTTGACCTTGATTTGGGGCAGGAGGGTGTGCTTGATTTCTTCTTTTGATCTATCCTTTCTTTTTTCCTTGTTGTGTTCTGGGTTTTTAGAGATGTAGGATGTTTCTTCTAGATGATTTCATTGTGTCTTGTATTGGATGTGTTCTTACCTATTGCTACGGAATCGGAACATTACAGAACAGATTTGAGAGTTTGTAATCGGTTGTGGGATTTGAGATTTGTTATTTAGTGTTGACTGTGGCATTTTTGAACTGATTTGTGGTAATTAGAATGATTAATCATCTAGTAGGGGTTTCTTGTGTTGGCTGTGGAATTTCTGAAATAGATTTTTGGTGTTTAAGGATGGTTTTGCAGTGTATTACACCTCTTGGGTTAGCTAGGGTAGTTCCGGATAGAATTGAGGGGATTAGGTTGAATATGATTTGAGAATTGGTATTATGAAGATAGATAATTTGTGTGCGCAGGTGCGGGACGTTGATTGAGACGGTTGACGTGATGAGGCATGATTTGGTTCGGACTATATATTAAAGGCGGGTATTTCTTACTTTGATTCTTTAGTTCTTTGAACTTAGTGCATGAATTATTTTGGATAAGGACTGCTTTACCTTGACTCCACTCGTAATTTTTCCTGTGCTTGATACTTCCACTCAAAACCTTCGAGATATTCATTTTTATGTCCATACAGTCTCTTGTTGCTATCAATGATATTTAGCAGATACTATATACCAACCTTGTATGTTTTGTTTGTTGTTTACTTATATACCGCATTTAGCATGCTGGTTTCATGTAGTATATCTTATACCTGATTTTAGCTTATGTTTATTTGATGATCGCTGCATTGTACGCATCATATCATTGCATGCATGCAGGTGACCACTTCTTCCTTGTGGGGGAGTGAGCCGTCGGGTCGCGCCGCACACTCAGCCACTCATGGGTAGTGGTAGCTGGAGGAGATGTCGCTTGTCCTGTCGTGCCGCACTCGGCCACTCATGGGTAGTGGTAGCTAGAGTTGTGAGCAGCAGGGATCCCCTTCACTTGTAGCTAAATAGCTACTCAGCACCTGTCCATCCGATCACTCGAGAGGAGTGGCGGATTTTGGGTGGCACAGTTGTCATCAATCCGACCTCTCGACCATACACGAGTCGTGGTGCAGAGAGGTGGGCGGGGTGACCATCCGTGCATACATTGTTATTGTACCTGCTGTTATTATTGCTTATTTATGCTGCTGTTATTAGCTTATGCTGTTGTTGCTAGTATATACTACTATTGTTTCTTTCGTTGATATGCACATTTATATTGAGATATACACTCGTTATGGGTGTTTAGACACTGGTATATTTATTGGTAAAATGGACACATCTTACATATTACCTTGCAGTTATAGCAGTGCTGTAGCAGGATTGTGCCACCCCTGACCTTTTGTTGTTAGCCTAGGATATGGCTTCAGGTATGAACACTTAAGTTAACATCATGGTAGTATCTGTTATTCCCTTTATGAGACTGTATACTGTTGGCTTATTCTCTATTTATATGCTATTTTCATGCACTATCTTTTCCTATACCCGCTGAGTTCCAATACTCACCACCCCACAAAATGATTTTCCTTTCGCCAGGTAGCAGGTAGATGATTGAGGAGTTGCTTGGAGAGATGTTGGCTGCCAGTCCCACGTCACACTCGAGGACAGTTACTTTTCGATTTTATTTCTATTTGGTAGTATAGTGATTTTGCGCACGTTGTTTTTCAATAAGTCGATGTGGATTTTGGGGTATAGTGTGGTGGTTGCAAGTATTTTGTTAGTGTTGTTGCTGGTCTTATGTTCGTATTATTTTTGTGTTTTCCGCTGTGCATGTTTACTTTCAGCCGTGTAGGCTTATTAAACTGCGTGGTTGTATTTATTTTGTTCCAGCTGAGTGGGCTGATGATATTAAACTGTGTGGTTGTGTTTGTTTTGTTCCAGCCGTGTGGGCTGATGGTTTTATAGATGTTATATGTGTATTTATTGCTTCATATTGTCACCGGTACAAGGGAGATGCTGCCGGATTTTTGTCTGGTCAGTACTCCTCTGGGGCGTGACACACGCTCCAACTGTAACTCCTCAAATAGAGTGTCCATGATCTCCTTAAACCAAAGAAGTTGAGCCCAGACGTCATCCTCAAACTCAGATGTGTCAAATCCAGCCTCTGCCTCAGCATCAGCTCCTATAGCCTCGCCCACCTGCCGCCTCCACCGCTGCGCATCCCAACAAAAATGATCACCCTCGGGCACAATGTGCGCCAAGGAGAAGGAGCGCACAGAGATCCTCGAATATTTTCACGATATCGGAAGCTGACGACCATATGTCACATCAATCCCCACATACTCTAACCACTTAGTGATGACATGACCAAACGACATGTGTATCATCCCATGAGCTGGCCAAGTGAAATGAATGATGCATTGGACCATGTTTAATGCAATGTTGACGTCAAGGGACTAGCTGAGAGCATATAACATGAACATATACATGGGTGTGCTGGATGCAAGGGCCCAAGTGATAATGGATAAAATGCAGTTGACAATGACCTTAAACAAGGCATAGTCAGTTGGAGAGAGCTCTATAGCAGAATATATGGTGATGGAAGCTAGGGGCCCATCAGGACGTGGTCGGCCATAAAAATACTGATGCATGTTATCAAGAGAAATGTGATCAAATGGTGGAGGTAGAAGCTTTGGCAATGTAGGGTAGAAAACAAACGTATCAGTGGATGAACAACACTTTAAGAATGACCGTAAAATAGAAGGAGAAAAATCGAAAGTACATTTAGCAACGCGAGTTCGATAGTGGTATTCATCACCATAAGGATAGAGGTTGTTATAAAATTGGGATACATAATTCTCATGGATCTCATACTCAAGATATACTAATTTTTCCAATTGATAGTGGTGTAGAATGTGCACTACATTGGAGCAATGGTCATGAAAGAACTTTTGATCTATGGAGCGAAGAGAAATAAGCTTGAACTTATTGGTGTTAAATTTGTGTTGTAAAGATGCATTGGGAAACCTTGAATCTATAGGTGGCTGAGGGGATTGAGTAGAACCTTCACCCACGCAACAGATTTTCATCTATATGAGGATGAAATGCAAACAATGTTGAATGATGCACCAATAATGAAAGTTAAACACAAAGCATGAATGCAAATGAGGTGATGCATGAAGACATCGGAAGCAACTAATTAGCAATGGGCATAGAGCAACAAAAACACTAAAGATTGAGTTCTAGGGTTTAGGAGTTACTTCATTTTTGGAGGCATGGTTGAGAAGGAGGAGGCGCCAATGTGTGATGTTGAAGGAGAGAGTTTCCGATGGTGGGGGAGGGTTGGCTTGAGCACTTAATCGACGGCGAAGGAGAAAAGGTCGGCTAGGGCAGAGACTCGAAGTGAGAGGGTTTAAAAGGACAAAAGAGGGTAGGTGACTTATTTATGATTCAAGATTGATAAGGCCCGGAGGGTAATCGATTAGGGAATATCTTAGTTGCTTAAGAATGGCGGTAAGCGATTAGGTCAAGCGCTTCAGACGGATTCTATGTGTCACGAAATTGTTCTGTAAGCGACTACCGTAATCGATTAAAGAGGTTGAATCGATCACTCTGATCAATTCAAAAAGCTACTGTGATCGCATGAAGTTAGCCGAATCGATTACCATAATTGATTCGGCACACTTTTTGGCACAGACTGTGGTTCCAAATCGATTGATCTAATCGATTTGGATTGTCCTAATCAATTGGCTCAATCAATTTTGACCTGAACATTTACGAAAAGTTAAATTTTTAAGCTATTGATAACTGATCATATCATTCGCTTAAGGTCTGATAACTCCATAAATTTATAGATTTGTATTGAGTTGTCACCAACTTGAGCCAACCTTTGGATTCAAATACTCCAAGAGTATCACTAAAAATAATAAAGTGATTTAATTTGATTAAGATTGTTGGTGAGGTTTAAAATGTCCAGTCATGATCTTTGGACTAAATACACATTAATTATGTATTGATCTTCCCCATATTTGGTCAAATAAATGATCAATGGAAAAATTCAATCTTCTTGATCAAAGTAATGTATCGTAACAAACATTATGACCAAGAGAATTAACCCTAACCTCTCACTTCCATCTAAACATATCAAAAGGACAAACAAGGCAAATCCTATGTTTTTGTGAGAGACAAAGCAATGATTAAGGAGACTTCAAGAATTTTAACTTTGAAATGATCATGGAGGATTATAATCTAGTCAATACAACACATTCTCAATTCTCTTCGAAGAAAACTAAATTCAACTTCAAGAAGGGGTTTAGTAAAAATGTTGGTTAAGTTTGACTTTGTCTCAATATAATTGAGAATGATGTCACCTCGAGTCACATGATCACGACTAAAATGATGCTTGACCTCTATGTGTTTTATTTTTGAATGATGGATGAGATTTTTTTATCAAATTTATTGTACTCATATTATCATAAAGAACTTGGATATTTTTATAAGTGAGTTAATAGTCTTCTAATGTATGTGTCATCCACAATAATTGTGATACACACTCTCACATAGCAATATATTCCACTTCAGTTGTGGAGAGAACTACATAATATTGTTTCCTACTTGACCAACTTACTAGAGAGAATCCTAGAAATTGACATCCACCACTAGTACTTTTATGATCAAATTTGCATCCGGCATAATCAAAATCAGTATATCCCGCTAGATCACAAGTTTCAGTTCGAGGATGCCAAAGACCTACATTTTGAGTTCCCTTGATATATCGGAGAATTCACTTAACGGTACTCAAATGTCAGGTCTACTAACTATGAGATAAAGAAGACTCCCTATAGCACTACGATACACCTTAGAGTCAACTTCTTTTCTTTCAAACTCGCTATCTAATTTAGTGCTAGTGGTCATGGGAGTAGATATAATTTTGGCATTTTCCATTCTAAATTTCTTAAAGAATTCTTTAGCATATATAGATTGATGATTGTAAATTCCCTCTTTTTTTGTTTAATTTATTCTAGGTGGAAGAGTGCAATATTTGGATGCGCGATCTAGCGCGCTAATAAACATAATTAAGTCGGGTGAATAATTTCCCTGGCCTCCAAGTAGCATAACCATGTTGGCGAGAAATTAACCCAGGTGGAATATGAAGGGTGTGCTTTAATGCAAGAACATGCTTTCTTATAATTTAGTTGAACTGCTCAGGCATCTGGAAAATATAGAGGCGCGAGAGCAAGCTCACTTATAACTTAGCCAAATGACCTAGGAGTCTAGGACTTGGCATGAGAGTAAGGTCACTTATAATCCGGTCGGATGCTCCAGAGTCTGGGACTTAGCGCGAGATCAAGCTCGCTTATAACCCGACCGGATGCTTGGGAGTCTGGTACTTGGTGCGAGAGCAAACTTACTTATAACCAGACCAGATGCTCGGGAGTCTGGGACTTAAGAGCGAGAGCAAGCTCGCTTATAACCTGGCCAGATGCTTAGGAGTTTGGGACTTGGCGCAAGAACAAGCTCACTTATAATCTGGTCTAACGCTTGGCTATCTGGAACTTGACGTGAGAGTACGCTCACTTATAACCTGGCCTGACGCTCAAGAGTCTGGGACTTGGCGTGAGAGCTCGTTCTCTTATGACTTGACCCGATCCTTAGGAGTCTGGGACTTGGAGTGAGAGCAAGCTCACTTATAACCCGACCGAATGCTCGGGAGTATGGGACTTGGTACGAGAGTAAGCTAGCTTATTGTTGGTGCGGTTAGCACTAACGGTCTAACTCAGGTTTTGATGAATGACAAATCAGGTTAAGTTAGGTTTGTTGTTGTCTGAGACTTTTATCAAGTGTGCAGGAAAAGTCCAGCTAGGTCGACGGGCTGACCGGATAGCTGGCGAGAAGTCCAAGCGGGTCGACGGGCTGACCGGACGCTTGGCGAGAAGTCCAGCTAGGTCGACGGGCTGACCGGATAGCTGGCGAGAAGTCCAGCTAGGTCGACGGGCTGACCGGATAGCTGGCGAGAAGTCCAAGCGGGTCGACGGGCTGACCGGACGCTTGGCGAGAAGTCCAGACGGGTCGACGGGCTGACCGGACGTCTGGCAGGTAAGTGAGGTAAGTCACTGGAGGGGAGTGACTGTGAGGACGCGTTCCCGGGAAGGGGACATTAGGCGTCGATCCGGCTTAGATCCATTTCGGATATCTAAGTCGAGATCGTGACTAGATTCCGGTCTCGGAAAGACGGAATCTAAGTCATACTTTTTCTCATCTATAAAACTGTGCTAACATTCTTTTGCTGCAGGGTACATTTGCCTCGGACTAACCTTTTCTTGCAGGAGAAGGACTTTCCGGAGAAGAGGGGTCCGGGCGCCCGGAGGGGATCCGGGCGCCCGGAAGGCAAATTTCATCCAGCCGAGTCGTCGTCACGTGGAGCATCATGGTTTGTGCAGCTACGTCACATTCCAGGCGCCCGGAAGGGATCCAGGCGCCCGGGACAGCATATAAAAGAAGCCTCAGGCAGAAGCTTCAGAATCAATCATCGACTGAGAACTTTCGACTGCTAGTCCCGCTGCTCTACGTTCCTGCGACGCTAACAAAGCTCCGACAAAGTGCTTTTTCGTTTTTGGTTAATTTTCTTGTCGGTATTACTTTGTTTCATTAAGCATTTCCTGTATTCATTTTGTAATTATTATCGAATTGCTAGTGATTGCCCAACGAAAGTGGTCAAGGACCACGGGCCTTCGAGTAGGAGTCGTCACAGGCTCCGAACGAAGTAAAAAACAACTGTGTCTACTTTACTTTTCCGCTGCGCTAATACTCTATATTTTCGAATCGATATTCACCCCCCCCTCTATCGAACCTATCGGTCTTACAAGTGGTATCAGAGCAGGTACCGCTCTGATTTGGTGCAACCACCAATCAGACAGGGGGTGAAATATTTTCTAACTCCAAACTGATATTATTATCGTTTTGGAAGATTTTTTTCGTTACACTTAGAGTTTCTATTTTTTCCCGCACTACTAATCCAAGACGAAGTCTTGGAATTTTTTCTAGTTAATTTAGTGTGTGCAGGATAAGATGTCTCAACAAGAAGGCTTCAGCACAGTTCGTCCTCCCCTATTCAACGGGGATGATTTTTCGTACTGGAAGAGAAGAATGGAGGTCTACATGAAGACAGACTACGACCAATGGATGAGCGTCACAAAGGCTTATAAAATTCCAGTAGACAACTCCGGGAAAATAATAGACCCTGAAGAATGGACAAATGATTTAAAGAAAAAGGCATCAATTGAAAACAAAGCCATCAACACTCTACACTGCGGACTAACACGAGAAGAACTGAACCGGGTCGGACCGCATGAAAACGCTAAGGAGCTCTGGGATAAACTGATCGAGCTGCACGAAGGAACAAGCGACGGTAAAAAAACGAGATTTGCTGTTAAATAAAATTTTTAATATAAAAATGCAGGAAGGAGAAACGGCAAGTCAGCTCCACGCGAGGATCAAAGATATCCTCAACGGTCTCCACGCGATAGGACACCAAATGGAGAACCGAGACTTAATAAGGTACGCGTTAAATGCTTTTCCACGAAATAATTTGTGGGCATCAATTGTAGATGCCTACAAAATTTCAAAAAATTTATCTAAATTAAAATTGGATGAACTCTTTTGTGAATTAGAACTTCATGAGCAAACTAACGCCGGGGTCGAGAAAGGTGTAGCTTTAATTGCAGGTTCCTCTAAAGAAAAGAAAAACAAACCCGAATCTGAAGAAGACTCCGATCAAGACTCTGAAGACGAAGAACACCTGGTGAACCTGGTAAGGAAAATGTTCACCAGGAAAAAGAGAAACTTCAGCAAACAGGATCTTCAGAAGATCAGTTCGCCAGCCGACTCAAGAAATGTCACATGTTTTGGATGTAACAAAAAGGGGCACTACAAGAACGAATGCCCAAGATTGAAACTTGACAAAACAAAGTCAACAAAGAAGAAAGCCCTCAAAGCAACATGGGACGATTCCTCCTCAGACGAATCGGAGGGAGAAAGGCAAAAGCACCAAAGTCACCTCGCGCTGATGGCTCGCGAAGCTGAAACGGAAGACGAATCAGAGGAATCGGAAGACGGGTTCGAACCCGAATCGAGCCACGAGTCCGCACTCGTTTCCGAAGGTTCCGAAGAGGTATACCGAAACTTAAATCAAAAATTCTTTAGAATTATCTCGTGTTTAAATAAAAAATTAGTTAAATTGGAAAATGAAAATAAATCGCTTCTTGAGGAAAATCAAAACCTCGAGGAACAATTAAAAAATTCGAATTCAACTCAAGACCGAACACTTGAGGAGGAGAATTTATCATTAAAAAGTGAAATTAATAAGTTAAAAGAATTGTTGGAAAAATTCACAACAAGATCTAAAAATTTAGATTTAATTCTAAATAACCAAAAGGCATGCTATAATAAAACCGGGCTTGGATATAAGTCAAAATCAAACAAAACCTTTAAATCATTATTAACCCAACACAAAGCAACTAAACAAGCTTGGGTCTCGAAAGCGTGCTTAACCACGCAAGTAGGACTTAATCAATTCTATATACCTAAAGATAAAATACATTATATAAACTTGAATAAATCAGATCAAAAACTAAAAAATAAATTTAACTTAAAATCAAAATTCAAAACTCAACAAAATTTAGACTATCACCAAGTTGATTATAACTATAAAAAGAATCGACACAAACCCAAAATCTAAATTAATGGCCAATAATTCAGGGGGAGGCTCCAGAATAGCTGGCACCTCCAAAACTAACATACCCGACAGGGTAACCCAAAACAAACTAACCCGACAGGGTAATCAGGATTAGTTAAAAAGAGACCGAGGTTAACTTGACTCATGGTACTGGTGAAGTTTTTGGATGATAGTACGTTAGGAAGCTTGGGCATCGCATGTCTAGAAAGATATGGCTTCGATCTCGTGCATTTGGCCAAGTGGAACCGATCAAGCTACCCTTAAACGAATCCTAACAGTTAGACCAAGATTTAGTACTAAGTTAGTGGATAGGACTATTGGAAAACTTCGAAGGTTGGTTACTTCTAATGATGTCCCCGTGACTCACCAAGCTTAGAAGTTTATCCAAGAATGCCTATTTGTGGAAACCAAACTAAATCAATCTAACACAAGTTAAACCAAAAGTCTGTAATCAAACCAATTTCATCTCACAAAATCATAAGATTCCCTGATTGATAATATAGATCGGGTGAGATGAATTAGCTTATTTTAATTTTAAACTTAAAATTAATTTCAAAATTTTAATTTTAAAACTTAAAAATTATTTTCAAAATTTTAAACTTAAAATTAATTTCAAAATTTTAATTTTAAAACTTAAAATTATTTTCAAAATTCTTAAACTTAAAAATTAATTTCAAAAATTTTAATTTTAAAACTTAAAAATTATTTTCAAAATTCTTAAACTTAAAAATTAATTTCAAAAATTTTAATTTTAAAACTTAAAAATTATTTTCAAAATTCTTAAAACTTAAAAATTATTTTCAAAATTCTTAAACTTAAAAATTAATTTCAAAAATTTTAATTTTAAAACTTAAAAATTATTTTCAAAATTCTTAAACTTAAAAATTAATTTCAAAAATTTTAATTTTAAAACTTAAAAATTATTTTCAAAATTATTAAACTTAAAAATTAATTTCAAAAATTTTAATTTTAAAACTTAAAAATTATTTTCAAAATTCTTAAACTTAAAAATTATTTTCAAAATTTTAAACTTAAAAATTATTTTCAAAATTTTAAACTTAAAAATTAATTTCAAAAATTTTAATTTTAAAACTTAAAAAGTATTTTCAAAATTTTAAACTTAAAAATTAATTTCAAAAATTTTAATTTTAAAACTTAAAAATTATTTTCAAAATTTTAAACTTAAAAATTAATTTCAAAAATTTTAATTTAAAACTTAAAAATTATTTTCAAAATTCTTAAACTTAAAAATTAATTTTAATTTTAAAACTTAAAAATTATTTTCAAAATTCTTAAACTTAAAAATTAATTTCAAAAATTTTAATTTTAAACTTAATTTCAAAAATTTTAATTTTAAACTTAATTTCAAAAATCTCAATTTTAATTTCAAAAATTAATTTTAAACTTAAAAATCATTTTCAAAAATTTTAACTTAACTTAAGTAATGATTGATTAAAAAATTGATAAACTAACATAAATCCTACTTGTTGTAGGAAACCAAGTGGATTTTGGACAGTGGTTGCTCCAAACATATGACTGGAGATCACACCAAGTTCACTCAATTAACCTACAAAAGCCTAGGAACAGTTGCCTTTGGAAACAACGGTAAACTCAAGGTAATTGGTATAGGTAATATTGAATTAAACATAGATTTCATAATTTCAAATGTTCTACTTGTTGAAAATTTTAAATACAATCTTCTGAGTATAAGTCAATTGTGTGACACTAGGTATAAGGTAAAATTTCTATCCACAGAATGTTTAATCAAACATCTAGATAATCCAACTATAAGCCTAAAAGGCTTTAGGAAAGACAATATCTATGCCATCAACTTAACCACTTCTTCAGTCAAGTGTTATTTAACACAAAAAGAAGAAACCTGGTTATGGCACAGAAGAATGTCACACACCCATTTCAGAAACATAAGTAAATTAAACGGTCTAGTTAGAGGCTTACCGAAATTACCTAACTTAGATTCAACAATATGTAATGCTTGTCAACAAGGCAAACAAACAAAATCTACCCACAAACCAATTAATGAATCCCAAACCAACTCAGTCCTAGAGCTTTTACACTTAGATTTATTTGACTCCCACGGGGTCAAATCAATAAATGGAAGTCTGTACTGTTTAGTTATAATAGACGACTATTCTAGGTTCACTTGGGTCAAATTCTTAAAACATAAAGATGAAACCTTTGAAATTTTTACGAATTTCTGCAAACAAATTGAAAATGAAAAAGGCATAAAAATTAAAAGAATTAGAAGTGATAATGGAGGAGAATTCAAAAATCATAATTTTGATAAATTTTGCCTTGAAAATGGCTACCATCATGAATTTTCTTGCCCTAAAACTCCTCAACAAAATGGAATTGTAGAAAGAAAAAATAGAACCTTACTTGAAGCATCTAGAACTATGCTAAATGAATACAACTTACCTAAATATTTTTGGGCAGAAGCTGTGAGCACAGCATGCTATGTACAAAACCGAATAACACTAAACAAAAACCACAATAAAACATTTTTTGAAATATTTTACAACAAGCGACCTAATATAAAATACTTTAGGGTATTTGGGTGCCCAGCCTTCATCCTAAATACTAGAGAACACTTAGGCAAATTCACTTCCAAAATAGAAAATGGAATTTTTCTAGGTTACTCTCTAAATAGCAGGGGCTACAGAATTTATAATAAAGTCACTTTAAGAATTGAAGAAACCACCAATGTAAAATTCAAAGAATCCAATCAAAACCTAGAACAAGCCCAACTACAACCAGTTGACTCTGTTCACGAACATATCAATTCCGAGGGAACAAACCAAACCCAAATTCATGAAGAAGAAGAACAACTACAAGAAAGTCAACCGCCTAGAACCATAAGAGTCAACCCAAACCATCCTACCAATCAAATAATTGGTGACCCAGACCTGAGGGTTCAAACTAGGTCATCTTTCAGAAACCTAAGTCAAATCTCGTTAATCTCAAATATTGAACCCAAAACTGTAGCTGAATCTCTACTTGACCCAGATTGGATCATAGCTATGCAAGAAGAATTAGCTCAATTTGAGCGCAATGAAGTTTGGGACCTAGTACCTCCACCTACCGATAAGAAAATAATAGAAACCAAATGGGTATTTCGAAACAAATTAAGTGAAACTGGAGAAATTACTAGGAATAAGGCCAGGTTAGTTGCCAAAGGGTTCAGTCAAGTTGAAGGTCTTGACTACGATGAAACTTATGCCCCGGTAGCTAGACTAGAGTCCATTAGAATGTTACTAAGCTATGCAGCCCATAAAGGATTCAAACTATACCAAATGGATGTCAAGTCTGCCTTTCTTAATGGATTGATAAAAGAAGAAGTATATGTAGGTCAGCCGCCAGGTTATGAAAGCCTAGAACACCCTGAGTATGTCTACAAATTAAAAAAGGCATTATACGGACTTAAACAGGCACCTAGGGCATGGTATGAAAGACTAACCTCTTACTTAACTTCTAAAGGGTTCAATCAAGGTCAAATTGACCCAACACTATTTGTGAAATCAATAAAAGAAGATATTTTTATAGCTCAAATTTATGTAGATGATATCATCTTTGGTTCAACCAATTCAGAATTTTTAGACAAATTTACAAACCTAATGGAACACGAATTCGAAATGAGTCTGGTAGGAAAATTAACTTATTTTCTAGGGTTACAAGTCAAACAAACAAATGAAGGAAATTATATTTATCAACAAAAATATACTAAGGACTTACTTAGAAAATTTGGAATGGAAAATACTAAAGAAATAAAAACACCTATGGTCGTAAACACAATCCTAGATGAGGATCCTAATGGAAAATCAGTAGACTTAAAACATTATCGGAGCGCGATAGGTAGTCTACTTTACTTAACTGCAAGCAGACCTGACATTTTATTTGCGGTTAGTATGTGTGCTCGATACCAAACCTGTGCTAAAGAATCCCATTTGACTCAAGTCAAAAGAATCTTTAGATACCTAAAGGGCACCACAAATGTAGGTATTTGGTATCCTAGGACCAACAACTTTGAATTAATAGGATATTCTGATTCAGATTATGCTGGATGCAAATTAGATCGCAAAAGCACAAGTGGTGGATGCCAACTACTTGGTCCATCCCTTGTCAGCTGGTTTAGTAGAAAGCAACACTGTGTTGCACTATCTACAACTGAGTCAGAATACATAGCTATAGGCGAGTGTGTTGCACAAATATTATGGATGATGCATACTCTAAAAGATTTCAACTTAAATATCACAAATGTAAAAGTATTAATTGATAATATAAGTTCGATTAACTTAACCAAGAATCCTGTGCATCATTCAAGAACCAAACATATTGAAGTTAGGCATCACTTCATCAGGGATCATGTTACTAAAGGTGATATTGAACTCAAGTACATTGAGTCTAAATCAAATTTAGCTGACATTTTTACAAAACCACTCCCTGAAAGTGAATTTAGCAACTTACGACGACAATTAGGGATGTGCTCAATAGACTAGGAAATTTCAAAAATCCTTTCAAAAATGATGTTATCAACTTATAGGCTAAACTTGTTTGTTTTCAAAATCTCCATTTTTAGACTTTCAAAAACAGTTTTGGCCTTAGACTAGGTTTACATCCTTAGAAAGCATGTACCCATAGGTTGAGTTCTTGAGCATCTCACCAACACCCTAGGATTACCTTGCTTGTGTTTGACAAACATAGAAAGGGTGAGATGCATAGGCCATCTGTCTGGACTTAAGATGCTTATTTCATTGCATCAGTATAAGTCTGGACGTTAAATACAAATCAAATATTAATCAGATTAAAGTTCATCACCAAGTCAAACACTGACTGATTACAATTAACTTAATCGACTAACCTAGTGAGAACTACTGTCTTCTGATAGTTAGTTAGTACCTAATTGGTTAGACAGCTGGTTGAAGATAGGTATCAAATTCAGGGGGAGAAATATAACTATTTAGTTTTACAAATTAAGTTTTAAACTTAATTTTGAAAATCAAAGTTTAATAATCTGTTTAAAATTGTGAAAATTTTAAACTCACAAAATTTGTTTAACCTTTCAAGTATTTTAAACCATGATTTTGAATCTAATATTTTTTAAACTTTGAAAAATTTGATTTTGAAAAACATATTTTAATACACCCTTGAAAACTAAAAGTAAAGATTTAAACTTAATCTTACTTAATTTGAAAGATAAATTGAGCTTTCTCAATATTAGTTTCCTTGATTTTGAAAATTGAATCTTAAACACCTAGTGTTGAAAAATAAATTTCAATTAGTTTTGAAAAATAGACCTTTCAAACTTAATTTTGGAATTTCGGTTTTGAAAACTTATGCTTAGGTAGCATTTCAAAGTTAATCTGATCTTTTATTGGATTTAAAAACTCAGTTATTTTTCAAAGTCTTATTGTTTTCAGTAATTCTCACTATGTTTGTTTACCCTCGGTTTTTGATGTATGCCAAAGGGGGAGGGTTAGGTTGGTTAAGTTAGAGCAACTTAATGCAAACTTAAAAACTAACTTAAACCTTAAAAATCATGCTTGATTCTTGCACTTAAAAACTAACTTAAACCTTAAAAATCATGCTTGATTCTTGTATATTTTTTTCACTAACTTAACCAGGTTGTCATTCCATCAAAAAGGGGGAGATTGTTGGTGCGGTTAGCACTAACGGTCTAACTCAGGTTTTGATGAATGACAAATCGAGATAAGTTAGGTTTATTGTCGAGACTTTTATCAAGTGTGGAAAAGTCCTAGGTCGACCGGATAGTGGCGAGAAGTCAAGCGGGTCGGACCGGACGCTTGGCGAGAAGTCCAGCTAGGTCGACGGGCGGACCGGACGCGAAGTCCAGCCAGGTCGACGGGTGACCGGATGGTGGCGAGAAGTCAAGCGGTCGACGGGTGGCCGGACGCTTAGCGAGAAGTCGGTCGGCCAGGCTGGCCGGACGTCTGGCGGTAAGTGAGGTAAGTCCGGAGGGGAGGATTGTGAGGGCGTTCCGGGAAGGGACATTAGGCGTCGATCCCGCTTAGATCCATTTCGGATATCTAAGTCGAGATCGTGACTAGATTCCGTCTCGGAAAGACGGAATCTAAGTCATACTTTTCTCATCTATAAAACGTGCTAACATTCTTTGCTGCAGGTACATTTGCCTCGGACTAACCTTTTCTTGCGGAGAAGGACTTTCCGGAGAAGAGGTCGCGCCTGAGGATCGGCGCCGGTCCGGCGCGGAAGGATCAGGCGCCCGAAGGCAACTTTCATCCAGAGTCGTCGCCACGTGGAGCATCATGGTTTGTGCAACTACGTCACATTCCAGGCGCCCGGGATCCCGGGACAGCATATAAAAGAAGCCTCAGGCAGAAGCTTCAGAATCAATCATCGACTGAGAACTTTCGACTGCTGGTCCCGCTGCTCTACGTTCCTGCGACGCTAACAAAGCTCCGACAAAGTGCTTTTTCGTTTTTGGTTAATTTTCTTGTCGGTATTACTTTGTTTCATTAAGCATTTCCTGTATTCATTTTGTAATTATTATCGAATTGCTAGTGATTGCCCAACGAAAGTGGTCAAGGACCACGGGCCTTCGAGTAGGAGTCGTCACAGGCTCCGAACGAAGTAAAAAACAACTGTGTCTACTTTACTTTTCCGCTGCGCTAATACTCTATATTTTCGAATCGATATTCACCCCCCCCCCTCTATCGAACCTATCGGTCTTACACTTATAACCCGATCTAATGCTCGGGAGTCTAGGATTTGGTATGAGGGCAAGCTCGCTTATAACCCGGCCGAATGCTCGGGAGTCTGGGACTTGGTGCAAGAGCAAGCTCACTTATAACTCAGTCAGATATTCAGGAGTCTCGGTCTTGACGCAAAAGCAAGCTCGATTATACTCGACCGAATGCTCAGAGTTTAGGGCTTGACGTGAAAGCAAGTTCACTTATAATTCAACCGAATGCTCGGGAGTCTGAGACTTAGCGCTAGAGCAAACTCCCTTATAACCCGGCCAAAGACTCAAGAGTTTGAAGTATAGAGCCTTCAAGATAAATTTGTCTGTATTTTTCATTAAATGAAAAAATTCAACAAACTACATTAATGCATTACAAGCATACTCTCAAGCCCTATAGGGCTGCAGATGATTCGCGCTCCAATGTCGCTCCAACCTTCTTCCATCTGTGTCCTACAGGTAATAGGAGCCTGAGGTTAGCTTTTCCATTACTCTGTAGGGTCTGCCCTACTGTGGCTCCAATTTTTTGACACCCCCTATTGGCTTGATAACCTTTGAGACCAAGTCTTCTACCTAAAAAAATCTCAAAATAACTCGGCTATTATAGTTTTACTTCATCCTTTGGTAATATACCATCAATTGAGCTACTTCCTTGTCTCTAATCTCCTCTATTAGATTGAGTTCCATAAGGCTTCGGTCAGAGTTGTCTTCATCATATAATCGCCTCCGATTGAACTCCACGCTCACCTCGACCAAGACTACTACTTCGCTACCATATACAAGATGAAAAGGAGTTATACATGTTGCTTCCTGAGAGGTAGTGTGGTATGCCCATAATACACTAGGCAACTCGTCAACCAAACTTCCTCCAACGTGATCGAGCTTAGTCCTAAGTCTCCTAATGATTTCTCTGTTGGTGACTTCTGCTTGGCCATTGCTTTGAGGATAAGCTACTGAGGTAAAAGCTTGTATGATGTCATAGCTTGAGAACTTTTCTTAAATCTTTCGCCCTCGAAACTGTCTCCTATTGTTAGAGATGAGCTTGTATGGAATTCCAAATCGGTATACAATGTTTTGCTAAATGAATTTGATGATCATCCACTCAGTTATCCTAGCTCATGGTTCGGCCTCTACCCATTTGGTGAAATAGACCATGACTAGGAGAAATTTTTCTAGGCGGGCATCATTTGAAATGACCCCATAATGTTCATTCCCCACTAGTCGAATGGACAGAAAACAATTGAAGTCTTCAATAGCTCCATAGGATGGTGGGGAATGTTTTAATGCTTTTGACATGACAAACAAGTTGACACCAATTGGGTGGCATGGGCCTGGAGAGTAGGCTAAAAGTACCCATCCAGTAATATATTCCTAGTGAGCGATCGACAGCCCGAGTGATTCCCACAAGATCCTTGATGTACCTCTTATAAGATATATTGCATGTCTTCAGGGTTGGCACACTTGAGCAAGGGTTGGGAAAAAACCCTCTTGTATAGATAGTCTCCGACCAGAGTGAACTGACCGACTCTTTTCTTAATCATACATGCTTGCTCTCAGTCGGCGGATAAGATGCCCTGTTAGAGAAATTAAATTACTAGAGTTCTCCAGTCAGTCTATAATTCAAGGTTAGCCTGTCTCTCAATGTAAGCCACCAACAGTGTTTGTTCCATGGGCTTGTCTAGGGTCCAAGGACTATGGAGGAGGTCAATTTGGCTAGATCTTCTACTGTTGGATTTTCTAACGGGAGAATCTTTTGTATAGTTACTTCTTGGAACTTAGCTTTAAGCTTGTCGAATGCTTCCACATAGAGCTTGAGTGGTTCATTGTTAATCTTAAAATTTCTTAACAATTATTGAGTGGCTAACTGAGAGTCTGAATAAATTAAGACTTAGGTGGTGCCCACATACTTTGCAGCATGCAAGTCGGCTATCAAGGCTTCATATTCTGCTTTATTATTGGTAACCTGATAATTTAGCCGAATGGGTAATTGCATTCTGTCCACTTTGGGTGATATCATAAGACTTCATATTCCGCTGCCCTACTGTGTGGATGATTGATCCATATATATCTTTCAAGTTTCTTCTGTCTTGGAGTTTTGTATTTCTGTTATAAAATCAACTAAGGTCTAAACTTTGATAGTTGCTTGGAGCTGATATTGTATATCATACTCACTGAGATTCGTGGTCCACTTAATCAACCTCCTTGAACCCTTCAGGTTGATAAGCACTCGACCCAAGGTGCTATTGGTTAGTATGATGATTGGATGAGAGAGAAAATAATTGTATAACCTCCAAGCAACTAAAATCAGTGCATACGCCAACTTCTCGAGTGTGCTGTAATGATACTCGGCACCTTTCAATAAATGATTTAAAAAATATATAGGTTGTTGATATTTCCCCTCTCGCCTTATCAATACCAACCTGTCTACATGCTCATTAGCAGACAAGTAAACTCACAAAGGCTCACCCGTTATTGGTTTAACAAATATGGGTAGGGTGGACAAGTAGTTCCTTAACTCCTCGAAGGCTTTGTCGCAATTAGTGTCACATTGGAATTTAGTCGCTCGATGGAGAATCTTAAAAAAAGGCAAACTCCAGTCTATCGATCTTGATATAAAATGGGATAATGTCGTGATTCACCCAATCAGTCTTTGTGCTTCTTTAAGATTGTGTGGAGCAGTCATGTCTTGTAGAGCTCACACTTTACTGGGGGTGGCTTCAATTCCTCACTCGGTCACAATGTAACCCAAGAAACGTCTGCTCTTTTCTCCGAACAGACATTTACTGAGGTTAAGCTTGAGTCCATACTTTCTTAACGTTTGGCAAGCCTCCTCTACATTTGCACATAGATCCGTCACTCGGAGAGATTTGATGAGTATAACATCCACATAAACCTCCATATTTCGCCCTATCTACTTCCGGAGCACTTTGTTTATGAGTTGTTGGAAAGTTGCACCTACATTCTTTAGTCCAAACAGCATAACATTATAGTAGTGAGTGACTTTAGCGATTATTAGGCTAACATTTTCTTGATCCTCTTGGACGAGCAGGACTTGATGGTAGCCCTGGTATGCATCCAGCATGCATATAAGTTCACATCCGGAGGTTGAATCTACCACTTGGTCTATACGAGATAGAGGATAAAAGTCCTTGGGGCATGCCTTGCTGAGGTCTTTGAAGTCGATGCAGACTCACCATTTATTCCTTGGCTTAGACACCAAAACCACATTTGCAATCCAGCTCGGGAATTGGACTTCCCGAATGTAGCCAGTTTCCAATAGCTTGTCCACCTCCGCTCAGATGATCTTATTCTGGTCGACCTCAAAGTCTTGTTTGTAAGGGATCGGTGGCCGACTTGAAGGGGGGTTGGATAGACGGCACCCCCAAATCAATTGCTTCCTACACTATGTTAGCTTGTGCAGCGGAATAATACAGATAAAACAAACAAGCTAAAGACTAAAGGAAATAACAAGAAAACAAACCGCTAACACATTCGTTTACGTGGTTCGGAGATAACTTGCTCCTACTCCACGGCGTGTCCGTAAGGTAGACAATCCCTCAATCCGTCGATGGATTAATCCCCGATAAACTCCGGCTAGCTCAACCTCCTTGTGGGTGGAGAAACCTCACCACAACTTCAACCAAGACCTCTTGACACACAAAGATCTCTTGAACACAAGAGACTTCTAATTAGACTTTAACCAAGTCTAATTTCGTCAGGGATAACCAAGCTTCCAAACCTTGGTTATATAGACTGTGGGTTGAAAACCTCGCCTACCAATCGACTGTCAAAACATGCAGTTGACTGTCTTCTGTGGAAATTCGACCGTTACATCCCAACGGCTCGATACCAGTCGACTGCTAAAACTAGCAGTCGACTGCTCCACATTGGCTGAGCGAACAGAAGCATTCTGTTCGCTCCCAGTCGACTGCACCAGTCTACTGATAAAACATGCAGTCGACTGGTACTGAGTACATTCTCTCACGGCACTCAGACCCTCACCCTTACGACTCATTTGACGCTTCCTTCGCAGCCTTGACCTTTTGCCTTCAAGCGTACTTCCTTTTTCGCTCTCGTCCCTCGGATGCATACAAGCTCACGGCTCGTCCCCAATGTCATCCTTCATGTATGCCTCGAAGTTGCTTCCCTCGGCCCTTGTCCTTGCTGCCTCATCCACAGCCCCTCGGATGCTCCATCCTTCACCGAACCTGAAGCCATCAACCTGAGTCACGTGTATCCTGCAGTCGTGTACAACTCAAGTGCACATATCAAATACAAGGGCGAACCTAACTTAAACCCTTTGCCTAAACACCAAAACACATGGTCCAACGGACCATTGGGATTGCTCCAACATTGTTTTCTCTATTTGATGGGTCGGGCATCTGAATAGACATGAAGTACGTGCTCCATGATGGAATACGATATGCCCGTGATTTCCTTGGGCATCCAAACGAAGATGTTGCTATTGCGTGTTAAACACACAACAAGCTCAGTTTTAAGTTCGGGAGCTAGGTTAGCAGCTATCTGGGTAGTGGCCTCTGACTGGCCTGGTTGAATCTGTACTTCCTCATTTTCTTCATAAATAAGTGTCGGTGGCGCTTCATGAATGGTATTGACTTCCATTTGCTAACTTTTTCGAGCGGCGTTGGCCTCTGTCTTGATGATATCAACATAGCACTTGTGTGCTACTAGTTGATTTTCTTTAACTTTTTAGACTTGATCGTCCATAAGGAATTTTATTTTTTGGCAGAAGGTTAAAACAACTACTCGGAATTCATTTAGGGGCAATCGACCCAAAATGACGTTGTATGCTGAGGGTGCATCCACCGCTATAAAGGTTGATCGGTGCATCCTCATTAAAGGCTCCTCCCCTAGGGATATGGCCATTTTTATTTGGTCAAGCGGTTGGACTTCGTTACTTATGAAGCCATAAAGTGGTGTCATCATGGGATCGAGCTCGCTCAACTCTATCTATAGCTGCCTAAATGTTTGCCTAAAAATGATATTGACCGAGCTACCTATGTCAACAAAGATACGATGAATGTTATAATTGGATATAGTATCCTTAATTACTAGGGCATCATCATGGGGTACTTCAACCCCATGTAAATCTCTTGACCCGAAACTGATCTTGATGCCTTGCACTTGCTCTTGACTGCAATCGACCATGTGTATTTTCTATTGACGGGCATGCGTCTTTCTCGCCCAATTGGAGTATCCGTCGGTCGACTCTCTTGTGATCATGCCAATATCTCCTCGGATGGTGTTATTGTGGTTTTCCTCCTACTGCATTGAGGGGTGCTCCTGATGGATTCGAGCAGGGGCTTGGGCTCGGTCTTCTTGTTGCTGGGGCACCCTTTGGTGTTGATCGGTGCCTTAATATTCTCTTTAGGGTGAACCGTTCGACTGTTCATAACGTCAGCGATTAGGAGACGGCGAGTGTCGGTGGAATCCTTGGTTAGCCACCTAAGGTCTCTCTACATTATAATGGTAACAATCTTGAGTGTTGTACATCTCTGATTGGTGATATGTGTAGAATCCTGGTGAAGCCCATCTCAGGGGCTCAGGAGATCTTCTTCGCTCAGCCTCCACATGTTGTACCGCTTGAGGTCGCGACCCTTGATAACGGAGCAGGGGACCTGCTCGGGGTCCCTTATGTGGAAGATGAGGAGGAGTTCGACTCTCTAAAGCGAACGTTGGAGTGGGCATAGACCTCCTTCTTTCGAGCGGACTGTGCCTCTTCCACATCGATGTATTCGATCGCTTGGCTAAGTAAATGGTCAAAGTTTATGCGAGACCTCCTAGTTAGGGAGCAAAAGAAATCATTGTCTAAGAGCCCTTGGGAAAAGGTGCTCACTAGAATTTTCGAGGTGACCGAGGAAACATCCATGGCCACCTGATTAAACTTCTTGATATAAACCCTGAGCGTCTCCACTATTTGAGCGAAAAGAGGCTCAAAGGAGTTTTGTGGTAACAGCTGTAAGTACCCCGAATTAGTTTTGATGTGATCAACCTAATTAAGTTAGGTCCTATGGTGTTTTAACCCATGTGTCTAAGTATGCAAGAACTTAGGAATACAAGAAGTCGAGCAAAAGATATTGCGGATGAGAAGGATGGCACGGGAATTGAGTCAACAGACTCGGTATATCTGAGAGACGAGAAGCAGCGGAAGAGTACGTCAGTCGAACGAGAAGGACGCACACGGTACTTCCGAGGGACGAGAAGCCGAATCGGAAGATTGCTCAAGGGGAGAAGGTCGGAGTTAGGTTTAGGTGAGCTCAACTTTGGATGGCTAAAAAATCACCCAAGCGACCAGAGCGGAAAACCATACAAAGTCTACTTGAGTTGACTTATCCGAACACCAGTATCCAGGCTCCCGAAGCTGGTCCGAGCACTCAGACCACCTTGGTGCCAAACAAGAGCCACGTCGAGTGGATCACTTTTGGGTCCATGTCAACAGCAGTCCGGGTTCCCGAAGCAGGTTCGGCCTACAATTATAGGGTGGATGGAGACTCATTTGGGTCACCTTTTTGCCGCCTCCTGATAATTACATCTGATCTTGTCTGCTGAGAACTTGCGAGATGAAGCACTGGGCGGCGATGGGTGATGGCGGATTCTGATACTGATGAACAAGAGATGATCCGAGAAAACCACAGCAAACCTCACTGACACTTGAGGACAAGACAACCGATCTGAGAAAACCAAAGCGGATCTGATGAATTAAACCTCACAAAAGGGAACTCTGAGGAGATGGCTCCGGGGATCAGCAGAAACTCGACAATCTGGTGGATGAAGTTGTTAGAGTGTATACTAAAAGCCTAGTTTTTTGTAAACATTTATTTTGAAATAAAGAATCACATTGGTCAAATGTCTACATTTATATGATAAGTGTAGTTGTTCAATTAATTTATATTGTAGATAACATGCTATGTGGTGTCACACACAGAAGATCATGTTATCAGTTTTTTATAAATTATAAACAGTTGCTCACGACTAAGATGGATAGCAACAAACCATTGGAGTAGTCGTAGTGTAATTTGGTATTAGTTTATCTTGACTATAAAATTACACTAGTACACTCTGAGTGTATTGAGCAGGACCATTTGAGGTAGTTTCTTTTTATACTGACTATATAAAAGAACAATATCTCTGTTATTATAGAAGTGTGTGCTCTTAATCATGATATAATAACAAGCATATATACTTAATATTTATTTCTTTAATTTATCAAAGGGTGTGATTTAGCTCGATAAATCAATAAGCCCGATAAGTTGGGAAATGATATTATTTATATGGTGTGTTGTTGATTATAAAATGAAATTGTGTCCTAATAATCTAGGTTGATGATGCCCCCTTGAGGAGCTCATAAGGATTGTCATGTAAACCCTGCAGGTGGACTTAGTCCAACATGACGATAAGGTTGAGTGGTACTACTCTTGGAGCTAGATATTAATTAATTGAATTTTCAGTAACTCATTTAATTAGTGGGCATTCAATATCTTAAACACAGGGAGACTAACACACTCATGATAAGAAGGAGCCCATATAGTAATATGTGATTGGTGCGGTAGTATAATAATAACTCTTTAGTGGAATGAGATATTATTGATGAACTTGAGTTGGGTGTTCGGGGCGAATACGGGAAGCTCAAGTTCATCAGGAGACCAAAATCAATTCCTCCTCTCGGTCCCTGTCATAGCCTTTTATTTATAAAGTCTTATACCCATCCATACCCACCTTCTTACCCACCCTTAGGTGGTCGGCCAAGCAAAGCTTGGAGCCCAAGCAAGGGCCGGCCAAGATAAGCTTTGGATGGATCAAGTGGTGGTCGACCCTAGCTTAGAGCCCAAGTAGGTGGCCGACCACAATAAAATTAAAAGAGATTTTAATTTTAAAATCTTTCCTTATGTGGAAGCCATGATTTAAAAGAGAGTTTTAAAATTAAATATTTCCTTTTATAATTTCTACAAAAGATTAAGAGAAATGTTTGATATCTTTCCTTATTTGTAGTTAAAAGAAAGATTTTAATTTTGGAGAAAACTTTCCTTTTTGTAATCATCCACATGTTTTAATAGAGAGATTTTAATTTATAAAAGTTTCCTTTTATAACCAACCATGAAGGAAATTTTTAAAGAGAAATTTTTAAAAATTTTCGGAAACAAATTAGGAAGTTTTAATTTTGTGTTTAAAACTTTCCTAATTAAGAGGACTTGTAGGGGGCGGCCATTAAAAGTATAAAAGGAAATTTTTAATTAAATTTTCCTTTTGTTCATTGGCAAGGGAAAATAAGGAAGTTTTAATTATGTTTAAAATTTTCCTTAATTGGCAAGACCAAGGAATATAAAAGAGAGGGTAGAGATGCCTCACCTCACAACGCATCTATTATTCCTCTCTTCTATTCTTTGGAGGTGGCTGGCCCTCTCTTCCTCTTCTTCTCCTATTCTTCTTTCTTGTGTGGCCAGCGGCATCTTCATCTCAAGGAGTTTGGTTGGTGGCCGGATCTTGTCAAAGGAAGAAGGAGAGATAGGAGGCTTTGTTTTTTAGCATCCCTTGGAGCTTGGTTAGTGGCCGAAACTTGCTTGGAGAAGAAGGAAGCTTGGGTGGATTCTCGTCTCGGTAGATCGTCGCCCACACGACGTCTGAGATAAGAAGAGGAATACGATAAAAGATCATGAGGTCTATAAGCTACAGAAGGTATAACTAGTTATTAGTTTCCGCATCATAACTAGTTCATCCTTTTGTTTAGATCTTGAAATACCAAACACAAGAGGCTAATGAATCTAGGCTATCGAATTTATATTTTCGTTTTTGTGTTTCTTTTATTTTTTCGAACTTATGATTCGATTGTTCTTATTAGTTAAACCTAGGGTTACTATAAGGAGATTAAATATTGAATTTCGTTGAAAGACTTTGTCTAGGAAGTGGTGGATGCTCCCATACCCAAGAAGGCCTAGTGTCTCACCATGCTTAACCTGGAAATATTTAATCGAATTTGTAACATGAGTGGATTTGGATTAATAATATTAAGCATCATTTTCGATCCAAGTCTAAACCTCTAAGAATAGATAAGTTAATTTGGAATCAATAATGTTAATTTTTGTTTGCGATTCCAAATTTAATTTCTAAAGAACACAATAGGTTGTTAGAAATGGTTCAGGACTTGTATAAAATTTTTGTATAAGGGAACCGGTACGATATTCCGAGTAGCAACCAACAGAAGTGATCTAGTCTCCTTGCACACAATGAGACTAACCGACAAAGCGTTAGTGACCTAAGACCGGGGTGGGAATCCCTGGCTAGGCCCTCCGACACTCAAGTTAGTCTCCGGCGAGAAGAAGAAGTAATGTGGAAGAAGATGAAAATTAGGGTTTGATTCTAATGTAATGCATATGTTTGCGTACCTTGTCAGTGGAGAAGATTCCCCTTTTATTCCACCTTATCTAACCTCCACAGTCATAAGGTGGACCCCGGTTTGTTAAAGTTTGTTAAGAGATGACGTAAGCCAAAACTGCAATAATAATAGTTTGAGGAATCTTTTTCATACCCCAGATGTACATTCTTTGTCATTTAGTATACCTGCGGAGAAATCTAGAAGATATTTACCGTCAAATTGATTAAGCTGTCATATGATTGTATATTGTTATGGTTCACCTATTATGATTCACCGGTTACATATGCCTGGTTAGTCACGTAAGCTTATGTGGCACAAACGTGGAATACATTCGGTCCATAATAATTTTAGTTCTATATTTGATCGATTACTTATACCCGACCAAGACTTCATTATAAATATGTCAGAAGTCATGTAAGGTTGAAGACCTTTATATCAAATCTACTTCTCACGCTTGACCTATCTAGTGAACCTGGGCGATCACACCTGGCCGCCCAAGATTGATCGGTCATATGTATGAAGATGCCTTTTCCCTTTAACTCTTCCTTCAGTCGATCGTATGCAATTAAACGCTTCTATGCTCGACCGGTCTATTCGGCCGACCCTACCTTATCGACCGAGACTAATCAGTCGGGTGTATATAGGCCTTCAGGATAGCTTAATGCTAAGTGCTTCTACTTTCGATCGGTATCTCATACTCGACTGATCTTTGCTCACCGAACTCATATGCTCGGTCGATCTTTGGAGCACGTCCGACCCTACATCATTGACTAAAATCATTTAGTTGAGTCTGTAGAGACACCATTATCAGATAACCCTTCCTTCAGCCAGCTGTAGGTTAAGGGTTATATGAGACCAAATGCATCTATGTTCGTCCGATCTATGGAACCCGGTCAGCCTTTATCCGCCAAGCTTATAGGCTTGATCGGTATATTACGTTCGTTCGATCTTTGTCTATTATGTACAAGGTCAAGAACTTTTACATTCGGTTGACTTTCTATGTTGGGTTGGTCATGTATGCTCGGTCGAGTGTCCATGCTCGAATGGTCTTCGCTTACCAAACTCATGTACTTGAGCGACCCTGCTATGTCCCAGACCACCCATGATTAAACTTTCTTTACATCGGATCTATCCTTTATATCCGACCGACCTAACCTACTTGGTCGGTCTTTTCGGCTGGTCCTACATGCTCGGTCGGTCTTACATGCTCGGTCGGTCTATCACACCTGACCTATCTCTGTCTGCCATGCATGTAACAACTCCCCTTTGCCGGGTCTAACCTTTTCCGGGCAGTCCCTCCTCTCGCCCTTTTCAGCCTTCCTCATCTTCGTTATCCTTCTTTCCTTTTCTTGAGAGAAAAAGAGAGTCACCTTATCATAACCCATATCAACATCTAATTTAATAAGATGAATATTATTCAAGAATATTATTCATGAGTCTGCACTAGTTGGTATAGTTGGTAACTACATAGGTGGTTACTTCAATAGGTCTTGGGGTCAATTTTCAGTGGGTGCAAAATTCTCTGTTAGATGTCTGAGCTCCCCATGCAAAGGACCGATGTGGTAGGGCAAAATACCCCCCCCCCCCCCAATGATTTACCTACTTGTATCTAGTGGGGGTCGACGATACTAGGTCATCTAGGGTGAGTGTTATCACCTTTTGCCCCCAATAAATGTTATTCAGAAATATTATTCATGAACATTATTCACGAATATAATGAGTTGAACACGTATATATGTTCAAGTTTATTTATTTAGTTTAATAAGTTGTTCAAATTTATTCATTTAATTGATCTTATTTATATTGAATGAAAATAAATAAACTTTTATCAAGTCGAATACAAAATTTATTCACGAAGATTCAATTCCTAAGGAGGAGTGGCACCCCTTATTGCTAGCAATCAAAACTAATTAGCTCCTTTAATTTCTTATTTTTTATTTAATTTTAAATTGAAAGACAAAACTATTTTAATCACTCATCTTCATTCCTAAAAACCTATCATGTTTTCCTTATTTTAATTACTCTAAACTCAATAATAATAAATACAAACTATATATCATGTTCACTAATTAATCAACTACGTAATAAATGGAGTAAGATTATAAGTTCAATAATTGATGAGTGGGACATAATGATCTATTTTGAAAGAAAATTGATATAAATTTGATTTCTCTAATGAATATAAATTCAACAACCAAAATTAAACTATTCGATCAGCATATCTCTAGTTTGGTCGATCTTATTTTTTATTGGAGAAGGACATGAACTTCGCTAATGATATGCACATCGCCCATAGGTAAGCATGTGCAAATGTTATGTAGGAAGGTGGCACTCGAGTAGAAAATCGTTTGGGTAGTCGACTTTACACACATTAATTTAACTAACGACCAAATGATGGGGCATTTCCATCTATTTCTATATAAAAGATTACTATAAAAGGAATTATGGCTACTCATCATTTCAATTAGTTTTTTTTCAAAGTTGTAAGGAGATTGAAGGTCTAAGGAGCGTCGAACTCTTGCCTTGGTCTATATAAACCTTCGGCAACTAAATGAATGGCCAATTCACCGTCTCATCATCAAAACTATAAGCTTGCCAACAAGGTGTACCTTTTTCCCAAGTCGAGCACCATGGGTAAAACTCATCCATTTTGATCAGTTTGAGCAACGAACAGATTCCCTTTATAAAAAATTAATTTAATATTATACTTGATTTTAGCCAAAGAATCAATAAAAATTTGAGTTATAATATCTCCGACTCAAGGTATTTATAGAAGATTCTCTGTTCGCGGTGTTATAAATCGTAAGATGTGGGACTAAAGAGAATTCTAGATTTTTAATTAATGAAAAAAATTTAATAAAACTGAATCTCGAACTCTAGATTCCTGATTGATTAATGAGAAAATTTCTCAATAATTTTGTTTAATCTTGAATTTTAGATATCTAATTAATATATCTATAGAAATTACTAATAAACCTTAGAATTATTTTTAGTATGAAAAAAAAAG